>NC_082724.1:14466954-15666954 GCF_030144855.1 Hypanus sabinus
CTCAGTCTCCAGGATGTTGTGTGTCATTTCTTGTAGCTAATAAAAGCCTGTCGTTTGCCTCCCGTCTCCGAGAGTTATTGATGGTGCATCCACCTTATAAAGCCCCGGCATCACATCTTATCTTGAGTATTCAAGAGTAATTGGCCCGGCCTGATTTCCCTTTCTCATTTCCTTAAACCAACATCCTTGTCGATCCTGCTGGAACTCTTTGCAGCTTAGTCATATCCTTCCTACAAGAAGCTGTGCAAGACAGAATGCTGATATATTTGTGGTGCCCGAATGCTGGGTGGCCATAAGTAACACACGAGAGAAGGGGGAAGGTGAAGAAATGAAACATGTGCTCTTTATTTTACTTGAATGCCTTCTTCCCAGAATGCCCTCTCACATTATGTCGTTAAGTCAGTACATTACAAACACAGGGAAGCTTGACGGTAACCCATAGAGATCAAAGTCCCCATGAGTAAATAACTCGGTACACCGAGTGTGGCCTCACCAGCATCTTGTGCAATCACAGCATAACTCCCCAACTTCTATATTCAATGACCTGACTGGTGAAGGCCAGCAAGACCTTCTTCACTGCCCTATTTACCTGCGACTCTACTTTCAGGGAACTATGCACCTGTACTCAGAGGTCCTGTTGTTCTACAACGTTCCATGGGCCCTTCCATCCTTGATTTTCAAAGTTCGCACTTCTCTGAATTTATTTCCTTTTGCCCTTCCTCAGCCTACCTGCCCACCTATCAAAATCTCACTGCAACACTTGATCCTCCTCTTCACTGTTTATGGCACATTAGTATAATCTGCAGACTTAATAGCCAGTCCTGCCACCCATCATTTATACAGAGGACAAATAACAATGGGCCCACCACTAGTCCCAAACTTCAAATCTGAGGAGTATCTTTCTACCATCACCCTCTGGCCAATTTTGTGTCCAGTTTGAGAACTCCTCGTGGATGCCATGCAATCTACCCCTCCAGGGTAGCCTTCCACATGGAACTTCATCAAAACCTGTACTGAAATCTATATATAATACGTCTGCTGGTCTCTCCTCTTCAACCTTTCTAAGCGTAAGCAGGCTTTTTCCCACTGAGGTTGGGCGGGACTACAACCAGAGGTCATGGGTTAAGGGTGGAAGGTGAGAAGTTGAAGGGGAGCGTGAGGAGAAGCTGCTTCACTCAGAGAGTCGTGAGGAGTGTGGAACGAGCTGCCAGTGCAAGTGGTTCCTGTGAGCTCAATTTCAATTTTTAAGAGAAGTTTGAATAGGTTCATGGATGGTGTTGAAATGGAGGGCTGTGGTCTGGTGCAGGTTGAAGGGAGTAGGCACTTTAAATGTTTTTGGCATGAACTAGATAGGCGGAAGGATCTGTTTCTGTGCTGTCCTTCTCTATGACTCAATGACTGTAAATTTGTAAGAAGAGTTCTCTCACATGGGCCAACCCTAGTCAACCTTTGCCCTTCCAAAATTGAGTATATCTTATTCCTCAGAATATCTTTCAGCAACTTACCTACCAGAGATGGTAGACTAGTTACCAGGTTTATCCTCACAGTCTTGATTAAATAAAAACTCCTCTAGTTTTCCAGTTCCTTGCCAGAGGTTATCCCTAGGATGAACATCTCTGGCTTCCCATTGTGTTCTCAGACAGATAGGACTGTGGAAAAGTCTTTGGTCATATATATAGCTAGTTGTCGACGTGGAGCAGAGAGTGAGTTTGTAAATCTGGTGGGAGCAAAGGATGGTGGAACTGGCAAGGGTGGAGGACCACCAGAGGGGTGTGGGACAGGTGGCAGAGAGGCAGTGCCAGGGTCGGGGGGGGGGGTGTGCGGGAGGTAGAGGGTGGCGCTGGTGCAGACACACCCAGCCCTGAGACACTAGGCAAGGTCGTCTGATTCCAAACAATTGGTTTACTGATTACTACAGAATGCCTCTCTGGTCCTTCCTGCTTCCTCCCCTTCCTTTCCTCTTTTCCCAAGCACAATTCCCCTCTCCCTGCCCCCTTCCCAATCTCAGTCCACAGTGGAGACACATATCAGAATCAGGCTTATCATCACTCACATATATCATTAAATTGTTTTTTGTTGTAGCAGTAGGATGCAATACATAAAATTACTACAGTACTGTGCAAAAGTCTTAGGTGCCCTAACAATATATATGTGCCTAACACTTTTGCATAGTACTGTTCCCCATTCAGACCTGGAGATCAATCTACCTTTATACAACTTAACACATGCAGCAACTATGCTTCTGTAATATGAACTGCTGCCAAGACATCTCGATTAACTTTGCCAGGTTCTCAAGCCTTCACCTCTTTTTCCATGGTGAAAACAAAGAAGAAATAATCATTGTAAACTCTGACCATCTCCATTGGTTTCACACTTAGATTTCTATCCTGGTCTTTGAAAGACACTATCCTCTCCCTCTGTTATTGTTAAGTGCCATCGAGTGGTCGTCGACTCATTTGTTCTCTCCCTAGTCACTGTTTTTTCCCTTAAGAAAATCTCTTAGGATTCTCCTTAATATCCTCTGCCAAGTCTCGGAGAAAATTATCCACTTGGTCCCTTTCCATTGCAATGTGCCAAGCCCTGTAAGTGATTTGCCTTCTTATATTTATACAATTTGAAGCTGTCATTAATCTTCTCCCATCACCCTATCTAGTCCTTTCATTTGAAGCTGGCATTGGATAGGGACCGGAGGACTTTCGCAAGAATGATCCTGGAAATGAAAGGGTTACATATGAGGAGCGCTAGATGGCTCTGGACCTGTACACATGGGGGTGGGGGGTGGGGTGGGGTGGGGGTGGACTTCATTGAAATTGATCGAATATCGAAAGACCCAGAAAGAGTTAGTGTGGAGAGGATGTTTCCTTTATAGTGTTGGACCAGAGGGCACAACCTCAGAATAGAGGAGCATCCAACAATGTTCCCTTTAATTTGTAATGATTTGTATCTTATAACCATATAACAATCACAGCACGGAAACAGGCCATCTCGGCCCTCCTAGTCCATGCCGAACTCTTAATCTCACCTAGTCCCACCTACCCGCACTCAGCCCATAGCCCTCCACTCCTTTCCTGTCCATATACCTGTCCAATTTTAAATACCTTGATCAAATCCCCCCTCAACCTTCTACGCTCCAAATCTTGTGCTGTGCAATTTTTTCCCCAGTGACATGTGCACACTGAAGTATATAAAGAGATATTAATTTTAACAGCTAGCAAAACACTTTCAATAAGAACTTTGATCTCTGTGTTTAATTGTTTTTGCTCATGTTTATCTGCACTGTCACAAAACACACGAGGCAGGCCTGTAGCAGGTAATGAAGAATTTTCTCACTAGAACTTTTGCACGCCATCTGTATGTGATTAATGATGCTTCAAAAAGTCAAGTTTCCAAATATCCATCCATTTCTTCCCACTTACAAATTCTCCAGCAACTTTTGCATCATGACAATACACAGGTAACACCAGTTTCTGTATTATACATGAATATTTCTCACAGCTGCACATTCCTGACCTCACGAGCTTTCAGTGTAGTAGTTTCCACTGATTTAGCAAGCTATTCCATTTTAAATGAACAAGTTCTTTTGTGTTTCACACCCATTGCTTCTTTGGAATTCAACATAGTGAATCAATAATTTCTTCAATAAAAACAGTATAAAAAAGCCAGTTCTAAAATCCACAGTCAAATCAATGCAACTCCACATTGTCAATACTGTCTGTATCAGAAACTGGAAGAGGAAATGTGATTGTGTCTGATCGTGAAATATACTTAACATGCAAATGAGATAGAGGGTGACAACATTTTTGTGCACAGTTTAACTTCCTTCATGCACTAGTAGCAAAAGATATGTGCACACACACGTTAGAGGAAACATTCTTACAGAGTTGTCTTGTCTCAGGTTTTATTGATATATTTATCTACTTACCTATCTAATTAATTAATTGTTTATTTGTCTTTTTTAATTTATTATATTTGTGTTTGCACAACTTGTCCTCTTTTGCACATTGGCTTTTTTTTTTGTCAGTCTTTGTGCATATTTTTTAGACCATAAGACCATACGTTATAGGAGCAGAATTAGGCCATTTGGCCCATCGAGTCTGCTCTGCCATTTAGAACAGAGATGAGGAGGAATTTCTTTAGCCAAAGGGTGGTGAATCTGTGGAATTCATTGCCACTGACAGCTCTGGAGGGCAAGGCATTGGATATATGTAAGGTGGAAATGATAGGTTCTTTATTAGTAAAGGTGCCAAAGGTCAAATCAAACCAAAGTGAATTAATGATAAATATATATATCATATTCAACCTTGAGATTCATCTTATTGCAGGCCCCTACAAAGCAAAGAGTCAGTGAAAGACCACACACAACAAACAACAATAAATATATATGTGCAAGAAGAGCAAGCTGTGTAAACAATAAAAAAGAAAGCAAATAACACATGGAACATGAATCACAGAGTCTCCGAAGATGAGTCTGCAGGCAGTGTAGTCATTTCAGTGCTGAGGCGAGTGCAGTCAGTCCAGGAGCTCGATAGCTGTAGGGCAACATCACCTGAACCTGGCCGTGTGGGACCCAGGACTCCTGCACCTCCCGCCCGATGCTAATAGCGAGAATGGGGGGGACAGGTCAAACGCAGGCAGATAGGACGGGCTCAGGTGGGCCAATCTCACTCCGGCACGGAAAAAGTAGGTCTAACACTGGTTCACTTTCCGGTCAATGATCTGGCTCAGGAGAGCGTGGAAGAAAGGGAAGGGGGAGGAGCACCAGAGAGAGGTGATGGGCAGGTAAGAAGGGAAAGGGTGAGGGGGAACCATGAATGCAGAATGGAGAGGGACAGGAAGAAGGAGGGCAATTAGCAGTTCAAGAAACCAATGTTAAATGCTGTATATTTTAGCAGCTTTCTATGGCTGTTTTTCAGTTTGCATCTGCATATGCAGTTCAAATACTGTGTTGTGTATGTAATGTTTCAGCAATATTTGAGTAATCTCACTTAGAGTAAAGTCAAAGTTAGGCCCACATTCCCAGACACCCGTGTCTTTCTTTGAATTAGTTTCATGTTTTGAAGTTACAGAACGTAACACTTCTGCTAGCTCCTCAGCCTTTTGCGACATCGCGGCAAGTGAGAGTGAGAAAGTGTGGGTTTCGAAGTGCTGTCAATTGCGAGTACTGAGCGAGTGCAAAACTCCGTTGTTGTTCTATACACACATCTCTAGGGTAGAGGTCGTTCATCTCCAAACACCATTAATCTCCTTTGCTGCCGGTAATTCACCAGCATCTCACTACGCCTGTTGCCTCTGAGTCAGAAAGTTGTGGTTTCAAGCGTGGGTTAAAGATCAGATTTGAAGCCGAGTGGCAGTTCAACCTTGTGTAAGGTACTATCCCCTGGTTTAGACTTAAAGCGGAGACTCGCTATCCTCATGAGCCTCCCTGGTACAATTCCAAAGAGAAACAGATGTCTCCTGATGTCCTGGCTAATAATAATCCGCTAACACTCTGTAAAAAATTAGCACTACATGGCCATGCATCTCACCACCTTTTGTAGAACAACGTTCTGTGTCAGTTTATGAAGTTTCACACATTATAGCAAAGAAAGCATATGCTCAGGAAGGGAAAAACTAGGGAACACACACCAGTCCTCATTGAGGGATCAGAGGCAGTTTCAAGTTCCTGCCTGTCCTCATCTCTGGGGATCTATCCTGGGCCTGATATACTGCTGCAGTTACAAAGAAGGCACAACAATGGCTGCACTTCATTAGGAGCTTGAGGAGAAAACCAAGGACACGTGCAAATTGCTTCAGATGCACCATAGAGAGCATTCTAACTGGTCACATCACCATCTGGTATGGGGGGGGGGGGGAGGTGTTAGATGGTCAACTGCACAGGATTGAAATAAGCTGCAGAAAGTGGTAAATTCAGTCAGCTCCATCATGGGCACTAGCCTCCCCAGCATCAAAGGCACTTTCAATAGACAATACCTCAAAAGGCAGCATGACCATAAGGCATAGCAGCAGAATTAGGCCATTTGGCCCATCGAGCCATTCATTCACGGCTGATCCTTTTTTTCCCCCTCCTCAGCCCCACTCCCCAGCCTTCTCCCCATAAACTTTGATGCCGTGTCCAATCAAGAACATACCAAGCTCTGTCTTAAATATGCCCAACGACCTGGCCTCCACAGCTGCCTATGGTAATAAATTCCATATATTCACCACCCCCAGCTAAAGAAATTTCTCCACATCTCTGTTCTGAATGCATGCCCCTCTATCCTGAGGCTGTGCCGGGGAAACATCCTTTCCATATTTACTCTGTCTAGGCCAGGGGTCGGCAACCTTTACCACTGAAAGAGCCATATGGACACATTTCCCACAGAAAAGAAAACACTGGGAGCCACAAAACCCGTTTGACATTTAAAATGAAATAACACTGCATACAATGTTTTTTTTTGCCTTTATGCTATGTATAAACAAACTATAATGAAATTATGAAATTATGAAATCGATGAACTCCTGCAGAGAAAACGAAATTACATTTCTGCATGCAACAAAAACATTTTGAACTCCGAAAAAAAAGACGTTGGGTTGAAGGTTACTCCATAGTTAGCCTACCTTGGATCGATGAATTAAAAGAAATCGCGCAACGGCGGGTGTCAGGCATTGGCAGTGGTGACGTATATTAATAGCGATAAATAACACGTTGTAGCGGTGTGCTACACGCAGCGCTAAAATAACGATACTGCAGTCAAAGATAACTTTATTCGAACTCTACAGCCTTGCTTTAAAGCCTCCCTCAACCCGCCCCCCCCCCCCCCCGTGGGCGCGGATGCTCCAAAAGACACGTACTCACAAACACCCGTAGGCTATCTCCCTTAGCCGGAACGGTGGCTAATTGTGAGCCGGTTCGGATGTTCCAGGAAATGGGGTCTCCACAATGTTTCATTTAGACTGTACAAGATCACCATAATCTTCAAATTTCGAATTACATTTCAAAAACTAACAAACCACGGGGAGCTGCAGCACAGAGATGAAAGAGCCGCGGGTTGCTGACCCCTGGTCTAGGCCTTTCAACATTCAAAAGGTTTCAATGAGATCTTTCTGCATTCCAGTGAGTACAGACCCAGAGCTATCCTCGTATGATAACCCTTTCATTCCCGGAATCAACCCTGTGAATCTCCTCTGAACCCGCTCCAATACCAGCAATCTTTTCTTAGATTAGGGGCCCAAAACTGTTCACAATACTCAAGGTAATGTCTCATCAGTGCCTTATAAAGCCTCAGCATCACATCCTTGCTCTTGTAGTCTAGTCCTCTTGAAATGAATGCGAACATTGCATTTGCCTCCCTCACCACTGACTCTACTTGCAAGTTAACCTTTTGGTTGTTCTGCACAAGGATTCCCATGCCCTTTACATCTTAGAATTTTAGATTTTCTCCCCGCTCAGAAAATAGTCCTCACATTTATTCCTTCTACCAAAATGCACAACCATGCATTTTCCAACATTGTATTTCATTTGCCACTTTCTTGTCCACTTTCCTAATCTAAGTCCTTCTGCAGCCTACCTGTTTCCTCAACGCTACCTGCCCTTCCATTGACAAAGCCATCTATTCCATCATCTAATTTATTGATATGCAGCATGAAAAGAAGTGGTCCCAACACTGACCCCTGCGGAACACCACTAGTCACTGGCAGCCAACCAGAAAAGGATCCTTTTATTGGCTTCTTACCAGTCAGCCAATGCTCTAACCAGGCTAGTAATTTTCTTGTAATACCATGGTCTCTTAACTTGGTGAGCAGCCTCATGTGTGGCACCTTGTCAAACGCCTTCTGAAAGTCCAAATATACAATGTCTACTTTTAGTGGATAGCTTTTACAATCCACTTTAATATTGTTTGCTAGCTTGCTTTCATATGTTGTCTTTTCCCTCCTAATTATTCTTTGAGTTGCTCTCTGTAGATTTCTAAAAACTTCCCAATCTTCTGTCTTCCCACTGGTTTTTGCTTTGTTGTATGCTCTCTCTTTTGCTTTTAAATTAAGCTTTGACTTCCCCTGTCAGCCACGGTTGTACTATTTTCCCATTTGAGTATTTTTTTGTTTTTGGAATACATCTACGTTTCCCATTTTTCCCCGAAACTCACACCATTGCTGCTCTGCTGTAATCCTGCCAGCATCTCCATGCAGTTTACTTTGACCAACTCCTCTCTCATACCACTGTAATTTCCCTTACTCCACTGAACACCACTACATCAGACTTTACTTGCTTCCTACATCAGTCAATGAAAGCAAACATGCAGATACAGCAGGCAGTGAAGAAAGCTAATGGTATGCTAGCTTTTATAACAAGAGGAATTGAGTATAGGAGTAAAGAGATCCTTCTGCAGCTGTACAGGGCCCTGGAGAGACCCCACCTGAAGTATTGTGTGCAGTTTTGGTCTCCAAATCTGAGGAAGGACATTCTTGCTATTGGGGGAGTGCAGCGTAGGTTCACAAGGTTAATTCCCGGAATGGCAGGACTGTCATATGTTGAAAGATTGGAGCGACTGAGCTTGTATACACTGGAATTTAGAAGGATGAGAAGGGATCTGATTGAAACATATAAGATTATTAAGGGATTGGACACACTGGAGGCAGGAAGCATGTTCCGGCTGATGGGTAAGTCCAGAACTAAAGGCCACAGTTTAAGAATAAGGGGTAGGCCATTTAGAACAGAGATGCGGAAAAACTTTTTCACCCAGAGAGTGGTGGATATGTGGAATGCTCTGCCCCAGAAGGCAGTGGAGGGAGGCCAAGTCTCTGGATGCATTCAAGAGAGAGTTAGATAGCGCTCTTATAAATAGCGCGGTCAAGGGATATGGGGAGAGGGCAGGAATGGGGTACTGATTGTGTATGATCAGCCATGATCACAGTGAATGGCAGTGCTGGCTAGAAGGGCCAACTGGCCTACTCCTGCACCTACTGTCTATTGTCTATTGCCTATCAAATTTCAAGTTGAACTGATTCATATTGTGATCAATGGTTCCTAAGGGTTCTTTTACCTTGGGCCCCATAATCACCTCCGGTTCATTATGTAACACCCAATCCAGTATAGCTGATCCCCTAGTAGGCTCAATGACAAACTGCTCTAAAAAGCCAGCCTATAGGCATTCAACAACCTCACCCTCTTGAGATCCATTATCAACCTAAGTTTCCCTATTGACTTGCATGTTGAAATCTCCTATACTATCATAACATTGTCCTTTTGACACACCTTTTCTATTTCCCATTGTAATCTGTGGCCAACATCCCATCTACTGTTGGGAGGCTTGTATATAGCTGCCATCAGAGTCCGTTTACCCTTGTAGTTTCTTAACTCAACCCACAAGGATTCAACATCCTCCGATCCCATGTCACATTTTTCTACTGACTTAATGCTATTCTTCACCAGCAGAGCCACACCGTCCCCTCTTCCTACCTTCCTATCCCTCTGATACAACATGTAACCTTGAACATGCAGCTCCCAACTACAGCCACGATTCCGTGATGGCCACAACATCAATCTATAATAGTGCAACAAGATTATCCACCTTATTTCTTATATTCTGTGCATTGAGATTTAACGCTTTGAGTACAGTATTTGCTACCCTTTTTGATTCTGCTTTTCTCGTGCAATGATACTCACCCTGCTGGCTGCAATTTTGTCCTATCATCTGCCTGCCCTTCCTGCACGCTATCTTTGCTTTTTTATCATCCATCCTATCCTGAGTCCCTTCACTTTGGTTCCCACCCCTCCCTAATGACTCTAACAAACTTGCCCGTGAGAATATTGGTCCTCCTTGGGTTCAGGTGCAACCCGTCACGTTTGAACAGGTCATACCTCCCACTGAAGAGATCCAAATGATCCAAGAGCCTGAAGCCCTGCCCCCTGCACCAGCTTCTCAGCCATGCAGATCATCCTGTTTTTAGCCACACTGACGTGTAGCCCAGGAGACAATCTGGAAATTACTAACCCGGAGGTCCTGCTTCTCAGCTTTCTACTTAGCTCACCAAATTCTCTTCAGGACCTCTTTGCTTTTCCTTCCTATGCACAATGACATCCAACTGCTCTGCCTCCTCTCTAAAATGCTGTGGATGCATTCCGAGGCATCCCTGAACCTAGCACCTGGGAGACTACGTACCATTCAGGTGTCCTGTTTACTTCCACAGAATCTCCTGTCTGTCTGTCTGTCTCTCTGACTGTTGAGGCCCCAATCACTACCCCTCCCCTCTTCTCTGTCATTAAGGACACCCATCACTCAGGACATGCTCTCTTCTCATTGCTACCATCAGGGAGGAGATACAGGAGCCGGAAGACACACACTCAACATTTCAGGAACAGCTTCTTCCCCTTTGCCACCAGATATCTGAATTGACAATGAAACCAAGAACAGTATTTTTCCCTCTCTTTTTGCACTAGTAATTTATTTTAATAGATATAGTACTTCTTAATGTAACTTATAGTTGCCACTATTATGTATTACAATGTACTGTACCACAAATTTCACGACATATGCCAGTTATATCAAACTAGACTGAGATTCTGATTCTGATTATTTTATTAACTGCACAGGATCCTTTTATTGTGAGTATCACTATATCAATTAAAGTTTTTGTTCCTTTTTCTTTCTTATGACAGCAGTTTTCTACCCTCTCATGAACAGCTATTTTCTACCCTTTTGCGGACAGCTGATTTCTACCCTCTTGTGGACAGATGTTTTCTACCCTCTCGTGGATATCTGACTTGATTTCCCTACCGCCATTGTAGAAAAAAATCTGCTCTGTCCACAGAGATACTCACAAGTTTTTCTTTTGGTTATTATTTGCCACATTAAAGTTATCTCTGTGTATTTCAATATTACTCCCAAGCAAAGCAGCTCTGGAAATGTTCGTAAAACTCAAAATACGTAACAAAGACAAAATAAAAAGTTTATTGAAAGAAGCATATATCTGAAAATATCAGCAGGTTCCAAAACAGACTTTAAATTTGCAAAAGCTAAAGTAACATCATGTAAACTAAAGCAAAATATAGTGTCACCATCATTCGCGGTGTAGCTCACAGTCTAAATCTAAATTACTCAATTACATTACTGAAATCCACTACAGACTTTTACATATGGTCTTTGCTTTGCACATCATAAAGCAAGAAATTGGCAAACAATATTGATATTAAAATAAAGATACAAGAAATGTAAAGAATGCTATTATTGGAAAGTAGTATTTTTTGTGATATTTAGCATGATACCATAAAAATAAGGTGGAAATTGTTACCAATAATTTGTCATGTTAAATCACTCCTTTACCTGAGTTCCCTTGTGTGGTGAAATCAAGTAGGCCCACTGCCTAGATTTGTTTATGTCAGGGAAATGGTCCACGGCATAGTAATTCTTTGGTTTGATCTGCTATTGCACTTTCACTATACGTAGGGTGTTAATAGTATAGCTGGACAAAAGTTTGGTTAAGGAGGTGGAATTAATACAACCTTTCAAAAAACGGGGACAAGAAAAGGACAGGCAAGTCCAAGTGGTTAGAGGCAGGCATCTGATGGTAGGCCTGAAATGGCATAGCAGGTAAATTCAAAAGGCTAACATTGAAGGGGAGTAGGAGGCTGGAGGACACTATAGGTGAACTCACACATTGAGGAACAGGGGATTTGAATGCAAGGAAGAGAAGTTTGGGTTTAAGGTGGCAGAGTTATGGATGCTCGACTTTGTAGAGGCTTCATAGGAAGTTGGCCTGGAGAGTTTTGAAACAGCCAAGTCTGAGGATAACAAATAATTAAAGACAACTGGAGTTGGAGGACTGTCATTGTGAGTGGGTGGCTGGGAGTGTTTGGAGGAAAGGGGCTTGTTTTGCTGTTGTGGTTTTGTTACTTGCTGTGTTCTGTGTTGATCTGTAGAGCATTGTGGGAATGCTATATTGGCACTGGAATGTGTGGCAATACTTGCGGGCTGCACCCAGCGCATCCCTAGGTGGGTTGATTGTTAAAGCAATTAACACATTTTACTGCATGTTTTGATGTGTATGTGATTGATAAGTGAATCTGAATCGGAGTGAAGGTCCCAGAAGGAATACAGCTTGTGCTAAGGACCAAAAACTTTCCTCCAAGAGGACCACAACCTTGTCGTAGGGTTTGGTGGCTTGTGTGTCTCAATGACTCAGTGAGCTACATTGACTCGAGCCCAAACCTTGTGCTTTAGCACTTGATTGGGTCACCCATGCCAAACAGGGCAAAGAGCAGAGGCCAAACTAAGAGTGGCCTGCAGGCTTCCCCAGGTTTGATGGTTCAGCTCAGGGCAAACAACCCTGACTGGTCAAAAAATATTGTTATATAAACAGCAATGAAGAATCCTACATTGGTGTGGAATGCCATGGACAGATCAATGGAGGATCTTCACTGCTGCCATAAATGCCAACAGCCTACTGGGAAGTAACTAACTACCAAAAATCTTGGCTTTAGTCTTGAAAGTAGAAGGAAGAAGTTTCTACTTACTAGAAATGGTATTTGAAATACATTGCACAAATAGATTGTTAACACAATAAACACATTTCACTGTATGCTTCAATGAGCAGATGACAAGTAATCTTGAGTCTTGTAATTTGTTCATTGGGAAACATATAATAATTTTTTCCAACTATAATTTCCCCTGACTCTTCCTGGCATGTTTGTCTGTTTAGATTTTCACCGTAACTTCTCAAAATCCATCCTTGGCTGCTTAGTTGAAGACTACTAGGAAGAATGAAAGCAGATAGAAGCTTTTTAGTGTGAAGCTAGCAATGTTTTCACATTCCAGGTTGCACTACATCAACGAAGGCACTTTACAGCAGGATGGTATGAAGAATGTCCCGCAGCAGGATATAAAGGTTGTTCAGCTATAACAATAGAGAAAATATAGTTCTTAGTATTGAACAATGGTCAACATAGGCTACACAGCTGCTGTTCCAGATAAGTTTACATGCAAAAGTAAGTGAAATGATTCAAATTTCACCAAAGTCTTCATTCTATATTCTATATACTTCCTGCTGGAGCAAGTTGGGCAAAGTTGATGCTTTGCTGCTGCTTCTGCATGGGAGGGAGGAAGGGGAGCATTGGGATTCTAACATTTTTTCTATTATGCCTTCTTTGGGGCTTTTCGTCTGTTTTGTGGATGTCTGTGAAAAGTAAGAATTCCAGCTTGTATACTGTATGCAATATCTGATATTAAATGGAACCATTGAAGGAATCAATGCATAATTTCAAATCATACTTTTAGACCATGTGTTCTCATGACACTTCAGAGAACTGGAAAACAAAGCGTAAACCAAGGACGTGGAATTCACACCACACGTAGTTTTCAGCTCTCTTGGTTGAGCATTCATTAGCTAAGTGGGAGAGGTGTCACTACAGCGCAGATTTATTTTTATTCTGCATAATTTATGTTAATTTATTAGGTCTATGTAGTTCAGGATTGTCATGTATGGTGCTCCTCCAAGAGGACCACAAACTTGTTGCTGGGTTTGGAGACCTCCATGTCTCCATGACCCAGATAGCAATTTTGGCTGGAGTCAGGGCTTTATTCTTTGGCTCTTGGTAGGGTCACCCATGCCAAACAGGTCAAAGGGTAGAGGCCAGACTACGAGTGGTTCACCGGTCCTCCAAGTTTGGGGATTCAGCTCAGAGCTAACAACCCTGGTTGGTCAAAGAAAGTATTGTTACAGAAACAGCAATGAAGAGTCCTTCTACATGTGAATGGGTGGCCTAGGATAGACAGAGATGGAGGACCTTAGTACGTATTGTGCTGCTACTGCAGTGTGCTGATTATCCTGGCATTTACATGCTGGGTGTGTCTGACCAGGAGAATAAGCTCGAACTTGGGCTTAAATTGATCCTAGAGGATTCTTCAGTGGATTCTAAATGGGGCAGCTCCAGAATGGTTTACTGACGCCCAGGCTCTGTTCCTTTGCCATGATGGGCTGTGCTGTCTCATCACTCTTAACGGACTTACTGTCACTCAGTGGGAAGTACAGGCAAATATTTCCACCATCTGTATCTCGGGGCACCAGAATTTTGACCACTGCCTGTTGCCCCAATGCCTCCAAGGAGCCCCAGAATAATGCATCCAGTCGCAGTTCCTTGCAGCTGAGATTACATGCTCAGAAATATGATCAAAAGTTAAATTCACCCTTGTTTTCTGATGAATAAGTCCAGGAAATTAAGAAGCTGCAGATAGTAATGGACTCAACCTCATATAGCATGGACATAGCTCTCCCCACCTATGCTAGTATCTACACAAGGCATAGCACCAAAAAGGCAATGTCTGTACAAAGGTTCCCAACCTGGTGTCCACAGACTGCCTCAGTCGATGATAGGGGTCCATGGCATAAAAAAGACTGGGAACCCTTGATCTATAATAAAAAGTTCCCCACCATCAGGCCCATGCTATCTTCTCATTGCTACTATCATGGAGGAGATACAGAAGCCTGAAGTCCCATGACACCAAGTTCAAGAACAGCTACTCCCCTTCAACCAGAATGCTGGAGGAACTCAGCAGGCCAGGCAGTATCGATGGAAAAGAGTTAACAGTCGAGAGCCTTCATCAGGATCTTGGCCCAGAACATCGACTGTTTACTCTTTTCCATAGACAGTGCCTGGCCTGCTGAGCTCCTCCAGCTTTTCGTGTCTGTTGCTTTGCATTTCTGACATCTGCAGATTCTCTCATATCTGTGATACTCCCCTTCAACCGTTCGGTCCTTGAACCAATCAGCAATCCCCTGATCACAAGAGCTTAGCAAGCTAAGACCACCTTACATTCTAATGGACTTTTATTTTCCTTCATTTTATGTTCTTTCTTGCAGAAAAGTGTGTACAACTGTATCCTTAATTGATGCTTTTCTTGTGAATAACGCCTACCTAATGGAACATGCGATGAAGCAGGGAAGTTTTACGTAGCAACCATGAAAACATTTATCTGTGCATCTAACAGTAAACTTGGTTTTGACTTCATATTTCAAGTAAATACTCATTGAAATTAATTGTATTCTCTCTTGTAACCAAAGTTGTGAGGTGTGATACATTACTAATATCTCCTTACCAGCACTCACTATATAGGGGGAAAGATCTGGGATTCAGAAAATTAAAAAAAAATGTGACTTCGAATCAAATACAGGAATAAATTCTATATAAGCAAACAACTAAGACCTCCAAGAGGACCACAACCTTGTCACAGAGTTTGGAGGCTTGCCTGCCTCAGTGACCTCCTGGAGAGCTATGTTGGTTAGAGTCAGGACCTTGTGCTTTAGTTCTTGGTAGGGTCACCCTTGTCAAACAGCTAAAAGGGTAGAGGACAGAGTCAGAGTGGTCCCCCAGTCCTCCAGGTTTGGGGATTCAGCTCAGGGATTTCAACCCAGTCTGGCTCAAAACAATTGTTACGGAAACAGCAATAAAAAATTCCTTTTGTATCTGGAGGAGACGGAGGACCCTCATTGCTGCCCTAAACGGCAGCGGCCTAATCAGCAGGAAGCAAATAAACAGCCCTGAGGTTTCAAGACTTTATGCACCATCGGATGAATATCACTTCCTTTCTTTTGTGGTTTTTCTGCTTTATGAATAGATTCAAGATAACGTTAAAGAGATCACGGTGAGCAAATTTCATTTACCAGATGCAGCCTCTTGGTATGAAGGTGGTTGTCCGTGACATTGCGGTTCCATTGCATAAGACTGGCTGCAAGGAGCTGGACCCATGGGCGGCTGTGCAGGAAATGGATGAACTGGCACAGGTTGGTAGCCCTGGCAGACTGGATACGTCTGGATAGGTTGCGCATAGTTTATTGGCACCACTGTGGTAGCTGATGTGCTCATAACGGCTATAGAACAAGAGAATACCAATGTTAATTAAGCAAAAGGAACCATACCTAATTCAAATATTTCTAACATTGTTTACAAAATGCAAGTATAATCATGATTTCTCTCTTAGGCATTATGGATGATTTTAGGAGGTATACTTTTTACAGAGGTGGTGGGGTGGAGATACATCTCTACCAAAGGTGTAAGGCACTTTTTCCCTCCACTAGCCTACAGGTTGGCCTTGGGCAAGGTGTAGTACCTGCTTAGCACCCCCCCCCCCCCCAATCAGGGTCATGTGAAGCCATGGGAGCAGGTGGTGGATGGTCGTAGTGCATAACACAAGTCCTGGTTATGTGACCACTGATGCCAGGCAGACAATCTCTGAAGAGTATTGATAATGGCTGGGGTCACCCATCTTGTAAAAACACTGCCCAGAAGAAGGTAAAGGCAAACCCCTTCCCTCTTGTTCTATTCTTCAACTCTGGCCTATTACCTCACCTGCCTATCACCTCCCTCTGGTGCCCCTCCTCCTTCCTTTTTTTCCTTTAGTCCACTCTCCTCTCCTATTAGATTCCTTCCTCTCTAGCCCTTTATCTTTCCCACTCACCTGTCTTCGCCTATCACCTTCTAGCTATTTTGCTTCACAAGACAAGACAAAGGAGCAGAAGTAGGCCATTCGGCCTATCGAGTCTGCTCCGCCACTCCACCATGAGCTAAACTATTCTCCCATCTAGTTCCAATTTCCGGCTTTTTCCCCATATCCCTTGATACCCTGACTAATTAGATACCTATCAATCTCCTCCTTAAACACCTCGGGCCTCCTCAGCTGTATGTGGCAATGAATTCCATAAATCCATGACCCTCTGGCTAAAAAAAATTCTACTCATCTCTGTTTAAAATGGGTACCCTCTAATTCTAACACTGTGGCCTCTTGTCCTGGACTCACCCACCAAGGGAAACAGCCTTTCCACATCTACTCTGTCCAACCCTTTCAACATTTGAAATGTTTCTATGAGATCCCCTCTCATTCTTCTATACTCTAATGAATACAATCCAAGAGCCGACAAACACTCCTCACATGTTAGTCCCTGCATTCCAGAAATCATCCTCGTAAATCTCTGAACTCTCTCCAATGTTAGTACATACCTTCTAAGATAGGGGGCCCAAAACTGCACACAGTATTCCAAATGAGGTCTCACCAGTGCCCCATACAGCCTCATCAACACCTCCTTACTCTTATACGCTATTCCTCTTGAAATGAATGCCAACATAGCATTCGCTTTCCTTACTGCCTATCCAACCTGTTGGTTAACCTTTAGGTTATCCGGCACGAGGACCTCCAAGTCCCTTTGCACTTCTGATTTTTGAAGTTCTTCCCCTCCCCCTGCATTTTTATTCTGGCATTCTTCTCCTTCCTTTCCGGTACTGAGTAAGTTTCTCGCCCAGACCATCGACTGTTTATTCATTTCCTTCAATGCTGCCTGACCTACTAAGTTCCTCAAGCATTCTGTGTGTGTGTGTTGCTTTGAATTTCCAGCGCCTGCAGAATCTCTTGAGTTTCTAGATCATTGTTAAAATTAAACCTTCTTGCCCTTTGTCCTGGCTGTCAACAGAGATCTCCGCTCTGCTTCTGCCTGTGCCATGTTTGTGTATGTATGCACATTTTATTCCATATCTGTACTTTAACCTCTTACTTTATTTCAATATAATTCTTTATTCTTTATATTTGTTGAATGTTGGTGTATTTTGTTGCATGTCACACCCTGACCAACAAAGCAGAGCAAATTCCTAATACACGTACATGTATATGGTGAATAAAGCTGGTCACTGATGCTGCAGTCTGCTTCTGTACTCATGCCTGAGTTTTTCAAAGTTCTCCCAAGACTGCAGCCCCTCACGATGACTCAGTTCAGGATCAGCTGGAAGTAGTCAATGACGTACAGAAGCTGTTGCCGCAGTATGTTCCCTTTCCAGGGGTCATGGACAGAGGTCATAATAAGCCAGGGGCTAGCACAGAGCGACAGTTTGCCTGGAGCAGATGGTGTACCAGGTACATACAGACGGGTTTTGGCCCGAAACATCGTCATTACCTCCTCCCATAGATGCTGTCTGGCCTATGCTGAGTTCTGCCAGCATTTTGTGTTTTCACATACAGAGTGTGAGAGGTTGCAGCCTCAGTCTGAGTATCTGAATGGGGCTGCAGCTCAAGTTCTGGCTGCACATCAGTCCCGTACTCCGCATCTTTGGTCACCCGCTCCAGAGGGTGATGGGTCTCTCGGGGATCTTCTGCTTGGTTTGCCGTAGGGCCCAGCCAAGATACCCACTCAAGCAGCTGGCAGGCAAAGGTTCTGTCCAAACCGAATGCCTACCCCTCTTCTGAGACAATGTCTGTGCCCATGGCTGCCTGGAGAAGGAGTATGTATTGTCCAGGGATATCAAGGGGGATTTCTGGGACCTCTGGACATGTCAGGGGCTTAAGCGTGTGCTGGATAGTGATAATTGTATCATAATTTGAATCTGTTAATGGTATTAATGAAGACTGTAATATCGTGTTCATGTTGTTCTGTAATCAATTAATAAATCACCTTTCGAAAAGGAAGGAAGACAAAAAAAAAAGAAATGGCAGTTTCCCATTTGTTCTGAAGTCATGGACAACACTGGAGGCTTTCAGGGTGACTGTGTGTCAGAATGAGGAATTTAAGACTGATTCCTCCAGATTACAGAGATTATAGACACTAAACTGAGAGTGGCAGGGGTCATGAAGTGTTTGAAGTTGCGGAGAAGGTAGAAAAGAGAACATAGAAGACCTACAGCACAATACAGGCCCTTCAGTTCACAAAGCTGTGCTGAACACGTGAGAAATTACCTAGGGTTACCTATAGCCGTCTATTTTTGTAAGCTCCATGTACCTGACCAGCAGTCTTTTAAAAGACCCTATCGTATCTGCCTCCACCACCATCACCGGCACCCCATTCCACACACTCACCATTCTCTGCGTAAAAAACTTACCCGTGATATCTCTTCTGTACCTACTTCCAAGCACCTTAAAACTGTGCCCTTTCATGCTAGCCATTTCAGTCCTGGGCCAAAGCCAGTGACCATCCACATAATCAATGCCTCTCATCATTTTATACACCGGGGAAAGTGAAAGATCTGAAGGTAGATAAGTCTCCTAGATCAGATGCTATGTATCCAAGGGTTCTGAGAGAGGTGGCTGAAGAGATTGTGGAGGCATTAGTAATGATCTTTCAAGAATCAATTGATTCTGGCATGTTTTTGTAGGAATGGAAAGTTGCAAAATCTCACTCAACTCTTCAAGAAGGGAGAGAGGCAAAAGAAAGGGAATTATAGGTTGGTTAGTCTGACCTCAGTGGTTGGGAAGATGTTGGAATCGATTGTTCAGGGTGTGTTTCGGGGTACTTGGAGGTGCATGATAAAATAAGCTCTAATCAGAATGGTTTCCTCAAAGGAAAATTGTGCCTAACAAATCTGTTGGAATTCCTGGAAAAAAACAGCAAGCAGGATAGACAAAACAGAATCACTTGATGTTGTGTACTTGGATTTTCAGACGGCCTATGATGAGGTGCCACTCGAGAGGCTACTTAACAAGTTATGAGCTCATGGTGTTACAAGAAAGATAATAACCATGGAATGAGCATTGGCTGATTGGCCGGATGCAAAGAATGGTAATAAAAGGAGCCTTTCCTAGTTGATGGTGCTCCATAGGGGTTTGTGTTGGGACCACTTCTTTTTAAGTTATATGTCAATGACTTCAATGATGGAATTGATGGCTTTGTGGCCAAGTTTGTGGACGATATGAAGACAGGTGGAATGACAGGTAGTTTTGATGAAATAGAGAGGCTATAGTAGGACTTGGACAGATTAGGAGAGTAGGCAAAGAAGTGGCAGATGGAAGACAGTGTCAAAAAGTGTATGGTCTGCACCAACAGAAGAAATAATAGGGTAGACTGTTTTTTAACTGGAGAGAAATTCCAAAAATCTGTGGTGCAAAAGGATTTGGGAGTCCCTGTGTGGGAATTCCTACAGGTTACCTTGTAGGTTGAGTCAGTGGAGAGGAAGGCAAATGTGATGTTAGCATTCATTTCAAGAGGACTAGAATTTAAGAGACTCCTGGACAGGTACATGGAGCTTAGAAAAATAGAGGGCTAGGTAATTTCTAAAGTAAGTACATGTTCAGCACAGCATTGTGGGCCCAGGGGCCTGTATTGTGCTGTAGGTTTTCTATATTCTATATAAAAGCAAGGGTTTAATGTTGAGACTTTATAAAGCACTGGTGAGGCCTCATTTGGAGTATTGTGAGCAGTTTGGGGCTCCTTATCTAAGAAAGGATGTGCTGACATTGGGGAGAGCTCAAAGGAAGTTCAGGAAAAATGATTCTGGAATTGAAAGAGTGTTTAATGGCTCTGGGTCTGTACTCACTGGAATTCTGAAGAATGAATGGTGACCTCATTGAAATCTGTTGAATGTTGAAAGGCCTCACTAGAATGGATGTGGAGAGGTTGTTTCCTAATATGGCGGGGGGATGGGGACGATGGGGGGACGGTCTAAGACCAGAGGACAGAGCATCAGAATAGACGGGCAACCTTTGAGAAGGGAGATGAGGAGGTATTTCTTTAGCCAGTGTGGTGAATCTGTGGGTAGGAGGTATGTCTCCTCCAAAGGAGGTGTAAGGCATTCCTTCCTTCTGGTAGCCTCCAGGTCACCCTTGGGCTAGGTGTAGCCCCTCCCTTAACCCCGATCGAGGTCATGTGGAGTCATGGGAGCAGGTAGGGGATGGTCGTATGAGCAGCTGGTGCATATCCTGGCAATGTGACCACTAACACCAGGCAAACAATCTCCGAATAATATTGATAATGGCTGGGGGTCACCCATCTTGTAAGGACACTGCCCAGAAGGTGGCAATGGCAAACCACTTCAGTAGAAAAGTATTCCAAGAACAGTCATGGAGAATGAAAGACCATGGTTGCCAATGCCATACAATAGGCATTTCTAGCATTTGCTTCCTTCTGAAATGCATTAAAATTTTTATTATTAATTCTAAAGCCTTTACTAATTTGAATCATTCTGATATTTGTTAACGGTTTTTACATTTCTCCAAATGGGATACGTATACACAGATTTTGATAGCTGGCAAAGCTGTCTATGTTTTTTCAGCAACACACACAAGATGGTGGAGGAACTCAGCAGGCCAGGCTGCATCTATGGAAAAGAGTAAACAGTCGACATTTCAGGTTGAGACCCTTCATCAGGATTGGAGGAAAAAGATGAGGTCAGAGTACGATGGTGGGGGGAGGGGAGGAAGAAATACAAAGTTCTAGATGATAGGTGAAACGGGGGAGGTGGGAGGGTGAAGTAAAGAGCTGGGAAGTTGATTGGTGAAAGAGATACAGGGCTGGAGAAGGGGGAATCTGATAGGAGAGGACAGAAGGCCATGGAAGAATGAAAACGGGGAGGAGCATCAAAGGTGGGGGGGTAACAGACAGGTAAGACGATAAGGTAGAGGGAAATGGGAATGGGAAATGGTGAAGGAGACGGGAGCACCATTACCGGAAGTTTGAGAAATCGATGTTCATGCCATCAGGTTGGAGGCTACCGTGACGTAATGTAAGGTGTTGCTCTTCCAACCTGAGTGTGGCCTCATCACAGCAGCAGAGGAGGCCATGTCAGAATGGGAACTTGAGGTAAAATTAAAATGGGTGGCCACCGGAAGATCACACTTTTTCTGGCGGACAGAGCGTGGGTGCTCAGCGAAGCGGTGTCCCAATCTCATCGATATACAGGAAGCCGCAACGGGAGAACTGGAAGTGGTTGATGACCCCGACAGACTCACAGGTGAAGTGTCGCCTCACCTGGAAGAACTGCTTGGCGCCCTGAATGGTAGTGAGGGAGGAGATGTCGGGACAAGTGTAGCACTTGTTCTGCTTGCAAAGTTTTTCTAGCTGTTTTGTGGTTAGGATTGATTCTATCTCACATCCTCTACTCAACTCACACAAAATGGCCTGTGTCATGGAAAGTTATGACAGTGCGAGGGGTACTTGAGTAATCTATCTATCTGACTCCTCAGCAAGCTACCAGATTTGGAGTCATTGACGCAAATGTGTTTTTTTATGTAACTCAGTGTTGTTGGCAAATGCAAAGCCATAATAATATTGTTGCATGTGGTGCTTGCAGTCTGCAAATTGGCTACTTTGTTACCTACGTCACATCAGTGACATGCAAAATATTTCGTTAGCTGTTAAGTGCTTTGCTTATCAACCAGAGCACCTTTTCTTTACGAGAAGCATTCAGAAGTTTTGTAAGAACTGGCCAAGTCCCTTTTGCACTCGGCCACTCGGCGTTTAGTAACAGTGGAAGGAGGTATCTTGATACAGCCTGTCTACCAGCACATGGAAGTGGCATTTTGTCCAACAACGTCAATATAGCTAAGATTAAAAGACGAGCTTATGTCGTCACATGTACATCAAAGCATACAGTGAAATATGTCATTTGTGTCAAATTGGATCAGGGAGGATTGTGCTGGGGTCAGTCCACACCTCGTGTGCCCACAACTCAACAACTCTAGCCCGTATGTCTTTAGAATGTGGGGATAAACCAACCCAGTCAACAGAAAAATGTACTAATGCCTTAGGACAGGGATGGGAATTGAACCCTGATTGGTTATTACTGGTGATCGCACTAACCGTTATGCTACATTGCTGTCCCCAAACTTAAACCTTGAAGGAAAGACACCCATTGTTTCAGCAACGGCTCGAGACAAGGTTATGTCCTTAAATTCTTATCTGCAACAGCCATTTTCAATGGACATTGGGAAGACTTCCATTAAATTCCTGTGATAGATATTCACTGTCCAGAGCCACAAGGCCTTTTCCGTTTTGCCAGCCTCAGCCAGCTAACGTAGCAGCTGACACTTGTAGGGATCAAAGAGTTTTGAGTGAGTTAAACTTCAAACCAATGTTCTTTGTTCAGCTTCTTGCCACAAACAGTTTTCAGTCCTTAAAACAAATGGCAAGTAATAATCACTCTGAAGTTTAAAAGACAGCTTTGCAACCAAAGAGCATTCTCTATAGAGCACAGAATTCTAGTCCACAGTATCTGGGTTGGCTGCTCAAGACATGCAGTGTAAGACAATGGAGTTACGTTAATTGGCCTGTTATTTAGTCCAGGGAAGCTTGTGGACCAGATTGATACTATCACTTAGCACATCAAATACCTCATCTATTAATAGTTGGAAGATTTGTGTACTTAAAGAGTCAGCTTCACAGCAATAATTGTGGCTATCTGGGAACTCTGTCCCCAGAAGCTTTCTGACCACTTGTGTAAAAAGGTATTTGAAAAATATCACATGTGCGGGAATTCATGAAAGTGGCAGAAAAACAATATAAATTTAAGTTAGGAATAATCATGAAGCAAAGAAGAATGATGGAAAGACAGGTTGACTAGAATCCACTCCTCCATCTATGATTTCTGCAACAGATAATTTGTTCATCAGCAAGTCGTTGGAATGTCTTTTTAGCTTTTGGATTTGTAGCTGTGTTTTAGAAATCATTTGTAATTTTGAAATGTTTTATTAGATTGAAAAAATGTAAGTCTGAAATATTTTTCAAAATTTTTGTGTGATTTTAAATGTATATCACTGAAAACAAATGAACTTGGTTTAAGCTACTTTGTTAGCTGGAAGTATCTCCTCCTTGGTAGAGAAAGGGGACCTACCACTCAAATAGTGGGTATTGGCAGCTAAATGCACTGCAGAGGATAAACAGGGTACTAAATGTGACAACAGTATAACTTCCATTTAGTGAGGGTACCCATGTCTATCTACATCAGATAAGACTTAAGATCTTCATTTGACTTTAGAACTTCACGGTCAGCAAACCCAATTCCAGCACACTACGAGTGCTGTTGATGACAGCTGTTCATGCAGTTACTTACTGGAATGGCGCGGTTCAGATCGGCAACAGGCACAGCAACCACAGCAGCAACAGGTCAGGATCGCAATCACCACTCCAGCAGCAAGGACCGCACCAACTCCAATTAATATCTTTTGACTGAGGGAAAAAGAAGGAAAAATCTATTAATATATGAGCAAAGACCCAAAGTCCTGGGTCTGCAAGACCACTGAGGCCTGGTGTCTGTGAGCCGTTGAGTTTACTGGAGGACCGGAGGGGCACTGGACGCCTATCTAGGGGGTGGGTGTGTGTGTGTGTGTGTGTGCGTGTGTGTGTGTAGCTAGTATAGAGCTTGAAGAATCTTACAACATTTTCAAAGAAAGGCTGCTGCCTGGGAAAGGGAGTAACTCAGTTTTCAACAGTGACATCATAATCCCTCATTTCATCTGAACCTTAATATTTCCAGACCAATGGAAAAGGATCGATTTTCCATCTTCCACAGCAGGGAACTGACATTATTGAACAAATGGATTAGCTTCCACAGCATGGGGCATGGCCTTCAGGTAAACCTTGCTGTGTGGTAGGTTGACCAACCCTGCTCCACAAGAAAAAGGGAGGGAAGCATGAGAAAGTAGCTAAAGCTCTTCTGGGGCTCATTTATGTTTTTCTTTCCCCGCTCTCCCCCTCTCACAAACAGGTGAGATGTGGGGAGAAAACTGAAGAGATGTTGATCAGAGCACTGTTGTTTGCCTTTTCTCTATGTGTGTGTGTGTGAGTGTGCGTGTGAGTGTGTGATTGTGCGTGTGTGTGTGTGTATGAGTGTGCGCGTGTGTGTATGAGTGTGCGTGTGTGTGTGTGTGTGTGTGTGTATATGTATGTGTATGTGAGAGTATGAGTGAGTGTGATTGTGCATGTGAGTTTGTGTATGAGTGTGTGTGTATATGTATGTGTGTGAGTGTATGAGTGTGCGTGTGAGTGTATGATTGTGCGTGTGTGTGTATGAGTGTGTGTGTGAGTGTGTGATTGTGCATGCGTGTGTGTATGAGTGTGCATGTGAGTGTGTGTGTGTGAGTGTATGAGTGTGCGTGTGAGTGCGTGTGTGTGTGTCTGTACATGCATTTGTAAATCGGGATGAGAGTATTCTCAGAATTTCCTCATTCACCAGATGCGAATACACTGGCCTATAATAGTATCACACAACATTTCAACAGGAAGCACATCCTCAGACAAAGTCACGTAGGGAGAAATGTACACAAGATCTCAAAATTCTTGCTTTAATAAAATAGTTAGGTAACAAACCTGCAGATTTTCTGTGAATTAGTAGGGTGGAACATAAATTTATTTGATCTTTTAAGTTACAGGAAACCTTTCTGACCTATTCTGTAGGGTGTTTCGGAATGAAAAACAATGAATACAGTTTTCTGCGGGGTGTGTCCTGTAACTTTTAACTTGCTGTAGAAATGCTTGATGTGTTGTTGTTGGTATAAAATGGCCTTGTCCACCTACTCACTTATTCACACTCTAATTACTGAGGTTGACCTTTGTATGTACACTTTTGATAGGTTTCAGCTTTGTATTTCAGCATTATTCAGTACTTAAGAACTTTTCTGAAAAGGTTCTGCTAAAAGTATTGGATCAAGGCAGTGGAGTTCAGAAGCTTCTGCTTGGAGTTGTTTACAATTGGCCCAGATAAAGACAAAAGGAAGGAAATTAGTATGAGAGGGGGAAAAAAGCATTGGCTAAGATCATTTATCAGGACTGGAAAGGAAGAGTGGAGAAGTGAAAGTAAAGTGCTGGTGTGGGGGGAGGGGAGTGGATAGGGAATGTAGGTAGGTGGGGAGAAGAGGGAATGATTTGAGATGTTGGGAGGTGATAAGTGGAAGAGGCAGGAGATGGTGGCCTGATGTCCTACTGCCCTTGCACTTCTACTAGCACTCCCCACCCACCCCTGGACTCTCACACCTTTCCCTACCCCTTATCTCCCATTTCACTCCTCTGAGCCACTCTCTTCCTGCCACCCCCTTCCCTGACATTCTACCCTCACCTGACCCCTCCAAGCCCTGACCCCAGCTCAGACCCATCTTTACCATCCCCTCTAAACATCCCCTCCGAGGTGCAATGTTCTGCTCTCAGCTGGGGCCTTACCTTCATTAACCACCTCTATTTCCCTCTTCTGTTCCAACTTCACCCCATCTGAATGCACAACTCTCCACCAAATGCACAGTCGTGGGCGATGCTGTTGTAGTTTAGGGAACTGACCTACCCCTTGCTGAGTCCAGATCGCAATTCTCAGACACCCCCATTTGCTTACTCCCAAACTGGGACCCCACTAAGAGGCACCTGGCCACCATCTCCTGCACCACCTCTGACCTCATCACCCTCGGAGATCTCCCCTCGACAGCCTCCAACTTCATAGTTACCTTGACCCATACTGCCTGTTTCAACCTGCTGCCTAGATGCACAAACCTAACTGCCCAGGTAGGTCCATTGTTTCCACCAGCTCCTGCCTGCTGAGCTCATATCTGAACCCCATTTTAACCCCCCCTGGTTCAGCCCCTTCCCACTTACATCACCTGCTCTCCATCATTTCCACAACTCTCAATATCTGTTTGTGTTCTCACCTGTCACAGGAGCAATACCTCTCTTTCCCTCGCTAGTGAGAGAGAGCCTGCCTGAGGTGTCGAAGTGTTGGGATGGACAGTGGTTTTTTGGTGGGTTCTATGTCATGGTCTCTTCGGGGGTTTCGCTACTGCTTGCATGGTGGGGGGAGAGGATCGGTGTTTTTGCTGGAGCAAGTGGGGTGGGAGGAGGGGGCATTGATGTTTTTGCTGCGGCCTGTGTGTGATGGGGGCCTGTGGGGTTCTGACATTTCTGTCATTCATTTTTTGGAGTTTTTCTTCCATTTTGTGGATGTCTGCAAAGAGTAAGAATTTCGGATTGTATATTAAATCGATCCTTTGACCACTTCCTTTTGACTACGGGCATCCAGTTCCCGTCACCTCTCTCCCCTTCTTCGGCCTCTCTGTCTCCAGAGACAGATTACCTCCTGACATCTTTTACAAATCCACAGACTCCCACTGTTACCTTGACTACACTTCTCCACTCTGTTGCTTGCAAAGATGCCGTTCCCTTTTCTCTGTTCCTCTTTCTCCAGCGCATCTGTTCTCCTGAGACTTTCTATTCCAGGACATCCAAGATTACCTCATGTCTTAAAGAAGAGGGATTCCACCTCCTTTGCTATCAATGCAGCCCCCATCTGCATTTCCTCCATTTCTCACATGTCTGCCCTCACCCAACATCTCCCCACTGACATGTCCTCAGCCTCCACATCCAACCTACCATCCTCCACAAGTTCTGCCACCTTCAACAGAGGTCATGTTTGAGGACTGTAGATTCATTGCAGCACAGAAACAGGCCCTTCAGACCATCTACTCTGTGTCAAACCGTTATTTTGCTCCATCCCTTCGACCTGCATCTGGACTATTGCCCCCCTCCCATTTATGTTCTCAATGAATTTCTCTTAAATGTTGAAATCAAGCCCACATGGTTTGCAATATTTCATATCATACCTTTGGAAATGCTATGTAATCTCATGTAGTATCATTTCCTTTAAACAATTTGTTTATTTACTATTTTTGTGCGTGGGGACTTGTGGTTGAGGTTCTTGCTGCTGCTTACACAATTTGTTCCTTTTTGTGCATGGGGGTGGTTTGGATGTTTTTCTTTAAACAGCTTCCATGGTTTTCTTTGTTTCATGACTGTCTGGAGAAGACAAATCTCAGAACTATATACTGCAGGCATACTTAGCCAATAAATATACTTTGAACATTGATTTACACTGATTTTATTCACGTCATTTTGTTTGTAGTGTTGGCACGTGGCCTAGTGGATAAGGCATCAGTCTAGTGATCTGAAGGTCACTGGTTCGAGCCTCAGCTGAGGCAGCGTGTTGTGTCCTTGAGCAAGGCACTTAACC
The DNA here is from genome assembly GCF_030144855.1 of Hypanus sabinus. Lineage (NCBI taxonomy): Eukaryota > Metazoa > Chordata > Chondrichthyes > Myliobatiformes > Dasyatidae > Hypanus > Hypanus sabinus. The sequence continues at coordinate 14,494,658 of NC_082724.1, forward strand.
ACACATTGCTCCGATGACACTGGTGCCAAGCTGCTTGGGTCCTATTGCCCTTCCCTTGGACAACATTGGTGGCGTGGAGAGGGGAAGGCCTGCAGCTTGGGCAACTGCCGGACTCCCATACAACCCTGCCCAGGCCTACAAAACCATGGTCTCACGAGTCTAACGGATGCCTGTATTTTCTTTGTGGTGTGATGCTCAGTTGGGTTTTAACAGTTTAAAACAGCTCTGAGGACACAAGGGACTGCAGATACTGCATGTGGGCGACAGTGTGCTGGGGGAGCTCAGCATTGTCATGAGGAGAGAATGAAATCATCGATGCTTCGTGTCGGAACCCTCCATCGGAACTGAGAGCGGGGAGGTGGGAAGGCCGGTTATAAAGAGGAGAAGGAGGCGTGACAGAAAAGAAGGATTCCGAGGCAACTGGTGGTCTGAGAGAGGGTTTGAGGTAATCTGCAGGAGGAGCCAGGTAGGGGAAGAGACTAAGGGAGTTCAAAGATTTGAAAGTACATTTGTTATTGAAGGATATATAAGGAGTACAACTGTGGGATACATCCTCCCACAGACAGCCATGAAACAAAGTTGTGTCATTCCATGAACCCTGTCTGATTTCCTCTCCATACTCAGAAACACAACAGCAGTGTGTGAATCTGTCTGCTCTAGTTTCAATATTTTCATACATCCGAACCATGGGAACAATCATTTTAACTCATAAAACTCAAGGAAAATATCTAAAAACAAACGAGTATATGTTTAGTACTTACGTGGTGTTGCTCTCTCTGCAACTCACTCCTGTGAAACCGAAGCTGCATTCCACATCTAAAGCTATAAGTTAATGAGATGAAGTGAAACCTTAGATTAAAGATTATCTTTACTTGTCACATGGACATCAAAACATACAGTGAAATGTGCCGTTTGCATCAATTCAAGTCAATGAGGATTGTGCTGGGCATCACCACGATTCCAACACCAACACAGCATGCTCACAACTCGCTGGCTGCTTGTCTTTGGGAATATGGGAGGAAATCCAGGCGGCCATAGGCAGTACGTACAAACTCCTTGCAGGAAGGGGAGGAATCGAACCCCTGTCCTACTTTGCACAGTGCTGTGCTGCACTACTGAGCTGCCTAATCAAAAGTGTTCAAATTGAATCAAATTGCTGTTGAGCGATGACCGCTGTTATAAAGCCAGCTGTTATAAAGTTTCTCGGGTCAAATCAGTCCTGAAGAAGGGTCTCAGCCCGAAACGTCAACTGTTTACTCTTTACCATTGATGCTGCTTGGCCTGCTGAGCTCCTCCCGCATTTTGTGTGTGCCGCTGAGGCAAATCAGTCTGTGCCCAAGTATGTAGTGAAAAGCCTGGGAGGTGTTGGTCTCCCATAGCTGTTGTTTTATGGACATGACTTGGAGTTCTGGCTGTTTATTCCGATGGACAAAGAGATCCTATGACACTACTTTGAAGGTAGTGCGGCCATTAGTACAATACCGTGCCAGTGACCTGGGTTCAATTCTGTCTCTGACTGTAAGGAGTTAATACGTTCTCCTCACGACCACGTGGGTTTCCTCCCACATTCCAAAGACGTAATGGGATATTGGTCACATGGGTGTATTGGGCTGCGTGGGCTCGTTGAGCCGGGTGGACCTGTCACCATTCCGTATTTCTAAATAAAATGCAAATAAGTAAAAGAGCTGAGGAGTTATCCTGAATGTGCTATCCAATGTTAAGCCCTCAATTGACACCTCAGAACCCAGGTTATTCAGCCAATATCACATCGCTTTTTATGGGAGCTTTTTAATGCTCTATGTAAATCCGCCACCAGGGCCTCAACTTTGACGTTGAGTTCAGAGGCTTGTGTGCCTCAATGACCCAGAGAGCCATGTTGGCTGGAGTCAGGGCTTTATGCTTTGGCTCTTGGTAGGGTCACCCATGCCAAACAGGTCAAAGGGTAGAGGCCAGACTAGGAGTGGTCCACCAGTCCTCCAGGTTACGGGGTTCAGCTCAGGGCTAACAACCGATCAGACAAAACTGATACAGAAACAGCAATGAAGAAGCTTTCTACATCTGAGTGTAATGGCATCCCTGAGTCTCCATCTGGGACGTGTGTGACTGACTGTGGTGAAAATCGCGAGGAAGCTACTGACACAGTGAAGGTAGCTCTGAACACCACCAAAGATGGCAGACCTTCATTGTTGCCCTAAACACCAGTAGTGCAGTGGGCAGTAAGTACGTTAAGTAAACTCTCTGTAAACCAACAGTTGTGTTTTCTACACTGTGACTGTGATTACTGTTTCACTGGGGGAATGTTTCAGGATGACTTTAGGCCGCGAAGTCTACCAATTCAGCTCAAGCCTTTCATTATGAAAGATTTGGCTTATTCATTAGGAATATTTTTGCAACAGATTTCCAAGCAAAATAGGGTTGCAGATGGAATCATAGACCTGTGACATGCAGGCTGGTAAATCATCATGATCACGTGTAGAAAGTTCAGCCACAGTCCAACTTTTGTTCAGCTTCACAGTCTGAAGCTGGTGAAAGATCCCTGGTCGTTTTGTCGTTGGTTTTACGGGGTTGAGTTTGAACCTTGGGTGGCGAGGTGGGGGTTCTGTCTCTACCAAAGGAGGAGTGAAACGCTTCTTTCCTCCATTAGCCTGCAGGCCACCCTTGGGCAAGTTATAGCGCCTGCTTACTCTCCTGATCAGGGTCATGTAAAGCCAGGTAATGGATGTTCGTATTAGCAGCTGGTGCTTACCACTAGTCTCGGTTATGCGACACTGACCCCAGGCAGACAAACTCTGAAGAGTATTGATAATGATTGGGGCTACCCATCTTGTAAAGACACGGCCCAGAAGAAGACAAGAAACATTTGCCAAGTACAATCATGGACCTTTCCTAAATTACTTATCCAATTTATAAAGGTTAACAGTACACAGACTTTTATGTATATTTTTATCTTCTCTTCTTAAGTGAATATGTTTTTTTTTCTAATTATCCATTGTCATCCATCAGCTTTTTTCTTTGGTAGTTGGTAGGGGGGGTTGACTTTTTTTAATATAAAAAATTTCTTTTATGATGTATGACTTATCTTTACATTTTTGATTACAGAGTGGTATACCTTTATGTGTTATGCTATAACATTTTGATCAATTTTATTACAATATATGAATGTACACAAGTTATGTTGAGATGTATCTATGTGTTGCACTCTGTAAATCTTTTTTTTCTTATGCATAAAAATATTGTAAAAAGAAAGAAAGAAAGTACAATCATGTCACGGATAGACCATGATCACCCACATCATGCCAGATGGCACATTATGATGATGTCATACAACATGGCACATAATGATGATAGTGATGATGGTGATGAGTTTGAGCCATATTGTTACAGCAGCAAGCTTTGGCTGTAATTGGTGCCACTGAGTGACCACTGACCACTGCTAATCTCTTGACTGAGGTTCTGACAAAGGCTCTCAGATCTGAAATGCGAACCCTGTTTGCTTTTCCCCAGATGCTGCCTGACCATATGTGTGCTTACAGCATTGCTTTGATATCAATTTGCAACATACTCTGTGACGTTCGACAAGCTTTGGCAAGTTGGGTGGGGACTGTGGGGTGTGACATATGGCTGCCTCCAGCAGTAGTGATAATGCTCAGCAAGTTTCTAAGTAGAGTCATTTCATTTTGTCTGGGATGGTCTCCAGAAAAAAAAACATGATTGAAAAACATTGTCTGAGTTTTCTGTGTCAGTCCACAGAGCAGGAGGAGCAGATAAGTGATTCATCTCCCTTCACACTCCCAACACTCTTTCCTTCACTGAATACACAACCCTGATTTTCCCCTGGAAATCCTTATTAAACACCGCTTCCAGTCCACAACCTATCTTGGGATATCCCATCTTCATCGAACCACAGACTATTCCCATCTCGAGCTTCTAGGATGTCGAAGGTGCTGCAGTTGGTAGTGGCCAAGGTCCAATTCTGACCTCCAACGTTGTCTGTGTGGAGCTTACTTGCTTTCCCTAGCCATATAAGCGCCATGGCTACCAGAGCAGGTCAAAGGCTCGGAATCCTGTGGCATGTAACTCACCTCCTGACTCCCCATAGCCTGCCCACCATCGACAAGGCTCAGCTCAGGAGTGTGATGGAATACTCACCCCTCGCCTGGATGAGTGAAGCTCCATCAACACTCAAGAAGCTTGACACCATCCAGTACTAGGCAGCCCACTTGATTGGTACCCCTTCCACAAGCATCCAATCCCTCCACCATCGATAAACAGTTGCAGCAGTGTGTACTATCTACAAGATGCACCGCAACAACACACCAAAGTTCCTAAGGCAGCACCTTCCAGAACCACGGCCACCACCATCTAGAAGGACGAGAACAGCAGATACCTGGGAACACCACCACTTGGAAATCCCCCTCTAAGTCACTCACCATCCTCATTTAGAAACATATTGCCGTTCTTTCATTGTCACTGGGTCAAAATCATGGAATTCCCTCCCTAACAGCACTGTGGGTGTATCTACTCTTCAAGGACAGCAGCGGTTTAAGGCAGCTCATCACCACCTTCTCAAGGGCAACTAGGGATGGGCAATAAATGCTCACACGAGGAAATCTGCAGATGCTGGAAATTCAAGCAACACACACAAAATGGTGGTGGAACGCAGCAGGCCAGGCAGCATCCATAGGGAGAAGCACAGTCGATGTTTCGGGCCGAGACCCTTTGTCAGGACTCCCTGACGAGGTGTCTCATCCTGAAACGCCAACTGTACTTCTTCCTATAGATGCTGCCTGGCCTGCTGCGTTCCACCAGCATTTTGTGTGTGTTGCATAGGCAATAAATGCTGGCGATGCCAATATCTCATAAATGTAAAAAATTTAAAGACTGTGATAGTTTCCTTTGGATGCTCTTGATTACTCCCACAACCCAAACCATTTGGCCACTGTAAATTACCTTGAATGCTTGGTTACATAGTTGAAACCTTATCTTAAAAATAAAGATCTAAGATTATCTTTACTGCACTTGTCACACATCGTGAGATACATTGTTTGTGTTAAATCAAATCAGCAAGAACTGTGCAAGTGTCTCTGCACGTTTGGCACCAACGTGGCATGCCCTAAACCCAGTCACCCTCACCTTGGGAACAAAATCAGAAGGTGCCAGACGGCATCTGCGGGGTGAGAAACAGACTCAACGTTTCAGACCAGGGACTCGGGATAACTCAGGATAATTTGAGTAAGTGGATGTCCGTGGTGACTGGAGGGAGGGTGGGTGTGGTGATCAGTGATATAATGGTCTCAGTACCAATCAATTCTAAAAAAAATGATCTAGGTTGCGTGTGAGCACCAGGTAGGCCGAGAGAGATGTGGACAGGCAGCGGAAGGAGAATTGAAGCAGGCACCATTATAATACAGGAAATGTGTGATTGAAAACCAAGCCAGATGCTGAACAGAATGTGGAAATTGTGTTTTTTCTTGAGCTAAGCCACAGAAAGTAGAGTGGCGTAAGATTTGATAGCAGTCAAAACAATATGGTAAGAATTTCCACCTGCCCTCTCCACACATTTTATAAATACATTGCTCTTTCCGCTGGGTTCCGTCTGCCCATCATCCCTGCCTTATCTGGTTCCAGCCTCCATTTCCACCACCCCATCTCCCCCACCCCGTCCACATGGTTCCTTCTGCCCCTCAGAAATACTTGTATCAGAAACAGTTAACTCAGCAACCTCTTTAGCATAAACACAAGAGATTCTGCAGAAGTTGGAAATTCAGAATCAGAATCAGGCTTGACATCACCAGTACCAGGCATCTCGGAGAGAAGACTTTTTTTTTAACTGATCGGGGAAAAGAGGCTGGACTGGAAAAGAGGTGCATGACGTAGCTCGCCGAAGGTTTAAGAAAAGAACCGCCATATACAGTGGCCATCATCAGAGTGGACTGAGTCAGAGTGGGATGGCTTTGGCTCAACAGGCTTCTGCGTGAACAGGCAGAGGCAAGGGTAGGTTCCGGTAAGTTTTGTTTAGCTCGCTTAGAGTAGAGAGAATGCCAGGCAGGATGTTGGAATGCTCCTCTTGCAGGATGTGGGAAGTCAGGGAGACCTCTGGTGTCCCTGACAATGGCACCTGCAAGAAGTGCATCCAGCTGCAGCTCCGAACAAACCGCGTTAGGAACTGGAGCAGGAGCTGGATGAGCTCCGGATCATTCAGGAGAATAAGGAGCTAATAGATAGTAGTTTCAGGGAGGTAGTTACGCCAAAGGAGCAGCACACAGGTAACTGGGTTACCGTCAGGCGAGGGAAGGGGAAAGGGCAGCAGAGCAGGGCTCCCCTGTGGCCATTCCCCTCAACAACATGTATACCGATTTGGATACTGTTGGGGAGAGATGACTTACCTGGGACAAACTGCGGAAGCTGGATCTCTGGCACTGAGTCTGGTTCTGCAGTGCAGGGGGGTGGGGGGTAGAAGAGGAGAGCGGTAGTGATAGGGGACTCCATAGTCAGGGGTACAGACAGGAGATTCTGTGGTCATGACAGAGACTCCCGGATGGTTTGTTGCCTCCTGGGTGCCAGGGTCAGGGATGTCTCTGATCACAGCATTCTGAAATGGGGGGGGGGGGGGTGAGCAGCCAGATGTCATGGTACACATCGGTACCAATGATGTAGGAAGAAAGAGTGAGGAGGTCCTGAAGAGTGAGTACAGAGAGCTTGGTAGGAAGTTAAAAAGCAGGACCTCGAGGGTGGTGATCTCAGGACTGCTACCTGTGCCATGTGCCAGTGAGGGTAAGAACAGGATGCTCTAGAGGATGAACACTGGCTGAGGAATGGGTGTACGGGGCAGAGTTTCAGATTTCAGGATCATTGGGACCTCTTCTGGGGCAGGTGGGACCTGTACAAGAGAGACGGGTTGCACCTGAACTACAGGGGGTCCAATATCCTTGCAGGGAGGTTTGTCAGTGCTATTGGGGGGGGGGGGGGTTTAAACTAGATTTGCAGGGGTATGGGAACCAGAATGCCAGGGTAGATAGTGGAGTGGGGGTGAAAATAAATGATGTTAAAGTTTCATGCAAAGTCACAAATAGAAGGGTTGTGTGTGATGGTAATAATCTTCTGAGGTGTGTCTATTTCAATGTGAGGAGTATTGTGGGGAAGGCTGACGAGCTGTGGATTGGCACGTGGAATTATGATATTGTAGCCATTAGTGAAACTTTGCTACAGGAGGGGCGGGACTGGCAGCTTAATGTTCCAGGGTTCTGATGTTTCAGACGTGATAGAGGCAGAGGGATGAAGGGTGGGGGGGTGGTGGTGGCATTGCTAGTCAGGGAAAATGTTACAGCATGCTCAGGCAGGACAGATTAGAGGGGAGTGGACCATGGGAGAAAAGGAAGAAGGAGATGATAGGCAGACAAGAAGAAGAGGTGAGAGGCCAGAGAAAGGAAATGAAAAAGAGGGGATAAAAATTACAGGAGTTTGTAAAAATTGATGTTCATGTCATCAGTTTGGAGGTGACCGAGATAGAATATGGGGTGTTGCTCCTCCAGCCTGAGAGTGACCTCATCATGGCTAAAGAGGAGGCCATGGGCCAGCATGTTGCAACAGGAATGGGGATACCAATTGAAATGGTCGGCCACCGGGTAATTGTGCTTTTTGCGATTGGAGCAGAGATGCTCAGTGAAGTTGTCCTCCAGTTTATGTCTAGGTAGGCTGGGCATTGAACACATTTACAAGGCACACTGCAACAATAAGGCAGCATCCATTAATTTTCAAGGACTCCCACCATCCACACCATGATCCTTTCTCACTAATACAACCAGGCAGGAGGTACAGGACCTAAGGTCCCACACTACCAGGAACAGTTATTACCCTACAACCATCTGGCTCCTGAACCAATGTGGACAACTTCATTCACCTCAACACTGAACTGATTCCCTAAGCTATGGACTCACTTTCTAGGACTCAACTGCTCATGTACCATTATTTATTTATTTGTATTTGCTCTGTTTGTGTCATTTGCACGTTGGTCATTGCCCAGTCTTTATGTATAGATTTTCATAACTTCTGTTGTATTTCTTCATTTTGCTGTAAATGCCTGTAAGAAAATGAATCTCAATGAATCTCATATGGTGACATATGAGAAGGAACTTCTCTAGCCAGAGGGTGGTGAATCTGTGGAATTCATTGCCAGAGATGGCAGGGGAGCCCAAGCCGTTGAGTATTTAAAGAAGAGGTTGATAGGTTCTTGAGGTTTAAAGCAGAAGTTGATAGGGCATCAAAAGCAAAGGGAGAACCCTGGAGAATAGGGTTGAGAAGGACAATAAATCAGCCCTGATGGAATGGCGGAGCAGAATCGATGGGTCATTTGGTTTAACTCTGCTTCTAAGTCTTATGGTCTTACAGTATGTACTTTGATAATAGATTTACTTTGACTTTGATTGGCTTTCTTGCAGAAGGTTGTAACAAGCTGGAAACCTCTGCTTGAAAAGGGTATGAACACAGAAGCCCTCATTAAAATTTACAGACTCCTTAGTTGAGTCGTTGAAAAGTAGGTACCCACAGAACTAGTTCACACCATTAGACTGGATCGCTTTTTTTGAACTGTCATGAAAATAATGGACTAAGTGCTTTTTTTTTGCAAGATGGGCACCTGTGAACCACAGTGACGTTTTTCAGGCTGCTTGTAAAAGTTCTAAGTATACCTCCCCTGAATTATTCTCACTGCAACCTGTAATTTCCTTTTCAGCAACGTACTTTTGAACTGGCTATTTCACAGTCTTCTGAAAGATTTGGTAGTCTTAAGCATAGGGGTATGGCTCCTTTAAGCGGCTGGAAGCGCATCACCACGGCCGGAAGAGAGGGAGGAGATGAGGACTCCAAGCCAGGCTGAGATACAGATGACTGAAATTCCCTCTACCCAGCATCTTGTTAGTAAATGTACGGTCGCTGGAGGACAAGATTGAGAACCTAAAGGTAAGATTGTTGTATCGGAAGGAAATGAGGAATTGTTGTGCTCTGTGTTTCATGGAGACATGGCTCACTCCGGACGGGCTGGATGCATCGGTGAGACCTGAAGGCTTCTCAATACGCAGGATGGACTGAATTGCTGATTTGGAAAAGGCAAAAGATGGGGTTCTCTGTTTCATTATAAACACGTTGTGTAGCTTGGATGTGGCAGTTTCGTCATACTCTAGTTTACCTGACTTGGAACATTTATTGATTAAGTGCTGACCATTCTTCTTACTAAGAGTTTACCTCCATGATCCTGGGCACAGTTTAAACACTGCCAAAAGCCAACATTAATCAGGCACTTGAGAAAATGCTGCCATTCCAACACATTTCCAGTCATATCGGGGATTTCAAGCAGGCTTGTTAGAAGCAATCCCTGACCAGTTATCATCAGCATATAACCTACAGCACCAGGGGTTCCAACACACTCAGCCACTGCTGTGCAACGATAAGGAATGCCTACAGTCCCGTGCCTAGATCACATTTTGGAAATCTGATCACTTGGCTGCCCTCCTACCTGCATACAGTCAAAGGCTAAAGAGTAAGGCTCCAGTGATAAGGACAACAATGAGGTGGTGCCAGGAGGTAGAGGAGCAGCTACAAATTGCTTTGAGTCAGTGGATTGGGCCATGTTCAAGGACTCACTGGAGGATATGAATGAATACTCCACGGTGTTATGAACATTATAAAAATGGTCATAGATGAATATGTCCTCACAGAATCATACACTTCCCCTACCAGAAGCCCTAGATGAGCCATGAGATCCATAAACTGCTGAGAGCCGGATCAATGGCATTCTGAGAGACCAAGTAAGGTACAAGAGGTCCAGGTACAATCTCTGAAAAGCCACCTCACATGCGAAGTGGCAATCCCAGGCCAAACTTGAATCAATGCAGGATGCTCAGGAGGTGTGTAAGGGCTTCAATACTATTACCTCTTACAAAGTGAAACCAGGCGACATGGATGATGACAAGGCTTGGCTCCCAGATGAGCTGGACATCTTATGTGCTCGTTTTGACATCAAAACAAGGAGGAAACTTCACAAATTCGCACGGCCCACCGATGATGCTCTGATTTCGACGTGAGAGCGTCTTTCAGAAGGGTGAACCCACGGAAAGCATCTGGCCCAGAAGGGATACCCAGCCGAGTACTATAGACCTGTGCAGATCGTCTGGCTGGAGTATTAACTAAGATCTGTAACCTCTCATGTCAACAGTCTGAGGTACCCGTCTGCTTCTGGCACGCTTCAATTATACCAGTGCCTATGAAGAACGTGGTAATCTACCTCAATGAATATCGTCCTGTAGCACTTACGTGCATGGTGATGAAGTGTTTTGAGAGGTTGGTGATGAAACAGAGCAGCTTCTGCTTGAGAAGCAATTTGGATCCACTCTAGTTTGCCTACAGGACCCCAGCAAGTACTCTTTTATTGGCTCTTCACTCAACCCTGGAATATCTGGACAGCAAAGATGCATAGGTCAGGGAATCTCTCCATTGACTACAGCTCGGCATTCAATAACATCATCTCTTCAAAGCTAATCAATAAGATCCAAGACCCTAACCTTCATATCTCCTTGTGCAACTGGATCCTCGATTTCCTCACTTGCAGACCCCAGTCAGTTCAGGTTGGCAATAGTATCTCCTCCACGATCTCCATTATCACAGGTGCACCACCAGGCGGGGTGATTAGCCCCCTACTCTATACTTTGCACTTATAACTGCGAAGCTAAGCACAGCTCCAATGCCATATTTAGGTTTGCTGACAACCATCATTATTGTAGGCAAATCAAAGGTGGTGATGAATCAACACATAGAAACATAGAAAATAGGTGCAGGAGTAGGCCATTCGGCCCTTTGAGCCTGCACCGCCATTCAGTATGATCATGGCTGATCATCCAACTCAGAACCCTGTACCTGCTTTCTCTCCATACCCCCTGATCCCTTTAGCCACAAGGGCCATATCTAACTTCCTCTTAAATATAGCCAATGAACCGGCCTCAGCTGTTTCCTGTGGCGGAGAATTCCGCAGATTCACCACTCTCTGTGTGAAGAAGATTTTCCTCATCTCGGTCCTAAAAGGCTTCCTCTTTATCCTTAAACTGTGACCCCTCATTCTGGACTTACCCAACATCAAAAACAATCTTCCTGCATCTAGCCTGTCCAATCCCTTTAGAATTTTATACGTTTCAATAAGATCCCCCCTCAGTCTTTTAGATTCCAGTGATTATAAGCCTAGTCAATCCAGTCTTTCTTCATATGAAAGTCCTGCCATCCCAGGACTCAATCTGGTACTCCCTCTATGGCAAGAATGTCTTTCCTCAGATTAGGGGACCAAAACTGCAAACAATTCTCTAGGTGCGGTCTCACCAAGGGAGATTGAAAATTTGGCTGAATAGTGCTACAACAACAACCTCATACTCAATAACAAGACCAAGGAAGTTATTATTGAGTTCAAGAGGAGGAAAGCGTAAGACTATAAGCCAGTCATTAGGGGATTGGAGCTGGAGAAGGCCACCAACTTTAAATTCCTCGGTGTGATTACTTCAGATCATCCGTCCTTGGACCAGCACGTAAGTGAAATGACAAAGAAGGCACGGCAGCACCTCTACTTCCTTAGAAGCTTCCAAAGATTCAGCATGACATCTAAAACTATGTCAAACTTCCATTGATATGTGGCTGGGAGTGTAGTGACTGGTCGCGTCACAGCCTGGTATGGAAACAGCAATGCTCTTGAACAGAAAATCCTACAAAAAGAAGTGGATATGTCACAGCTGGTCACGGGTAAAGCCTTCCCTACCATTGAGCACATCTGCATGGAGTGCAGTCGCAGCAAAGCAAGATCCATCGTCAGGGACCCCCACCACCCAGGACATGCTCTCTTCTTGCCACTGCTATCTCTTCAGCAACTTCTTTCAGAACTCTGGGATGTAGTCCATTTGTTCCAGGTGACTTAAAACCTTAAGACCTTTCAGTTTGCCTTGCACTTTTTCCTTTGTAAATGCATGGCGCTCACTCCTGCTCCCTGACACTCACAGACCTCTGGCACACTGCTAGTGTCTTCCACAGAAAAGACTAATGCAATATACTTATTAAGTTCTTCTGCCATTTCATTGTCCCCTATTACTAATTCTCCAGCATTATTTTCCAGTGGTCCAATGTCAACTCTCACCTCTCTTTTACAGTTTGTAGAACTGAAGAAACTCTTAGTAACTTTTTGATATTGTCATTTAAAAAAAAAGAAAAAAATAGATAGGCTGTTCCCCCCAACAGTACTCAAAATGGAGTACTTATTGTTGAGGGAGATGGCCATAGGCGTGCTTGCTGCTATCTGACGTTTACTCTTCTCTATCCTGGCAGTCACCCATTTATCAGTCTCTTACATCCTTGGGGTGACTACCTCCCTATAGCTCCTGTCTATCATCTCCTCACCTGCCCCGTGAGGAGATGTTCCCACAACCTGTGAACTCGCACTCTAGGATTCTTCACCTCATGTTCTTAATAGTTTTCTTTCTTATTTATTTTTTAGTATTACTTCTGTTTTCTTTGGTATTTGCATATTTTATTGTCCTTTGCACATTGGCTGTTTGTCCACCTCTTTCATTGACTTTTATGCTTCTTGGATTTACCGTGTATGCCCACAAGAAAACAAACATCAGGTTGAACATGTACTTTGATAATAAATTTACTTTGAACTTTGAAGTGCTCCTCTTCTACATCATAATTTGTCTAAGATTAGCCTATGTAAAGGAGCAATTAACATCTGCTTAAGTCATGGGGAAAAAAACTATCAGACTGTGGCAACCCACTTCCTAGCGCACTCGAACCAGCTCACAAATAGCCTACGGGGGTTTGTGAGTACATGTCTCTTGGAGCATCCGCGCCCGGGGAGGGCGGGATGAGGGAGGCTTTAAAGCAAGGCTGTGAAGTTCGAATAAAATCATCTTTAATTGCTGCTTACCGACTCTGTGTCGGTATTTTAGCGCTGCGTGTAGCACACCACTACAATTGGTGACCTCGACGGTCCAAACGATATTCGGGCTGAAGATGACCGACGCCGCATCTGTTCATGCGGTTTCGTTGAAACTGCCAAGCTTCTGGGCGCTGCGACCTCACTTATGGTTCCAGCAAGCAGAAGCCCAATTCCACGTTCGGCAGATAACCTCAGAAGACACATGTTACTACTACGTGGTGAGCTCCCTCGACCAGGACACAGCGGCCCAGATTGCGGAGTTCATACAGTCTCCCCCAGCGGATGGCAAGTACGTGGAATTCAAAGCCCTGCTCATAAGGACTTTCAGACTCTCACAGCGCGAGCGAGCTGCCCGTTTACTGCACCTGGATGGCTTGGGAGACAGACCTCCTTCGGCTTTAAGGAATGAGATGTTGTCTCTGGCCGACAGACACACACCCTCATGGTTTGAGCAGGCATTCCTGGAGCAGCTGCCCGAGGACATACGCCTGCTGCTGTCTGACACAGATTTCAGCGACCCCCAGAAGGTGGCAGCCCGGGCGGGCTTGCAGTGGAACGCCAAGAAGGTGAGTGGGGCGTCCATCGCACAGATCACCAGGCCACGCTCCCAGCAGCAAACCAGACCAGGCCCAGCCACAGGGCCCGCTAACCCCAGGGGCGGGGTGAGGAGCCCAATGAACAATGGTGTTTCTACCACCAACGGTGGGGCGCAGAAGCCCGCCGTTGTCACACGCCCTGCAAGTTCCTGGGAAACGGCAGGGCCAGCCGCTGCTGATGGCTACGGTGGCTGGCCATCGGGATAGCCTCCTGTATGTCTGGGACCAGTGGTTGGGACGCCGTTTTTTGGTTGACACCAGTGCCAAGATCAGCGTCTTACCTCCGACGAGTTACGACACCTGCAACAAGGCACCAGGTCCCCCCCGAGGGCCGTGAACGGCAGCACGGTAAGGACCTATGGCACCCGTATGGAGCAGCTACAGTTCGGCTCCAGCCAGTTCACGTGGGACTTCACACTGGCCGCCATAGCCCAACCGCTTCTGGGTGCGGATTTTTTGCGAGCTCACAGCCGACTGGTCGACCAGCCCAGGAAGAGACTGGTTCACGCCGAGACCTTTCAGACGTTCTCCCTGGGTGCAGCCCAGTTGCCAGCCCCTCACCTCGGCTCCATCACGCTGTCCAACAACGACTTCACCAGAGTCCTGGCGGATTTCCCATCGGCTCTGGCACCGCAGTTCACGGCAGCCATGCCCCGACACGGCGTACAGCACCACATCCTGACCCAGGGACCACCCCTGCACGCCCGCGCTCGGCGGCTTCCCCTGGACAAGCTCTGACTGGCGAAGGAGGAGTTCCAGAGGATGGAGGAATTGGGGATCATCTGGCGGTCTGACAGCCCATGGGCCTCCCCCCTGCACATGGTGCCCAAAGCGACAGGGGGCTGGAGACCGTGCGGCGACTACCGCAGGCTGAACGAGGCTACCACACCGGACCGCTACCCTGTGCCGCACATTCAGGACTTTGCAGCAAACCTGCACAGCGCACGGATCTTCTCCTCGTCCGAGGGTACCATCAAATCCCGATGCATCCGGACGACGTCCCCAAAACGGCTCTCATCACCCCGTTTGGCCTTTTCGAGTTCCTCCGCATGCCGTTCGGCCTGAAGAGTGCCGCACAGACATTCCAGCGGTTAATGGACGCGGTGGGACACGACCTGGACTTCGCATTCGTCTATTTGGACGACATCCTCATAGCCAGCAGCAGTCGTCAGGAGCATCTGTCCCACCTCCATCAACTCTACGCCCGACTGAGTGAGTACGGTCTTACAATCAACCTGGCCAAATGCCAGTTCGGGCTCGACACCATTGACTTCCTGGGCCACAGGATAACTACAGACAGGGCAACCCCTCTGCCCGCTAAGGTAGATGCAGTCCGCCACTTTCCCCGACCCACCACGATCAAAGGCCTTCAGGAATTCATAGGTATGGTCAATTTCTATCACCGCTTCCTCCCTTCAGCTGCCCGGATCATGCGCCCCCTGTTCGCCCTGATGTCGAGTCCGAGCAAGGACATTACCTGGGACGAGGAGTCCGCCACCGCTTTCGTTCAAACGAAGGAAGCTTTGGCGAAAGCCACGATGCTAGTGCACCCCAGAATGGACGTCCCTACCGCCCTCACAGTGGACGCATCTAACACGGCAGTCGGTGGGGTACTGGAGCAGCTCATCGCGGGTCGCTGGCAACCCCTGGCGTTTTTCAGCAAACACCTGCGGCCACCCGAGCTCAAATACAGTGCTTTCAACCGGGAACTGTTGGCGCTCTACCTGGCAATCCGGCATTTCAGGTACTTCTTAGAAGGTCGGCCCTTCACCGTGTTCACGGACCACAAACTGCTTACCTTTACGTTCACGAAGGTGTCCGATCCCTGGTCGTCCCGCCAGCAGCGCCATCTGTCCTACATCTCTGAATACATGTCGGATCACCTCCTGACTATCGTGGACCGGTTCACAAGATGGCCAGAGGAGGTCCCGCTCACCGTCACCACCTCCAAATCTTGCGTCCAGGCACTGATTGCCACCTGGGTGTCCCGCTTTGGTGTACCGGCCCACACAACTGCCTACCACCCACAGTCGAACGGGCTAGTGGAGCGTTTCCACCGTCACCTAAAGTCGGCTCTCGTGGCCCACCTGCGAGGAGCCAGCTGGGCGGACGAGCTTCCCTGGGTCCTACTCGGCATCCGCACGGCGCCCAAAGACGATCTGCACGCCTCGTCAGCCGAGTTGGTGTACGGCACACCCCTGGTCGTCCCCGGGGAGTTCATACCAGCCCCAAGGGGGCAAGAGGAAGAAACCGCAGCAGTCCTGGGCAGACTACGCGAGAGGCTTGGTGACCTGGCCCCTATACCCATTTTGCAGCATGGGCAGAACCCGACCTGCGTACCCAAAGACCTGCAGAACTGTAAGTTTGTGTTTGTACGATGGGGCGGGCATCGGCCACCGCTGCAACGGCCCTATGAGGGGCCGTTTATGGTGCTCTGGAACAACGGGTCCGTGTTCGTGCTGGACGTTGGGGGGAGAGAGGAGGTTTTCACGGTGGACCGACTCAAACCGGCCCATGTGGACCTGGCGCAACTGGTCGAGTTTCCGGCACCGCGGCGCAGAGGCCGACCTCCCAAACCGGGTCCGGCCCAGACTGTGGACATTGTGGGGTGTATCGCCGGTTCTGTGTGGGGGGGGGGGGGTTATGTGGCGACCCACTTCCTAGCACACTCGAACCAGCTCACAAATAGCCAGCACGCCGGCACAAAGATCAGGTCCGCAACAAAGGGAAAAAGCCTGCGGGGGTTTGTGAGTACGTGTCCCTTACAGCATCTGCGCCCGGGGAGGGCAGGATGAGGGAGGCTTTAAAGCAAGACTGTGAAGTTCGAATAAAATCACCTTTAATTGCAGTTTACCGACTCCGTGTCGTTATTTTAGCGCTGCGTGTAGCACACCACTACAATACCAAGTTTGTTTCTTCCCTGGGTGGAGGGTGTCACATTTTTGTAACCAGAGTCTTACAGGTGCTTTCTTACTGCCACTTCAGGGCCCCCAAAGCCTTTTAGTACCCAGAAACTCACAACTTATGTTTTCACTAATCCCGGAGTACGATTAGATGACCAGTCTCAACTTTACCAACTTTGTTGATCTTAATGAACTGAATTGTGACTTTTGTGGGAATGGATGAATGTGCCATGTTGAATCTCATTAAGTCGCATTCTATAAAGTTTCTGTGGATCTAATATTTTAGCAACAAATTTGAAATATGGGTTTGTATCTAACAGGATACCGAAGTGTTGAATACATTGGTGGTTTGGACAGTCAGAGGAGAGCGTAATGATTTCTGAAACATCGATAGCTGCGGGGGAAGGAAAATGCAAATCACATTGACTATACCTTATGCAAAAGGTTATGTGTAAAGAGAGAAAAGCAATTTGGGAGGTTAATCACCACACTTTAAAATCAACTGGAGGGCAAGTTAAATGAATAAATATTCACATCTAAAGGAATCTGATCCATCAAGTGCCTCATAGAAAGTGAATCAAATGAAGAGATAAAATTTAAACATCAGAGGGTCTGCACATGTTGCAGATTCAAAGCAACACAACACAAAATGCTGGATGAACTCCACAAGTCAGCAGCACCTATGGAAAGGAATAAACAGTCAACCAAGGGTCGCAGCCTGAAACATTGACTGTTTATTCCTTTCCATAGACACTGCCTAACCTGCAGACTTCCTCCAGAGTTTTGTGTGTGTCGCAAAGGATAGAATTTTACTCTATAAATTAATTCAGAAAAAGTCTTTTGTGTGTGTCGCAAAGGATAGAATTTTACTCTATAAATTAATTCAGAAAAAGTGAGACTTTTTCTGAATTAATTTATAGAGTAAAATTCTATCCTTTGCGACACACACAAAACTCTGGAGGAAGTCTGCAGGTTAGGCAAAACCTTTGTCAACACAGGGCTAAGATTTGAATTTGTTACCTAGACTAGTACAGCCCTACCCAGAACAGTACAATTTTACTTTGTTTAGCCTTATTTTAGAAAATCTGAGGACAATAGATTAATTCTGAAAAAAATTATATTTAACTCACTGCAGAACAATTACCAAGTGGCTTGTTGTAACTCATAAAATTAGTCTGTACAATTTGCACAAAATTAACATTTCACAACGTTGCCTATAAATACTCCAATATGTTTTAAAAAATTAAGAAAGTAATATACTTCCAAACTTACCAGAAGACTGAACCACCATGCAAACAATCAACAAATACGTAGTCTGCCAGCGCATCATTTCTACAGATTTTTTCTTTCTAGTCTTTTAGAGAGCTCAGTTGAGATGTGTTTCTCCTGTGCCTGCAGAAGAGAATGAGAAAGTTAGTGTAGCTCATGCACTCTGCTACTATGAAAACGAGTTTGATCAGGAAACTGTGATAGAATCATGTTGGAAAACTAGAGCAGTGTCCTCTGGTGTTTAATGATGGTGATGACTGTCATAAAACAGCTTTTGCTCCCTCAGCTGAAGGTTCTTCAACTTTCTTTCTTTTTCTTTTTCAATCTTTTTATTAAGTTTCATATATATATATATATATATATATATATATATATAAAGAAAAACATAACATAATAATGAATAGGTTATGAATACAATAGACTTGAAATTACATTTATAATAAGATAATAATATCCTATTAAAACATCAACAGAAAAAAGTACATTAATCAATCAAGTCTGTATAACTACATATGAAATAAAAACAAGAATAATCATCAAAAAAGAAAAAAGAATTAAAAATAAATAAAAGGAAATGTATATTGATAAAAAAAAGCACTAAACTAAACTAACATGGGCAATAGTAACAGTTTATAAGTATGTGATAGTGTCAAAAAAAACTCCGGAACTCCATACCTGAACAAGAATAAGCAGAAAGAAGGTCTGGAAAAGGTCAGATTAATTCATATGAAAATGTCGAATAAACAGTCCCCAAGTTTCTTCAAATTTGACTGATGAGTCAAAAATAGTGCTTCTGATTTTTTCTAAACTTAGATATGAAATAGTTTGGGAAAGCCACTGAGACGTGGTAGGAGGATTTACTTCTTTCCAGTTTTGTAATATAGACCTTCTGGCCATTAATGTTACAAAAGCAATCATTCGTCTGATTGAAGGGGAAAACTGAATACCATCCTCATTTGGTATACCAAAAATTGCAGTAATGAAATGAGGTTGTAAATCGATATTCCAAATAGAAGAAATGGTAACAAATATATCCTTCCAATAGTTATGTAAAGTGGGACATGACCAAAACATGTGGGTCAATGAAGCCACTTCTAGATGACACCTGTCACATTGAGGGTTAATATAAGAGTAAAATCGAGCAAGCTTATCTTTAGACATATAAGCTCTATGTACAATTTTAAATTGTATTAAAGCATGTTTAGCACATATAGAAGAGGAATTAACCATTTGTAAAATTTTTTCCCATTTATCAGTTGAAATATTATATCGAAGTTCTTTTTCCCATTCTTGTTTAATTCTATCTGATATTTCTGGTTGTATCTTCATAATCATATTATAAATAAAAGCTACTAATCCCTTCTGACAAGGGTTTAAGGTAAAAATCAAATCTGAGAAATCCACTGAAGTTGAATTGGGAAAAGATGGTAGAAGGTTCTTCAACTTAAAGATATAACGCCAACATCTGGATTAAAATGGTGGGGAGATAGTTAATAAAGTTATAATTGATGCAGTACTGAGGAGACCAAAAGTTTCCAGAACTCTAACAAAACTCGCAAAAGGCCTTTTAACAAGTTATCATGTGGCAGATCACAAAAATTAAAATCTCATAGTTCAAAGCTCAAAATAAATTTATTATCAGAGTAGGTACATGCCACCACATGGTACCTTGAAATTTATTTTCCTGCAGGCATTCATGTTAGAACTGAGAAGTACAATAAAATCAATGAAAAACTACACACAAAGACAGACAAGGATACAATGGGCAAAAGAAGACGACATGTGCAAATGAAATATAAATAAGTCAATAAATAATACTGAGAACATGAGTTCAAAACTCAAAGTTCAAAGTAAATTTATTATCAATGTAGGTACAACTCTGTAGGTTCCTGTTCTTGCAGGCATACTCAAAAATCCAATAACTGTAATAGAAGCGATGAAAGACTGCACCATAGGCAGACAACCAGTGTGAAAAGGGAGTAAACTGTTCAAATACAAAAAAGAAAAAAACAAGAAGAAATAATAATAAATAGATAGATAAATAAATAAATAAGCAATAAATATTGAGAGCATGTGATGATATGTGCTTGAAAGTGGGAACAGTTCAGAGTTGAGGCAAGTGAAGTTGAGGGAAGTTAGTGCCTGTAGTCCAGGAGCTGTGAAAGTGGGTCCGTAGGTTGTGGAGTCAGTTCAGAGTTGAGGGGAGTGAGGTTATCCACTCTGGTTCAGGAGCCTGATGGTCGAAGGGTGATAACTGTTCCTGAACCTGGTGGTGTGGGATCTCAGGTACCTGCCCCTCCTTCTCGACGACAGCAGCAAAAAGAGAGCGTGGCCCAGACGGTGCGGGTCCTTGCTGTTTGCTTGTGGCAGCGCTCTTTGTAGACGTGCTCACTGGTGGGGAGGGATTTCCCTGTGATGGACTGGGCTGTGTCCACCACTTTTTAATAGGCTCTTCCATTCAATTATGTCCCCTCAAATTCTTTTTTTTAAAACTTTTTTTTAATTGAGTTTTCAAATGATTACAGAAAGAAAAAAAATATATACCCTTCCCCCCTCCCCTTAGCCCCTCCCCCTAACATCCCTATAGAAAAAAAAGAAAAAGAAAAAGAAAAAAAAAAGAAAGAAAGAGTGCCTGGATATCCGGAGATCCCCACATGCTCCATGGAGTTCGTAATAACTTTAGTATATATATTCATTTCTTTCCCCAAATAACCAATTATTTTATCTTCGGAGCACCTATATATTTAATCCTGTCTTTTGTAAATAAGGGTGCCAAATTTTCAAAAATGTTTCATATTTATCTCTTAAATTATAAGTAATTTTTTCAAGTGGGATACAGCTGGAAATTTCATTCTTCCAACGATCTATACTTAAGTATGTTCCAATTTCCAGGTAACTGCAAGAGCCTTTTTGGCTACTGCCAGTGCAATTTTTATGAATTCTTTCTGATATTTATTCAATTTGGGTTTCGATTTTATCCCTTCAATATCGCCTAATAAAAATAATATTGGGTTACGTGGAAGTTGTGTTCCAATAATTTGTTCCAATAAAACTCTTAAATTTGTCCAAAAAGGTTGAATTTTAGAACAAGACCAAGTAGAATGTAAAAAAGTACCGATTTCTTGGTTACATCGGAAACACTGGTCAGATAAAGTCCTCTCAAATTCTTGTGCTAGTTCAAACATCTCAAAGTTCATCCTGTCCTGAAGCCCACAAAGAGTATGGTTCAATATTATACACTATACTCCATCAGTCTTCTAAGTCTAGAACAATTAGATCTGCTCCCTGAGCACAGGCAAGTCTTCGTCATGTCATTCTCCTACTGAAGCAATTTGTTTAGCATTTCATCCGCAGTTTGCACGTGGTCAAGTTGCTCACACCACAGAGGCTAAAACCACATCCACAAAATCATGGCTAAGCCTCTCAACACCTCTTTGGTGGGAGAAAAAATACCCTTCGCTGAACTAACAGAACTCTTCAGTAGAGGTGGGTATGCTGGCTTTTTTAGCCTTCATTATTTCAAAGTTCAAAGTAAACTTAGTATTAATGTACATATATGTCACCATATACAACACCGAGATTGATTATCATATGGGCATACTCAATAAATCCATAATAGAATAATGACTATAATAGAATCAATGAAAGACTGCCCAACTTGGGCGTTCAACCAGTGTGCAAAAGGCAACCAACTGCAAATACAAAAA
This sequence comes from Hypanus sabinus, assembly GCF_030144855.1. NCBI lineage: Eukaryota > Metazoa > Chordata > Chondrichthyes > Myliobatiformes > Dasyatidae > Hypanus > Hypanus sabinus. The sequence continues at coordinate 14,516,097 of NC_082724.1, forward strand.
CAAAGAAATAATAATAATCAATAAACATTGAGAATGAGATGAAGAGTCCTTGAAAGTAAGTATGTAGATAGTGGAAACATTTCAATAATGAGGCAAGTGAAGTTGAGTGAAGTTAGACTCAGGAGACTAGCAACACACACAAAATGCTGGAGGAGCTCAGCAGGCCAGGCATCATCTATAGAAAAAGTACAGTCAATGGTTTGGGCTGAGGGAAAAAAAGATGAGGAGTTGATTTAAAAGATGGGAAGGGGAAGGAGAAACACAAAGTGATAGGTGGAACTGGGAGGAGTAGGGATGAAGTAAAGAGATTGGGAAGTTGATCGGTGAAAGAGATACAGGGCTTGAGAAGGGAGAGTCTGATAGGAGAGGACAGAAAAGCATGGAAGAAAGAAAAGGGGGGAGGAGCACCGGGGGGGGGGGGGGGGTGGTGATGGGTGGGCAAGGAGATTAGGTGAGAGAAGGGAAAGGGGATGGGGAATAATAGTGAAGGTTAAAGAGGAGCAGCTATTACTGAAAGATTGAGAAATCAACGTTCATGCCATCAGGTTGGAGGCTACCCAGACAGCATATAAAGTGTTGTTCTTCCAATGTGAGTGTGGCCTCAGCTTGACAGTAGAGGAGGCCATGGACTGACATGTCGGAATGGGAATTGTAAGTGGAATTAAAACCAGTGATCTCCCCCCGGTACTTACCCTTGTAAGTGGAACAAGTCCTACACCTGCCCCTACACCTCCTCTCTCACTACCATTCAGGACTCCAAACAGTCCTTCCAGGTGAGGAGACACTTCACCTGTGAGTCTGTTGGGATCATCTACTGTGCCCAGGGCTCCTGGTGTGGTCTCCTGTATATCAGTGATACCCAACGTAGATTGGGAGACTGTCTCACCAAGCACCTATGCCCTGTCAGCCAGAAGAAGTGGAATCTCTCAGTGGCCACCCACCTTAATTCCACTTCCTATTCCCATTCCAATATGTCAATCCACGGCCTCCTCTACTGTTGCAGTGAGGCCACACTCAGGTTGGAGGAACAACATCTTGTATTCCGTCTGGGTAGCATCCAGCCTGATGGCATGAACATTGATTTCTCTAACTTCCGGTAATGCCCCCCCACCCTTCACCAGTCCTCATCCCCTTTTCTTTCTCTCAGCTTATCTCCTTGCCTGCTCATCACCTCCTTCTGGTGTCCCTCCCACTTTTCTTTCTTCCATGGCCTTGTGTCTTCTCCTATTGGACACCTACTTCTCCAGTCCTGCATCTCTTTCACCAATCAAATTCTCAGCTCGTTACTTCATCCCTCACCCTCCCAGTTTCACCTATCACCTTGTGTTTCTCTTACCCCCTCTCCGACCTTTTAAATCATTTTTTTTCCCCTCCAGTCCTGCCGAAGGGTCTCGGCACCGAAACACTGACTGTACTTTTTTTCCCATAGATGCTGCCTGGACTGCTGAGTTCCTCCAGCAATTTGCGTGTGTTGCTTGGATTTCCAGCATCCGCAGATTTTCTCTTATTTGAGGTTAAAAAGCCTGATGGTTGAGGGGTAATAGCTGTTCCTGAACCTGTGATGTGAGTTCTGATGCTCCTGTACCTTCTTCCTGATGGCAGCAGCAAGGAGAGAGCACGTCCTGGGTGTTAGGATGGGGTCCCGAACAATAGATGCTGCTTTCCTACGACAATGATTCATTGTGGTGATCAGGGCTTTACTCGTGATGGATTAGGCCACATCCATCACTTTTCGTAGGACTTTCCATTCAAGGGCATTGGACATTATTACTGGATTGGATCAGAGGGTGCGTCATACGGGATAACTCCCCGTGCTCGGTCCGTAGAAATAGCACTGGATTGTTTGAGTGTCATCGCTGACATACGATGTGAAATTTATTGTTTTGCAAAAGCAGTGCAGCGCAGAGACATGAAATTATTGTAAGTTATGAACATAAAGAAAATAGCGACAAATAATGAGGTGGCGGTCACGTCCATTCAGAAATCTGAAAGCAGAGGAGAAGGAGTTGTTTCTGAATCGTTCAGTGTGTGACTTCATGCTCCGAAACCTCCCTGCGGATGGTAGTGAGAGGGAATTGCATGTCGTGGACGATGGGGATCCACTTTGATGGACTCTGCCTCCAGGCTCAGAAGCAGTTGCAACTCAGGAATCATCGGGCACTTGAATGGAAGTGGATAACTGCTCTCCCTTGCCCATCCACTGAGATGCTCCCCCAACCAACGACTGAATTGAACTGACTTTATTTCTTACGTCTTTCACATACACGAGGAGTAAAAATCTTTACATTACATCTCAATCTAAATATGCAATGTGCAATAATAGTAATTTATAATAAATTAAATAGACAGTCAACTTGTCAATCACTCCTGCTGGGGACCACTTCTACAAAGAAGGGATCTGCATGCTCCACAACCACTGGACTAGGCGTGTACACCTGGGAGGGGACTATGTTGAAAAATAAATGTGTTAGGTTTTCTAAAATTGACTCCTTCTACCTTAGGCCACAAACTTATCAATCTCCCCTCATGGAGTTTTACTCAAATCCACTTTAAGGACTCTTTATCTTGCTAGCTCATATTCTCATTATTTATTGCTATTTGTTCATATTTGCATTTGCACAGTTGCATTCTGCACTCCAGTTGATCTTTCATCGATCCTGTTATAGTTACTATTCTATAGATTTGCTGAGTATGTCCACAGAGAAATGAATCTCGGGGTTGTATGTGGTGACGTATATGCACTTGGATAATAAAATTTACCTTGAACTTTGAGACACCGTCTTTTGAAGATGTCCCAAGGAGGATTGTGCCCACGATAGAGATGCCTGTCTCTACAATGCTCTGCATACTCTTGAAAGCCTGTATGTTGGAGGCTCTTATATAGGTATAAGAACATCACCAATTTACCTACATGGGATCCAATCAGAATGAGTGCAGAGAGAGAGGGAGAAGGGCTAAGGTTACACATTTGCTTCACCCTCCCCCCCCCCCCAGTTAGAAGCTATTGCTGGTATCGTACAATTTGCTTTGGTGGTATGCTTTTTGTAGTTGAATGGTTGATAGTCTGTGCGAGAGGGAGATCTGAGGCAGTGCTCTGGACACGGAGTATGGGAATGGTTTAATTCGGTGTCCTAAGTGACTAAGAGTACCGGTGGGGAATTACTGGGTGTGGCCAAGTCTGAAGATGATGGTTCACGTGCTGGGCATGGGATTTGAAGCTGGACTCGCCGAGCCTGCCCAGAACATTGAACTGTTTGCAACACCCTATTAGCAACCTCTCAGTTTAATTGTGGCATCAGCTTGCACAGCCTTTGGGGAGATTGTCGGGGAGACCTCTAGCCTCTGGACCAGTCAGAGCATTGTTCCTCTCCGCCGAAGGCTGCCGTGTAGCACTGGAAAACGTAGAGCCGGTTGACTGTGAGATTCACGCAAGCAAGGGATTTTTTGGCACCCTGGAGTATACGAGTATAAACTGATCTGAATCTGTCTTTTGTATTTTCCAGATTAGAATGATATCAACTGACAACAGATGGTGTCTCTGACCGAGACGTGGCATTGATGTCTTGCAGAAGATGTTATAAATGTTTTAAGATTTGCCATGGAAATCTCTTGCTGTGTAAGTTATAGAAGTACAGCAGAAGCCATGTAAATATGTGCAAAGCAGTGCTCAGCACTTACAGAGAATAGTTTTGTACACGCTAACGGTAAATTACCTCCATTGGAGGTGAAGTGTAGAACTTAAGGGCCATTGCCAACTTCACAGCCAACACCAAGGCTCAGCACGGTGTAGACGGCACTTTCAGATCCAGCATCAGCACTTCAGAAGTAGCCCATTATTTTCCACACTGAGATGCAGTCATAACTCATCTCCCGATTGCCCTGCAAACTACAAGGCACTTCACTGAGCTAAATAAATGCAAATTATGTCGATGCATTATTCTGCAGACTCAGGTTCCAAATGCATTTTCAATAGATACTGATCTGTTTAAATCTACAGACGTGATAAAAGACGCTTTTAGCTAACAGTCAGAATTGGTTGTCAGTAAAGCTTAGCATGGGATTGATACTCCGAGAGGGAACTAAACATATTATGAGAAACACACATGGTGAGACTTCAAGATTTTATTTATATGCTCTATTTGTTTCTCTTCCTCTTCTATAATTAAGAATAACTTTAAATGTGTGTCTCTAACATTAGAAAGCTATATCCCTAAAACAAATCCGCATACTCCAACGGCTGATTAGGTTGGCTCAGCACATCATTGGGACTCAACTACTGAACCTGGAGACTATCTACAACTCCAAACACTCGCAACAGCATTAAGACCCATCCCATCCTGGATGCTGTCCGTTCAGTCTCCTGCCAACGGGTCCAAGACACAGACACAGCTTAGCCAAGACAGTGAAACTGAAAAACAGCTTTTTCCCAAGAGCTGTTGTGCAGCTGAATAATACAGCACCCCAGCTTGCCAATGGCTTTTGAGAATAACAGACTATCAAAGTCTCTTGTTGCATGTAAATATGGGATTTTTTTAAAATTAAGCCGTACCACAGACATTGTAAATATCTGTTTTACACAGACTGGAGTAGCACCACAATCTCGTTCTCCTGAGCAATGACAGTGAAGTTCTATTCCGTATTCTATTCCAGACATCTAAAAATGTTTGGTTGTCAAGATTCAAGATTAACTTATTATCAAAGAATGAATAAATCATACGCCCTTGAGATTTGCTTGCTCACAGGTAGTCACAAAGCAAGAAACCCAAAAGAACCCGATTAAAGAATAAAAACAAAAGGCCAACGCCCAATGCACAAGAAATAGATTTTCTAGGATGTTGCCAGGTCTTCAGGAGTTGAGTTACAGGGAAAGATTGAACAGATTAGGACTTTGTTTTTTGGAGCATAGAAGAATGAGGGGGGATTTGATAGAGGTTTACAAAATTACGAGGGGTATAGACAGAGTGAATGCGAGTAGGCTCTTTCCACTTAGATTAGGAGAGATATATACAAGAGGACATGGCTTTAGAGTGAAAGGGGAAAGGTTCAGGGGGAACATTAGGGGGAACTTCTTCACTCAGAGAGTAGTGGGAGTGTGGAACGAGCTGCCATCTGACCTGGTAAATGCGGGCTCACTCTTAAGTTTTAAGAATAAATTGGATAGATACATGGATGGGAGCGGTCTGGAGGGTTATGGACTGGGTGCAGGTCAATGGGACTAGCAGAATAAAGTTTCGGTACAGACTAGGAGAAGGAGGAATGGCCTGTTTTCTGTGCTGTGGTGTTCTATGGCTCTAAATACAAATCATGCAAACGACTGCAGCAAACAACAGCGTTCCGGACCGAAACTGCATCGTCAGATGTGAACCCAGGAGTAGGCACAAAGCCTCACTCACCAGTTCATCATATTAGTGGGCTCGGAGCACAGCAGCCGGGGCAGTCTTCGTAGCCTCAGCGCCATGGAGAGAGGAGTGACAATGATTATTCTTTTATCGAACACCTTTGCTATCAAGAACAGCTGAATGAGAAAGTCCAGGACATTTTTTTTTGTATTTTGAGGTTTGTTTTTTTTATTAGCCTTTTTCACTGTTTCACTTCACTGTGTTTGAACATCGACACTGGAGGGAAAGGGCTGCCTTTCCAGATATCACATTAACTCGCACAGAAACCGAATGAGGAAGTTAGTCTCAGTTGCAATCTCTGCCGTGATATTTATATGCATGGTTAGTAAGTTGCCAGCTTCAAAATTTCCATTTCAGAGCTGGAGTCAATAGTCTGGGAACTGCATTGAGGTTCAACTTTGTTGTCTTCTTGAGGGGCACCTTTAATGTTAAGGTGTGCAACTGTTGGTGTGTGTTACTGACCGCTATGCCACTGGTGTTTAGGGCATCATGGGAGTCCTCCATCCCTGGCGGTGTTCAGGGCTTCCTTCATCGTGTCAGTAGCTTCCTCTCGGTTTTCACTGCTGTCAGTCCTGCAAGTCCCGGGTGGAGACTCAGGAATACCGTCACACTCAGATGTAGAAGGATTCTTCATTGCTGTTTCCATAACAATTTTGTTTTACTCATCAAGGTTGTTAGCCCTGAGCTGAACCCTCTGAGCAGAGGACTGGTGGACCACTCTCAGTCTGGCCTCCACCCTTTGACCTGTTTGGCATGGGTGAACCTACCAAGAGCCAAAGCATAAAGCTCTGACTCCAGCCAAGCTCTCCGGGTCATCGAGGCACGCAAGCCTCCAAACCACAACAAAGTTGTGGTCCTCTTGAAGATGTGCCATTATGCCCCCAGGAAAATGAATCTTGTGTATGGTGATTACAATGGACCCATCTTCAATGATTATACAGCTCTCATTCTCAGTATTATTTACTGTATTTATTATTATTATTATTATTATTTTTGTAACACACACAAAATTCTCGAGGAACTCAGCAGGCCAGGCAGCATCTATGGAAAAAGTACAGTCGACATTTAGGGCTGAGACCCTTCAGCAGGCCTGCTGAGTTGCTCCAGCATTTTGTGTGTGTTGCTTGGATTTCCAGCATCTGAAGATTTTCTCCTGCTCGTGATTATTATTTTGGTATTCGTACAGTTTCTCTTCTTTTGCACATTGATTGTTTGTGTGCTGTTTTTAATTGATTCTAATATATTTTTCTGATTTACTGTGAATGCCCACAAGAAAATGAATCTCAGGGTAGTATTTGGTGACATATATGTATTTTGATAATAAATTTACTTTGAACAAGATTGAACATTGACATCAGTGTCCTGAATAAGTGACAATGGACAAGGGGCAGCTGATTAAAGTAGTGGATGTATCTTTTCCTGGAAGGAAGCAAACAAAAAGAACAGAGTCTTTTTGCAATTTTAGGTGGTTTTGCAATTAAGTATGAACTAGACTAGCATGTTGGTGACACCGCCCTGTGGGATTGAGGAACTAATTATGATCCTCCAGCTCGATCCAACTATGGTTATCAGCTCACATGCCCTTGGAGGTAACATCATCACAATCATCAGCAGTGGAAAACGTGAGCAGGTTGCTGGGGGTCACCATCCCTGAGGGTCTATCCTGGGCCCAACATATTGATGCAATTACAAAGGAGGCACGACAGCAGCTATATTTCTTTAAGAATTTGAGGAGAACTGGTATATCACCAAAGACTTGAGCAAATTTCTGCAGATATACCGTGGAGAGCGTTCTGACAGGTTGAATCACCATCTGGTGTGGAGGGGCTGCTGGGCAGGTTTGGAAGAAGCTGCAGAGAGTTGCAAACTCACCCAGCACCATCGTGGCCACAAGCCTCCCCACCATTGAGGACATCGTCAAAAGGAGGCGTTTCAAGAAGGCGGCATCCAAGATAGAGTAAAGCTGAGGAGGAATTTATTGAGCCAAAGGGTGGGGGATCTGTGGAATTCATTGCCCCAGACAACTGTGGGAGGCTAAGTCATTGGGTATATGTAAAGCAGAGGTTGATAGGTTTATAATTAGGGCATCAAAGGTTAGGGGAGAAGGCAGGAGAATGGGGTTAAGAGTGAAATTAGATTAGCCATGATTGAATTAACAGACTCAATGGCTGAATTCTGTTCTCATGCCCAATTGTCTTATTAAGGACTCTCAACATCCAGGACATGTCCTCTTCTCATTATTACTATAAGGAAGGTGGTACAGGAGTCTGAAGACACATTGTCAATATTTTAGGAATAGCTTCTTCCCCTTTGACATTAGATTTCTGAATGGTCCATAACCCATAAACACTATTCCTCTTTTGCTGTATTTATTTATCTTATTCTTTTCTGTGACCTATAGGATTTTTTTAATGTCTTGCACTGTACTCCTGCCACAAAGTCATAAATTCCATGACATGCCAGTGATAATAAACCTGATTCTGATCTACATTGAATCCACTCTAATTATTTTTTCAGTCAGAAAATATGTGGATGGTTATGTTGAGAATGGTCGGAAAATCCAACAGCTGATAAATCATAAATGCATGGTGTCCTTGGACTGGTGTCATCATCTCAACTCCAGAATGAAAAAAAAAGATATGAAGGCATCTAAAGACCAAAGTCTAATGAAAATCCTAGGACTAAAGAGCAGGTACCATTTGCATGGATCCTTCAGTACTGTCAAGATCATTGACAAGATCAGGCACCAAATGAGCAACTTTGCTAAGAGACGTTGTATGGGGAACTAGTCAGTGCCCACTTGGAGGATCGCTTTGAAGATCTCTGTCTTTGACATGAGCATCCACACTCTCTACTGAGGTTCCAACACTGTGAAACAACAGGCCTTCTGGAGCAGGTGGCATCCTTGTTGAAGTACCAAACAGGGCAGGAAGATAACTCTGGGATGGATTTGTGACCTCATTTCCCTCATCGGGGGAGAGAAGACTAATCCAGGGGATCTCGAGAATTTTGAGACGTCAAAGAATGGAGAATAGTATTTCATTATCCTTTATATTATACTTTGTGCTTGTCCATGCAATTTTAATCAACGAGGTTCACGAATCTATAAATTTTAGTGACCTCTAGCTTTTGGCCATTTAGAAATGTTCTGTCCTTTCCCTTGTGTGTCCAATGTGGATGACTTTGCATGTGATGAGTTGAACTGTTCCTGTCTCCTACTACTGGTAGAAATGATTGGAAAGTACAATTCCTTGAAGCAAGTGACCTGACTACCTGTTAGAGGAGTCATCCCTGAGACAGGCTGGACAGTTCGAAGTCTGCCTGTCTTCAAGTCTGGTGCTGCTGCTGCTCATTTGGATCTGAACAGCCAGCAGGAAAGTGAAATGGGACTTGACGTTACTAGGCCTGAAATTGCTGGGATACGCAATGGCCTCACTGACACCGCAGAGAGAAATGCCGCAGGTGCATGCAAGCCACTGGCTGAAGTGCAACCGTGGCTAGAAAGTGCTGGCAATGATGGTGGGAACAAGAATGGAAAATGCCCCCCCCCCCACCAGTTTATCTGGGAAAATTTAGCATTCCAGCTACGGCAGATTCAAACAATCTCCTGCCTTCTCCCCATATTCCTTCATACCCTGACAAATCAAGAATCTATCAGCCTCTGCCTTAAATATACAGAAATACTTGGCCTCCACAGATGCCTGTGGCAACAATTTTCACAGATTTACCACTCTCTGGCTAAAGAAATTCCTCCTCATCTCCATTCAAAGGACACCCCTCCATTCTGAGGCTGTGTCCTTTGGCCTTAGACTCTCCCACCTTAGGAAACATCCTCTCTACATTTACTCTATCAAGGCCTTTCACTATTCAATAGGTTTCAGTGAGGTCACCCCTCATTCTTCTAAATTCCAGTGAATACAGGCTCAGAGCCATCAAATGCTCTCCATATGACAAGCTATTCGATCCCAGAATCATTTTCCTGAACCTCTTTTGAACCCTCTCCAGCTTCAGCACATACTTACCAAGATAAATGGCCTGAAACTACTCACAATACTCCAAGTGAGGCCTCACCAATGCTTTGTAAATCTTGCCTCTTGACTATTCTAGTCCTCTTGAAAAGAATGCTAACATTGCATTTGTCTTACCACAGACTCAACCTGCAAAATAACCTTTAGGAAATCCTGCAAAAGCCCTCCCAAGTCACTTTGCATGTCTAATTTTTGAATTTTCTCCCCATTTAGAAAATAGTCCACACCTTTGTTCTTCCTACCAAAGTGCATGCCCATACCCTTCCCTACACCATATTCCATCTGCCACTTCTCTGCCCACTCTCTCATTCTGCCTCAGTCCATCTGCAGACTCCCTGCTTCCTCAACACTACCTGTCCCTCCACCTATCTTTGTATCCTCTGCAAATTTTGCCAGAAAGCCATCAATTCCGTCATCCAAATTGTTGGTATGTAACTTGAAAAGAACCTGTCCTAACACCAACCCCCTGTGGAGCACCACTAGTCACAGGCAGCCAACCTGAAAAGGCCCTCTTTATTCCCGCTCTTTGCTTCCTGCCAGTCAGCCGATCTTCTATCCATGTTAGTTTCCTTCCTGTAATGTCAGGGGCTCTTACCTTGTTAGGCAGCCTCATGTGTCAAAGGCCTTCTGAAAATCCAAGTGAACTCTCCTTTGTCTATTCTGCCTGTTATTTCCTCAAAGCCTATGCCTCTTACACTCTTATACACCTCACATCAGCTCTCATCATCCTTTGCTATAGAAAAGAAAAGCCCTAGTTGCTCTAACTTTCTATACAAGACAGGTATTTATATTGTCCTTGAGAAATGCTGCTTCTCCGAAGCAATGTGCCTGGGATGCTGCATTTTCATTACACCTGTGTACACCTGAACTTGTACAGGTGACAATAAACTCTACTTTGGTATGAAATTCAGAGAAAATGGCAGCGCGCGCGCGGCCACTCCGGGAATGAATATCTGTTATCTGTAAGTAGGGGCCGTGCACAATCCTGATTTGATGGCGAGGAGAGGAAGGCCCCGAATCCTCGGCTTTGCCTGTTGCTTGGCGGCCGGGGCCGGGGTCGAAGCGTTCGGCAGAGATGGTGCTTGGTGTCGGAGGGCTGGTCGGAGGCTCGACGTTTTTCGGACGGACTCAGAGTTGGCTCTGGTCGGATGCTTCCAGAGGCTGCATCGGGAAGCTTTGCAGCGCCGGAGGTTCAATGGCAGGAAGAGTTCTTCTTCCTTCTACTGAATACGTGAGATGATGGGCTGTCGGGGACTTTGAGACTTTCTTCTACCGTGTCCATGGTCTGCCCTTATCAAATTACGGCGTTGCTTTGCACTGCTGTAACTATATGTTATAATTATGTGGTTTTTGTAAGTGAGTCTTGGTCTGTCTTGTGTTTTTGTGATATCATACTGGAGGAACATTGCATCATTTCTTAATGCATGTGTTACTAAATGACAATAAACGAGGACTCAGTGTCCACATAATCTAAAAAAAATACCTAGTTACTTTGATGTGATACACACTTCAGCTGGCCTAGGTTTCTCCAGCAGTGGCTAGAAGCCTTCTTGGTGCCACTGCTTGCTTCCCCCTTGGGGCTGTTGGGTACAACCTGCGACCTCTGTCAAGCTCTTTAAGTACAAGCAAGAGCTTGTATTCCTCTGTTGCATTTGGGTCTGGTTAAAGGGAGACTTCTGACTTTGGCAGACCAAACTGGGCACTTTCAGATCTGACTGAAGATTGTTTAGGTACTGAGTAACACCTACAAAATGCTGGATGAACTCAGCCGGGCAGTTAGCATCAATGGAAAGGAATGAAATGGAGATTTTAGGCTGAGACCCTTCATCAGGCTAGAGCTTAAGACTGTTTAAATGCCAACCAATTAACACAGAGTATGCTCAAACTAAGAGGGAGAGCTTTCTGTGACACTTATCTGTTGAGATAAACTTTTCAGTGGGTGACTCATCAGTGATTCTATTAACACCATACCCTAGGACGGTGTGAAATAACGGGACAGGAGGCAAAGACGTGCCCCCCTGTGCAAACCTATTTTAGCAACGCCTTCCTAAATGGATCTCTCCAATGTGGCTGCTGACCCAGCCATCCCAAGCGTGCCGTTAAAGAGATGTGCAACCTCAGTGGTGAGAGATGCAGCCAGATTCTCGAGACTACGCTGTTCTCTCTAAGTAAAAGGTCATCTTGAATCTTCACTTCCTCTCCACAGCCACAGCAGATCACTGTTCTACGGTCTGTTGTTCACCATAGTCTCAGAGAAGCCACCCAGGTCCCACAATTCACTCAGAAATCATCCCTTCTGACACAAGAGAGACCGTGGATGCTGGATATGCTGAGTAAGACAGACAAACTGCTGGAGGGCCCAGAAGGTCAGGCAGCATCTGTGGAGGGAAAGAGCGACCAATGGTTTTGGGCTGAGGCTCTCCTTTTCTGTCACTGGCATTCGCTGGGAGTCACATGTCTGTACATTGCAACGGAGTCAAAACGCAAAGACTTTTCCTCCCTCACATCGTGGGATGAATGTAAGATGTAAATAAACTCAAGTTCCGCTTGCTGCTCCACGGCATTAGCTCCACTCTCCACGCCTCTGAGTCTGACAATTTGCCCCGCTGTGTGATGAACTGAGGCTGAGGCTCTGGGCTTCGTGTCTACGGACTCACTTTCATTCAGAATGGTGTTGCTTGCTTTTATCGTTTCTATGATTTGAGTTGTTTCTCTCTCAGCTCAGTGGGTTCTTGTCTTTTTTAAAAAATTGGGCTCTTTTGGGTTCCTTGTTTTGTTGCTGCCAGTAAGCAGGCCAATGCCAGGGTTGCATAATTTATACATACTTTGATAATAAATGCACTTTGATGTTTGAACATTTATAGTCTTAAGCACAGTGCCATGAAGAACTAACTTACAGCAGCTCCACAGACACCTAGCTTCAGATAAGCAGCATCCACATATTAACTGAAGTACTGTGCCAACATAGCTTCCTATGGGTCAGTTATTCAACAAGGAAGTCTTCTGCTCCCTTAAAATTCAGGCTGTTGAAGATCAGCTTGACAGTGATGACTGTGCTTCTGGCGAGCTATCTTCCTCAGTGAGGCCAAACCCTCAGGCACTTTCCGCAGCCAGCAATCCACTGAGAGTTGGTTCCAGGGGCACAAGTAACGCTCCTCCTCCCTGGCTCCCGGCTAATTCACTGCCTTGTCGTAGGATCTGTGAAGTGCGTGAGAACCGGAAACACTGTGGTAAACATCCTTGTTCCTCTGAAACTCGGGTTCTGTGCGAGGAAGTGAGCACAAGGACCTTGTGGTGTGTCCCCAGACGGAACAGAAACTGCCATTCACTGTGAGCTGCACCAACGCACAGCCCGCCAACAGCAGGCAGCGGCCTGCTCTGGGTGATGAGCAGGACCTGGACCCGAAGCCTGAGGGAGCCCCTGGATGAAGAGCAGCAGGAACAGAAAGAACAAGAGGAGAAAGAGGGGCATAAAGGCCCAGCAGAGGATGCCTAGCCTCAGCCCACAGCAGGGCTCAGGAGGAAAGAACTAACAGCACTGGAAATAAGAACTCGCCGATAGATGGCTTGCAGGAAACTGAAGACACACTATCAACAATTTAAGAACAGCTTCTTCCCTTCTCATCAGTTTCTAAGTTTTCCGTGAACTTCATTATTTATTTATTTTTTTAATTTTGCTGTGTTTATTGAGTAATTTATAGTGATTTTATGTCTGCATTGCACTGGTGTCAAAGAACAACAAATTTCACGACATATAAGCCAGTGATAAAAAAACCTGATTCAGTCCGTTCCAGGCACCCACAGATCTTTACGTAAAGAACTTGCCCTGCATATCTTCCCTAAACCTTCTTCCCTCTTAAATGCGTATCCTCTAGTATTTGAAATTTTTGCCATGGGAATGAGATTCTGACTTATCTATGCCTCTTAGAATTTTATAAACTTCTCTCCCTCGTTTTCTCCTGCACCAGAGTGAACAATCTGAGTTTGTCCAAGCTCTCCTTATGGCCAATCATCATCATAATTATGCGCCGTGTCATGTTGTATGGCATCATTGTTATGTGCTGTGTCAAATGACATGTGTGATCGTGGTCTTTCCAGGACCATGATCGTTCTTGGCAAATATTTCTATGGAAGTAGTTTGCCATTGTATTCTTCTGGGCAGTGTCTTTACCCCTCCTTTGGTAGGGATGTAGCTCCACCCCGCCACCCATAAAGAGCCTGCTAAATTATTGTTTCCATCCAAGACCAACTGATCATTCCACCCTTCAGCCCTTCCCTCGCCAGCAGACATCTGAATGATGACACAAGAACCCCTCAGGACCACTCCCACTGACCAGAACAGATCACTGAAATTAGAAATTGGTTTATTATTGTCACATGTGCCAATGGACAGTGAAAAACTTTGTGTTGCATGCCATCCAAGCAAATTGTTTAATCACATCAATACATTGGAGTAGTTTAAAGGAAAACCATAAACAGAGTGCAGAATAATGTGCTAGAGCCACATGGAGCGTGTAGGAGTCCACCTTATACTTGTGTCAGGAAATGCAGAGGAGGCTTGGCGCAAGAGCCACAGTTAGGACGATTTAGTAAGAAATGTTATTTTACTAACAAGCTGCAATATAACAAGCCATGAGGGGCCACAAAACAAGAGAGAATAGATACTGAACACCTCAAGCAACAAGGGAACTGAAAACTAGGAGCAGCTGGTTTGTATGAGTGAACGAGGATTGTGGATTAGAGCTGGGTTTAAATAGGCTGCAGGTGATGACTTGGAAATGAGTGGCGGGTGACTCCTGTTAGTTGGGTGGAGACTGGAAGGTGCCTGCCTCCGCAAGGCCTGACAGGAATCTCCTCCTATGGTCTGGGAAAATCCAGGTGGGGCTGACGGAACTCTTCAATGAGCGATGGATCCTAGATGGCACCTTCAAGTTTTCCTCCAGGCCATACCCTTCCCAGTTGACCAGGTACTGAACCCACCCCCACCCATCCACAATGGCCTGAATCCATCAACTGGCCAACTGTGTACACTGGATCACCTTCCACTATTCTTGGTCCCGGGGGTGGGGGAGGGGGGTGCAGGATCAGGAATGTTGAGTGGTCCATGGACAATGGGCTTGAGGCAGGACACATGGAAGACAGGGGTTATCCTGAGGGATGGTAGCAGCTGGAGATGGTAAGTGACTCAGTTGATGTGATGGCTAATCATAAAGAGACCGGTGAACCAGGATGAGAGCTTGTGGGAGTCTGTGCACAGGGCCAGCTCTCAGGTGGGCAGGCAGACACAGTCCCCAGGTTACAAATGCCTGACTTATGGACACCTGGAGATACAAACAAAATCCCTTAATGTTATTAAATTCAAGAGTTCGATGTATGTACTTACATTCATACCTATGAAAAGTAGAACTAATCTCCTCTCTCTCCTCCTTCTCTCTCCTCTCTTCGCTCCCTGTCTCTCTAGTTCTTCCCTCTCTCCTCTCTCCCCCTCCTCCCCTCCCCATTTCTTTTCTTTCTCTCTCTCCCCCTCTCTCCCTGCTCTCTCTCTTCCCCTTTCACTCCCCCCTCTCCCCCTCCCCTCTCTTTCTAACTCTTTCTCTCTCTCTTTCTTTCCCCACTTTTACTACCTCAATGTTCAAAGTAAAATTTATTTATCAAAGTATATGTATGTTTCATTCATTTTCTTGTCTGCATTTGCAGGAAAATACAACAAAGACTCTACATAGACAGTCCAAGACTGACAAACACCAATGGCAAAAGAAGACTAACTGCAAAATAAACCTGAGAGCATGAAGTGTAAAGAGTCTATGAAAGTGAATCTGCAGGTCGTAGAATCAATTCCGAGTGGTGGTGATGATGTTATCCGCACCGGTTAAGGAGCTTCATGGTTGTAGGGTAATAATTGTTGCTGAACCTGGTGGTATGGGACCTAAAATTTCTCTCCCTCCTTGCCTAAGTGTCATGGCCTGGAATGTGGGGTATTTGATGATGGGTGCTGCTGTCTTGTATTCAATAGTGGGGAGGGTTTTGCTTATGATGGACTGGGCTGTGTCCATCATTGCCTCTTCCATGCCAGGCTGCGATGCCACCAGTTGGAGTAGCCTCCAGTGTGAACCTATAGAAGATTTTGGTGTCGCACCGAATCTACACAAACTTCAAAGGAAGCAGAGGTGCTGGCGTGCCATCTTTTTGATGACACCCGTGATATATACTCAATGATATATTAACACCAACGTGGTTAATCTACTGACCCTCTCCACCTCAATTAAGACTGGCTCTTGGACCTCCAGTTTCTTCCTCCTGTAGTTAATAATCAGCTCTTTGGTCCTGCTGATGTTGAGTGAAAGGCTGTTGTGGCACCGCTCAATTAGATTTTCAACCTCACTCACGTACGGCAATTCATCATCACTTCTGATTCGTCAACAGCAGTGATGTTGTCAGCAAACTTAAATACACGCTGGAGTTGTGCTCAGATTCACTGGTATGAGGTGAACAGAGCTTATGTCAAAACTACCTGACGTGATTTCGATCCCATTTAAATTCAAAATTCAAACAACGATGATCAAAGTATGTATATTTTATAAAACCTTGAGATCTGTCTCCTTACAGGCAGCCACAAAACAAAACAAAGAAACTCAACAGGACCCATTGAAACAAAACAAGGCCTTCGAACAGCCAATGTGCAACCTCACCCGTGAGTCTGTTGGGGTCATGTACTGCGTCTGGTGCTCCCAGTGCTGCCTTCTGTATATCGGTGAGACTCGACGTAGATTGGGAGACCGCCTTGCTGAGCACCTATGCTCCATCCCCCAGTAAAAGCGGAATCTCCCAATGGCCACCCCATTTTAATTCCACTTCCTATTCCCATTCCGATGTGTAAATCCACGGCCTCCTCCACCGTCATGATGAGGCCACACTTCGGTTGGAGGAACAACACCTTATGTTCCACTTGGGCAGCCTCCAACCTGATGGCATGAACACTGATTTCTCGATCTTCCAGTAATGCTCCTGCCCCTGCTCACCTCCGCCATTCCCCATCCCCTTTTCCCTCTCTCACTGTATCCCCTTGCACGCCAATCACCTCCCTCTGGTGCTCCTCCTCCCTTTTCTTTCCTCCATGGCCTTCTGTCAGACCTGCCCTTCTCCAGCCCTGTACTTCTTTCACCGATCAAATTCCCAGCTCTTTACTTCATCCATCGTCCTTCAGATTTCACCAATCACCTGATGGTTCTCTCTCCCCTCCCACCCCCCCCCCCCCCCCACCTTTTAAGTCTGCTCCTCAGCCTTTTTTTCTCCAGTCCTGATGAAAGGTCTCGGATTGAAACATTGACTGCACTTTTTTCCCCGCAGATGCTGCCCGGCCTCTTGAGTTCCTCCAGCATTTTGTGTGTGTGTGTGTGTGTGTGTGTGTGTGTGTGTGTGTGTGTGTGTGTGTGTGTGTGTGTGTGTGTGTGTGTGTGTGTGTGTGTGTGTGTGTGTGTGTGTGTGTGTGTGTGTGTGTGTGTTGCCAGCCGAATTTTAAGAATGCTTGACAAGAGCGCCCTCCTGTGATTAACTTTGGCTTAACAACATCTCTCAAAACACAACACAAACAGTATCAGTCAGATACTGGAAATCCAGACAGAGTGGCACACAACGTGCTGGAGGAACTCAGCATCGATGGTTTTCCCTCTCCATAGATGCTGCCTGACTTGCTGAATTCCTCCAGAAAGCTTCATCTGATGCACCACGGAAAATAACTAGTCGAGAGGTTTGTAATAGCTTGCTTGCTTATTATGCGAGACTATTGAGCCCCTTGTGTCCATGATAGATCCCAGTATGAGCAATCTCTTCAATCCCATTCCCTTTACCTCATTTCCTTCATTAGCCTTGCAACTCCTTTTTTCTCAGATACCCTTTTGATTCCTGTGCCACTTAACGATGCAAGTGGGCAACTTAACCAAATGGCTTTGGGGTGTGAGAGGAACCTAGATCGGGGGCACAATGAGGAAAGCACAGGCACAAGGAAAAGGCACAAACTGCAATGAAATTGGACCTGTGCCGCACACCGATCCGGGAAGCTGCCTGGCAGCATCACTACCCGCTGCGGCACTGGGACACGTGATTTCCAACCGTTTTGAAGAAAGTCACGTATGTGATAGAAGTAAACATGAGGAAATCTGCAGATGCTGGAAATTCAAGCAACACACACAAAATGCTGGTGGAACACAGCAGGCCAGGCAGCATCTATAGGGAGAAGCACTGTCGACGTTTCGGGCCGAGACCCTTTGTCAGGAATAACTGAACAGACAGACAGACAGACATACGTTATTGATCCTGAGCGAAATTGGGTTTCGTTACAGCCGCACCAACCAAGAATAGTGAAGAAATATAGCAATATAAAACCATAAATAATTAAATAATAATGTTAATCATACCAAGTGGAAATAAGTCCACGACCAGCCTATTGGCTCAGGGTGTCTGACACTCCGAGAGAGGAGTTGTAACGTTTGATGGCCACAGGCAGGAATGACTTCCTATGACACTCAGTGTTGCATCTCGGTGGAATGAGTCTCTGGCTGAATGTACTCCTGTAAGGAGTACATTCCTGAAAGGAAAGATAGTAAGAAATTTGAAAGTAGGAGGGGAGGGGGAAATGCGAAATGTTAGGAGAAGGCAGGAGGGGGTGGAGTGAAGCTAAGAGCTGGAAAGGTGATTGGCAAAAGGGATACAGAGCTGGAGAAGGGAAAGGATCATGGGACGGGAGGCCTAGGGAGAAAGAAAGGGGGAGGGGAGCACCAGAGGGAGATGGAGAATAGGCAAGGAGTGATTGTGAGAGGGACAGAGAGAGGAAAAAAAAGAAACAAAAAAGGGGGGAAAAAACTAAATATATCAGTGATGGAGTAAGAAGGGGAGGAGGGGCATTAACGGAAGTTAGCGAAGTCAATGTTCATGCCTTCAGTTTGGAGGCTACCCATCCGGTATAGAAGGTGTTGTTCCTCCAACCTGAGTTTGGATTCATTTTGACAATAGAGGAGGCCATGGATAGACACATCAGAATGGGAATGGGTCGTGGAATTAAAATGTGTGGCCACTGGGAGATCCTGCTTTCTCTGGCGGACAGAGCGTAAGTGTTCAGCAAAATGGTCTCCCAGTCTGTGTCGGGTCTCACCAATATATAAAAGGCCACACCGGGAGCACTGGATGCAGTATACCACACCAGCCGACTCACAGGTGAAGTGATGCCTCACCTGGAAGGACTGTCTGGAGCCCTGAATGGTGGTGAGGGAGGAAGTGTAAGGGCAGATGTAGCACTTGTTCCATTTACAAGGATAAGTGCCAGGAGGGAGATTGGTGGGAAGGGATTGGGGGAGAACAAGTGGACAAGGGAGTTGCGTAGGGAGCGATCCCTGCGGAAAGCAGAAAGAGGAGGGGAGGGAAAGATGTGTTTTCTAGTGGGATCTCGTTGGAGGTGGTGGAAGTTATGGAGAATTATATGTTTGACCCGGAGGATGGTGGGGTGGTAGGTGAGGACAAGGGGAACCCTATACCAAATGGGGTGGCGGGCGGATGGGGTGAGGGCAGATGTGTGGGAAATGGGAGAGATGCGTTTTGAGAGCGGAGTTGATGGTGGAAGAAGGGAAGCCTCTTTGTTTAAAAAAGGAAGATATCTCCTTCGTCCTGGAATGTGTGATAGATGTGTTAATTTGTGATTCATTGCATACCCCAGAAGCTATTTCATGCCTGACTCCACAGGTTTTATTTATTGATTCAAGGGGTTATTCCACTTCCCTTTTGTTCATTCATTATGTGCTGTGTCATATGACGTAGGTGATCATGGTCTTTCCATGACTATGATTGTTCTTGGCAAGATTTTCTACAAAAGCCCATTGCCTTTATCTGGTCAGTGTCTTTACAAGATGGGTACCCCAGCCATTATTCAGAGATTATCCAGCCATTATTCAGAGATTGTCCGCCTGGTGTCAGTGGTGACATAACCAGGGCTTGTGATATGCACCAGTTGCTTGTATGACCACCCGCCACCTGCTCCCATGGCTTCATATGACCCGGATCAGGGGGCTAAGCAGGTGCTCAACCTTACCCAAAGCGGACCTGCAGGTAGCCTAAGGACCTCCTTTGGCAGGGACATATCTCCACCCGTCACCCACACTTCCCTTTATTTCAGCTTACTTGGTTGGTGGTGGAATCACTAGAATTCACCACAATCACTCTTTGACATTAACAGCAACTTTTAGATCCCTGCTTTTGTGTCAAATGAAGTTGTTGCTAGTGATTTAGGGCGCTTCCTCATGCTTTGCTGGACTTCTGCTGCACAGTCAAGGTAAGCCATTTGCAGTGATGTGTTTTTATTGCATTTACCAACTAGGACCGAGGTTAGACTGCCGATTTTGGATGTTTGCTTGCTATTTTGAATGTTTTGCACCTTAGCCCCAGAGGGACACTGTCTCATTCAGCTGTATCTATGTACGACTCGAATGACAATTAAACTTCATTTGATTTGAGATACTCTAAAATACTTATTTTTTTGCATGAGGGTTGCATATTTCTAATGGCCCAATAAGAATGTAATTACCGTTTAGTAATCCTATTTTGGCCTGAAAAGTTAATGATAACTAAGACATGAATTTTAGAATGGCTGCTTTATGATATCTCAATATCTATGGTTATGTAAATATTCTAATTTTTATTTAGCACTCGGCAAAATAGGAGAATTCTTGAATGTGATAGAGCGTTGAATAAAATCATAACTGGTGGCCATGAAATCATAAGGTTTTCTCTGTATGTGACAATAATAAATCAATTATTATTATTATTTAGATTCTTCTTTCTGTTGGTTACGCTTTCCGTCTTTCAGTCACTGTGCTCTCACCCTTTGAACCTCTCCAAAGTTTTCTTCAAACTCAGAGCTACTTTGACCATGTAATGATTTAGTCAACCTATTCCCTTGTTGTTTCTTAACTCCACTTGATACTCCTATCTTCTTAACAAAATGTCTTACTGCAACAGTATGGCATCCTCTCATCTCCCACATAGGAAAGCCTTGATGGACATGCATTTCCCACACCAGGCATGTCCATTAGCAAAGAAATCTTAAAGTATTCCCAAACATGCAGAATGCCTACACGATGGACATGGTTCAAATGTGAGACGTTTTTAAACTGTTAACTTTAACTACTTTCTCATTAAGGAAACAAATTTCTGGATGTATATTGTATACATTATTCTGGCACTAAATGTAGCTATTGATCTATTAAATTGGAAATTTTCTGTTTGAAATATTTCAAACAGAACAGATTTCTTTACTTTGTGAAAACTGTACAGAACAAAGAGGAACATCAATTATAAATGGAACAGGCTTGGGGTCAAATCGAAGAAGCAGGGCCTAGGCCCGAGAGTGAGGAACAAGCTGATGTTGGGCCGATTTAAGCGCAGGGACAGATCAAAAAGGCTGGGGATGTCGGGGCTGAAGGCAAGGGACTGGCCAGCGTTCAACTCGTCTCTGCTCCGAACAGAGGCTGCGGCCTGCAATTAACGGACCGACTGCAGCGATGGACTGGTTTTGTGCTGTGAAATTTTAGTGAACTCAGGTTTGGAGTGTAATTTGTTTACTTTTTGTCTGCACAACTTGTTCTTTTTTTTTCTGGACATTGGGTACCCCCTGGCAGTCTTCTTTCTTAATGGGTTCTCTTGGTCGTCTGTGTTTTGCACCTGCCTGTAAGGAGATAAATCTCAAGGTTGTACACAGTATACACACGTTGATAATAAATGTGCTTTGAACTTTAAAATTTTGCCTTCATCATCCAAGCTAGTTATGTTCAGTTTCCTTTTATTAAAGTGAAATGCAAGAAATGAGATATTTCTAACCCTGTAGGATTCATATCTGACATATGACTGTTTCTACACAAGCTCCCCCTGCCTTAAATACCATCTGCTTGGTTTAGTAATGTTATTTTATAGGAGTTCCCTGTTTTAGAAAATCAGGATGCTACAGGCCAACAGAGGGAGCAGTAAACCGATCACCGCTGGTATTCGTATTTTTCCACACATTACAGTTCATTTGCAGCGATTCACTAGGGGTCATATATTATCCATGCTGAGTGGTTCTGTGTTTACAAAAGACCTGAAATCTGGTGGGACTGCTAACTATTTTCTAATTAATATCCTACAGAAAAGGCAGTCAACGGAGGTTTTAGGGGGTCAGGATCACACAAATTCCTTGGTGATGATAAAATATGAAGAGGAAAATCGGGAGAGCAAAGCGAGGGTATGAGGTGGATTCGGCTGGTAAGGTTAAGGAAAACCCAAGGGCACTTAATATAACAGTTGGGGTTGTGGTTCTGGTTCTGTAAGTTGTTGGTGAGGCCACATTTTCCGTCACCCTGTTGTAGGAAAGAGTGCAGAAAAGATTTAGCGGGTGTTGCCAGCACTCATGAGTTATAGGGAGAGTTTGGACAGGCTGGCTCTTTATTCCTCCGAATAAAGGAGAACGAGAGACAAATTTATGGCAATGTACAAAATTAGGAAGGCATAGGTGGGCGGTCAGTCTTTTCCTCAGGGTAAGTGAGACCCAGATTTCAGTCTTGGCCAGAAATGTTGACTGCTTATTCCCCTCCTTCAATGCTGCCTGACTTGATGAGTTCCTCCACCGTTTTGTGCGTGTTTGCTAAAGATTCCCAGCATCGTATTTACGTGTTTATGTATATAACACGGTATTGTGTTCTGATGATCAGATGGTTCAGGGGAAACCTCAAAATTGAGGCTTTGATGAAGAATAAAGAGTGAATCGTCTCAGTTCACTGCAGGGTTGCTGGGCAGAGAATACAGATTTAATTGACCAAAACCCCAGGGGGTAAATGAGCAGGTTTTATTTACACAATGAACGGTGATAATGTGGAAAGCACTAATTGAAAAGATGACGAAAGCAAGTTCAATAACAACTTTTGAAAATGAAGGAGGCTGAAAAGCGTTCCAGGAGGGAGCAGCGAGTGTGTGTGTCAATTTAGATAGATCTTTAAAGGGGCTGGCATGGTTAAAATAGACCATTCTTGTGGTTGTGTCCATCCCTGATCATGAAAAGATGTTGTGCAGCACCTCTCCTGTATCTCTATCTTTTTCTGAGGTGGTTGCTTGGAACAGAGGATAATTTGCTTGCACTCTGGTTTTGTGGGACCTTATGAAGCCAATATGGTAAACACAGATCCTTCCATGGATGGGACAGGAGCTTCACCAAGAGGAGGGCAAAATGGCAGCCTTGGTGAAAAAGGGTATTGGCATTGGTTTCTAATGGTCACGTGTACCAAGGTACAGTGAAAAGCTTGCCTTGCAAAGTTCAAGGTAAATTTATTATCAAAGTACATATATGTCCCATATACATACTCAACTTTCTTGCAGCCATACTCAAAAAATACATAATAGAATAATAACCATTATAGAATCAATAAAAGACCAGACTAACTTGGACGTTCAACCAGACAACAAACTGTGCAAGTACAAAAAGAAAGAAATAATAAAAAAAACCAATAAAAATTGAGACCATGAGATGAAGAGTCCTTGAAAGTGAGTCCATAGGTTGTGAGAACAGTTCAATGATGGAGTAAATGAAGTTAAGGGAAGTTATCCCCTTAAGTTCAAGAGCCTAATTCTTGAGGGGTAATAACTGTTCCTGAACCTGGTGATGTGAGTCCTGTGGCTCCTGTACCTCCTTACTGGAGGAAGCAGTGAGAAGAGAGCATGACCTGGGTGGTGGAGTCCCTGATGGTCGATGCTGCCTTCCTGCAACAACGTTTCATGTCGATGTGCTCAATTGTGGGCCGCTATCTTTTTGCACACCGTTCATCCAGATCAAATCATTGAGGTAGAATAAGGTAACACCATAACAATGCAGAATAACATGTAAATGTTGCTGAAAAAGTGCAGTGCAGCTAAATATAAAGTGCAAGAGCATAACGAGGTATAGATTGTGAGAACGTAAAGTCCATCCTATCATACAAGAGGTCCATTCAGGTGTTTCTAACAGCGGGATAGAAGCTGACCTTGAGTCGAGAGGAATGTGCTTTCAGACTTTTGTATCCTCTGCTGGGTCAGAGAGGGGAGAAGAGAGAATGTCTGGAGTGAGTTGGTCTATGATTATACTGGCTATTTTACTGAGGCAGTGAGAAATACAGACAGAATCCACAGAGAAGACTGGTTGCTGTGATGTGCTGAGCTGGGTCCACATCTCTCTGCCGTTCCTTGCAGTCACATGCCGAGCAGTTGCCGTAACAAGCCATGATGTTTGCAGACAGAATGCTTTCTGCAGGACCATTTTATGAGGCAGGATAAGTATTCACAAAATCTCGGGGGGATAAGAGATCATGTTGAAGTACACAAAACTCTGACAGGAATTCTGTTTCTTTGGCTGGCAGATTTATAACTGTGATCATAGTCTCATTACATTATATTAGGCGATAACGTTTAAGACTGAGATTGACAGAGATTTCTTCACTCAGTAGCAGGTGAACCTATAGAGATCTTTAGGTCAGAAAGCCATGGAGGAAAAGATGCTGAATATATTGAAGGGGAGGATAGATTTCTCAATATAGTGGGGAGACGATGGAAAAGAATATTGAGACTGCGGAGCAGCCACGATCATAACAACGGCACTGGCGGAGTGACCTGCTCCCACGGCTATTCTGTGTTTCTGTTTCAAAAACCTTGGAAAACATAAACAGCTAAACATTTGGAACCAGTAATCAGAAGATTCCGGTAAGCCTCCTTGTAGAATTGTGAAATATTTATGTCACAGGACTAGTTCTTTTGAACTGTTCCCCTAAACTCTGGAGCTCAATACCTAAAACTGTAAGGGATGAAGACTCAATTGACACTTCTAAATGTCAGCTCGAACCCCATTTTTTTTAACCTTGATTTTAACTAATATCTTTTTATTATTTTCACCTTCACACTTTACAGATTTATGGAGAAGTGAAGCACAGAAACAGGCCCTTCTGCCCATCCAGTCCATGCTGAAACCATTTAAACACCCTACTCCCATCGACCAGCACTGGGACCACAGCCCTCCATACCCTTCCCATCCATGTACCTATCCAAACTTCTCTGAAATGTTGACATCGTGCTGGCAGCTCGTTCCACTGTCACACGAACCTCTGAGTGAAGAAAGGACTTCACCCTTTTGCTGAGCACTTTGAATGACATCGTTTGTGCTCTACAAGATATTGTTCTAAGAATTATTCCCTGCTATTAACTTACCGTCCCCTACTACAGTCACCAAAGTAATGACAACTGGTCACAGATGACCGAAAAAGATTGGGACAGAAAGTGAAGGGAAGTGCTCAGCTTGGGTGCTTCAAAAACACAACTTGTGTCACTACTGGGAAAGTATACAGAAATGTTCAGGCTACTTCCTGAAACAGAATAAGGTTTACTATCACTAACGTAAGTCATGAAATGTGTTGTTTTACGTCATGGTTCAATGCAAGACATAAAGAACTGTTATAAGTTACAAAAAACAATGAACGATGCAAAAGAGGTATAACGAGGAAGTGTTTGTGGGGTTATGAGTTGCTCGGTGATCTGTTGCCCGAGGGAAAGAAGCTTTCTAATATGTTACGTGTAGATCTTCAGGTTCTTGCACCTTCTGCCCAATGGAAGTAATAAGAAGAGGGCATGACTCTGATGGTGAGGGTCCCTAATGATGGGTGCCGACTTCTTAAAGCACCGCCACATCCAGAAATCTTAGACGGTGGGAAGGGTTCACTTCATGAGGAGGTGGCTGAGTCTACAACCCTCTACAAAAAGCCAGGTATAAAACTGCACACAGCACCCCTGCCGTGGAGTAATGTTTTATATAGTTGCACTGTAACTTCCTCGTACTAGGAGGCTAAAAAGGGCAAACTCGCAAAGTTCTACAGATGTACCATGGAGAGCCTTCTAACCGGCTGCATCACTGCCTGGCGTGGGGGTGGGGGTGCTACTGCTCAGGGTCGACATAATTTGTGGAGAGTTGTAAGCGTAGTCAGCTCCATCGTGGGCACTAGTCTCTATAGAATCCAGGTCATCTTCAAGGAGTGATGCCTTAAAAAAGTGGCATCCATCATTAAGGACCCCCGTCACCCAGGTCATGCCTTGTTCTCATTGTCACCATCAGGAAGGAGGTACAGGAGCCTGAAGGCACTCACTCAGGAATAGCTTCCTCCCCTCTGACATCCGATTTGTGAATGGACATTGAACCCATGAACACTACCTCACTTTTTAAATTTCTTTTTATGCACTAATTTAATTGAACTATTATATAATAGGCATCTGTTAGTCTCGAGAGATCATGGATTTGTGCCTTGGAAGGTTTCCAGGGTGCAGGCCTGGGCAGGATTGTATGCTGCAAGTCTCCCTTCTCCACGTCAGAGATGTTGCCCAAGGAAAGAGAAGCTTGGCACCGGTGTCGTCACAGAGCAATGTGTGGTTAAGTGCCTTGCTCAAGGACACGACACGCTGCCTCAGCTGAGGCTCGAACTAGCGACCTTCAGATCACTAGACCAACGCCTTAACCACTTGGCCACGCGCCAACACACTATATGTATTTACACACACACATATTTACTGTAATTCAGTTCCTTCTCTATCATCAGGTATTCCATTGTACTGCTGCTGCAAAGACAACAAATTTTTCGACATATGCCGGTGATATTAAACCGGAATCTGATTCTGATAACACATGTCACCTTCACGTCTTGACGCTGCTGCCTTGAGGGACCCTTGAACTTGTACGTCGAGTCGCTCTGCTCCTCTGTACTTCCTGTGAATAGTAGTAGTAAGTAGGCAGCCCAGGGGATCATGGGTTTGCGCCTCGGGTAGACTGTGTCCTCTCCAGAGTGGGAAGATTTGAAGAACCGGCTGTTGCCCATGCAGCGGGCTCCCCCTCTCCATGTCACTGAGGTAGTCCAAGGGAAGGGCAAGGCTGGTACAGCTTGGCACCAGTGTTGTCACAGAGGTTAAGAGCGAAGTTGTAAACATCAGACTGCCTTAGGGACCCCGGCTCCGGATTTCTTCCTCAGCGTTTACTCCCGAAGCCTTTCCCATGGGTGGGTATGGCCGCAAGGCAGCGGAGGTTTAAAATCAGAGTTTTCCCTCACCTCCTCCAGGGCTATTTCTGTGAATAGCCCTGCCTTATTACTCTTCCAAGAGTGCATCCCTTCACTCTTGTCAGGACTAAATTCCTTCTCCATTACCCTGCTCATTTTACCAACTCATCAACGTCACCCTGTAGCCCAAAACCACCCTCCTCACATTTAACGTCCCTACCAATTTTCATGGCAACTGCAAATTTACTGCTCATGCCTCCTGCATTTTCATTCAGATTATTGGGGCAGTGCAACGCTTTGCAGTACCAGCAACCTGGGTTCAATTCCCCACTGCTGCCTCTGGGTGCTGCGGTTTCCTCACACAGTCCGAAGACGCACCGGTTGGCAGGTTAATTGATCGTTGAAAATTGTCCCGTGATTAGACTAGGATTAAATCAGGGGATTGCCGGAAGGGTCTGTTCTGCATTGTATCTCAATCAATCGCATTATTAAAATAAATGATTAAATTATTAAATGATTTAAATAAGTAACAAACACTAAATTTTCCAGCATCAATTTCTGTAGTCTATAGTATGATTCTGATTATAAAAAGCCTCTGCCTTCCCCTCTCCGCTTCCCAGAAATTGACCTGACGTAGTTTGAGAAGTCATGAGGCAAGATTCTTTCAAACGGAGTCAGGAAATGGTATCTTCCTCAAATGACACAATCACTCAAAGATCAAAATATATTTCAAAGTACGTTTATTACTGATGTATGTAGACTTGTCTCCTTACAGGCAGCATCAAAACAAAGCAACCCAATGGAACACATTGAAGACTGTCAGACGCCCAGTGTACAGAAAATAAAACAAATTTTGCTAATGAAAACAAGCAAAGAGTTGAAGTTGACGAAGTGAGTCTCCAGCCGATCCAGTAGCCCGTTAGTTGCAGGCCTCTGCATCAGTTCAGTGCAGAGACGAGTGAATCTCACACAGCAACAGGCTGGACCAGCCCCGACACCCTGACCTTCTCGGTCTTGAATCGTCCAAACCTTCCATCGTTCCTCGCTCTCAGACCAAGGCCCAGCCGCTTCGCTATGCTTTTGGGCTCGGGCCGAGGCTCAGGAAAGCTGCAAGTATCCAAAAGCAAAATTGAATGAATGCACAAAATACTCTTTTCTAAAAAAGGCAGAGGAGGTTGCCGGATGGGAAGTCTGTCTTAAGTATAGAATGAAGAATGCACAACCAGGATGCTAGCAGAGTATCTGTAAGGAATTTGTACGTTCTCCCCGTGACTCCGGTTTCCTCCTACAGTCCAAAGACGCACCGGTTGGTAGGTTACTTGGTCATTGTAAATTGTCCCGTAGTTAGGCTTGGGTTAAATCAGTGGTTTCTGGATGGAGTGTCTCGAAAGGCCATGAAGGCCTATTCCGCACTATATCTCAATCAATAAACAGCGCCTAATGGCGACTCCTTTCATCTTTGCATCTTCAGAAACTGTTCTATTTCTGTCTTTATTTTTCCCTTTCAGGGTTCTTTTGAAGACCTTGACCTGGAGTTACACGCCAGGGGTGTGATGTAAGAGTCCGACTCACCTTTAGAGGCCTAGGATCTGAGGGCTCTGGAGATGGGTGGATTGAAGGTCGGTGTCCCGGACCGGTGGGTAGTGGGAGCCGGAAGATCCGTGGCTATGTGCCCAGAGACCGGAGATCTTCAGGCACTGAGCCTGGAAAAAGCAACACAACAGACTCTTAACATCGTAAACCTGTGAATTGTTTGTTATGTCTCCCCTCTCGCTGTGTAACGGAGACATCTCTTTCTCCCTTAGTAGGGAGAGCGAGAGAGAGCCTGTGGTATGTCGAATACTGGGTGAACGAGTGGTCTTTGGAGTACTGCATGCCCGTTCCATTGCTGTTGCTTTTGCTGCACACTTGAGTGCTTGGTGGTGGGTGCCGGTGGGGGGGAGGGAGATCTTTGCTTGCTGCCAATAGGTGTGTGAGGGAGAGGAGCTGGCAGGGACTTTGGGGTTCCAACATTTAACAATCATTCATTCTTTGGGGCACTTCTCTGTTTTTGTGGATGGTTGGGAAGAAAAAGCATTTCAGGATGTATATTGTATACATATCTCTGACATTAAGTGTACCTTTTGAAACAACAAGGCACATGCTTTACCAGATTCCCACGTCCCTTGGAGAGTATTTTTATTTATACCAAAGTAAACTTCACTCATAATAAAAACATTATTTACAAAAACTAATCTGTGCAATGCCTTTTCACTCTTACAATCACTGCTGTAAGTACTGTTCCAGTTCATTCCTTAAAACCATTGGGACTGTTGTTACTCATGTGGGGTGATACACTATAACAGTAATTGAGGGGTTTCCTACCCAACCTGGGCCCTCCCTAGTGGAAGAACCCCACACTGTGGTCCTTCCCCATTGAGCCCTTGTGGTGGCTGCACCAGGCTCCAGTGCATCCCTCAGCACGTACTCCTGCAGCCTGGAATGCGCCAGATGTCCACGGACATCTTGATATGCTGGCAGACCAACGGCACGGGGGAAAACTAAAGGGTGGCTTTCACCACCTTGACGATCTGCCGGCAGCTGCTTGGGATTGACCGTGACCCAGGCTCTTGCACCTTTCTCCGCACCCGGTTCACAAAGCGACAGTCTGCAAAGAGGCGAGCAATTGTCTCACCCCCATTACGGTCATCCTGTGGGAGAGATGGTCTGACTGGGGCGACTCCTCTCGCTGTCAGCCGGGCAACGTCCTGGCGTCTGTTGGCAGGGTGTGGTCAGTCTGCTCAGGGAACCACCCCACTGTGTCCAGTTATTTCCTTCCAATGGAAAGGACAGCTGGAGACCAGTGCTGACCACTGCCTGGTGGCCAAAGGTGTTGGGCTAGAAGAAGTTTTCCACGAAGGGCAGGTAGTGTGGTAACATCCAGCTGATGGGACCAGACACATCCTTCTTTGCAAACAAAACCCTGTTACGTCGTGGTACTTGGTGTCCACGTACTTGCAGCTTGATGAAGGTGTTCATCAGGGTGAAGGCAATGTTTTTTTTTGCTCACCTTCTCCGAGGACCTGTGACCCATCTGATCTGCTCCATCTTGGATCAAGGTGGTCTCTAAATTGGAGGTGGGGGGGGGGGTACAGGCCACGCCTGCACCACGTACTGTAGCCCTGAGAGCACCTCCAACCTGATGATCAAGTTCTTCCCAGTTGGTGACTAATATCCTTTGGTAGTCTCTTGTAATTATTTGTTTCCAATGGAAAGGACAACCGGAGACCAGGCCTCAAACAAGTGAAAATCTGCAGATGCTGGAAATCCAAGCTACACACACAAAATGCTGGAGGAACTCAGCAGGCCGGGCAGCTTCAATGGGGAAAGCAGTCGACATTTCGGCCTGCAACGTTGGCTGCACCCTTTACCATAGATGCTACCCAGCCTGCTGAGTTCCTCCAGCACTTTTTGTGTGTTGCTTGGAGACCAGGCCTGCGGGATAGGCTTCCACACGCACACACAAAATCAGATCAGCTTTTACTCATACAATGGAATCAACTTTAAAAACAGATAAAACTAACAACATTTTGACACAGCATGCTTTTTATTTTATTGTACAGATACTAGTATTTAAACATTTTATGTCATGAATATTTTTTCCAACAATACTGCATCTGAATGGTTTTGCTTAATCCTAATATATAAATCGCGATTCACTGAATTGAACCAAAGAAGTCCTTGGGCAATAGAGACTAAATAATTACAAAGCACAAAGGTATGAAGGAACTCATAGTTAGTCTTTGGTTAGGGGAGAGGTCAGTTCAGGTGACAGAGCAAATGAGATAACAGCGTGATTTCTATCTGCGTACATACTGCACACGACTTATTTCAGTATTCATCTGGCTTTTTCCCCCCGATGCTGCTAATCAACTTCCTAACTGGTTGGCTTGACAGAAACATCCCCATTTACTTTTGCAGGTGAATGAAAACAGCAGTAAAAAAACTTCAAATATTGTGGTTTTACGTCACAAGTATAATAAAAGACACAAAGTCGCCAGTCAATAGTGCTGATCCCATTTATTCGGAATGATTCTGTTTCTGCCATTTCCTTTTGGTCTCCCTGGGCATCTCATCAAACTCTCTTGAGAACGGAGGAACAAAAGAAACAGGAGCTCTTCCGGGCTGTTCTGTCGTCCTGTAAGATCAGGGCTGATTATCTACCTGGGTGCGATTTTCCAACACTATCTGCACGCCTCAACCTGAGCTATCAATATTCACCACCACCCTAAACTATCCCTTTATCCCTGGATTCCCTTAATATCCATCACTATACTTTCAAGAACCTAACAAATGAACCTCCACAGCCCTTTGGGGTAGAGAATTCCAGATGTTCAGCATCTCAAATAAATTCTCTGTATCTCAGTCCTCTGTAGCCAACTCCTCCTTCTGAAGTGGTACATCTAACCTGTCAAGTCTTAGAATCATTGAGAGAGATATAACACTTTAAGAACTTCATATTCTTTAATGAGATCTCTCATTTTTCTAAATGCTGGAGAATACTGTCCCCGTTTATTTAATCTCCTCTCATTACTCAAACCTACCATCCCTGGAATCAGTCTTGTCAATCTTTGCTGCCATAACACGCCAGCCGTGTCTGTGCTTTTAATTGTGCCCCACTCAGTGGGTGAGACCCGGCACTAGTGGCAGAAAGGGCCAGATAAGCAACAGATCTGAACCGCAATGAGGTTCTTACTTTAATAACATCTTGCCAATGGGGCTGCAGCAAATGTTGGTGTGCCTTCACCAAGTCATAAAGAGAGACACCATGGAAACAAGTCTTTAGGCCCAATTAATCTGCCCAACTTCCAATATTCGTTTACACTAATTCTATATTACTTTCATTTTTATTCTGTCTACATTCTCCAATTGTTATGACTCACCTCCACCCTACATTTACACTGGTCATTTGATCTACCAATCCATGTCTTGGGATGTGGCCTACCCACCTACAGAAGATATAAACTCTGCACCAGCAGTATTCAAGGTCGGGATTGAACCCACAGCCTCTGGCGTCAGGACAAAGCAGCTCTTCTCGCTGCGCCACTGTTCCACCCAAGAACATACTGCAGCAGATGCTTGGAATAATTCTGCCACATGGGAAGAGCAGAACCAGAGAAGGGGAAATTAGAGACCCGCCCCCAGATAAATCCAGTTATTGGCCAATAACGTGCTGCTAGCCTGAAGACTGGGGAGGCCAGAGATAAACTGACGAGTGCAGGATCAGAAATATACATGGTTTCAGCTTCTCTTTCATTTTAAGACAGAATTCCCCAAATGGTGTTAGCATTATGGAAACGGTTTACAGAACCTGCTGCCATACCCATGCCACTTCGTTCAACTTACAAAACACAACCTACACCAAACAGCAAAAAAAAAAGCAGAAAAGAAAATGGACGTGATAATATCTGGACAGAGGGCGCTTACAAACTGTGCTACTTTTTAATTAATGGCAAGTGGTGACATGCAGCCTTCACAGAAGGGGAAACTTAGGAAATATCAAAAGACCTATTTTGTTAATGCAGGAAAAAGAGACGTTTAAAACCAACTTTCAGGTTGACAAAAATGGTTGGAAATACAAGATAATCAAAAGGTAACATTTGCACTTAACACATCTTAGGAATTAAAAATGGAGACGTAAGGCTGGGCGTAGGGGATGGGGATGCCAAGTGCACTCTTTTAAACTTATGAAACTGCTGAACAGTTTAAATGCTTACTAGGTAATTCATCTCCAGCATTAAACTTGTACAAAATAGTAACAGACTAAATTAAATCAGTAAATGCACTTGATAACCAAGTTGGTCAGGTGTCCATTAATGTGCCTTCTCTGGAGATCCATAGGCAGGATTGTAGGGCGGCTGTGCAGATGGGTTGTAGGGCGGCTGTGCAGACGGGTTGTAGGGCGGCTGTGCAGACGGGTTGTAGGGTGGCTGTGCAGACGGGTTGTAGGGCGGCTGTGCAGACGGGTTGTAGGGCGGCTGTGCAGATGGGTTGTAGGGCGGCTGAGCCACAGGGTAAGGTATGCCAGCCCCAGCTGAAATCAAAGCAGAAGATGATATTAGAGAAAAAATGTGATTAGGTGTAAAGATGCATCCAGCAAAATATTTAAAAGGCTGTTTTTAACTTCCGGTCACTCTGCCTGAATTGGTGTTTAAATTTACCCAGTCTCTTCTTGACCCACCTTGTTGACATAATCCCTCTTCATCAACTGTCCATCCAGCTCAGTCTTAAGGTCAAGTTGGTCACTGCTTGAATCATATGTTCTGGAAATGCACTTCAAAGACTCACAACACAGTATGTGTTAGATGCGTCCCTCTACTCTCAATGAATATATTCCATTTCTGAAGGCAGCATCGTTATTTCCACAGCAGATTGGTTGGTTGTTTCCATTTTCAACAGCTAAGATAAATTCATCCCTGCCTGCCTCTATTCGTACATCCTCTTCCTTACCCTTGATGTCTTTTCACCAAATATCAGATATCTAACAGGGTTGTGGGCTTGCTAGTGAATTCTGGAAGGTAGCGGCAGTTCCACACCGGATCACTGTCATTTTATACATTAAGGACAATTTGGACTTTGGTTGCTTCCAAATATTTTGCTACAATTGCAGCTCAAGGGGAAGGAGGCACCGGGAATTAGTGAGCAGAACTGATTAGACAGCAGGTTTCGTGTGGAAGAAAGCAATCAACCAGGCATCAAAGGCTATGGGGAGAAGACAGGGTTGAAAAGCAAAATAAATCAGCCATGATCGAATGGCAGAGCAGAATCGATAGACCAAAAGGCCTGATTCTGCTCCTATGCTTTGTGGTCTTATAGGCTTGAGGTCAAAGGCCTGGCTATCATGTGTTAAGTCAAGCTCCACCGTGACAATCAAGGCAGTCTGGAAATTGGATGCACCTTTAAAAAAAAATCAGGAGATGAACAACAGTGCCAGAAGAATGAAAGTGAAGCTGTCAAAATGGCCTGAACTAACTTCCCTCGGGGAAATAAATTCAAGAAGTTCCTCAGTCTGGATTTACATTGATCCCTTTCCCAATACAGAGTGATTAACTCAACTGACCACTGGGGTCTCTGTTGGGACAGATTCGTTTTACGTCATATGTCAGTGATTTGGATGATGGAATTGATGGCTTTGTTGCAAAGTTTGCGTACGATGTGAGGATAGGTGGAGTGACAGATAATTTTGAGGAAATAGGGAGGCTACAGAAGGACTTAGACAGATTAAGAAAATGATGGAATGCAGGAAGTGTGTGGTCACGCAACATGGTAGAAGAAATTAAATGGTTGACTATTTTCTAAATGAAGAGAAAATACAAAAATTAGAGGTGCAAAGGGATCTGGGAGTCCTTGGGCAGGATTCCCTAAAGGTTAATTTGCAGGTTGAGCCTGTGATGAGAAAAGCAAATGTGAAGTTAGCATTCATTGCAAAAGGACTAGAATACAAAAGCAAGGATGTAATACGTTGACACTTTATTAAGTACTGGTGAGATCTCACTTAGAGTATCGTGTTCAGTTCCGGCCCCTTAGAAAGGGTATACTGAAACAGGAGGGCATTCAAATGAGGTTCACGAAAATGATTCCAGGATGAAACAGCTTGTCATATAAAGAGTATTTGATGGCTCTGGGCCTGTATTCACTGGAATTTAGAAGAATGAGAGATGACATAATTAAAACCTATTGAATGGTATAAGGCCTTGATAGAGCAGATGTTTCCTATGGTGAGGGAGTCTAAGACCGGAGGACACAGCCTCAGAATAGAGGAGTGTCCTGTAAGAAAGGAGATGAGGAATTTCTTTAGCCAGAGAGTGGAATTCATTGCCACAGGCAGCTATGGAGGCAAAGACTTTAGGTATATTTAAGACAGAGCATAATAGGTTCTTGATTGGTCAGGGCATGAAGGGATACAAGGGGTAGGGGGAAGGCAGGAGATTGGGGCTGAGAGGAAAAATGGATCAGCCATGATGAAATGGAGGAGAGGATTCGATGGGCCAAATGGCCTAATTCTGCCCCTATATCTTACGGTCTTAAATGCTCTGGCATTTAATTATTATGGAATATACACACAGGCTGGAGCAATCGACAAAAGCAATCCACCAGCATCTTCTCAGGACAGCTGGGGGTGTGCAATGAATTTATGACTGTAACCAGAACCCGTGAGCCTTGTCCCAGCAATTGAGTGTGGCTGGGCTTTATGTTGAGTGGGGCAACTCATAAACCAAGAGCGAAGGAGGAAGAGGGCAGGCAGCAAGAACCCCAAGGCTGAACAGCTGGCCAGGCTACTCACCAACAGGCCAGGGGCAAAACCCTTTGTTTCAGCCAAGGAGGTGTGGCTATCCTTGATTGCCCCTTTATGATCCAGCCTTCACTGATTACGGAAACCTTTATGCCTAGCCTGACTGTGACAACAGTAAATCTACGACCTCGGAAGGACGCTTATCTGCCTTTTTTACCCTTTCCATTCAGGTCTTGTCCAGATTTGGACGTGCACATAGTCTTTACACTGCCTGCTGAGAGTACCGATCTTCAGCAGAATGCACCCACCCAAGGCCAAATGCTAATGACAATCAAAACATAAGGAGGGTGCTCTGCTTTCATTACAAAAGATCAACGGATAAAGAATCATCAAGCACTGTTCGCTCCTGCTTGTCACTCTGAGAGATGTGTGGCTCTACAGTCAAACTTGGTTTCTTCTTGCTTCTTGAGCACACTGCATTCTGAGTGTGATTACCAACACAAGACTCCTCCCCAAAGACACTAGAGACACCTTATATTCTGTCTTGGCAGCCTCCAACCTGATGACATGAATATCGATTTCTCATTCTGGTAATGTTTTTCCTCTCCCTCCCCCTTTTCCCCATTCTGGCCTTTTATTTCTTCTCACCAGTCTGTCTCCTCTCCCTGGGTCCCCTCCCCCTTCCCTTTCTCCTATTGTCCACTCTCCTCTCCTATCAGATTTCTTCTTCTCCAGTCCTCTACCTTTCCCATCCTCCTGGCTTCACCCATCACCTTCCAGCTAGCCTCTTTCCCATTCTGGCTTCTTCCCCTTTCCTCCTCAGTCCTGAAGAAGGATTCTGGCCAGAAACATTGACCATCTGTCCTTTCCGTAGATGCAGTGCTGTGCTGAACTACATTACTGTCCTACCACACTTTCCCTGCCTTTAGTGGGCCAGTTATTCAAGATTTTCTTCTGAAATGCCCTGAAGCTCTAATCCAACACATATACCAGATGCCTTCCTTTCCTCACTAGGGAACGTTACTTTAACCCCATGCTGAGCTGGCTCTTTGATGAGCAGGTTTTGGTGTACTGTGTGTAGCTGCCCCACGCCACACTGCGGATGACAGAGTAGTGCAGTGGTTAGCACAACATGTTACAGTACAGGCGATTGGGGTTCAATTCCCGACACTGCCTGTAAGGAGTTTGTACATTTTCCTTGTGATTGCATGGGTTTTCCCCAGGTGCTCCGGTTTCCTCCCACAGTCTAAAGACGTAACAGTTGATAGCTTAATTGGTCATTGTGAACTGTCCTGTGATTAGACTGGGGTTAAGTCGGAGGGTTGTTGTGCAGTACACTCCACATTCTATATTAATAAACAAACAAATAAAGCTTACTTACTTGCCACAGTATCTTGATATGAAGGAGGCTGCCCAGAATATGGAGTTGGATATGGTGGTGGATAGGGGCTACTTGCATGGTAGGGCATGCCGAGAGCTGGTCCTGGCTGTGCTGGCATCGGTGTGTAACCTTGGTACGGGACAAACCCTTGAGCGGGTACCGGTTGGTGTGACGGATATGCAGACTGGACAACCGTAGTCGTGGTTGAACTTGAGACAACAGCTGAAAAGAAAAATTTTCAGTTAGCAACAAGAATAGATATTTTATTCATCCTACTTGATAAACGAACACATCAATCATGCATGTTGAAAGTAGTTAAATTTAAATGTGAAACTCCTTTCAGACACAGTGGCACAGGGTGTTGTTAAAGCTGAAAAGTTCAAAGTGCAAAGTGCATTTATTACCAATGTACATATAGGCAGCGGTTCATGAAGGCAGCTTAACACCAGCTTCTCAAAAGCAACAAGGGATGGTCAATAAATGCTGGCTTAGCTGGCGAGACCCACATCCCGTAACTTAATTTTAAAAAACATACATGTCACTATATACAATCCTAAGATTCATTTTCTTGTGGGCATACACAATAAATCCATAACAGAATAATAACTATGGAGAGCTGTGTCCAGCTTTGTTCTTCTTATCTAAGAAAGGATCTACACACCATAGAGTGCAATAAAAGCTCCCATTTGCATTCTCCCGTTTTTCCTGAATTTACCTTCCACATCAGTGCTTCCAAGATTCTTTTCTTTTCCTTAACTGCACCTTCCTCTCCACCACTGCTGACCGTGCTATCAGCCATCTGCCCTCATCATTCCCCCCTCCCCCACCAAGATTTCATGGCTTCAATTCCACCCCACGCACTTCACACTCAAAGGATAACTTCTGTAGGATCTGACACGGTGCCGTCACCAGAATCCCTCAGCACTCTTCAGATACCATACCTTCTGCAATTCTCTGGTCCAGAATTCTACTCGTCTTCCACAGCACCCTCCCAGGCCGCCACAGGAAACCCAACACCTCCCTTTATTAACCTCTTCCCACTCCGTCACTCAGGGACCCAAATAATCTCTAATCTACTGCCTACCTTACCTCTCCATCTTTGAATTTCATTCACACAGTGTGGAAGGCAAATATAAACTCGAAAAACAGTATCATCTTCTGACTAAGCAGATCACGTCATTCAAGACAATTTTAAGTTCATTAGTGTCAGAACGGACATTTTGATCTCATTTCTTACATTCCACCATGCTGCTTATTTCCCCTCTTCTATTCCAGATCTTATTCATCTCCTCCTACTTAGATCCAGCCGTGTCTTCTACTTGCTTTCAAGTCTGCAACAGCACTGCCTATCTTTAATCACAGAACTTGTCTCATTCCTTACACTCCTTTTCACTTCCTCCAAAATTTCTAACTTATTTTGTTTCTAACTTTGCCAAGTTCAGTTCATTAACCCGGAGTATTACCTCTGCCTCTCTCTGTAAAGACACTGTCTGGCCTGCTGAAATGCAAGATTCTCAACACCTGCAATGTTTTGCCTGTGGAGAGAGATGAGGGGAGGCATTGGAAAGTTCTGCTTAAAGACCAAGATTTTAAGAAACTTTTGAACACGTGACCGGATGTTTAAACAATGCTACAGGATTGGGGAGGGAGGGGGAGAGGGGTGAAGAGAGAGAGGGAGGGGGGAAGAGAGAGAGGGGGAGAGAGAGAGGGGAGGGGGAGAGAGAGAGGGGGGGAGAGAGAGAGGGGAGGGGGAGAGAGAGAGGGGAGGGGGAGAGAGAGAGGGGAGGGGGAGAGGGGAGAGAGAGAGGGGAGGGGGAGAGAGAGAGGGGGAGGGGAGAGAGAGGGGGAGGGGAGAGAGAGGGGGAGGGGAGAGAGAGGGGGAGGGGAGAGAGAGGGGGAGGGGAGAGAGAGGGGGAGGGGAGAGAGAGGGGGAGGGGGGAGAGAGAGGGGGAGGGGAGAGAGAGAGAGGGGGAGGGGAGAGAGAGAGGGGAGGGGAGAGAGAGAGGGGGGAGAGAGAGGGGGAGGGGAAGGGAGAGAGAGGGGAGGGGGAGAGAGAGGGGGAGGGGAAGGGAAGGGAGAGAGGGAGGGGAAGGGAGAGGGGAGGGGAAGAGAGGGAGAGGAGGGGAAGAGGGAGAGGAGGGGGAGAGAGGGGGAAGAGAGAGGGGGAGGGGAAGAGAGAGGGGGAGGGGAAGAGAGAGGGGAGGAGAGAGAGAGAAGGGAAGAGAGAGGGGAGGGGAGAGAGAGGGGGAGGGGAGAGAGAGAGGGGGAGGGGAAGAGAGAGAGGGGAGGGGAAGAGAGAGAGGGGAGGGGAAGAGAGAGAGGGGAGGGGAAGAGAGAGAGGGGAGGGGAAGAGAGAGAGGGGAGGGGAAGAGAGAGAGGGGAGGGGAAGAGAGAGAGGGGAGGGGAAGAGAGAGAGGGGAGGGGAAGAGAGAGAGGGGAGGGAAGAGAGAGAGGGGAGGGGAAGAGAGAGAGGGGAGGGGAAGAGAGAGAGGGGAGGGGAAGAGAGAGAGGGGAGGGGAAGAGAGAGAGGGGAGGGGAAGAGAGAGAGGGGAGGGGAAGAGAGAGAGGGAAGGGGAAGAGAGAGAGGGAAGGGGAAGAGAGAGAGAGGGGGGAAGAGAGAGAGGGGGAAGAGAGAGAGGGGAAGAGAGAGAGAGAAGGGAAGAGAGAGGGAAGAGAGAGGGGGAGGGGAAGAGAGAGGGGGGAGAGAGGAGGGAGGGAAGAGAGGGAGAGGAGGGGAAGAGGGAGGGGGAGGAGAAGAGAGAGAGGAGGGGAGAGGGAGGGAGGGGAAGAGAGGGAGGAGAGGGAAGAGAGAAAGAGAGAGGGGGGGAGGGGAAGGGGGGAGAGAGAGAGAGGGAGAGAGAGGGGAGGAAAGAGAGAGAGGGGGAGAGAGGGGGAGGAGGGAAGAGGGGGAAGAGAGAGAGAGAGAGGGGAGGAAAGAGAGAGAGGGAGGAAAGAGAGAGAGGGAGGAGAGAGAGAGGGAGGAGAGAGAGAGGGAGGAGAGAGAGAGGGAGGAGAGAGAGAGGGAGGAGAGAGAGAGGGAGGAGAGAGAGAGGGAGGAGAGAGAGAGGGAGGAGAGAGAGAGGGAGGAGAGAGAGAGGGAGGAGAGAGAGAGGGAGGAGAGAGGGAGGGAGGAGAGAGGGAGGGAGGAGAGAGGGAGGGAGGAGAGAGGGAGGAGAGAGGGAGGAGAGAGGGAGGAGAGAGGGAGGAGAGAGGGAGGGAGAGAGAGAGAGAGAGAGAGAGAGAGAGAGAGAGAGAGAGAGAGAGGAGAGAGAGAGAGAGAGAGAGGGGAGGAAAGAGAGAGAGGGAGGAAAGAGAGAGAGGGAGGATGAGAGAGAGGGTGAGGAGTGAGAGGGAGAGAGAGAGAGGAGGAGAGAGAGAGGGTGGAGAGAGAGAGGGAGGAGAGTGAGAGGGAGGAGAGAGGTGGGAGGGAGGGAGGGAGAGGAGAGAGGGAGAGGAGAGAGGGAGGTGAGAGGAGATGGGAGGAGAGGGAGGAGAGAGAGAGATGATGAGAGTGAGGAGGAGAGTGTGGTGAGAGTGAGAGGGAGAGAGAGAGAGAGAGCCGACATAGAAGTCTCACTTTGGGGAGGGTTTGCTGGGTGGGTCAGTGTGGGAGTGGTACAACGCACAGTTGCATAGCTGGAAGCAGAGATTTTGAGCTGGCCTCAGTAACACCAGGAAGCACATAGGAGTCTGTCAGTAGAGAACAGATGCTTGGGTGGGAGTTGGTTTGGATCTGGACATGGCTAATGGGAAGTTGGAACTGGAATTGGAGGGAAATTGGACCACTGGAAATTAGGAAGTCTCACAACCAAACAGCCAGATCCAGCAGGTGATAATTGGTGGAATTGGCTGTGTAAACACCCATTTCACCAAATAAAACATATTAATTTAATTGCTGCTTTGGAGCTTGCTGCATTCAAATTGCCCATTGGACTGCAATACTTTGCACAAGCCATTGCTGAAGTGTATCAGTCTAATCTGAAGTTATCAAAGACGTTTTTTTCTTTCTTTCTTTCCTAATTCTACCAAAGAAAGCTTAAGAAAATTGGTCTATGTTCCATGAGTGGGCGCTGAGGGCAGTGCAGAGTTTCATGCTCCAGTGACCCGGGTTCTACTCAAGTTTGGGTTTAAGTTCACACTTAAGTGTAATTATCATTCAACCATTCATGAATACCCAAAAGAAACTGTTACTCCAGGACCAAGGTGCAAAGCATACACAGCACAAGACACGTATAACACATACTGTATAAGACAGCAAGCACATACAAGATATAGTCACACAAAAAATATAGTCCAAGACCCCGAGTCTGTAGTCAAACACAATTCAGCTTGCCTCCTGCTGAGTGACCAGAGGGGGGCAGCACTGACCCCACTTGGATGCCACGCTGCACCGACTTTGACGTCTCAGTCCTGGACAGCTACAAAAAGCTGAAACCACAGCCCGACATCTCATCCTCACTACAATCGAGGCCACGCAGATACCGGACTTGCAGCATCCCACATTAACAATGCCCAACAGGGTCTCACGATCACAAGACAAGCGACTAAGACGATCACGCGCAGTCAGACTGCGTACCGCATTTGCTCACTGTGCCCTCCACCGGCTCTGACGCAGGCAGCAGCACGATCAGCACTAAGTCCAGATCCTTCACTTTCTCCATCAGCGAGCAACT
Organism: Hypanus sabinus; assembly: GCF_030144855.1. NCBI lineage: Eukaryota > Metazoa > Chordata > Chondrichthyes > Myliobatiformes > Dasyatidae > Hypanus > Hypanus sabinus. Next base: position 14,556,922 of record NC_082724.1, read on the forward strand.
TGCTGATGGGGGTGGACCTGCAGTGCTTGAAATTCTTAATGTCCAGCAGGGCCTTGTGATTGTAAAAAATGTTTTAAAAAGAACAGAACGCTTTTGGTTGACCTGGTAGAAGCTGGAGCAATTGAACATGCCACCATCTCACTAGAAGTAAATTGTGTGAACTCTAACCTCTCAGGTGCTTACATTTCTCCCTGGTTGCCCCAGTCCCACCACACCCCAAAGACCATGCCGATTGTTAGGTGAACCTGTGAGGAGAACAGTCCTCTAGGTTTCTGGCTGGAGAACTGGGGCTGATAATCGGCATATATGAGGAAGTGGGCCACAGGGAAATACGTGGGGCAATGAGATTGCTGTAAGAACCAGCACAGACTTAATGGGCCAAATGGACTCCTCCTACATCTTAACAAAGTTATGATTGAAAATAATTGTATCTTAAAACATGTGCCACAAATTCCAACCATTTTTACCAAAACAAAAGAGCAGGCAAGATGATGTCTGGCATGCTTTCAGTAATTATACATCTTTCTTTCATATTATTTTCCATTGGAAAAAGTTATCTCTCACACTGTAATCCACAGACTTCTGATCATTAGGTCTATGCCCTTTGTCCACTTCCCACACCTTTGTATGCTGACCTACACTGGCTCACCGTAAATTAGTGCCTTGATTTTAAAATCCCTCTTCTCAATCCTTCCATTGATTTGTTCTTCCCGACCTCTGTCGTCTCCTCTTCAATAAACCTTGGCAATATTGTACAGCCCTTCAACACTGGCCTCCCAGCAATGCCAAACCACCATCTCCACCGGTACAGCCATTGGCTGCCAGCGATCCAAACAAATCTTCCCCCTTACTCTCTCTGCTTCTCCTTGCACCCACCTTTCAGTCACAAGCTTATTGTCTCCTGTTGGAGCACACAACCATTTCTTCTCCTTGATAATGATCTTGTGATAGCTAATGAGAATTTTGTTACTTCTCCATAAAACATAGAAAAGTACAGCACAGTATAGACTCATCAGCCCACGATCTTGTTCCGGACTTCGAACCAACTCTAAAACCAATCTACAGCTTTCCACCCTCGTAGTCCTCCATTTTTCTTTCATTCATGTGCCTAAATCTCCCTTTGGCTAGAGATGGACCGACAGGCTCTTGCTTTTGGTAATGAAGTGAACTGGGTCCTGTTGGTCCATGTGAAGCAGCACACGCACATTCTGCTGCGTGACTCACTCGTGACCAAGGCAACCAACAGGAAGAACGAAGCCTTCCAGCTTTTGTGCCCAGAGGTGGGAAAAATAAGCAAACTCCCATGAGCATGGACGGGAACATTTATAGATACAGGAAACTGCTTCAGAAAACCACAGCTCCGCGGCTTCAAAGGTAAACGAGGCAATCAAAATGCCAATGCGGAAAACCGGTTTCCTGTGTCACCCCAATGCAAACAGATGATCTCCGCAGTATTCCCTTTAATAATCCTTATTTGACGTTCCATGTTTACTCTTCAGCACGCCCACATTATATCAGAAGGTCCACGCAGTGCATTGGGGAAGTGATGATGCAGGCTTGTTATTGAATTTTCCCATATTTATGAAGCTGGGCATGATGAGCACTGTAAACAGAAGACAAACACTTGAGGGAGCCTACCCTTCGGACAAATAATCTTGCAGAGCACTACAGACTGTTGACTCAAGTGTCCCCAACGGACAACAATGGTGACGGCTCCCGTCGTTAAAAAGTGAGCCGATCCCTTCAGAACTGCAATTATCCCAGGCTGGATATCAGATATTGTAACATGATCTGGGCTCATTCAAGTTCAATTATCATTCAACCATACGCGAATACAGCCGAACGAAACAGAGTGCCCCCGGGTCCAAGGTGCAAAACAGACACAGCTCAAGGCAGCTAGCACGCATAAAGGTCACGCAAAGGTGTAAACTTAATTACAGACAAACAGCGCCGACTAAATGTGTGTGCTTGTGCTATTCCAGTAACACAGGCACAACAGTGTTGGTGTCTTGTGAATAATGACAAGAAAAGCCTATAAAGCAGAGATTCCAAAGCCTATAGCAAAGGTTATCCTAATATAACAACTCTCTCGGCAGTTCAGGGTCAAATTCAATAAAGCCAGTGACATCTCACAGGATCTATCCACGCAATACCCACATTGATACAGTTACAATGGCGGATGTATTTCACTGTCTAGGAGTTTGAGATTTTGTATGTCACCAAAGACACTTGCAAGTTTCTAGAGATGTACTGTGGCGAGAATTCTAACTGGCTGCCTCGCTATCTGGTATGGGGGGAGGGAGAGGGGCTAATGCACAGGATCAAATCAAGCTGCAGAGAGTTGTCAACTTCACCATGGTTACTAGCCTCCCCAGCAGCCAGGACACCTTGGAGCAGCTTTGCCTCAAAAAGGCAGCATCCACCATTAAGGACCCCCATCACCCAGGACATGCCCTCTTCTCATTGCTACTGTCAGGAAGGAGGTACAGGAGCCTGAAAGGACACACTCTCAATCATTCAGGAATAGCTCTTACCCTCTGCCATCAAATTTATGAATGGGCATTGAACCCATGAACAATACCTCACTACTTTTTCCCTCTCTCATTTTCCACTACTTAGTTAACTTAAAAATATAAATACTTACTGTAATCTAGTTTTTTTTGTGTATTGCAATGCATTGCTGCTGCATAACAAGCAATTTCACAAGATAGTCCAGTGACAGTAAACTTGATTCTGATTCGATCTTTAAAAAAATAATTTCCACAGCAGGTCTGGGCATCATTTATCAGGAGTTCTCATCACAAGTTCCTCAAAAACCATCTTTTGAGATGGAAACAGCCCCAGCTTCAAACTTAAGGTCTCAGCTGATGGACTTGTTTAAGTACTGGTTAGTTAGATGGGAGGGCAAGTCAGGGAGGGAAAAAAGGAAAAGACATGCGGTAGACAGGTTTAATCAGCGAAAAAGACTCTATGCCTCAGGTGAAGAATAAACACAAACAGTGCATTACCCAGGACAATGGGACAAAATTGACAGTTAAGTTTCACAGGCAGGCATGAAGTGTAAATCAAGGTTTGCGAGCCATTCACAAATGATCAAAGTACATATGCAACATTCAACTCTGAGATTTGCCCTCCCACACATAGTCACAAAACAAAGAAACACCATGGAACTGGGTCAGATATAGAAAGGATGGAAAGAGTTTCCTTGTCCAAGAGCTTCTGAGTTTGAAGACTGTGACAAGAAAGCACTGACATTGATTACTGCAAGAAGCATGCCAAAGAGTCACAAACAGAGTCTCTGCAGAAAAACTAGAGATCCTATTTTTGGACTCAGTACAGAAGGTGGATCAGTAATTTAACCAACAGTAATTTAAGGTAATGGAGAGCTACAGATTTGGCAACTGGAAATTAGGATAAACAGTGAGTGATTCACTGAGAGACCTATCAAAGCACAATGACTTTGGAGAGGCAGGCTTGTATGTGCTCAGAATCTCACAATAAGTTATGGAGAAAGGTTGAACAAGTTAGGTCTTTATTCTTTGGAGCATAGAAGGTTGGGGGGGGGGACTTGATACAGGTAAAATTATGAGGAGGATAGATAGAGTTGATGTGGATAGGCTTCTTCCATTGAGAGTAGGGGAGATTCAAACAAGAGGACATGAGTTGAGAGTTAAGGGGCAGAAATTTAGGGGTAACACGAGGGGGAACCTTTACTTAGAGAGTGGTAGCTGTGTGGAACAAGCTTCCAGTAGAAGTGGTGGAGGCAGGTTCGATTTTGTCATTTTAAAAAAATGGATAGGTATATGGACAGGAAAGGAATGGAGAGTTATGGGCTGAGTGCAGGTAGGTGGGACTAGGTGAGAGAAAGCGTTCGGCATGGACTAGAAGGGCTGAGATGTTTCAACTATGTAAACCCAAGGAGCTTCAGAAGTAGACCATGAAAGAATGATTTTCATAGAACAATTTATTGATAAGAACTTTCCAGAAAACTCAGGCAACTCAACAAAATGTGCTACAAACACAGAGGACAGGTCCACAAGAAGATGTGTCCATGTGCAGACTACGACAGCAACAGCTTTGAAATTCCAACAAAGGCAGAGTTGTTTGGAGTCATTAAACCATTGCCCCAAATATTCTTCGAAGACTGAGCTTGTGTGAGCTTTATGAGAACAAAGTTCAAAGTACAAATGCACACAAGAAGTGATGTAAGAAAACTTTGTTCTGAAAAATGAAGACACATTACACCACAGCGGAGCTGAAGAATAAAAAGAGGAGAAACATCTCTTTAAAGCATTTGCACAAAACGGGTACCTGCAGAACTTCATACTAAGATGCCCTCAAGGTCAACAATGTACCAATCAAGAAGTGGCCAAATGGGCTGTCCTTTCATAGGTTGGAAGCATCTTGGAAATGGCGGCCCAAATGCACCAAGAATGCAGAATATTGGTCGCAACAATAAACCAACAGCAACATCGAGGACAGAACTCTGCAGACCTGAAGATCAAACTAAGCTACTGGACAAGACCAATGTGGTCTACAAAATCCAACATGGGGAGTGCAGCAGATATTACATCAGCCAACTGGCCAACTGGGAGAAAACTATCCACAAGAATCCATGAACATCAACTGGCTGTAAAACTCTCCCTAAGCTCTACCCATGAAGATCAAGAGGGACACAAATTCGACTGGGCATCAGTGAAAGTCATAGTGCAGCCAAACACGCAGCATGGTTTTCTGCAACAATTCTATAAGCAGACATAAAGATCTCGATCCCATTTATAAACCAATGCAGGCAAAGTTCCAGACAACACACAGAGTTCGCCACACAAACAATCAGCGACAGGCCCCCCCTCCATGTCAAAATTGAGCTTCTGCAATGACGACCAATCAACTGATTGGTAAGTATATAAACGCCAAGCATTCAGGGGACACACCACAAGTGAACAGCGCACTGATGGTGCCCACTTGTACGCTGACGAAACATTTGCAAAAGGATTGCCAAGATCGGAGAGCAACTCAACCCAACCATCAACTACCGAGTGACACACTTTCTGAGTTATTTCCAAAGTGCAAAGTAAATGTTATTATCAAAGTACATCTATGACACCCTGAGATTCATTTTCCTGTATGCATATTCAGCAATCTACGGACAATGACTATAGCAGGATCAATGAAAGATCAACCAGAGGGCAGAAGACAACAAACTGTGCAAATGCAAATATAAATAAATAGCAGTAAGTAATGAGAACATGAAGTAAAAAGATAAACACCAAGAACACGAGATAAGAACATGAAGAGTCCTTAAAGTGAGATCATTGGTTGCGGGAACATTTTCAGTGATGGGGCAAGTGAGCGTAGTTTTCCCCTTTTGCTCAAGAGCCTGATGGTTGAGGGGTAGTTACCGTTCTTGAACCTGGTGGTGCGAGCCCTGAGGCTCATGTACATTCTACCTGGTGGCAGCAGCGAGAAGAGAGCAAGACCTGGGTGGAGGGGATGTCAGATGACAGTGCTTCATGTAGGTGTGCTCAAAGGTTGGGGAGGGCTGGGCCTAATCCACAGGCTTTTGTTAGATTTTCCGCTCCAAGGCATTGGTGGTTCCATACCAGGCCGTCAATATTACACATCTATAGAAGTTTTGTCAGAGTTTTAGATGTCATGCCGGATCTCCACAGACTCCTAAGTAGAGGTGCTGCCGTGCTTTCTTTGTAATTGCACTTGCGTACTGGTTCAGTGACATGCTGTCAGAAATAGTAAAACCCAGGAATTTAAAGTTGCTGACCCTCTCCATCTCTGATCCTCCATGGAGGACTGGCTCATGAACCACTGGTTTCCCTTTCCTGAACTTTTATAAATCAGTTGCTTGGTCTTGCTGACAATGAGAGAGAGGTTGTTGTTATGACACCGCTAGCCAAATCTTCAGTCTCCCTCCTGCATGCTGATCCATCGCCATCTTTGACCACAAATATTATTGATATTAAAGCAAATGCTATGAATTATTGTGCATTAGTGGTAAGATACAAGTCGTGACAACATATAGGGTATTTTAGCAAAATACAGCAATGGCTACCCAAGACACTACTTCAACTGTAGCGAGCTAGTGTCAGCGTTGGTCAAAGACGACGCAATGATTGATGCACGTCCAGCTGTGAATTGGCTGGGGTCTGGCGCTCCTGAAGGGGCCTCCCATACATTTGTGAGACCCGGCATGAATTGAGGGACCGCATCATTGAGTACCTCTGCTCTATCTGCCAAAAGCGTTAGTTCCCGTTTTAATTCCAATTCCCACTTCTGTCTCAACATGTCGCTCCATGGCCTCCTCTTGTGCTGAGATGAGGCCGCCTTCAGGTTTGAGGAGCAATACCTCAGACTCTGTCTGGGTAATCTCCAACCTGATGGCATGAATATTGATTTCTCCTTCCAATAAAGAAATATCCCCCCACCCTCTATTCCTCCCTCTGGCCTCTTACCTCTTCTCACCTCTACCTTCACCCCGGGTCCAAGACCTTTTCTCAGGACAGGAAAGGAAGGGGAAAGTCACCAAAATAAAAAGGTGAAGAAGGGAAAGGAGGATAGCTAGAACGTGATAGGTAAGGCCAGATGGGTGGGAAAAGTAAGGGGCTGGAGCGGAAGGAATCTCAGAGGAGAGTGGACCATAGGAGGAAGGGAAGGAGGGGACCCAGGGGAGGTGATAGGTGGGTGAAAAGAGGTTGGATTCAAGAAATATCCAAGCAGTTCATGTCCAGTGTAGGACTATTATCCCTTTTGACTCTTTATAGAAACATAGAAAATAGGTGCAGGAGTAGGCCATTCGGCCCTTTGAGCCTGCACCGCCATTCAGTATGATCATGGCTGATCATCCAACTCAGAACCCTGTACTTGCTTTCTCTCCATACCCCCGATCCCTTTAGCCACAAGGGCCGTATCGAACTTCCACTTAAATATAGCCAATGAACCGGCCTCAATTGTTTCCTGTGGCAGAGAATTCCACAGATTCACCACTCTCTGTGTGAAGAAGTTTTTCCTCATCTCGGTCCTAAAAGGCTTCCCCTTTATCTTTAAACTGTGACCCCTCGTTCTGGACTTCCCCAACATCGGAAATTATCTTCCTGCATCTAGCCTGTCCAATCCCTTTAGAACTTTATACGTTTCAATAAGATCCCCCCTCAATCTTCTAAATTCCAGTGAGTATAAGCCTAGTCAATCCAGTCTTTCTTCATATGAAAGCCATGCCATTTCAGGAATCAATCTGGTGTACCTTCTTTGTACTCCCTCAATGGCAAGAATGTCTTTCCTCAGATTAGGGGACCAAAACTGCACACAATACTCTAGGTGCGGTCTCACCAAGGCCTTGTACAACTGCAGTAGAACCTCCCTGCTCCTGTACTCAAATCCTTTTGCTATGAATGCCAACATATCATTTGCCTTTTTCACTGCCTGCTGTACCTCCGTGCCCACCTTCAATGACTGGTTACAATGACACCCAGGTCTCGTTGCATCTCCCCTTTTCCTAATTGGCCACCGTTCAGATAATAATCTGTTTTCCTGTTCTTGCAACCAAAGTGGATAACCTCACATTTATCCACATTAAATTGCATCTGCCATGAATTTGCCCACTCACCTAATCTATCTAAGTCACCCTGCATCCTCTTAGCATCCTCCTCACAGCTAACACTGCCGCCCAGCTTCATGTCATCCACAAACTTGGAGATGCTGCATTTAATTCCCTCGTCTAAATCATTAATATATATTGTAAACAACTGGGGTCCAAGCACTAAGCCTTGCGGTACCCCACTAGTCACTGCCTGCCATTCTGAAAAGGTCCCGTTTACTCCCACTCTTTGCTTCCTGTCTGCCAACCAAATCTCTATCCACATCAATACCATACTCCCAATACCATGTGCTTTAAGTTTGCACACTAATCTCCTGTGTGGGACCTTGTCAAAAGCCTTTTGAAAATCTAAATATACCACATCCATTGGCTCTCCCCTATCCACTCTACTAGTTACATCTTCAAAAAATTCTATAAGATTCGTCAGACATGATTTTCCTTTCACAAATCCATGCTGACTTTGTCCAATGATTTCACCTCTTTCCAAATGGGCTGTTATCACATCTTTGATAACCGACTCTAGCATTTTCCCCACCACCGATGTCAGACAAACCGGTCTATAATTCCCCGGTTTCTCTCTCCCTCCTTTTCTAAAAAGTGGGGCTACATTAGCCACCCTCCAATCCTCAGGAACTAATCCAGAATCTAAAGCGTTTTGAAAAATTATCCCTAATGCATCCACTATTTCTTGGGCTACTTCCTTCAGCACTCTGGGATGCAGACCATCTGGCCCTGGGGATTTATCTGCCTTTAATCCCTTCAATTTACCTAACACCACCTCCCTACTAACATGTGTTTCCCTCAGTTCCTCTATCGCACTAGACCCTCGGTCCCTTACTATTTCTCAAAGATTATTTATGTCCTCCTTAGTGAAGACAGAATCAAAGTAGTTATTCAATTGGTCTGCCATGTCTTTGTTCCCTATGATCAATTCACCTGTTTCTGACTGTAAAGGACCTACATTTGTCTTGACCAATCTTTTTCTTTTCACGTATCTATAAAAGCTTTTACAGTCAGTTTTTATGTTCCCTGCCAGCTTTCTCTCATAATCTTTTTTCCCTTTCCTAATTAATCCCTTTGTCCTCCTCTGCTGGTCTCTGAATTTCTCCCAGTCCTCAGGTGTGCTGCTTTTTTTTTGCTAATTTATATGTTTCTTCTTTGGACTTGATAACATCCCTAATTTCCCTGGTCAGCCACGGGTGCACTACCTTTCCTGGTTTATTCTTTTGCCAAACTGGGATAAACAATTGTTGTAGTTCATCCATGTGATCTTTAAATGCTTGCCATTACATATCTACCGTCAACCCTTTAAGTATCATTTGCCAGTCTATCATAGCTAATTCACATCTCATACCTTCAAAGTTACCCTTCCTTAAGTTCAGAACCTTTGTTTCTGAATTAACTATGTCACTTTCCATCTTAATGAAGAATTCCACCATATAATGGTCACTCTTACCCAAGAATTATGAATGTTTTATGCTATATAAATCTAACTAAACATTTGTTACCTTCCCTTAAATGGTACAGCAGATGGAGCTACACATTTACTGAAAAGAACCCTGTTCACTTGATTACGAAGGCGAAATTCTGTTTACATACCACATCATCACATTCTTTCACAGGCTGTTGCCCAGCAGAAGTGATGTCACCGTATGTGCAGAGAGGAGACTGCTGCTGTTCAGCTGTAGTAAAGGACACACCCTTGTTCTGAATCCCAGCTGACGTCTGGATTCTCTTGTAATGTGAATTTGCTAGAAATCCCCACCAGGTTTCCAGATCACTCCCACAGACTTTGCTGACGATCAAGTCATGAGAGAGATGAGGTCAAAACTGAGTGGGGGAGGAAGGGAGGAAGAGGAAGGGAGGAGGAAGGGAGGAAAGGGAGGGAGGGAGGAAAGGAAGGAAGGGGGAAGGGGAAGGGAGGGAAGGGAGGGGAAGGAACAGGAAAGAAGATGGGAATGAGGAAGAGGTTAGGGAGGAGGTGAACGAGAGGGAAAAGGAGGAGAAGGCAAGGGTGAGGTTATACTGAGCAACGGGGCCACCTCATCTATATGTGCACGTTACTACAGTACAAAGCAGAGCAAACACAAAATGCTGGAGGAACTCAGCAGGTCAGGGAGCTTCAATGGAGTGGTTGACATTTTGTGCCCAGACAGCTTCACCAGGACTGGAAAGGGAGGGGAAGAGGCAAAAATTAAAGAGAGTAGGGGGAAGGGAAGGAGCACAAGCTGGGAAGTGAATGATGTGATCAAGTGGGGAGGGGGAGTAGAGTTGCTGGAGCGGACCCTGGAGGCAATTCGATGCAGTGGAGCTGAAAAGATACGAGGTTTGATTGATTTAGCTGCTGAGCCAAATTGGAAAGGTGGTGCGTGAAAAGTGGTTAAGGTGTTGGACTAGCGATCTGAAGGTCGTGAGTTCGAGCCCCAGCTGAGGTTGTGTTGTGTGCTTGAGCAAGGCACTTAACCACACAGTGCTCCAGTCCACCCAGCTGATAATGGGTACCTGCAAAATGCTGGGGGTTAACCTCACGATAGACTGGCGTCCTATCCGGGGGGGGGGGGGGGAGTCTCTTACTCTCAGTCGCTTCATGCCACCGGCCTGATGAGCCTATAAGGCTCGGGACAATACTTTTAACTAACTTTAACCAAATTGGAATGGTCAGTTTATTCGACAGCAGAGGTTTAATAAATGTACTTTGAACATTGAAGAGAAAAGCGGTGATAAGGTGGAAGCGTTGAATACTGAAGAAGGAATCTGATAGGAGAGGAGAATGACTCATGGGAGAAATGTATAAAAAGCACACACAAAATTCAAATTTATTAAAATATATAATCTTGAGAAGAGGATAGCCAGTCCAGGGACTGATTTGCAGCAAGCGAATATTCTTGATTTACAGGAATACTGCCAAGATTGATGGAATTCTGCAGCTAAGAGGCAAAGAACAGTCCAAGAAACACATTTTTTAAAAAACATAAACTCAGATATATTTACAATCATGAACATTTGGGCTCAGTTTTCCCACAACTTACGTCTGAATTTCTCACTGCCATGCATATGGTTTCCAATAAGGGCATCAACAACAGCTAAGTTCCAAATTCTGAGAAGTCCACAACCCAACACAGAAAAACGTGCGATTTCAAATTATGGCAGGCCAGGGACCTACCATATCTAACCATCAAAACAACACAACAGGTTACAGCTGGCTCACTCAAATGGTCAGAAACCTGACACATAACGCAAATGCACAGCAGCTGCTGGGGGTGGGGGGAGAGCAGTAAATGTGTAAACTGTAAATACACCAAGAATAATCAGGATGGTTATACCCTCCATCTTTTTATACCGACTGTCCTTCAAAGTCAAAGTAAATTTATTATCATTTCACCATATAACCATATAACAATTACAGCACGGAAACTTACCATCTCGGCCCTTCTAGTCCATGCCGAACGCTTACTCTCACCTAGTCCCACAGACCTGCATTCATCCCATAACCCTCCATTTCTTTCCTGTCCGTATACCTATCCAATTTTTTTTTTTTAATGACAATATCGAACTTGCCTCTACCACTTCTTCTGGAAGCTCGTTCCACACAGCTGAGTAAAGAAGTTCCCTCTTTTGTTACCCCTAAACTTTTGCTCCCTAACTCTCAACTCATGTCCTCTTGTTTGAATCTCCCCTACTCTCAATGGAAGAAGCCTATCCACGTCAACTCTATCCCCCTCATAATTTTAAATACCTCTATCAAATCCCCCTTCAACCTTCTACACTCCAAAGAATAAAGACCTAACTTGTTCAACCTTTCCCTGTAACTTAGGTGCTGAAACTCAGGTAACATTCTAGTAAATCTTCTCTGTACTCTCTCTATTTTGTTGACATCTTTCCTATAATTCGGTGACCAGAACTGTACACAAAACTCCAAATTTGGCCTTACCAATGCCTTGTACAATTTTAACATTACCTCCTAACTCCTATACTCAATGCTCTGATTTATAAAGGCCAGCATACCAAAAGATTTTTTCACCACCCTATCCACATGAGATTCCACCTTCAGGGAACTATGCACCATTATTCCTAGATCACTCTGTTCTACTGCATTCCTCAATGCCCTACCATTTACCACGTATGTCCTTTGATTAGTCCTACCAAAATGTAGCATCTCACACTTATCAGCATTAAACTCCATATATATGCAATTCAAGTTGCATATATGTCACTATACCTTGAGATTCATTTTCCTGTAGCACTTACAGGACAATAAAGAAATACAGATGAAATTATGAAAATCTATACATAAATAAAGACTGACAATAAAAATGTGCTGAAGGCCTTTGACAATGAGGCACATGAGGTATTACAGGAGAGCTACTAATATGGATAAAGCAATGGCTGATTGGCAGGAGATAAAGCGTGGGAATAAAGGGGGCCTTTTCTGGCTGGCTGCTACTCAGTAGTAGTATTCCACAGAGACAATGTTGGGACCACTTCTTTTTATGATGTATGTCAATGATTTGGATGATGGTTTTGTGGCCAAGTTTGCAAATGATATGATGATAGGTGGAGGGTCAGGTAGTGCTGAGGAAGCAGGGAGCCTGCAGAAGGACGTAGACAGATTAGGAGAATGGGCAGCTGGAATACAGTGTCGGGAAGAGTATGGTCATGCTCTTTGGTGGAAGGAGTAGAAGTATAGCCTATTTTCTAAAAGAGGAGAAAATTCAAAAATTTGAGGTGCAAAGGGACTTGGGAGTCCTCGTGCAAGATTCCCTGAAGGTTAACTGGCAGGTTGAGTAGGTGGTGAGGAAGGCAAATGCAACATTAGCACTAATTTCGAGAGGATTAGAATATAAAAGCAAGGATGTAATGTTGAGGCTTTATAAAGCACTGGTGAGGCCTCACTTAGAGTAGTGTGAGCAGCTTTGGGCCCCTTATCTAAGAATGGATGTGCTGACATTGGAGAGGGTTCAAAGGAGGTTCACAAAAATGATTTCGGAGAGAAGGACGATCCCATGAGGAGCATTTGATGGCTCTGGGCCTGTACTCCTGGAATCTAGAAGAATGGGGGGGGGGGAGATTTCATTGAACCCTATCAAATGCTGAATGGTCTTGATAGAAGATAATTTGTGCAAATAAATAAACAAACAAATAAATAAATAAATAACACAGAGAACGTGACTTATAGAGTCTTTGAAAGCGAGTCGGTGGATTGTGGACAAGGCGTACAGGAAGGCAGGCTGTAACTAACGGAGCAGCATGGACGACAGACTGCGAATGGATGAAAATGAACGAGACCCAGGAGCTTCGAGCATTCAGCCCAGACTATGACCAGCCAGTGTGGAGAGCAGCAGCCTGAGAGCTTGTGTCGCTGTCTCTCAGAACATTAGAAGCTCCTGATTATGTAATGATCTATTTTTATGTCATGCCAACCGATCTGCTCCTTGAACTCCTATCTAGCAACATCTGCCAAAGGGCAAGTGCTGGAAGCAGTGTAGGGGAGCCCAGGCATAACCTGTTGAGGCAGTAGAATGGGTTTCAGGAAAACTGCAGAGGGAGTCACGCTTTGCAACAGAACAAAAGCATTCCAGTCTTCTGAGTTCAGAAAAAAAACTGGAATAACTCCTTAAGTTTGTCTGTCAGGGAAGAATTAGGTGACATCATTAAGCTAATCAAAGGTTCTTTTAGGATGGACATAGGGAATTCTTGTCAACTACAGTAAGCTTGATCAGCACGTAAAAGCAGTTTCCAGGTACAAAAACCTTATACTGGAGGTGGGTAATGTCTCATTTGCTTGAAGAATAGTATTCTTAAACTATTATAAACACAAGAAAGTCTGCAGACGCTGGAAATCCAAAGAAACGCACACAGGGAGCTCAGCAGGTCAGGCAGCATCAATGGAAATGAATAAACAGTCGACACTTCAGGCTGAGACACTTCTTCGTATCAAGCACCATTCCAGGCAGAAATATGTCATTCCACAGACATTGGTATACAGGAACATAGCAATTTCAGGACTCTGGAGTGACCAGATGAAGCTCTCATTACTGCTTTTCCCAGATAGGGTACATGCAAACACAGTACAAAACATCCCGTTCTATCCAACCAGCCGAGGCCACAATTCAACAGTTCGAGAAATTCCTTTAACCATAAAGCAGGGCAACTTACGCTGACGTCCTCTTCGTGCGAGTTTGTAGAGAAGGCAGCAGGGGCAACATAGACAGAGCACAAGTGAGAACAGGAATATCCCACAGAAGCTCACTCCAATGGCAACAAACGAACTAAAACTGGAACGAAAAGAAAACCAAGACCAGTTAGCAAATGAAGTGTAGAAAAATATTAACATATAACCAGCAGACCATGCACATCTCTAACCAGCCTTGAATAATTATTTATTTATTGAGATACAGGGCAGAATAGACAGCTTTGGGCCTTTGAGCTGTGTCGCCCAGCAACCCTCAGTGTAACCCTAGCTTAATCACAGGACAACTTACAATGACTAACTAACCTATCAACTGGTCTTTGGGGTGTGGGAGGAAACCAGCGCACCCGGAGGAAACCCACGCAGTCACAGGGAGAACTGACAAGCTCCTTGCAGGCAGGGGTGGGAATTGAACCCGGTTTGCTTGAACTGTAAAGTTCTCGTGCCGCCCCAATAAGAGAGTAGAATATTCAGAATGGCATGTCATGAGCAAGGTACCAACGTAGTTTCCAGCGAACCACACACACACATTCTGCACTGTCACTGGCTCACTCGGGCCTCTCCAGAAAGGGAAACCTACCACTAAGAGAGCTTTGTGACATTCCTGATTTGTCTAAAGTAGGGCTATTTAATTCCAAGTGAGCGCATTCTAATATGCAGTTTTGTAACAGGACCCCTAATGATCACAAGATATATCATTAGCCATGCCCTTATGATTTTTTGTTATTCAGTAGTTCTTGTTAAAGCTAACTGCTTGATTTGACAAAAGTTACTTGGATACGTGGCAGCAGAGCAGTCAGGCTGAATGAAGTTCTCTTTTCTAAGCTCCTTTTAAGTGGTTTATTTATTCTTATTTCATGAAGCAGCACGTTTACAGGCCCTTCTGGCCCAGTGAGGCTATGCTGCCCAGTTACACTGAGGTGACCAATTACAGACGTCCCACCTCTCCCGGAAGTCTCCCGCATATTTTCAGTAGCTCCCTGACGCCCGCAAACTACATAGAATATCCTGGAAATCGATGAGAGAGAGAGGGAGATAGAGAGAGACAGAGCGCGTGAGAGCGAGATAAAGCGAGAGCAAGATAGAGATAGAGATAGAGCGTTCCAAAAAAAGAAAATATAAAACGTACTTCACCCCAGACTACACTTAAGTGTACCCTTGCCTAATCGAGGTCAGAAATAATGACAGTGTTGCTCGCTGCACTGTTTGCAACAGTGACTTTTCTATTGCCCATGGTGGGTTAAAATGTAAAAGACATGTTGGGTGAGTTTAACAGGTGTCATTTGTTCATTAGCATAGCTAACGTTATTTAAACTAGCTGGCTGGCTGCTAAGGAGCTACTCTGTTGCAGACATCCCACCTCTCCCGGGAGTCTCCTGCAAACTGATGGTGCTACCTCCCTGAAATGAGTTTTTGCAAGGTGGGATGTCTGACATTAACCTATTAAACTGAATGCCTTTGGACTGTGGGAGGGAAGCAGACCCCCTCCCCCAGAGGAAACGCACACGGTCACGGGGATAACATGCAAACTCCTTACAGGCAGCTGTGGAATTCAACCTGGGTTGCTGCCTCTGTAATAGTGCGCCACCCCTAATTTACGTCCCAAACAATGCCCTTGCAAAAAACATCCAGTGTGCTTCTCCACAATCCAAAGTTAAGTTCTTTAACTTTTTTTTGATTGAAAGTTCAGATTGCATTCAATATACTTAGACTAAAGACTTTGCAAGGTCATTTTATGAGCAAGTCCCAGGTTATGGGACAGACCAGTTAAAGTATCTGTTGATTAGTGGAATACCTGCTATTTTGTTTCTCCGATTCTCTTCACACCCATTTTTTCTTCTAAACTAGCATGTAGGATGAATATATCAGAGGATCTTCAGATGAAACTGATCTTTCACAGACCACAGGCCTCAATGTTGCTGTTTAGGCCTCTCATTTCTGGTTGATAATGATAGTGCTTTGGATCTTCCTAAATCTAATTTAAGTTCGAGGTTCAAAGCAAATTTATTATCAAAGTACATATGTCACCATATACTACCCCAAGATTAATTTTTGTAGGCATTCACAGAAAAACAAAATACAGTAGAATCAATGAAAAACCACCCTCAAAGACTGACAGATAACCAATATGCAAAAGACAAACGGTGCAAATACCAAAAAAATAATACTGAGAATAACAGGTTTAAAGTGCTTGAAAGTGGGTGCTTAAGTTGTGAACAACACACACAAAATGCTGGAGGAACTCAGCAGGCCAGGCAGCATCAATGGAGAAAAGCACAGTTGACATTTCGGGCA
The DNA here is from genome assembly GCF_030144855.1 of Hypanus sabinus. Taxonomy (NCBI): domain Eukaryota; kingdom Metazoa; phylum Chordata; class Chondrichthyes; order Myliobatiformes; family Dasyatidae; genus Hypanus; species Hypanus sabinus. The sequence continues at coordinate 14,573,016 of NC_082724.1, forward strand.
CTTTGGCAGGCCAGTAGCATTGACTGTACTCTTTTCCCTGAATGCTGTCTGGCCTGTTGAGCACCTCTGGCATTTTGTGTGCGGCTCGGATTTCCAGCATCTGCAGACTTTCTCTTGTCTGTGCTTAAGATGTGGAATCAGTTCAATGTTGAGGTGTGTGAAGATATCCACGCTGGGTTCAGGAGCCTGACGGTTGAAGGGTATCAACCGTCCTTGAACCTAGCAGTGTGGGACCCAAGTTAGTGAATGTTTCTTTGATTGGTGGACAAAATTTGAGATCTTGTGCATAATTTTAATATTTTCATGTTTGTATGGCTTACACCAGTACTCCTGTGCCTATAACCGGTGGTGGCATGCCATGCAATTCACCGTCAATAAATATCATAAGCCATTGGGCCAGCACAATTAGGTGCTATTAATTGACATGGAAAACATACAAGACATTTAGAATTGTAAATTATCCTGAAGTAATAGCTTTATTACAAACACAGAAAAGACTTAGATTCCATTCACCCACAAAAATTAAAGTACATCGAAGGAATGCGGTTCAGAATGCCAAACTGCTCCAGCTTGGCCAAAGACTTTAGTGAGAGTCAACTATTGCCAGCAACTCCGTATTTGCTTTATTTCAACACATTTACAGAGATCATTTTCAGTGTAGACCAACACAATATTGAAAGGAAGTCACACATACATCTACCTCTACATAATTGCTGTTTACAGTTAGAGTTAAGTCCACATTTTACTTGGCTGGCCTATAAGCTCAACAAAAGGGTGCCAGTTTATTCAAACAGGCAGATGGGAATGTCCGCGGTGGAGCAGTGCCATAGCTCTTGTACAACACAGCACTGACACACAATCTACTGCCATGTTTATAAATCCAAGAACATTCTTGAAAGTTCCTCATTTTTGTAAGCAGCCAAAATTCTCCAAAGTATCAGTGCTCTTTTTATTCTGACCCTTGTTCATCCACATCTACATTCTTGGTGACCATCTTCCCAAACCTCCCTCAATCTCCACTGTTCTTTCCTCCTTTTAGATGCTCCTTAAACTCTACCCACAGTTCTACCGACATTTGTCCTAATGTGGGTCAGCAACATTTGTTTTGCTGAAGTAACACACACACACACACAAAATGCCAGAGGTACCTTAGCAGGTCAGGCAGCATCTATGGCAGGGGTGGGCAAACTTTTTGACTTGAGGGCCACAAAGGGTTCTAAAATTTGACAGGGGGGCCAGACCAGGAGCAGATGGACGGAGTGTTTTGGTAATACACCTCATAAGAGAAAATAAAATATCATGGGATATGTAGAAAACATGTGCTTTAATTTCAATTAAAAATGAACAAATGCATTACAACAAAATATCTGTCTTTGAAGTCCCATGGTATTTAGCTATTTATTGAAATGACTTTTAAAACACTGAAAATTAAATGAATAAAATACAGCTTTTTTTAATAGTAACAGTTATTATTTTAAAGCACTGAAAATTCTGTTATCCTTCAAGATATTATCATCATCACTCTCCTCCTGACTGTCTTTATTTCAAAAATGGTAGGAGATGCAGGTCTACTTGTCCTGCTCCTTCTTATTCAATTGTCCCCGTGCCAAAACTCAACGACGACCCGCACAATGACAGAACAGGGAGAGCGCGCCGGTATGCGGAGCTCTGTGCTCGCAAATCCCCGCAGGCGATCTCTCTTAGCCGGAACGCTGACTAATTGTGAGCCGGTTCGGATGTGCCAGGAAATGAGTCGCCACAAGGTCACAAAGTAAAGTGCAAATGTGGAGTAATACACTACACCTCAACAAAGGTCAATGTATATAGAGTGCGTCATCTATTGGGAAAATGCCAGAATTGCAGGGAGAAAACGTTAACAAGGTTTATTAATATAATTTCATCAAGTTCTGCGGGCCGGATTAAAAAGCTTAACGGGCCGCATATGGCCCGCGGGCCGTAGTTTGCCCATGCCTGATTTATGGAGAGGAATAAACAGTCACCGTTTCGGGACGAGACCCTTCTTCAGGACTGGAAAGGAAGTGGCAAGATGCCAGAATAAGGTGAGGGAAGGGGAAGGGGAAGGAGGACAAGCTCGAAGGTGAGAGGTAAAGCCAGGTGGGTGGTAACAGCGGTAACAGGGGGTAACAAAATGGCAGATGAGCTGAGTAGTATTTTTGCAACAGTCTTCATGGTGGAAATTCCAGATGTCGGGGGTCATGAAGTTACGATAACTAGAGAGAAGGTTCTTGGGAAACGGAAAGGTTTGAAGGTAGTTAAGTCACCTGGACCAGATGGCATTCTGAAAGAGGCGATGGAAGAGATCATGGAGGTATTATTAATCTTTGAAGAATCACCAGATCCTGGAATGGTTCTGGAAGACTGGAAAAACATCACTCCACTCTTCAAGAAGGCAGAGAGGCAGCAGAAAGGAAACTATAAGTCTGACATCAGTGGTTGGGAAGATGTTGGAGTCAATCATTAAGGATGAGGTCTCAGGGTACTGAAGGCACATGATAAAATAGGCCATAGTCATCAAAGGAAAATCTCGCCTGACTAATCCGTTGGAATTCTTTCAAGAAATACCAAGCAGGATTGATAAAAGAGAATTGGTTGATATTGTGTACTTGGATTTTCAGAAGGTCTTTGAAAACGAGGTAACACACACGAGGCTGCTTAACAAGCTACGAGCCCATGGCATTACAGGAAAGATTCTAGCATGGATAAAGCAGTGGCTGGGTGGCAGAGAGCAAAGAGTGGGGGGAAAAGGGAGCGTTTTCTGGCTGGCTGCCTGTGACTAGTGGTGTCCCACAGGGATCTGTGTTGGGACCAATTCTGTTTATGTTGTATGTCAATGATTTGGATGAAGGAAATTGTGGCTTTGTTGCAGTTTGCAGATGATATGAAGAAAGGTGGAGGAGCGGGTAGTTTTGAGGAAGTACAGAGGCTACAGAAGGGCTTAAACGGATTGGGAGAATGGGCAAAGAAGTGGCAGATGGAATACATTGTCAGGAACTGTATGGTCATGCACTTTGGTAGAAGTTGTTAAAGGGACGACTATTTTCTAAATGGAGAGAAAATGTAAAAATGCTGAGGTGCAAAGGGACTGGGGAGTCCTTGTGCAGAATTCCCTAAAGGTTAATTTGCAGGTTGAGTCTGGGTGAGGAATGCATTAATTTCAAGAGGACTAAAATAAAAAAAGCAAGGATGTAATGTTGAGACTTGAGACTGGTGAGGCCTCACTTGGAGTATTGTGAAAGGATGTGCTGAAACTGCAGAGGGTTCAAAGGAGGCTCACAAAAATTATTGACGATTGATTGGACTGTCATATGAAGAGTGCTTGAAGGTTGTGGGCTTGTATTTGCTGAAATGCAGAAGAATGATGGGTGAGCTCATTGAAACCTATAAAAATGGTGAGAGGCCTTGACAGAGAGGATGTTTCCTATGGTGGGAGAGTCTAAGACCAGAAGACACAGACTCAGAACAGAGGGGCATCCTTGTAGAATGGAGATGAGGAGGCATTTCTTCAGCCAGAGAGTGGTGTATCTGCGGAAGTCTTTGCCACAGGCAGCTGTGGAGGACAAATCTTTATGTACATTTAAAGCAGAGATTGATTCTTGATTTATCAGGGCATGAAGGGATACAAGGAGAAGGCAAGAGTTTGAGACTGAGAGGAAAATTGGATCAACTGTGATGAAATTGCAAAGCAGATTCAATGCGCCAAATGGCCTAATTCTGCTTCTTATGCTCTTGTGGTCTAAGAGAGATGGAGGACCTTCGTTGTTCTGTGCCAGCAGATGTAATGGGTGCTAATTAGGTAAGTGGCACAGTGTAGACAGAAAATTCAAGTGTATTCTATCTGTAGGTCAACTATGGTCCAGCTGCCAACATTCTTGCTTCTATGTTTGGAAACAGTGAGATCAAACCCCATTCTGGAAATGAAAGTACTGGAATATAGACAGTCCAAAGTGTTACGTTAGCAGAGGTAAAACCTCTTCAATATGGTTTAAACCAGAACCCCACCGCTCCCTCAGGTGGCTGCAAATAATCCAGCAAACTATTTCAAAGATAACCAAGGAAGAGCCTAGGTCAGGGGTCGGCAACGTTTACCACTGAAAGAGCCAATATGGACCCATTTCCCACAGAAAAGAAAACACTGGGAGCCACAAAACCCGTTTGACATTTAAAATGAAATAACACTAAAAATAACAACGGTTTTTTTTGCCTTTATGCTATGTATAAACAAACTATAATGTGTTGCATTTATGAAATTGATGAACTCCTGCAGAGAAAACGAAATTACATTTCTGCATGCAACAAAAACATTTTGAACTCCGAAAAAAAGACTCCATAGGTTACTCCATAGTTAGCCTACCTTGGATCGAAGAATTAAAAGAAATCACGCACTGGCGGGTGTCAGGCATTGGCAGTGGTGATGTATATTAATAGCGATAAAAAACACGTTGTAGCGGTGTAGCGCTACACACAGCGCTAAAATAAAGGCACTGCAGTCAAAGGTAACTTTATTTGAACTAAACAGCCTTGATTTAAAGCCTCCCTCAACCCGTCCCCGTGGGCGCGGATGCTCCAAAAGACACGTACTCACAAACCCCCGTAGGCTATCTCCCTTAGCCGGAACGGTGGCTAATTGTGAGCCGGTTCGGATGTGCCAGGAAATGGGGTCTCCACAACGTTTTTAGATTGTACAAGATCACCATAATCTTCAAATTTTGAATTACATTTCAAAAACTAACAAACCACGGGGAGCCACAGCACAGAGATCAAAGAGACGCATGCGGCTCCAGAGCCGCGGGTTGCCGACCCCTGGCCTAGGTTATAGTTCAATGAATGGCAAAGGGGATTATCTGATCGTTATCACATTGTGGGCAAGTCAACTGTTGTATTTCCAGTACAACAGGGATAACACATTGAATTTCCCATCGGCTGTTTAATACTCAAGGTTGCTCTGCCACATATTCCAACTCTTGCCCGCCTTGTTTAGTCATCAGCATCGATGGACTGCTTTAGACTTGGCCTTCCAGCACAGCGAGGCGTCCACAAAGGCACGTTGCCAACCGGCACACTCCAGGCTGCAGACAGGAGAAGGTGCCGAGGCTCGGTGAAGATAACACAAACACTTCATGGTAAAGGATGGCAGTCTAGGCTCCTTCAGCTACCACATCAGGAGGAGCTGAGTTGTGTGGGGACTTACACCCACGAGACCACATGTGTTTGGCAGTGTCACTATGTTTTAATAAAAATTATGTTCACCAAATCACACTAAGAGTTTAAGGAGCTTTTTCACTTTCTCTTTTTGTATATATTTTATTATGAAAAAGATTTATTTTTGAAATATGAAAGCAGTGTAAAGCAATCCAAGAGACATATTGAGAAGCAATGGACCAGCAAGCAACATCACGTTACGCACGGGGTTGGAAACATTTGAAAAACATCCGCTATTCTGCAGGCAACTGCAACCCTACCATGAGGCCTGATCTGGCTGGATAGAGCCACCCAGCAAATGCCCGACTGTCCTCCAACAGAGAGGATGCAACAGTTCTCCAGAGCTTACGCAGGAATGCTGGCTCCTGAACTACCTCTTGGCAGGATCTTTCCATTTAGGACTTGAGGCATCTGCAAAACATCAGTTCTGCCCCTCCCTGGGATATCAGTGGTGAGCATGGACAAAACAGGAAGTCCTGGTCAATTGTTTCTGCTCTAGAAACGTCCACAGAATACTGTCGTGCTTAATTTCCTCAGGAATTACCATCATTTCAAAAAAACAGCATCAACAACTTCCCGCTCTCCCCTCCCCTCACTTGCCAGCTCTTGCTCCACCCATTTTCCTCCGTCTTTTTATACTGGCCATCTTTCAAAGTAAATTTATTGTCAAAGCACATATATATCACCATATACCATCCTGAGACTCACTTTCTTGCAGACATTCCCAATGCAACAAAACACACGAGAATCAGTGAAAAAAAAACACATAGCAATTGGTTATTTTTGACCTTATTGTGTAAGAGCAATAAAAACACAAAATGCTGGCAGAACTCAGCAGGCCAGACAGCATCTACGGGAGAAGGTAGTGACGACGTTTTGGGCCGAAACCCTTTATCAGGGTTTCATCAGGAAACGTCGTCACTACCTCCTCCCATAGATGCTGTCTGGCCTGCTGAGTTCTGCCAGCATTTTGTGTTTTTATTTATTTCCAGCATCTGCAGATTCACTTGAATTGCTAAAAGCAACAGACTGAAAGTAAAAAAAAAACAATAAATACTTAGAACACGAATTGTAGAATGCTTAAACGCGAGTCCAGAGATTGTGGGGAATCAGTTCAGCGTTGGGGTGAGTGAAGTTATCTCCTCTGGTTCAAGAGCCAGATGGTTGAGGGGGACTATCTTCTCCCAAACTTGGCGGTGTGGGACTTGACTCTCCTGTACCTCCATCATGATGACAGCAGATAGAAGAGAGCATGGCCTGGATATTAGGGGCCCTTGCTGATGGATACTGCTTTCCTGCGACAGCACTCTTTGTAAATGTGCTCAATAGTTGCGGGGTGGGGGAGCGGTTTTATCTGTGATGGACTAGGCTGTATTCAATATTGTAGGATTTTCCATTCACACCAGGCCACAACGCAATCAGTCGGTGTACTCACCACCACGCACCTATAGATGTTTGTCAAAGTTCTTAGATAACATACCTAATCTGTGCAAACTTGTAAGAATGTAGAGGCGCTGTTGTGCCTTCATTGAAGACAAACTGGCAAATATAAAAGAAATCCTAACACTGAGAGAACATGAGATTAGAGTCCTTGAGAGTGAGACCAGACGCGAAGCTTTGACCCAAAATGTCGATTGTCCATTTCCCTCCATAGACACTGCAAAGCTCCCAAGTCTGTTGTGTAGATACTAAGCTACCTTACTGAGAATGCTGCTCTCCAAACAGCATGAAGCTTTGAAGAGGTGGCCCCCGTTTTTCGAACGTTCGCTTTACCACAGCTTGCTGTTACGAAAGACCTACATTACTACATGTTTTCTCTAACCAAAGAGGATTTTCGCTTTTACGAAAAAAAGACGCCCGCTTTATACATGTGTATACCCAGAGAGACTACAATGACCGTGAAGTCTTGTGCGGGCAGTTGTTTGCGCATGCGTATACGTGCTGATTTTTTTTCTCCAAATTGATTTTGGCTCGCTGTCTTCCCGAGTTTGATAGTGAAACTACACCGTACCTACAATATCTCTACTTTAAATAGGGTGTATATTTATCATATCATTCCTGCTTTTACTATATGTTGGTGTTATTTTAGGTTTTGTGTGTTATTTGGTTTGATTTGGTAGGTTATTTTTTGGGTCTGGGAACGCTCAAAAATTTTTCCCATATAAATTAATGGTAATTGCTTCTTCGCTTTACGACATTTCGGTTTACAAATGGTTTCACAGAAACGCTCTACCTTCAGATTACAGGGGAAGCCTGTATAGCCCAGGACCCATGCAATCCGGTGGCCTCTGTTCTGGGGCAAGGCCTACAGTGATGCCCCAACCATTAGCCTGTATAGTACAACAGTTTTAAGTACTGATGATTTAACTTGTGAGAAACGTGGATTCCCATGACCATCTTACATAATCACTACCACACGTGGAATCAATCAAATAAGTAGAAATAGCAGAGTTGGCATAAGATTACTGCAGTTTAGAATGTGGCACCATGAACACTGCAGAAACTCAAACTCAAAACACATTCAATTTCTTGGCAGTTACATCAGACCTGTAGCTGAGCTAGCGGGGGGGGGAAGGAGGATTCCTCATTAGGCAATTCTTCCTCCTCGATATAAATGATTCCATACAGGGAGAACAAAAAGAATGTTAACATCAAAATCGTGGACAAACCCAAATGACCTCATCCTATCATGTAATCAAATATAATTAAAGCTTACAATCAAGCTATTGCAACACTCCTTATTTACATGGAACATCATAACGTTTTATGACGCGCCAACCACCATTTGGAGCAGGAAATCTCAGTTTTCCAATAGCAAGGTTTCTGTGCTGAGAATAAAACCCTCAAATTCCCTTCCTTCTTTACACGTTGTGTTGGATGACGTAAGCGATCATGGTTCTGCTGAAGGGTCTCGGCCCAAAACGTCAACTGTAATCTTTTCCATAGATGCTGCCTGGCCTTCTGAATTCCTCAGTGTGTTGCTTGGATGTCCAGCATCTGCAGATCTTCTCTTGTTTGTAATGGTCTTTCCATGACTATAGTTGATCCCGGCAAATTTTTCTGGTTTGCCATTGCCTTCTTCTGGACAGTGTCTTTACAAATGGATGACCCCAGCTATTATCAATGCTTTTCCGAGATTGTCTGCCTGGCGTCAGTGGTCGCATAGCCAGGACTTGTGGTATGAACCAGCTGCTCATACGACCATCCACCTTCTGCTGCCATGTCTTCAAATGACCGTGTCTGAGGGGCTAAAGCAGGTGCTACACCTTGCCCAAGGGGTGACTTGCAGGCTAGCAGAAGGAAGAAGAGCTGTACACATCCTATAGCGGAGATGTATCTCCAACCTGCCACTCTTCCCTGCCTTATCTTCTCCAAAACACACTCACTTCCTTTCCCTGCAATCCACCTCTCCCACCAAGCCTTCGGCCATCTTTCCGGTTACCTTTAATCCTGTGGCATGCATGTGTTAGGGCAGGCAAGAATTCCTTACCCTTTGTTACAAACCCTCACAGAGGTAGTGATGCCCTAGGAATTGCTACAGTAGGCAGAGAGTAGTTCTTCAGAACTCCAGGTGAGGGTCTCCTAGACCTGGATCCAGCAAGTCAGGATTGAATGTGCCTTCGAGAGGAACCTGAGGTGAGGAAAAACAACTGTGTCCTCTTCATGACTTTCCAGTATAATCATTGGTACCAATTAATGCTGGGATATTTCACCCCATTAAAAAGAATTATACAAACAGGGTTAAAATTGTAATTTATTACAGCAAGTCCATAGAATATTACTCCAATGTAACTAAGGTTGATGTGCCTTCTCCAGCTCTGTACAATGCCACCTTGTTGTTCTCTGATCCTGCAGACAGGCCACAGCAATCTTGAGACCTGGTGAAATGGAGTGTTACATTGAACTGCAGTGATTATAAATGACCTTATTTGACTTGGCTTTACAATCAGTCCACTGATTATACTATTAAGGTTTGACCTGGATTCATCTCTACCTCCCCATTTTCAGTGTGACTCCATTACAAAGCAGTAACTCAACTCCATCCTATCCACCTTGCTAAGCATCCCTACTCTCCGTCACCATGGCTGCTGGGGAAAATTAATAAGGTTTCTCCAACAGCACCTTCAAAAATGCAACCTCTTACCTGCAAGGTCCCAAAGTCCTTGTAGTCACCATTCACGTACCAAAATATGACTGCCATTCCTTCCTGAATATTGAGTGTAAGTGTAGAGCCATCTATTCAAAATCACCAAAGGAGTTCCCTCCTTACAATAACTGCAGCTGTTCAAGGCAACCTCTCACCAATACCTTGTCAAGGCCCAATAAACAGTTTTTCCAGCTAGCAATACCCGCCCAAATACATCTGAACAGTAAATATTACGACTACTAATATCATAATGCCTATAATAGTAATGCTATGAAGGCTATCCTTATTTTGATTCAAATTCCCCTGAAGACCTGTTGAACACAACGACGGTTATGGGTCAAGAAATTTGCAGTGGGGGCACAGCAAATTAAAGTTCAACTTTTCTTGGATTAACTACTAAGAGCATAGCTGAAGCCTTGAGCACTCATCAGACCTTGAAAAGAAAGCACAACAGCACAACCAAGGCAACACTCTTGGCCTCTGATTGAGTAATTGTTATTCTGTAACCCCCCCCCCCCCCATTCTCAAGTCTAACCTGGTTAAAAATAATTATGATTTTTGTCCTTATACTGATATTCATGTATTATACTTAATAATTTCATTGGTAGAGTTAAGATTGTTTTTGCTTAAATCAGCAATTCAGGATTGCCGTAGCAACTGATTTCTAATTTGGTAAAGTTATTTTATATCCCTTGGTTATAAAACCAACCATTATCAATATCGGAAAATACTTAGCCAGGAATATAATAAACAGAACCTAAACAATATAAACATCTAACGTGTGATGACGGGACCATTTGAAAATCATGAATTGGCTTCAAACACCTACCTGGCTTCTTTCATTACAACGACCATAACCCCAACATACAACCTCTGTTACTCCGGTCCCATTTGTCACCAAGTCTATTTCAGCTAACATTCACTGGATCACAATTAACATGCATATCATTAAGCTGTTTAAGCTTGCTCAGCCATTCAACAAGTTCATAGTTTATCTGACTTGCACCTCAACTCTGCCCATTTTGAGTAACTTTTGTATGTCACCAAAGACTGTAGAAATGGCAACATCCATCATTAAGGACCCCATCACGCAGGACATACCGTCTTCTCATCGCTACCATGAGGGAGGAGGTACAGGGGCATGAAGGCACACACTCAACAATTCAGGAACAGCTTCTTCCCCTCTGCCATCTGATTCTTGAATGGATAATGAATCCATGAACTTTACCTCACTACTTTTTTTAATTTTTGCACTACTTATTTAATTTAGTGTGTGTGTGTGTGTGTGTGTGTGTGTGTGTGCACGTGTGTGTGTGCATGTGTGTGTGGGGGGGAGAGAGCAAGAGAGCGAGCGAGAGACACACACACACATTATATTATATTCTTCTCTCTTTGGCTGCCCATCAATTTTCGATGATGACTGAGGCCTGGGCAAGGTTGCATGGAAGACCAGCAGTTGCCCATGCTGCAAATCTCCCCTCTCCATGCCACCGATGTTGTCCAAGGGAAGGGCAAGGGCCAATACAGCTTGGCACTGATGTCGTCACAGAGCAATGTGTGGTTAAGTGCCTTGCTCAAAGACACAACACACTGCCTCAGCTAAGGCTCAAACTAGCGACCTTCAGATCACTAGACTGACGCCTTATCCACTTGGCCACGTGCCAAATATATAATAATAATAATTATATATGGGAAGCTTACAAGTTTGTGTGTGTTTTATGATAGGAACCTGTTTTTTTTCTGACAGGAGATTTGTTTTATTGGTGGGGGGAATGCTTTGACAACAAAAGTAAACAGGATAAAGCTTCTAAAGAACAAATGTCAAAATGAGATAATGGAGGAATGTTTATGGAATAGAACAACTTAATTACTGTTCTCTGTAAAAGTATAGAAGTGCTCTGTTTGAACCATAAGATCAAAGTTATTTTTCCAGATGATACTTGGCTGGAAAATGTAACTCCCCTTGCAAGTAAAATAATAAATGCATTATTAATGTCATCCACTCTGAATTTGTTGTAGTTTGTTTCCTTACATTAGAAGACCTAGTTGAGTTGTACACAACAAGACCCTGAGTCCAGGAATGCCACAGAAATCTGCAGTCGACCACAAATCAGCTTTTCTTCTGCCGAGCAAATACTTGGGGGAGGTGGTGGAGAGCAGGGGCAGCTCCAGCTCTCGCCTGGGCACCATGCCACTGCGTGCCCAGTGGAGTGCACCAGCTTCAACCATGTCCCATCTTAACGCATAATTCATTGATCTGTATGGACGGCTCCTCACTGTTCCTTTGGTACATGTGACAACGATAAACCAATTTACATTGATAGGTCCATGAAGCCCAGGGAGGCTGCTTGCCAAGTTGCATGGGGCTACTTGGAATATTTTGCATTGAGATAAGCAAATTAACAAAAGCACTAGATTTCAAACAGGGGCTCCCAAACTTTTTTGTGCCATGGACCCCTTAACAGAGGGGTACGTCGAACCCAGATTGGGAACCCCTGGTTTACAATGTCACTTGGAACCATTTTCCCACCCGTGTACTGATATGAGAAGCTCCTGCTGGCCCCATCTGGGAAGGCAGCAGTGTTCTCTAAACCGCAAAATGATTGACAAAAGAAACAAGCTTTAAGACCCAGAGAGCTTGGCTCCAACCCTGCATTACGTCTGTAAGTTCAAGAACCTTAAATGATTGGATTCTGAGTAATTTCTTCTTCTTGTGACCAAAGGGGAAGAGGGTTGTGTGTGCACTTTGTGCATTGTGGAATCTCACGAAAGTTGGTTCTCTCCAACGTGATTGCCATAATTGAGCTTGTTTGCTCAATTATGGGGTTTTCCTGTCACTGAAGGATCGGGCGGGGGGGGGGGGGGGAGGCGTAACTAACTATTAACTTCCATAGCAAACACTTTATTGAGGTTGGTCTATCATGGGTAGAGCCCTCCCCACCATTGAGAACACCTACGCTAAGTGCTGTCATAGGAGAATAGTGTCCTTTATCAGGATAAACTCACCATGCTCTCTTCACGCTGCTGCCATCAGGAAGAAGGTACAAGAGCCTCAGGACTCTCAACCACTGGGTTCAGGAACAGTTATTACCCCTCAACCATCAGGCCCTTGAACCAGAGGGAATAAGTTCACTCAACTCCATTCGCCCCATCAGTGGACTGTTCCTTCACCCTACGGACTCACCATGTGCTAAGATGAAGCCACCCTCAGGGTGGAGGAGCAACATCTTGCATTCCATCTGGGTAGCCTCCAATCTTATGGCATGAACTTCGATTTCTCCTTCCAGGTAAAAAAAATGTTTCCCTCGCCCTCCCGTCGTTTTCTATTCCCCACTCTGACCTTTCACTTATTCTCACCTGGCTATTACTTCCCCGGGTCCCCTCCTCCTTCCTTTTTTCCTATTGTCCACTCTCCTCTTCTTACAGATTCCTTCTTCTCCAGCCCTTGACTTTTCCCACTCACCTGGCTTCATCTATCACCTTCTACCGTCCTTTCCCTCCCCCCACCTTTTTATTCTAACGTCATCCCCCTTCCTTCTCAGTCCTGACGAAGGGCCTTAGCCCAAACTGTTTATTCGCTTCCACAGCTGCTGCCTGACCTGCTGAGTTCCTCCAGCATTTTGCTTCTGAACCTGGTGGTGTGGGAATATTGAAAGCAAGTCGTGAAATAAAACTCTGCAACTATAAAATCCCAATCCTTAAACTATTTGAAGAGCAGTCTCCTTCTCTCTAACACTTCAGGTGATTTTTGTGGCCAGCAGTTTAAAGTTGGTCAGCAATGGGGAAGTGGATAGCTATCACGCATAATCACATGCTTTACCAGAAGCTCAAATTAAATTCCACTTACGATGCAGCAACCTCCTGACAAATAGTTCTACCACCCCCCGAATTTCCTTGTATCGTTATAATGTACTGAAGCAGTCTAAACAATTAATGCAGCTTGAAGCAGTTTTGGACAATTGTATGTTGTGGGCTCCCATACAAACACTAATTTCCTATCATTCATCAAACTTGCTTCATTTATGGAAAGTCTGCAATTTTTCAATGTGGAATAACAGAGACATTTTTTTTGAGATCCTTAAAAAAAAAAGTATTTTCTGTACACACTTTTGGTACGTATACATATTTTGCATGAAATAGATAACTGCATTTTCTTTCTAAAACTTTATTTAAATCTAATTAATCTGAAGTTAATAGAAATTACATAACTGGCTCTATTATGTCAGCATTTTTTTTTTAAACAGCACATCTGTTGTCTTGCTAATCCCTTTTCCTGTTGCACCAGCACAGAATAACAATGTTTAAAACTTAAAGATGGGAAATTCTACAGTTGCTAGAGCTGTAAAGCAACGCACAGAATATGCTGGAGGAACCCAGCAGGCCAGGCTGCGTCTATGGAAAAGAACAAATAGTCAAAGTCTTAGGCCTAGACCCTTCTTCAGGACCGGAAAGGAAGCGGGAAGACACAAAATTTATTCAAAGGATTTATTAAGGAAATTATTAAGAGATTGGACACGCTAGAGGCAGGAAACATGTTCCCGATGTTGGGGGAGTCCAGAACCAGAGGACACAGTTTAAGAATAAGGGGTAGGCCATTGAGAACAGAGTTGAAGAAAAACTTTTTCACCCAGAGAGTTGTGGATCTATGGAATGCTCTGCCTCAGAAGGCAGTGGAGGCCAATTCTCTGGATGCTTTCAAGAAAGAGTTAGATAGAGCTCTTAAAGATAGCGGAGTCAAGGGATATGGGGAGAAGGCAGGAACGGGGTACTGATTGTGGATGATCGGCCATGATCTCACTGAATGGCGGTGCTGGCTCGAAGGGCCGAATGGCCTACTCCTGCACCTACTGTCTGTTGTCAAATTGGACAGGTGGTGGGGGCAAGGGAAGGAAGCTAGCTGGAAGATTATAGGTAAAGCCAAGTGGGTGGGGAAAGTAAACAGCTGGAGAAGAAGGAATCTGACAGGAGAGGAGAATGAGGAGAATGGATCACAGGAGAAAGGGAAAGAGGAGGGAACCCAGGCAGAGGTGATAGGCAGGGGAGAAGCAAGAGGCCAGAATGGGGAGTAGAAAAAGAGGAGGGGGGGAGGGAATTTTTTTTAACCAGAGGGAGAAATCAATATTCATACCGTCTGGTGGAATATAAGTTGTTGCTCCTCCACCCTGTGGGTGGCCTAAACTTGGCACGAGAGGTGGTCTTGGATCAACATGTCAGAAAGGGAATGGGAATTAAAATGCTTCGCCACCTGGAAGTTCTACTTTTGGCGGATGGAGTGAAGGTACTCAACGACATGGTCCCCCAAGTTACGACAAGTCTCACCAATGTGGAGGAAGCTGCATCAGGAGCACCAGGCATAATGGACACCCCCAGAAGGTTCGCAGGTGAAGTGTCGCCTCACCTGGAAGGACTGTTAAAACTTAAAGTGGCATTTCTTCAAGTCCACTAGATGTGGACTTTAAGTTCAATTGTCATTCAACCATACATGAATACCTCCGAATACAGTCAAACAAAGCGGCGTTCCTCCAGGGCTCAGCAGAAGGCACACATAGCTCATATAAGGTAGCACGGGCAAGCAGAGAGCACTAAAATAATATCTAGTCCAGGTCCCCGAGTCCGTGAATATTGCAGCAGTCTGCAATCAAATATAATATAGCTTGTCACTTGCTGAGCAACCACTGAGAGCAGCACCGACTCCAGTATGGACACCGCACCACATTGCCTCCAGCAGTCTGGTGGAGCGCCCACCTCCAAACAGTTAGGCAACAGGGAGGCAAACAGTTAAGAGTGCAGCTCGTGGCCGAGTCCGTGCTACGACCAAGGTTATGCAGCTTCGCCGCCATTGACCAACAAACCAACGAATTAGACTTCCGGCAGTCCACACCAGCAGTGTCCAACAGTGCAATCACAATAAAAGCCACTTAGATGATCACTGGCTTCTACTTGGTATAATCCACTTCAGCTCTCCACAAACACCAGGGTGTTCTTTACAACTGAATCAAGGTGGTTTGAGTATCTCAGAAACCACAGAACTACTCGGATTTTCCACACACAACAGTCTCTAGAGTTGCAAATCACAAACACAAAAAAGTCTGCAGATGCTGGAAATCCAAAACAATGCACACAAGATACAGGAAGAACTCAGCAAGTTGGACAGTAAGAAGGGTCTTGGCCCAAAAAGGCACTAGTTATTCATTTCCATAGCTACTGCCTGACTTGCTGAGTTCCTCTAGCATTTTGAAAAGGTCTCTGGAGTTTACAGAGAATGGTGTGAAAAACAAAAACAAAATCCAGTGAGTGGCAGCTTGGTGGGTGAAAACAGATTGGTTATGAGAGAGACTGGAGGAGAATAGCCAGCCTAGTTCAAGCTGACAGTAATTCAAATAACCGTGCGTTACAACAGTGGCGTGCAGAAGAGCATCTCTGAATGTCCAACTTTGAAATGGATGGACTACAGCAGCAGGCCACAGACGTACATTCAGTGGCCAAGTTATTAGTTACAGGAGCTACCTAATTAAGTGGTCACAGAGTGTAGGTAGAAAGTTTGCATGTCAGTTGCTTATATAACATACTGCCCGTTACACTGCTGGTGTTTAGGGCAGCAATGAGTGTCCTCCATCTGTCTGTATAGAAGGATTCTTAATTACTAATTCCAATACAAATAGCTTTTGACCAGTCAGGGTTGTTAACCCTGAGCTGAACCCCGGAACCTGGAGTACCGATGGGCCACTCTTAGTCTGGTCTCTACCTTTTGACCTGTTTGGCACGGGTGACCCTACCAAGAGCCAAAGCACAAGGCCCTGACTCCAGCCAACACACAGCAGTACTCTGGGCCGTTGAGGCACACAAGCCTTTAAGTCATGACGAGGTTATGGTCCTCTTGGAGGCTGCTTAAATAAACTGAACTAAAAATGTTAAATTATCCTTTTTTTTTGTCCTTGACCTTTTAAGCACTACTAGACTTTGCAAGTGATGTCAATTATTGGCATTTTTCTTCTATATATAAAAAAAAAAATTGGCTTTGCTGAAAACATTTTCCCTTCCTCTTCTTCTTTAAAAAAAAAGCCAATTTTAGAGGACGAGAACAGTGATTCAGATTTCAGGAACCAGGTGACATCTGATATGGAGAATGACTCATGCTCCTTCTCACCACTTTTCCACTAAACTGTATTGTTTGGTGGAGCCAAGTCTTACTGGTAACGTGGGACACAAGGAAACAAGACTTGATGTACTGGCTATAAATGAATACATTTAACATTCATAGCACTTTAAAAAGAAACACTGAAGTAGAAATGAAGCTGTGTGTGAGGGTTGGCTGTGGTTGGAGCAATTCCATGAATCTGTAAGTTACGCCACCCGGATAGTTGGAACTGTTTCTAGAACTTCTTCATGAAGTTGCCGCTCTCAGGGTGGAGGAGCAATACTTTATATTCCACCTGGGTGTTGATTTTTCCTTCTGGTGATCAAATTCCACCTGCCCCCTCCTCTATTCTCCACAGTGACCTTTTACTTCTTCTCAGCTGCCTATTACTTCCCCTGGGTACCTTCCTCCTATGGTCCACTCTCCTCCCCTATCAGCTACTTTCTTCTCCAGCCCTTAACTTTCCCACCCACCTATCATGTTCCAGCCAGCCTCCTTCCCCACCCTCCACCTTTTAGTTCTGGCATCCTCCCCCTTCCTTCTCAGTCCTGATGAAGGATCTCAGCCCGCAGCATCGACTCTTCACTCTTCTCCGTCGATGCTGTCAGAGCTCCTCCAGCATTTTGTGTGCGTTGCTGTGGATTTCCAGCATCCGCAGGCTCTCTCATGTGATTGGCAGCCCTGAATCTGCTCCCTGAGCGATAGCCTAGCGAGAGGATGAAGAACAAACCATATGCTTGTGCCCCAAAATGGTGGGAGGGAACAGATGTAAAACTGGATTGCAAATATAGCTAGATAGAACATAGAACAGTACAGCACAGGAACAGGCCCCTCAGTCCACAATGTGGTGCTGAACCAAATAAATGGCCAACCTTCTGCCAACACAATGTCCATATCTTTCCATTTCCCTCACATTCCTGTGTCTATCTAAACGTTTCTTAAAAGTCTCCAATATTTCTACCTCTACCACCACCCCAGGCAATGGATTCCAGGAACCCACCAGTGTAAAAAACTTCCTGACACATCTCCTTTGAACTTGCCCCCTCTCATCTTAAATGCATGCCCTCTGGTGTTAGACCCTGGGAAAATGATACTGTCTACTCTATCTATGCCTCTCATAATCTTCTCAACCTCCATCGGATCTCCCCTCAGACTCTGCTGAAAGCGGCCGACGAGCAAGGAACCGATGCTCGCAGCAACAGACAGCCAAGGATGCTGGCCAGCGAAGATCACTCAGCTATTTGGTTGGCTGGGACCCAGTAGAGAGTAGTGGCCAGTGTGACAGCCAACTAGTCCCAACAACGAGTCAAAGCAATACAATAGCGAGCACTCGGCAGAAACAACACTCAACTGTGCACCGATGACATCACTTCGACTGGTGACCAGACATTTGTGACCCAACCTCCAGGCTCGGCGAACAACCCTACAAACGAGCAGCCAATCCGAGCTACTGATCTTCTCTTTCATTTTAAAACAGCAACTGTTAGCTCGGTTGAGTTGTTCTCCGATCCTGACAACTTACTTGCAAACGTTTCGTCACCATTTGAGGAGACATCGTCAGTGCATTGTTAATTGTCCTCTGAATGTTGGCCTTTATATACTTGTCAATCAGCTGACTGGACGTCAGCTGTGATGTGGTGAGGAAATCTCATCGCTGATTAGCTGTGGGGCAAACTACCTGAACTCAAAAATAGGATCAAGATTAACAACAACCCTGACTGCTTTAAAAAAAAACACAATTGTTACAGAAACAGCAAGTGTTCCCTGTACGCTGAATTTTGATTAGCAAAGAAATGGGATGACAAAGATAAAAGGTTTTACAGGTAAGGCAGCATCAATGAGGAGAGAGCCAAAGATCTTTTCAGCTCGAGGAGATTTGACAGAGTGGTTGAAGCTGGGTTACTGACAGCAAAAGTTCCTAGATGAGCACTAGAAATGCCTGGGCATTGAAAACTATGGGAGCACTGGTCCATACAGATACACCATGAGTCAATATGGACAATTTGCACAGAATGGCCTATTTCTACATGTCACAATTGTATGACTCATCAGAACAGGAGAAATGAGAAAGGATGCTTCGAAAACACACTGAGGCATTGTGAAAGTGCCATTTGGGACACATGATTTCACCTGCCTACTCAGTTATCAAACTTTAAACAAAAACATGTCAAAGAGCAGCCACTCCCTTTCCACCCAGTGTATAATCCCATCAGGTTGTCACTCCTGCTGGCAGCCTCCTTTAGGTCTTGAGAAATATTTCTTTCACTTTGGTATCAAAGGTACTCTTAAAAAGGTGTCGTCATTTTGGCAAACAAAATATAATCGAGTTTCTATAAATATTGAATACTAGTTAAGTGCCACCTGATTCCTGGAATGTGCAGACCTGTGAAGAAAGACCAGAGAGCACAGTCTGGGAATACAAGGACATCCTTATAGAAACGAGATGAGGAGGAATTTCTTCAGCCAGAAGGTGTGAATCTGTGTGAAACATTGCCCCATATGGCTGTGGACACCATGCCTTTGGGTATATTTAAAGCAGGGGCTGATTAAGACCATAAGACTAAGGAGCACAATAAAGCCATTTGGCCCATGAAGTCTGCTCAGCATTTCATCACTGCTGATCCAATTTTCCTCTCAACCCCAGTCTCCTGCCTTCTCCCCCATATCCCTACATGCCCTGACAAATCAAGAATCTATCAACCTCTGCTTTAGACATACATAAAAGCCTGGCCTTCACAGCTGCCTTTGGCAAAGAATTCTACAGATTCACCACTCTCTGACGAAAGAAATTCCTCCTCGTCTCCATTTAAAATGACGCCCCTCTATTCTGAGGTTGTGTCCTCTGGTTTTAGATTCTCCCACCATGGGAAACATCCTCTAACATCCACTCTATCAAGGCCTTTCCCATTCAACAGGTTTCAATGACCCAATTTCCCTCGGGATCAATAAAGTATGTCTGTCACCCTTCATTCTTCTGAATTCCAGTGAATACAGGTCCAGAGCCATCAAACGCTCTTCATACGACAAGCCATTCAATCCTGGAATAATTTTTGTGAACCTCTTCTGAACTCTCTCCACTTTCAGCACATCCTTTCTAAGACAAAGGGACCAAAACTACTCACAGTGAGGCCTTACCAGTGCCTTATAAAGTCTCAACATTACATACTTGTTTTTCTATTCTAATCCCTTTGAAATGAATGCTAACATTGCATTTGCCTTCATCACCACAGACTCAACCTGCAAATTAACCTTCAGGGAATCTTACACAAAGGCTCTCAATTGCCCTTGCACCTCACTTTGTTGCATTTTCTCTCCATTTAGAGAATAGTCAACCTTTTCATTTCGTCTA
Organism: Hypanus sabinus; assembly: GCF_030144855.1. NCBI lineage: Eukaryota > Metazoa > Chordata > Chondrichthyes > Myliobatiformes > Dasyatidae > Hypanus > Hypanus sabinus. The sequence goes on from NC_082724.1 coordinate 14,592,870, forward strand.
CCAAAGTGCATGACCATACACTCAGAGTATTGCTTACATGATTTGATTTGTGTTTTTTCTCCCCCTCTTTCTACAGTCGCTGGGGAGGGGGGGGGGGTGGCCTGATTTTTTTGAAAAATTGGGTTCTTTTAGGTTCTTAGCTTTGTGACTGCCTGTAAGCAAACAAGTCTCGGTATGGTACAATTTATACATTCTTCGATAATAAATGCACTTTGAACTTTGAGCAAGGAGGGTTAAGGTTTCTGCTGCTGTTTGTGCTGGGACGGCTTTGGGGTTCTGATATTTCTGTCATTCATTCTTTGGGGTTTTTTTTCTGGTTCATGGATGTTTGTGAAGAGTATGAATTTCAGGTTGTATTCTCTGATATTAAATTGAACCATCATGTTCCAGTCCAGCAAGGATCGGATTAGTTATGAACTCCATGGAGCATGTGGGGATCTTCCGATATCCAGGCATTCTTTTTTTCTTTCTTTTTTCTTCTCTTTTTTTTCTTTTTCTATAGGGATCTGTTAGGAGGGAGGGGTTAAGCGGAAGGGGGAAGGGTTGATAATTTTTAAAAAATTTTTCTCTTTCTGTAACCTATTTGAAAATTCAATAAAAAAGTTTTTAAAAAAAGGATTCAAAGTACATTTATTATCAAAATATGTACAAACTATACAACCTTGTCTGCCTACAAGCAGCCGCAAAGCAAGAAACCCAAAAGAACCTAATTTTGAAAAAGACCAACAGCTAATGCGCAGAGAAAGAGGGGGAAAAAAAAGCCCAAATCATGCGAACAATATAGCAATTTGGTTTGGAATGCTGTTGACTGAGTCCATAGACTCGGATCCCAGACCAGCTGGGGAAGGCCCAAAGCCTGGTCAGATTCACCAGTAGCCAACCTCAGCTCATTCCATATTTCTGTGCTGCAATGTGCCATTGCAGAAGTCAGGAAGTGACAGACCCAAGAAAAAAGCATATCTGCAGTGATTCTCTTCTGAATCACTTGTCTAAAGTGTATTTACTTTTGTCAATATTCAGAATTCTTTGCTGGGGGGGAGGGGTGGCTGAGGATGTGGGGGAAGGGAGGAGGAAGAGGAACATAATCTGTGGTTGATGTCAAGCTATATAAGAAGAGGCACAAGAGACTGCAATGCTGGATTCTGAAGCAACACACCTCAGGATTCCAAGTCTTGATTCAGGCTTTCAAGCTGAAATGTTGACGGTTCCTTTCCTCCTACAGAATGTCCTACTAGGCCCTCTCAGTTCATCCAGCAGATTGGCCTGAGCAAAAGACATCAAAATGTCTGCCTCGAAATCACCAGTCAGAAATGTACCAGACACTCTTCTACCATTATAATGCCTCTCTGGTTTCTTAAAACTTTGATTGCAGAATCAGTAACTTCTGCTAAACCTCCATCAGTCACTTTTGCCTCATCTCTTCTCCATGTCGCAGATTTAACGTCTGCTGGTCTAAAGCACCAACAGAAATCAGGGAGAAAGTAAGAAGTAGACAGTGGTAAGAAGTAAGTGGTAAAAGTTTATGAAAAGTATTGGCTTCAAGGTCAGTCAGTGAATATGATTCCATTCTTCAAGTAAAAGGTCAGGAACATTATCCTGATAATTACTGACCTGTGAAGTACTTGCTGAAGAAAAGCGTGTTCTTCTATAATTGAGCCGATCAGTGAATACTCAACAAGAAAGGCAAAGTAACGTTGGCTGATATTTGTGCAGGGCAGCTCCGAGCTTTGCAATTAACATTTATTTACTCGGTGCAGCAAAAACAGAGCTACATTACACCATGTCTCAGTAGCAGAGCACTCCAAATTCATAGTAGGAAAATGCTGATCCACAGAAGCATGGCAAGAGTTTGGAAATTAAATTTCATAGTACATTTATTATCAAAGTACGTATACATTATACAACCTTACGATGCATCTCCTTGCAGGCAGACACAAAACAAAGAGATTCAAAAGAACCCAAAAAGAAGAGCGTCAAACAGCCAATGTACCCGAGGCAAAAAAAAAAGACAAATCATGCAAACAATAAAAGCAAGCAAACAGCGTTCTGAACTGAAGTCTGCAAAGAGAGTGCATCTATAGGCCCTTAGTTCAGTGCGGAGCCAGGTAAACATCTCAGAGCAGCAAGCTGAACCAGCCCATCCTTCGCTTCGGGCCCCGGCAGCCTGGCCTTTTCAATCTTTTCCAAACACCAGGTTCAGTCGATTTGAAGCACCAATGAGCACTTTCAGATTTACTTCTCGACAGCCTGCAGCAGGGTGCTACTGCAGGTGTATGTTCTCGTGTTCCAATGGTGGGACGGCTTCGAATGACGTGATTTGAATGGCCGACGTCTTCATACTGATCTCATCGAAGGGGTGATGCGGAGATCCAGCTCGTCCCATCTAGCCAATGCCAAGGATGCTCAGGTCTGACTGGTCTTTTAGGTAACCCACAGCATTGCCTTGGTTACCATTCAGCTCTACCATGCAGTGCAGTTTGCCAGTCAGTTGGAGGGTTCCACCTGATGCATTGTAGGCAGAGTAATCAGATGACAGTGGGCACCAAAGTGCCCGCCACACACATTTGGAGATAATGGCGATCTCTGACACCATATTGAGTTGCAGCTTGACCAACTGATTGTTGATAAATATGTTGACATAACTTCTGGGGGCAAAGTCAACAATGAATGCCACCATTAACTTTTGAAACTTTGCGTCCTTGTGTTTCATTGGCCTAGAAGACAGTGAAGGTTGGCAAAATCCTTCTTTAAGACCACAGTGTTGACTGTTGCTGTAAACGTTTCTTGCATTGGCAGTTTCTTGTGTAATGCCACAAGCACAGCTCCACCCATCTGTGTCTGGCCACTTGGAGACCTGCTGAGTGATGTCTGGGCCACTGGAAACTGCTCTGCTCAACCAGTTTGGAATCATGTTTCAGGCTGATCAAGCACTGACGTTCTTGAGTGACAGCTTGTAAAGTCGTATCAGGGTTTTGCTCCTGTCTGGTCAAGGGCCAATTACAAACATCTGAATCGCCAGGTGCCTGAAGTCGCAAATAAAAATTAAATATTTGAGCTGTGATTCAGTTGTGTTGCTCAGCTTGGCCTTTCCATATTCGCGGCTGACATATGCGATGAAGTCATTGGAGTCGTGTTGAATGACCTTCAGGCAAGGATAGGGAGCACTGAAGAGAGATGACTGTTCTCCAGAAGTGCTTGTTAAGCTGTCAGAGAATTCTGTGAACCAAGAGGTCACTCACACGGGTTCTTAGGGAGAATGAAGTTGATCTAACACTCACGTGCAGCTGTACCCAGTTTTCGGAACAAAGTCCGTGTCTTCCACAAGTCATCTTTACTGCCAAACTCAACCTGGAATGTACCTTTGTGATGTTTAAACCATGATTCAAATGTAACTCCCAATGCGGCATCGAACTTGAAATTGCTAATGGACGCAACAACTGACTCACATGAGGTCTGTTCAGTGTTTGACACCAGCATTGCTGGACTTACTAATAACCTGCTGGTCAAGATTTGGATGAACTTCAACTGAGCCGCCTCAAGTTGAGCTTGCTGCTATTATAGAATTGCGCTTAAATCTTCTGCTGAAATTGCCATGTCAATATAATATCCTACTTCACCACCAACTCTACTTCATCTTTCATTCAATCTTGTTACAGTTACTGTTCTATAGATAAGCTGATTATATCCACAGGAAAAATAATCTCACTGTTGTACGTGGTGACAAATAATAAAATCCACTCCCAACTTTTGAACTTCCTCTCACCTATAACTACTGATCAGACCTGAAGCCAGGACAAAGCCAGAGCTCAGAATATTCCTTTATTCATTAAAACCACGAATCTCAAACTCAAAATTCAACTGTACATCCCAAAGCACAATTACTTAAATGGCTTACCTGAAGAACATTCAAGATATTGATGGGAACAATGAACAGTGAGATTCAGCCTGGGATTGGCTGTCAGCTGAACAATAGGCGTTGGTTGCTTCAGCTTGCCGGAACAGTTACATCAACTCCAATTAACGATTATTGATACAAAAGTTTAACATTGCTCCACCATCCATGGGCACTGCCTGATCGATCCGCGGTAAATTTCCTGTACTTTCTGGCCTTACTTTGAATGGTATTAGGGTACTGGAACCTCGGTAGCTAATCCTGCCACTGCGAAATATTGATGAAAACAAATTCAGTCACTGGGGAGAGTTGCACATTGGAGAACTTTGAATTGCTCTGCATCTTGGAGAAACAGTTCTTCCAACATGCAAGATAAGTAAACCTTAATGAAGTTATAATTATAATGGTCACGAAAAGAAAATCGGCACAATGGGCAATAAACTACATGTTCAAATGTAAAATTTTAATGTAGCATATTAATCAAACTGCTCCTCAAAAGACTTAAGAAGATATGACAGCTGCCTTGTTTGGGGAAAATTAACTTTGAAGTGCTATCTGTGTTCCTTTTCAAAAGATGTAATAGATATTTTACAGTCTTGGCTGTGACATGTACTTCTGATCTGGGCAATTACAGATGTATAAAGTAGTATCATTTTTAAGTTATTGGAGAACTTGAAAGGAAAACACCAAAAACTATCACTGAGAAAAGTGATCAAAATTCTGAATATTCCAGAATCAAATGTCTCTCTTACTCAAATTGCATCATTGCTAACCATAGGAGCTAAAAGATTCTGTTACAGATGATGCAATAGACTGTATAGAATGTCACGACAAGCCAAGGCACGGCATTTCTTATGAAAGGTACAACAATCGACACTGTAGGACAATCTGGCTGGCTGGTTTTTCCAACAGTATAAGACATATTGTTTAATGGCCAAGGAATTCAATGTTCCTCGTTTTACAACTAAATTACATCATAAAAACAGAAAGTTCAAAAAAGGCCAACAAAATTGAATTGAATTTACTTTATTAATTACATCCTTCATATACATGAGAAGTAAAAATCTTTGTCTCTTGTCTAAATTTGCAATGTGCAATTTATAGTAATTTATAATAAACAGTATGTACAACAGGACAGTCAATATTATATAGAAATACAAAGTCAATATAACATAGAAATACAATTGTATCAGCATGAAATAATCAATCTGATGGCCTAGTGGAAGAAGCTGTCCCAGACCCTGTTGGTCTTGGCTTTTATGCTGTGGTACTGTTTCCCGGATGGTAGCAGCTGGAATAGATTGTGGTTGGGGTGACTTGGGTCCCCAAATGGGCTCTTTTTACACACCTGTCTTTGTAAATCTCCTGAATAGTGGGAAGTCCACATCTACAGATTCGCTGGGCTCTCTTCACCACTCTCTGCAGAGCCCTGTGATTGAGAGAGGTACAGTTCCTGTACCAGGCAGTGATGCAGCCAGTCAGGGTGCTCTCAATTGTGCCCCTGTAGGAAGTTTAGGATTTGGGGGCCCATACAAAACTTCTTCAACTGTTTGAGGTGAAAGAGGTGCTGTTGTGCTTTTTTTAACCACACAAGCCGGTATGTATAGACCATGTGAGATCCTTGGTGATGTGTATACTGATGAACTTAAAGCTGCTCTTTTAAATGACCATCATTTAAAAAGACTTTTTAGTGAAATTTGTTACATTTAAATTCTTCTTTCAATAGAACTGAAGTTTCTCCTTGACAATTTTCCTTTTAAATAAAGACAACTACATTGTCAAATTCCAAACACTTTGATGTACAGAGACTTCATATCTTTCTGAATTTAGACAGAGAAAACTACAGCATAGTACTTGTCCTTTGGACTATGATGTCATGCCGATCTACTCCATGACCAATCTAATCTTTCTCTCCTACACAGGCTATTATCCTTTTTTTCTTTCATCTATATGCCTTAAATATCCTTATTGTAACAGCCACGACCACTACCCCAGCAGCATTTTCCATGTACTTAGCACTCTCTGTGTAAAAAAACTACCTCCACTCACCTTAAATTGATGCCCTATGGTATTGGTCATTGCTGCCCTGGGAAAAGGGTACAAAATATCACTCTAAATTTCTTGTAATCTTTATCAAGTTGCCTCTCATCCTTCACTCTAAAAAGTCTTAGCTTGCTCAACTGACCTTCATAAAGCCTGCTCTCTAAACCAGGCAGCATCCTGGCAAAGCTCTTCTGTACCCTCTCTAAAGCTTCCATATCCTTCCTAGACAGAGGCAATCAGAACTGAACACAAGTATAGTCTTACCAGAGTTTTATAGAGATGCAACATTACCTTGCGGCCCTTGAACTCAGTTCCGTGTAGTGAAAACCAACACACCATACACCTTCTTAACCACCCTGTCAACTTGTGGGGCAATTTTGCAGAATCTATGGACTGTTGTAACTGTATAATTTTTCACAGTATGAATTATGTTTGCAGAATTATCACAGCTGCCTGGAACATTTTTTTTAAAATCAGAGTTAAATAAATGGTTGGTGCTTTAATTATGCACATTCTTAAACATATCTGCTGTTTATTTCTACTTCCTCAAATGTTTTAGTCTATATACTTTTTTTAAAAAAAGATGTGCAACACTGCAGGGAATTTAGCAGTCAATGAAAATATATTTTAAATACAGCTGGTAGATTCCTGAATGAGGGGTTAAATCCTACAATCTTAGATGTGACTGTACTGGAGTGGATGAGGAAGAGTTTTATAGTGAATGGGAAATTATAGCTACGTGGATATTATTTAATTCTATGGAACAAACAGTTGAGGGGATATATAACTGAGGGGTTTTCCCCAGTGCTGAAATGGTTGGCACAAGAGGACACAGGTTTAAGATGTCAGGGGTAAGTTTTTTACTCAGGGAGTGGTGAGTGCGTGGAATGGGCTGCCGGCAACAGTGGTGGAGGCAGATACGATAGAGTCTTTTAAGAGGCTTTTAGATAGGTACGTGGAGCTTAGTAAAATGGAGGGCTGTAGGTAAGCCTGGTAATTTCTAAGGTAGGGACATGGTCAGCACAACTTTGCGGGCTGAAGGGCCTGTATGGTGCTGTAGGTTTTCTATGTAAAATATAAAGTACAAGATGGCGTTAAGTAGAATTATTCCACTGAGCAGAGAAGGCATAGAATTACAGTAACGTAAAAGGATAAGGAAAAATATCTTCCCTCAGGCACTAGTAAAGACTGGAACTTACTGCCTATTAAAGAGAGAGACTCTCAGCACATTTTAAAAATAATTTTTATGAGTGCTTGGAGAGCAGTGATCCACAAGAGTATAAATACAAGTCTGGGTAACTTTTTAATCAATGCACTGACATGATCACTCAACAAAAGGGGTTCAAAATCTGTATCAATATCAGTGCCGTTTTCCATTCTGGACTCATGCTTCATGACATCTTTGTCTGCCTCCTTTGGGCTCCATCTTCTGTTTTTCTAAAACTTGTCCGGCCTCGCAGCATCTGCCCTGCCTAAGCATGCCCAGTCATGCCTGGACCAGACTGAAAACTTTTCAGCCTTCACTATATGGGCAACATTTTTCTGGCTTGAACTATAAATCAAAATATCAAATACAGGCAATTTTTTTTAAAATGGTGCATGATAGGGAAATTTCATGGCAATTTTAATGATCAGCAGCCCAAAATCCATAAGCTACATCCAAAAGTATTTAGGAAGCAAAATCTTTATTGTCCAGTGTTTGCAGACTTCTGTGATATAAATTTTTGATATCTCTACACAACTAGAGGGGATGGATGTGTAAGGTGCTCCTTCTCTCCTCTTGCCTCCAGGTCACCCTTGGGTAAGGTGTAGCTCCTCCTTAGCACCCCAACCCCTGATCTGGGTAATATGAAGCCAAGGGAGCAGGTGGTGGATGGTCATATGGGCAGTTGGTGCAAACCGCAAGCCCTGGTTATGCCACCACTGACACCAGGCAGACAATCTCTGAAGAGTATTGATAATGCCATTGACATTACCCTCTTTGTAAAGACACTGCCCAGAAGAAGGCAATGTCAAGACACTTTTATAGAAAAATTTGTCAATCAAGTCAAGTTTATTGTTATTTAACTACATACATGTATATTAACATATATTATATATCTATATCTATATATATAGATATAGAAGCAAGACAAAGTTTCTCCAAACCAGGGTGTAAAACACATAATACAAAATAACTTATGAAGGTAAGGATGAATCATACATAAATAACAAACTAAAGTGAATTAATACTAAATATTGTAAGGTACGGAACAGATTAATCAGCGACCTTTTGAATACAATGCAACTGGGAGTTCAGAAGCCCAATGGCCTGGGGGAAAAAACTGTTTCTCATCCTGACTGTTCTTGTTTTTATGCATCGGAGTCTCCTGCCTGATGGTAGAAAGTCAAAGAGGACGCTGGATGAATGGGTGGGATCCTTAATAATACTAAGGGCCCTGCATATGTGGTGCTCCTGATAAACTACCCTGCTGGATGGTAGAGAGACCCCTATGATCCTCTCAGCTGTTCTCACCGTCCTTTAGAGGGACTTCTGGTCTGATGCTCGACTGCTCCCATACCAGATGGAGATGCAACTTGTCAGGATGCTCTCAATGGTGCTCCTGGAAAACAGAGTTACGATGGGGGATGGGAGCCTTGCTTGCCTGAATCTTCCTAGGAAGTGAAGGCACTGCTGTGCCTTCTTGTTCAGGGAGGTGATTTTAAAGAACCCTTCGAGGACATCCAGGATGGGAGCTTGGTTCACTTAACTCTCTCTACAGAGGAGCAATGTATTCGCAGAGGGGGATGAGTTGCCTGCAACTTCCTGAAGTCCACAATGATTTCCCTTGTCTTCTCCACATTAAGGCTCAGGTTGTTGTTCTCACACCAATCCACCAGCCACTCCAATTCCTCTCTGTGCTCTGAGTTAACATCGTCATCAATAAGGCCAACCACTGTTTTGTTGTCTGCAAACTTGATGACACAGTTTGAGCTGGTCCTGCGACACAGTCACGCGTCAGCAGTGTGAACAGCAGCGGGATGAGCACACAGCCTTGGGGAGCACCAGTGCTCGATGTAATGGAACAAGCAACATTGCTGCCCACATGGACTGGCTGTGGCCTTACTGTTAAGAAGTCCAGTATCCAGTTGCAGAGGGAGGTGAAAAGTTTCCCTACCATCTTCTGGGGTTTGATGGTGTTGAATGCCGAACTGAAGTCTATAAACAGCAGTCTGGTACAGAATACCCCTTTTTCCAGGTGGAATAGCAGAGACTATTGCATTATCAGTGGATCGGTAAGCAAACTGTAAAGGGTCCAGTGTAGCCAGGAGAAGGCCTTTAATGTGCTCTATGACTAGCCGCTTCAAGCACTTCATAACAGTCGATGCTAATGCCACGAGACAATAGTCATTTAGGCAGGTTACCGTCACCTTCTTTGGCACTGGAAAAATGGTTGCTGCCTTGAAAACCAAGGGGACAATGGATTGTTCCAGAGAAGATCTTCAGTCTTTCAGAATCTGGCATGGTATATTATCGGGCCCTGATGATGGTCATGGACGGGGAGGAAAGGGAGGGCAGCAGTGGGGGGGGGGGGGGCTGTGGTCTTCCCCACAAGCAACGATCCTTTGTTACATCTCAGATTAAGGACAGATGGAAGACCATGATCACCCATCATTATGTTACTTTGGAAAAGGTTAACCGGAACTAGATGGGTACAAATCCTAAACAGGAGAGAATCTGTAGATGCTGGAAATCCAAAGCAGCGTACACGAAAAGCTGGAGGGACTCATCTGGCATCTTCCCACTTCCTTCTTAGTCCCGATGAAGGGTCTCGGACCGAAACCTCGTCAGTTTATTCATGTCCATAGATGCTGCCTGACCTGCTGAGTTCCTCCAGCATTTTGTGTGGAACCAGATGAGGTTATAACCATGCCTTGTTCATTCTGGTGGCTATTTAAGTGAGTCAGTCTTGTCTTTTTTTTTACCTCCTGTGCATCAACGGTCAGGGATCATTGGGTCATAAATAGTTAGTAATTTAGCTCCCAAATAGTGGTATTGATTCAGAATACAGTCACAGCACTGATGTAAAGAAGCTCAGCCACAATACTGATTGGGCCATCTGCTAACAGAGTGAGTCTAAACAATGATTCACATACACACATCATTTTTTTAAAATTTGTGTCAAGCTTCTGGATGCATAAAGTTCAGATTAGTTCACTATTTGGAAAGTTAATAAGAAAGTCTTCCATGCAGTGTTTCTGATCCTACAGTAGACCAACCAACTGCTGCCCATATCTTCACCACTAACTACACATTTGTACCGTTTCTTTATATTGAGATACATCACAGAATAGGCCCTTCCAGCCCTTCAAGCTGCAGCTCCCAGCAACTCCCCAATTTAACCCTAGCCTAATCATGGAACAACTTACAAAATCAATTAACCTACCAACCAGTATGACTTTGGATAGTGGGAGGAAGCTGAAGCACCCAGAGGAAACCCATGTGGTCACAGGGAGAACATACAAACTCATTACAGGCAGCGGCAGGAATCGAACCTGCTTCGCCTGTACTGTAAAGTGTTGTGCTAACCACCATGCTAGCATGCCGACTCATCTCCTTAATGAGTAAAAGCTCAAAAAACATTGAATCCTGTATCATGAAAATCAACACTCCAGATGCTGTGGATTTTAAAGAAAGAACTTAAAACGTTGAGAATACTCAGCAAGTCAGGCTGCAGATGTGAGAGGAGAAACACGAGTCAATGGCTTTCAATGTTTTCGTCAGAAACTGGGACACATGATGGGGGTGACCATGGCAATGAGCTGTAAATAGTCAGTGAGAAAATGAGAACAAGTGAGAGTGAGAAAATAGACATAAAAATGTGGGAGTTCATGCAGATCAAACTGGGCACGTCCTCCACATCCAGAGAGAAATAAAAGGAAAACTGAAAAGTAAGCTGATGAATAATTAATTATAGACCAAGAAATCAAGTTCCCTTAAACTGTAGAATTCAAAATCAAATTCACAAGGCTGCAACATGCCCAGACAGAAAAATGAGTTGTAACTCGAGCTTAAATGGAGCATCACTGTGGCAGTCTAGGATGCCATACGTCAATAGATCAGAACAGCAGTGGGTTGGGGAATTAAAGTGGCAGGCTCCAGTGTTTCCCCTGTGACCAGCCAGTCTTTTGCTTTCTCCAATGTAGAAGACAGCACACTGTGAACAATGAATGGAGTACACTTGATTGGAAGAACTGCACAGTCTGTGCCAAGAGGTTACTAAAGTCAGGGCAAGAGAACCTGGAAAGCTTCATGTCCTGCTCCAGTTCGTTTAATTTTCACATCATAAAGACGGTTTCCATTATTGAGTAACTGAGAAAAGCTTTGGTTATCCTGGTATTTTTATTCAACTCATCTGTAGTCAAATCCAACTCCCTGCGATACTACAGTGATCTACGTCAAACGACACAGTGGTTTATTATTCCTTATAATTAACAACATTACAGGGTTCAAACAAAATCAAGAGGGAGAGAGATTTTGGGAGTACGATCAACATCTTACAACATTCTTACATTCAACATTCTATACCACAATGAAGATGACTCATTGAAGCCTTTCAAATGTTGAAAGGCTTTGACAGAGCGGATGTGGAAAAGATGTTTCCTATGGTGGGAGAGTCTAAGACCAGAGGTCACAGCCTCAGAATAGAGGGCGTCCTTTTAGAACGGAGATGGGGAGGAATTTCTGTAGCTAGAGTGGTGAATCTGTGGAATTCATTGCCACAAGCGGCTGTGAAGGCCAAGCCTTTGGGGGTATTTAAGGGAGAGGTTGATAGATTTTTGATTGGTCGGGGCATGAAGGGATACAGGGAGAAGGCAGAAGATTGGGAGCTAAGAGGGAAAATGGATCAGCTATGTTGAAATGGTGGAGCAGACTCAATGGGCCAAATGGCCTAATTCTGCTCCAGTATCTTATGGCTATACCACTACAGTTAGCAAGAGAAAAGCCATGTAAACGGGTTGTAGAAATAGCTATTAATGCACAACACTGCAAACCTTCCCTCACATTCTATTTCTAGTGACATATAAAACTGAGAAATGCATTTTTCTTCCCCTTCTATTCCTTAAAATGTGTTGTAACTTCAGGCAAACATACAAAAGCAATTACAACTACTAGGATAAAGAGCTTAAAACAAAGGCTCTAAAAACACGAGTTCAAATTTCACCATGACAGCTGAAATATGAAATTTAAATAATAAATTAAATCTAGAAAGGAAAGCTAAAATTGGAAATGGTAATCAAGGGCCAGATTTTGCTGTTTTTTAGCCTTTGATAATGCAGTAATCTTTGTGCAGAATTTTTGGACTTGCTGGGAACCTAAGACCACATTTCTTCACAAAGAGCCGTGTAGGGTAAAGATTTTGCAGGCAGTACATGACTGTGTAAAGTAATTTTGATTACACTGATATGGATTTCGTACTTCTTTCCATGGAAGGAGGAGGCTGTTTGGCCCATTGAAGCTTTGCCAGCTCTTGTGGCAATCCCACCCCCCCCCCCACTATAAACTTTCCTTGCAATACCTGCTTTTCTACTGCATTGGCTAAAAGACGATTTTGCCCCATGTCTGCATTTATACAGTGCTGCTATTGCTATCTTTATTTTGACATTTTTTCTCATTATTTAGTTAATGCTTGTTTTTTTTTAAAAAGTTAATTACTCATTATTTTATTGCTGTAAAAATGTCTCTGAATATCAGACATCATGCAGCTAATTAAAACTTCCACAACAAAGCTTCAGCCCCAGGTCCAAGGGCTACTCGAGGCTGCCAGGGATGTTTTGGGGCAGCACCGCTTTGCCGTGTCACCAGAGGCCCTTCTGCTGACCAGACATCGAGGCCCATTGGAAACTGCATTCTGGGCGCAGGTGAGATGGGTGCAGTGCGGGGTTCTGATTGTGGTAAGGAAGAGCAAATCACAAGCCCTGCAAAAACATCACTACCAGACGGTTATAAAGGAGGTTCTCCAATATCCTTCAGGGAAGGAATCTCAGCAGCTTTGCCCACTCTGGCCTACATGCAACTCTTGACCGCCCAATGCAGCTGCCCTCTGAAGTGGACTTGCAAGATGCACAAAATGCTGGAGGAGCTCAGCAGGCCAGGCATCTATGAAAAAATGTAGAGTCGACGTTTCGGGCCCACACCCTTCAGCAGGTCTAGTCGGATTAGGGAAGGAGGGAAAATTAGGAATAGGCAGTAATTTGGCAACACCGATGATGAAATTATTTTGTGACGGATACTTGAAGATTTTAATCAATATCACTCCATGCCTTAGGTACAAGTTCTGCTCACCTTTCACCCATGTTGATGGTTCACCATTGGCTGACAAGTGAGTAACGTTTGCTAAGCCATCCGTCCCCTCCTCCCTCCTTATTTCTCTGATCTCCTTCAGCTCTGGAACCTTTCAAGATACCCGTTGCTTCCCTTCACAAGGATCCCCTATTGGGCATCCTTGACTTTATTGCTCCACGGGCTGCAAAATCCTAAACTCAGATATTTCTTCCACTATTTTTCTTCCCTTGATACATTCCTTAAAGCACACCTCTTAAATTCAGCATTTCGCCACCTGCCCCTAACATCTTCTGACTGATCCACAGTTGAATTTTGTTTGTTAACACCTCTGTGAAATGTTTCGGGAAAGCTTTCACAATTAAAGTTGAAATATTTAGTTTTGTGGCTGTCTGTGTGAAGACAGACCTCAGGGTTGTACACCACAGACTTATTTTGAATCTTCGAACATAGAACAGTACCACAGCACAGTACAGGCCCTTCGGCCCACAATATCATGCAGACTTTTAAATCCACTCCAAAATCTATCTAACCCTTCTCTCCTACATTACCCTCTAGTTTACTTTCATCCATGTGCATATCTAAGAGTTACTTAAATGTCCCCGATGTATCTGGTTCTACCGCAACCCTTGGCAGGGCATTCCAGGCATTTACCTCTCTCAGTGTAAAAAACTTGTCTTTGCCCTATACTATCCTGCATTTATCTTAAAATTATGCTCACCACCTCGTATCTGCCATTTGCCATTTCTGCCCTGAGAAAAAAAGTCCGTCAGTCAGTCTCTCTATCCTTCTGGAGATACAGCACAGAGTGGGTCCTCCAAGTCAACTCACCCAACAACCCAGATTTAACACTCATCTAATCATGGGACAATTTACAATGACCAATTAACCTACCCCAGTACATCTTTGGACTGTGGAAGGAAACTGGAGTTCCCAGGGAAGACCCACAATTCCACGAGGAGGACATACAAACTCTATACAGAGAACACTGAGTTTGAACTCCATCAGCCAGAGCTATAACAGCATCGCGCTAACCACTATGATGCTTCTTCATGCCTCCTGCATTTTGCAGCGTTCAGTCATATCACCAATCATCCTCCTTTGCTCCAAAGAGTAAAGGACCATTTATTCAAACATTTCCTCATTAGACATGCTCTCTGATCCAGGCAGTATCCTAATAAATCTCCTCTGTACCCTCTCCAAAGCTTCCATACACCTCCTATAATGAATAGTCTGAGTGTGGTCTAACCAGTTTTATAGGGCTCCAACAGTACCTCTCGGGCCTTAAACTCTGTCAAAATGCTGCAGGAACTCAGCAGGTCAGGCAGCATCGATGGAAATGAATAAACAGTCGACTTTTCAGGCTGAGACCCTTCTTCAGGACTGGAAAGGGAGAGGGAAGATGCCAGAATAAAATTATGGGGGCAGGGGAAGTGGGATAGCTGGAAGGTGATAGGTGAAGCCAAGTGGGCCCAGAATTTCTCAAGTTCTTAAACTCAATACTCTGATTAATGAAGGCCAACACACCATGCGCCTTCTTAACAATCCTATCTACTTTCACAGCAACAATGAGTGATCTACAGACGTGTACCCAAGATCCTTCAGCTCCTCCACACTGCTAAGAATCCTGTAATTCACCCCGTGTCCTGTCTTCACGTACGACCTTCCAAAGTGTATCACTACAAAAATGTATTTAAAAATATGTCATTACCATTACAACAATAATCTGGAACAGTAACTCTGTGCGGTATGAGAGAGACACATTCTTTCTCATCTCCCAAACTCCTGACATTTCCCTCTGATACTTTCTATTTTCCAGGATTACCTTTTTAAACAAGTTGCTGTTACGTTTTGTAACATAAATCTAATTGAAAGGCAAACGGACAAGCTGGGAGATGTGAGTCTAACTTTATTTTTTACATTTAGCAAGGCGCGCACGTATCATGTGGCGGTGTGATGACCGTACTTTTACGTACTTTTGCATATAGCTGTAGTGCTCTATGTAAACAACAAAGAATGCGTAATAAAACAATTTACAATACTCAATTATTACTGAAATATTGAATACACAACACTCCTCCCTGCTTAGATTTAATTTCAAATTCAAAATAGAATGCATCTCAATTGTTACTATATAATAAAACTACTATCCAAATATCCACAGCATTTTCCCATTCAGGCTTAAAGATTTAATTACTGTGGAGGATTTCTTATTCCTTCTGGGATAACGCCTTTCCTGAGAAGGGAAAGTCACTCTGCTTGGCAGGTGGGACTTGTGACTATGAAACAAGCTCAGGTTCTGGGACCTCCTCCGTGGTGATTGCAGGAGTTGACTCTGAGACTGCAGGAAGGGGTTCTGAGAGCTCCAGATGCCTTTTTCCTGGAAGTGCTGGTATCTCAAACAGTGTATGGCAAACTTCATTGGACTTTGTGGATCATAATGCGTGAGTAGAGTGTGTCTGACATCACCACTTCCGTCACCTTTTGGAAAGCCACCTCACAATACTTAGTCCATTGCTATTTCTTCCTGATCTGTAGTAACAAGTTCAAAGGGTGGAGAACAGTAGCCAAATTTGACAGGAACCTGTTATAGTAATCTACAAATCCTAAAAAGGATCACAACTGTGATACGCCCTTTAGCCCTGAGGCATCCACCACAGTTTGAAATTTATCAGCCCATATGTGTGATCTTCATGCATTAATGGTGTGACCACAGTAATTGTTGCTTGGTTTAAAGAATTCACACTTGTTGTATCATGCTCTAACTCCATAATCTCCCAATCTTCTTAATACAATCATGAGATTTTGGAGATGTTCTCTGTCTTCCTTACTGGTACCAATGATGACATCCAAGTAATAGTGAGTGGCTGGGCAGCCTTGCAGTATCTGGTCCATAGCCTTCTGCCAGTGTGCTGGTGTAGATGCTACTCCAAAAATAAGGCCTATTATCCTGATAAAGCCCTTTGTGAGTGTCTCCCCAACTCCAACCCAAGGACTAGGCTAAGATTCCTCTTCTTCACTCTGATCAGACCCACATCTGCCTACCAATCAAGCACTTCAGATCCAACCACTGGGCAGCACTGGGTACAGCTAAGGACCCACAGGCACTGGTCCATCCAGCATAACCTTTCTCGGTGTAGCAGAACCTCTGGATTACCAAAGTCTGTTTAGTCTTTTCTGGAGGCTTATAACCAGGGGAAAATATGAAAAATAGATCTAAAAAATAGATTATTTATACTGTTTTGGCTTCATTATTGTCATCACCTCAGACTGTATCTCCCTCTTGACCCAACCGAGGAGAACTGGCCTCATGGGATAATACTGTGACAAAACATGTGACAGGTCAAGAAAGTTCACTATATGGAATGAGAAGTCATTCTGTGAATCAGATAGGAACATCACCCACATCAACGATCTCTCCGACTTGGACCACTTCTGAACAGACAGCCTGTCCTGGCTTTGGAGGCCTGACTATTGAGTGGGTGCGGGGTACAGGGGAGTAAAGCAGCTTGTTTTGTTGCTGTAAAGGTGCTTGCTACGTTATTTCGTTTTGCTGTTGTGTTTAGGGTGGCGGAGTGGACATACACCTCAACTAATGGAGGTGGAAGGTGCTCCACTCCCTGCAGGTCACTCTTGGCAAGGTGTAGCACCCGCTTAGCCCCTCGATCAGGGTCATGTGAACTCATGGTAACAGGTGGTGGAAAGTCCTATGAGCAGCTGGTGCCTATCACAGGCCCTGGTTATGCATCCACTGACGATCTCTGAAGAGTACTGATATTGGCTGGGGGGGTCACCCATCTAGTAAAGACACGGCCCAGAAGGCGGCAAATGGCAAACCACTTCCGTAGAAAAACTTGCCAACAACAGTCATGGTCATGGGACGATGACTGCCCACATCATACCACACGGCAGAAAATAATGACGATAATGTTGTTGCATTGTTCTTCTGAACACTGTGGACCTGCTGTATTGCTGTTGGAATGTCTGGAGATACCTGCGGGCTACCCCAAGCACATACTTAGAATGCGTTGGTGTAAAGCTTCAAAGTGTATTTATTACCACAGTTTATATGCAGTATACAACCCTGAGATTCGTCTTCCCACAGACAGCCCACAAAACAAAAGAAAACATGGAACACATTCAAGGAAAAAACATCAAACTGCCAAAGCACAAAAAAAGAACAAATTGCACAAACAGCAAAGAAAAATGAGAAAACAGCATATAGCATATAAAACATCAAACCAGAAAGTTATCAAAACAGTCCAGGCAAGTTCAGTTCACTCTAATGTTGCGTCACTGCAGGCCGCAGACTGCAGGTTGTTAACATAAATTACGTATTTCAGATATGTTTCATAGTAATTGTGATAAATAAAATAAAATTATTATGTTTGGTTGTAAAGGAGGGTGACAAGATCCCCAATAAAATGCTTGCCCACAGACAGTTAGTTGGCATTGATAACTAGTTCCTAGAAATGACCAAAATTCAGGCCCATCGCACATTGTCACAAGTGATATTCATCCTCCCAACCAAAGTAATCTCCCAAATGAAGTGTAAAAAGTTAAAACTTACTCACAAAAAGAAATTCAGCTAAAGTATTTCCCACCATAAACAATTAAGCAAAGCTTCAGGACACCACACTAACCCGTTCATTGTCATCCTGGGAAATCAACATCTGACTTTATTATTCTCTTTATTATTATTATTATTCACTTAGGAGAATATTATTCTCATGACTCCTGAGTTTCATCTTGTAAAGGCAAAAGAATTTTGGAAATGTCTCTCAAAAATATACAAAGGAGGAAGTTTTTTTATGCAGTCAAACTTTAAATCGATTTTCTTAATCGCAGGAACTTAGGGGAAAAAAAACTACTTTTGAGAGCATACGTCTAGTAGAGACATACTGGCCAAAGCTTCTAAGTTCAAAGTAAACTTGTTGTCACCATATATAATCCTGTGATTCATTTTCTTATAGGCATGTTCAATAAATCCACAGTAGAATAATAACTATAGAATCAATGAAAGACCGCACCAACTTGGGTGTTCAACCAACCAGCGTGCAAAAGACAACAAACTGTGAAAATACAAAAAGAAAGAAATAATAACAAAAAATAAATAAACAATAAATATCAGGAACATGAGATGAAGGGTCTTTGAAAGTGAGTCTATAGGTTGTGGGAACATTTCAATAATGAGGCAAGTGAAGTTGAGTGAAGTTACTCCCTTTGATGGTTGAGGGGTAATAATTTTGCCTGAACCTGGTAGTGAGAGTCCTGAGGCTCCTGTACCTTCTTCCTGATGGCAGCAGCGAGAAAAGAGCATGGCCTGGGTGGCGGAGGTCCCTGATGATGGATGCTGTTTTCCTGCAACAACGCCTCATGCACAAGTGCTCAATGGTGGGGAAGGTTATCCCTGTGATGGACTGGGTCATATCCACTGCTTTTTGTAGATTTTTCACTGAAGGGCATTGGTGTTTCCACACCAGGCTGGGATGCAGCCAGTCAATATACTCTCCACCACACATCTAAAGAGGTTTGTCAAAGTTTTAGATATCATGCAGCATCTTTGTGAATTCCTAAGGAAGTAGTCGCTGCCACACTTTGTCTGTAATTGCACTTAGGTGCTGGGCCCAGGACCGGTCCTCTGAAATAACATCAGGGAATTTAAAGTTGCCGACCCACTCCACGGCTCATCCTCTGATGAGGACGTCTCCCTGAAGTAAATAGTCAGCTCCGTGGTCCTGCTGACATTGACTATGAGGTTGTTGCTGTGGCACCACTCAGCTTCAGAACATGAACAAAGTCATTGGCTCACACCCTGCTCTGACCCGGTGGAACAAACACTTAGCGGCTCAGTTTAATTTCCCATCTGAAGGATGTTACTGCCAACATAGGGCCCCTCCTCAGTACAACATGGGTGTGTAAACTTACTTTAAATGCCCACATCCTGCAGCAGAGCTAAAACTCAAAACTTTCTGAAAATTAAGCAAAGCCAAGAGTCTTAGCAGCAGCTCAAAACATGGTTCTGCAAAATTATTCTATTTGTGCACAAAATGTTGACGTTACTAACAACCTGCATTTAATTCTCATCCCCATGAACTGAGTGAACATTTCAGTGACTGGTTAGTCTTCAATCATAATGGCAAGAATGGAGTCAAATGTGGGATTGACAAAGCAGATGGGTTTTTTTTAAAAACAACATCCTTCTAGTTTCATGGTCACTACTGCTAACACTAACTTTTAAATTCCAGATTTATTTAAGTATTTTAATTTAATTTCTACTGCTGTCATGGAGGCATTTGAAATTGCACCCCTAATTTTTTTTAACTCTGGCACTTGGAAACTAGCCCAGAATGCCAACCAGCATGCCTTACCCCTGTAGGTGAGAGGACTGATTTCCTTTGTGTATGTTGAACAATCAAATCACCAATGTTCTCAGATGCCCAAAATAGGCAGGAGAAGCAATGTGGACATGAACTGTGAAACAATGGAAATTCTGAAGACTACATTCCCAAGTGCAGACAATCTTATTTCCCCGGCCAAATGTGGAGTTATACTAGAGTCAGGTAGCAAAATTTATTAAACTATTCAGGTTCTCAGTTCTACCATCTATCTCAGAACACAAATTCAGTAAAGTACGATGATGGAGTTTCCTGGCAAAAGAAAGACAAGGAAAATATTAACACACCAGCTTAACTCTGTGTTTCCTGGTTAAATAAAGGTTGCAAGCTTCAAGAGTAGTGATTCCCTATCGCAGGAAGTCACAGACAGAATTGGCTGCCGTGTTACTCTTCAAACACAGCCAAGCCCCTTTGTCAACTAAAGGAGTGCTGTTTCAATCGGCACATAAGACGCAAAAGGCCGGTTCAAACTTACCTAAAACTCATCTTGAATCAGGGCGGGCTCGGGCTCGGGCTCTGGAATCGTTTTGTGCTCAGCACAGGCGTTCGGCAGTCTCCGAGGTCACGCACGGCTCGTTCAGAGGAGGAAGCATCAGTCTATCAGATCAGCACGGTTTCCCCCCCGGTGATGAGAAATGCAAGCAGGCGACTTGCCCTCAAGAGAGTCGGCGTTCCCCGGGATCTGTCCGCCGCACAGACACGAGGTTCACTCCCTGCTCGATAGCTCTCGGATGACAAGGGCTGGCCCCGCCTGCTACCCCACACTTGGGTACCAGCCAGGGCGGCCTTCGTTCGCGATTGGCTCCGAGACGCGACCACTTCGGTTATTTATCGCCCATCTTAGAAAGCCGAGCTCGAGTCAGAGGGGGAGGACGGGGAAATCCCTTCCGGAGGCTCTTCCTTTGCCAAAGCCCGTCGTGTCCCGAGCACAGCCCTCTTCAGCAGAGAAAGTTTTATTTTTTAATTGTGAATCACCGACTGTCCAATGGCTCCTCCGCCTAATTCTACTCTCTCATCAATGAAACCACAGCCAAGCTCTTGGGCGCCTCTCGGAGCTGCGCCGGGGAGGGGAGCAGTAGGGAAGAACTGCCCTCTGAGGGTATCGCACTCCGAGGAAGATATGAGGGGCCGGACGGGGACAACAGTAGAAGTGTGTGCAACTGGCAAAAATATTGTTCAAAGACACCTGCAAGCATAATTGTGCAAAAGGAGCGCAGGACACGTCGGTACAATTACACTGCATGGGGAAATGTACAGCCGCAGCTCCCTGTCTCTCAGAAGGAGAAATTAATCTCAGCACGTCTGGATTAAGTGTGCAGAGATGGCCAAAACAAAAAGGCAAACATCAGCAGTCCCGGAGAATATATTACAGTAGAAAGAGCACCATCCTGAAACAGGAGGGCCTCATGGTCCGAGGAGGCAGCCATGGCCGGCTGCTGTCAAACACACTAACTACAGTGTTAGCCTGAAGTTAGCAGATCACACGGTGTATTCTCGGCGACCGGAAAACAACAGGAAAGAATAACAACCTGAGTCAACATCACAGGTTTTTGTTACATTCTTCTGTCTGGGTTCTCACCCCCCTGTCAGGTGCCATTCACTGATGAGCCAGATAACCTCATCTACAGTTTAACCCCTAGTTTGATCCTCTCGGGGACACTGTCTCCCTGCTGCTCCACAAGCCGCATCTGTCTCCATTTCAGGTCTGACAAAACGCCTTCCTTCTGAAACACCAACTCCCTTTCTCTTCTCACAGATGCAGCATGACCTGCCCAGTATTTTCAGCATTTTCTGTTTTTTGTTCTAGATTTCCAGCTTTAACTTTTGATTTTCATAACTGTGCAATTCTAACTTGGTCACCTGTTCACCAAGATTCAAAAACTCAACTTCACATTTAGTCACTATCTTCACATTCTTCAATTCTTTTAAAATTTAAAACAAAATGAACTGAACATACCCAGTGACGGGCTTAGGTTGCAGAAAATTCCAAAAGTGCAAAACATGTTTTTTCCTCATTTCTAAATAGCTGACATCCTTACTTCGAGATTGTGACCTGTACTGCAACATCAAGGAAGCTATTCAAAGTTCATAGTAAATGAATTATATATAATGAACTGAGACCAAGGCTTTGGCCCTCCTCTGTCTGTTCCGGAGATTCGGGACTGTGGACTCAATTTGGTTCGGAATGCTGTTGCTTGTTTTTATTGTTTGCATGATTTGTGCTTTATTTCTCTTTCTCTGTTCATTGGGTGTTGGTCTTTTTTTTAAATCGGTTTCTTTCTGGTTTTTTGCTTTGTGGCTGCCTGTCAGCAGGCAAATCCCAAGGTTGTATAATTTCTACATACTTTGATAATAAATGTATCTTGAATGCTTTGAAATTTATTATCGAAGTATACATACTGTATTACATCATATCTCGCCACGAGATTCATTTTTTTGCAATCACAGTAAGTACAATAAACACAATAGAATCAATGAAAGACCACACCCAACAGGATTGACAACAACCAATGTGCAAAAAAAAACTGTGCAAATACAAAAAGAAAGAGAAAATAATAAATAAATAAGCCAAAAATAAATATTGAGAACATGAGATGAAGAATTCTTGAAAGCAAGTCTATCGTTTGTGGGAACAGTGCTGAGAGCAAGTGAAGTTATCCCTTCTGGTTCAGGAGCCTGATGGTTGAGGGGGAATAAGTGTTCCTAAGCCTAGAACTTTCTTGGGAAAGCCTAGGTCTTGAACTTTTTTGAGCTAAGAACCTTTTATACATAAATGTTCTGGAGTCTGTCTCTTGATTCAGTCAAGAGCTCCTTTAAAGGACTGTTACAGGCACTATCGAGATTATTGGAACCTTTGCTCTTGCACCAGGTTCCCTCCCAGATTTCACTCTTGATCGAGGCAGGCCTGTGTACAGATCTCAGCTCCCAAAATAAAGGTGACACATCAAAATACACACACAAAAGAATGGGTAGGAACTCAGTAAATCAGGCAGCATACATAGAGGGGATTAAAGATTCGAATGGTCTTATCCTGAAATGCCCACTGTTTATTCCTGTCTATAGATGTCGCCTGACCTGCTGAGTTCTTCCAGCATGTTGTGTGTGTGTTGCTCTGGATTTCCAGCATCTGCAGAATCTCTCGTGTTTACAATTTACAGCTAAAGACGTTTGTGTCTGAGAGTGAACAAGAAAGATGCATATACATCTTCATGAATTAAGGGAGTGTTTTCCTTTCAAACACTGTGGAAGGCAGTCCTTCCGAAGTACGTAACACATACAAAATGCAGGAGGAACTCAGCAGGCCAGGCAGCATTGTTGGAAAAGATGTTTCGGCCCAAAACCCTTCATTGGGTCCATATGTACCGTTTTTTATGTATTTCTTTTCTTGAATAGCCTAGAAAGTTTTGTTACGATTTAATGGTCATATTGCTGCTATTGTCCCTTTCCACACCTTGTGTGCGCGTCAGGTGGCATCATTATGGTTTTCATAACATTTGACTTGGTTTTTATAAAGCTGAGCTGCTAGCTGTATGCTCAACCCAGCAGAGATGAAAAGTGTGCAAGGGGCCAGCCAGATTCAAACCTGGGACCATTCGTCTCAAGGTCCAGCACTGACGCCACTACACCACCAGCCAGCTTATAGTTGACTGTGTTATGTTGTGTTGTTATGTTGTCAGATTACAGAAATGGATTATGTAAGTTTCTGTATTTTCCTTATCTATTAATTTAACATCTTACGACTAATGTCCACAGCTAAATGGGACAGTTTGGCCTGTTGAACTCCCAGGGTCTGCAGTTGGTCGGAATTGGAGGTAGAGGAACAAACCTGGTCTGCACTTACAACCAGACCAAATACCCTGCTCATAATTTACACTTCTTTGTTGGCAACCCTATCCAGTTATAAACCTTGTGTTCATCAGACTCAAAGTCCAGTTGACACAGAGGACTGATGCAGTATGAGAGAATTTGGAAATTAAAAGAGCATAAGATATAGAGGCAGATTAGGCTATTTGGCCCATCAAGTCTGCTCCGCCATTCAATCATGTCTGATTTATTATCCCTCTCAACGCCACTCTCAAGTCAAGTTGTCACTTTTATTGTCATTTTGACCATAACTGTTGGTACAGTACATAGTAAAAACAAGACAACATTTTTCAGGACCATGGTGTTACATGACACAGTACAAAAACTACACTGAACTACTTAAAAAACAACACAGAAAAAAACTACACTAGACTACAGACCTACCCAGGACCGCATAAGGTGCACAAAACAGTGCAGGCATTACAATAAATAATAAACAAGACCATAGGGCAGTAAGGTGTCAGTCCAGGCTTTGGGTATTGAGGAGTCTGATAGCTTGGGGGAAGAAACTGTCACATAGTCTGGTCATGAGAGCCCAAATGCTTCGGTGCCTTTTTCTAGATAGCAGGAGGGAGAAGAGTTTGTATGAGGGGTGCGTGGGTCCCTCATAATGTTGTTTCCTTTGCGGATGCAGCGTGTAGTGTAAATATCCGTAATGGTGGGAAGAGTGACCCCGATGATTTTCTCAGCTGACCTCACTATCCGCTGCAGGGTCTTGCAATCCGAGATGGTGCATTTTCCAAACCAGGCAGTGATGCTGCTGCTCAGGATGCTCTTAATACAACCCCTGTAGAGTGTGATGAGGATGGGGGGGGGGGTGGGGGGGTTGGAGATGGACTCCCCTCAGCCTTTGCCGAAAGTAGAGACGCTGCTGGGCTTTCTTTGCTATGGAGCTGGTGTGTGAGATTCTCCGCCAGGCGAACACTAAGAAATTTGGTGCTCTTTATGATCTCTACCAAGGAGCTGTCAATGTTCAGTGGAGAGTGGTCACTCCGTGCCCTCCTGAAATCAACAACCATCTCTTTTCTTTTGTTCACAGTAAGAGACAGGTTGTTGGCTCTGCACCAGTCCGTTAGCCGTTGCACCTCCTCTCTGTAAGCTGACTCGTCGTTCTTGCTGATGAGACCCACCACGGTCGTGTCATCAGTGAACTTGATGATGTGGTTTGAGCTGTGTGTTGCAGCACAGTCATGGATCAGCAGAGTGAACAGCAGTGGACTGAGCACGCAGCCCTGGGGAGCCCCCGTGCTCAGTGTGATGGTGTTGGAGATGCTGCTCCCGATCCAGACTGAGGTCTCCCAGTCAGGAAGTCTAGAATCCAGGTGCAGAGGGATGTGTTCAGACCCAGTAGACTCAGCTTTCCAGTCAGTTGCTGAGGGATGATTGTGTTGAATGCTGAACTGAAGTCTATGAACAGCATTCAAATGTGCGTGTCTTTTTTGTCCAGGTGGGTTAGGGCCAGGTGGAGGGTGATGGCAATGGCGTCGTCTGTTGAGCGGTTGGGACGGTACGCAAACTGCAGGGGGTCCAGTGAGGGGGGCAGCAGGGTCTTGATATACCTCATGACGAGCCTCTCAAAACACTTCATGATGATGGATGTGAGTGCAACGGGACGGTAGTCATTGAGGCAGGACACTGAAGACTTCTTCGGCACGGAGACGATGGTGGCGGCCTTGAAGCACGTTGGAATGGTGGCGCTGCTCAGGGAGATGTTGAAGATGTCAGTGAGAACATCTGCTAGCTGGTCTGCACATCCTCTGAGCACTCTACCAGGAATGTTGTCTGGTCCAGCTGCCTTCTGTGGGTTGACCCTGCACAGGGTTCTTCTCACATCCGCCACGGTGGGACACAACACCTGGTCATTTGTAGGAGGGGTGGACTTCCTCGCTGCCACGTCATTTTCCACCTCAAAATGAGCATAGAAGTTATTCAGCACATCTGGGAGGGAGGCATCACCCGCACAGTGAGGTGGTGTTGTCCTGTAATTGATGATGTCCTGGACGTCCTTCCACATGCACCGAGAGTCGCCGCTGTCCTGGAAGTGGCTGTGTATTTGCTGGGTGTGTGCACACTCTGCCCCTCTGATGGCCCGGGACAGTTTGGCCCTTGCTGTCTTTAGGGCTGCCTTGTCACCTGCTCTGAAAGTGGATTCACGGGTCCTCAGCAGCGCATGCACCTCAGCTGCCTTCTCCCCATAACCTTTGATGTCCTTACTAATCAGTGGATAAACCGGATTCTGATTCAACATCCGCTTTAAATATATCCAATAACTTAGCTTCCACTGCAATCTGTGGGAAAGAATTTCACAGATTCACCACCCTCTGGCTAAAATAAAAATCCTCTTCACCCCTGTTCTGAAGGGATGTATTTCCGTTCTGAGGCTGGGCCCTCTGGTCCTAGACACCCTACCATAGGAAACATCCTCTCCACATCCACTCTATCCTGGACTTTCAATATTCAATGGGTTTCAATGAGATCCCCCCCATATTCTTTAGAACTCCAGTGAGTACAGGCCCACAGCCACGAAATGCATGTTTCATTCCGGTATCATTCTCATGAACCTCTTCTGGACCCTCTCCAATGCTAACACATCCTTTCTAAGATTAGGGGCCTAAAAATGCTTACAATACTCCTAGTGTGGTCTGACAAATCCCTCATCGAGCCTCATCATTACATCCTTGCCCATATCCTAGTACTCTCCAAAGGAATTCTAAATTGTATTTGCCTTCCTTATGGTTTGTAACTCTAAAACATAAAACCAATTGGAAGAAAAACAAGAGAGTCCAGAAAATGAGTTTAACTGTTTTTACTTTAAGTGAGGTGCCTCCATATGATGTGGTGTTGTAATGACGTATGCCATTTACGTAAGTTTACATATAGCCCATACTGAATCATTTAAACAAACAATGATTAATCAATCAATATATTTACAATATTACTCAAATATTACTGAAATATTAAATACACAACATTCCTTACCACCGACTCATCCTGCAAGTTAACCTTTAGGGAATCCTGCCCAAGTCCCTTTGCACGTCTGATTTCTGAATTTGCTGTCCATTCATTTGAAGTTCTTCTGCAGACTCCCTATTTCCTCAACACTACCTAGATGTTCATCTACCTTTGTGTCATCTGTAAACTTGGCCACAAAGCCATCATGTTAGGAAATCTGCAGATGCTGGAAATTCAAACAACACACACAAAATGCTGGAGGAACACGGCAGGCCAGGCAGCATCTATAGGAAGAAGTACAGTCAATGTTTCGGGCTGAGACCCTTCGTCAGGACTAACTGAAAGAAAAGATAGTAAGAGATATGAAAGTGGGAGGGGGAGGGGGAAATCCAAAATGATAGAAGATAGAAGGCTCTTGAGGAAATATGGTCTGCCTCAGGAATTGCTGCTGCAGTTCTATACTACAGTCATTGAGTCTGTCCTGTGCACCTCCATCACTGTGTGGTTTGGAACCGCCACCAAGCAGGTTAGAACCAGACTACAGCACACAGTGAGGACTGCCGAGCGCATCATTGGAGCCTCCCTGCCCTCTATTGTGGACCTGTACTCTTCCAGGTTGAAGAAGAGGGTGGGGAACATCATAAAGGACTCCTTCCATCCTGCACACGGACTGTTTGAACTGCTTCCGTCTGGTAGGCGCTTCAGATCCCTCCAGACTAAGACTAATAGGCACTGGAGAAGTTTTTTCCCTACTGCGGTCACTTTGCTGAACAGTTAACTGCTGGTTAGCTGTCAGCTAACTATTACTTGGATTGCACTACTTGTATGTATAATCTATATTTTCATTTATATTTATCATTATTATTGTTATGAGCAGAGAGACAACATCTGCCGGAAGTAAATTCCTTGTATGTGTACAGGTACTTGGCGATTAAAGTCTGATTCTGATTCTGATTCTTACAGGGGGGGGGAGGAGTGAAGCTAAGAACTGGAAAGGTGATTGGCAAAAGGGATACAGAGCTGGAGAATGGAAAGGATCATGGGACAGGAGGCCTAGGGAGAAAGAAAGGAGGAGGGGAGCACCAGAGGGAGCTAGAAAACAGGCAAGGAGTGATTGTGAGAGGGGCAAAGAGAGAAAAAAAGAGGGGGGGGGGATAATAAATAAATAAATAAACAAACAGATAAATAAGGGGTGCGGTAAGAAGGGGAGGAGGGGCATTAACGGAAGTTAGAGAAATCAATGTTCATGTCATCAGGTTGGAGGCTACCTAGACGGAATATCAGGTGTTGTTCCTCCAACCTGAGTGTGGCTTCATCTTGACACTAGAGGAGGCCATGGATAGACATATCAGAATGGGAATGGGACGTAGAATTAAAATGTGTGGCCACTGGGAGATCCTGCTTTCTCTGGCGGACCAGGCGTAGGTGTTCAGCGAAACGGTCTCCCAGTCCACGTTGAGTCTCACCAATATATAGAAGGCCGCCCCGGGAACACCGGATGCGGTATATCACACCAGCCAACTCACAGGTGAAGTGTCGCCTCACCAGGAAGGACTGTCTAGAGCCCTGAATGGTGGTGAGGGAGGAAGTATGAGGCAGGTGTAGCACTTGTTCCACTTACAAGGATAAGTGCCAGGAAGGAGATCGGTGGGAAGGGATGTGGGGGGTGGGGGGTGGGGATGAATGGCCAAGGGAGTCACATAGGGAGCAATCCCTGTGGAAAGCAGAAAGGGGGGGTGGAGTGAAACAAATGCTTGGTAGTGGGATCCTGTTGGCGGAAGTTATGGAGAATTATAAGTTGGACCCGGAGGCTGGTGGGGTGGTAGGTGAGGACAAGGGGAACCCTATCCTGAGTGGGGTGGCGGGAGGATGGGGTGAGAGCAGATGTGCATAAAACGGGAGAGATGCATTTGAGAGCAGAGTTGATGGTGGAGGAAGGGAAGCCCCTTTCTTTAAAAATTTATGCTGGTGGAACGTCCAAAATTTATTGGACAAAACCAACATGGTCTACAAAATCCAATGTGGGGACTGCAGCAAAGAGCACATTGACCAAACTGGGAATAAAATACCCACAAGGATCCATGAACATGAACTGGCTGTAAAGCAGCATGAGCAACTTTTCCTAGGCTCTACCCCTGAAGGTGGAGAGGGGCACAAAATTAACGGGGCAGCAGTGAAATTCATGGCGCAAGCAAACACGTGGCACACAGAGAATTCCTAGAAGAGTGGTTTTTGGAGAACAATCCTGTAAACAAACACACAGACCTCGATCCTATTTATGAACTGATGCCGGCGCAATTCCGGACCACAACGCACAAAGTCCATCACGCAACCAATCAGCGGCAAGATTTCCTCCCCACATCACAATCCGCTTTCCAAAGTGGCGACCAATCAGCTGATCGAAAAGTATATAAATTCCAAGCATTCGGAGGTCACACCACAATCAACAACGCACTGAATGGTCGCATGCTGACCAAACGTTTGCAAGTAAATCACCAAGATTGGAGAGCTCAACCCAGCCATGTCTCCACTCCTCACAATGCTCCCTGCTCATTGGTAGGAAGTATTGAAATGCAATTGTCTCTCTTGGATAGAGCATATAGGTACCTTCAGTGAGAAATTGAGAGAGATTACCAAAATTTCCAGCTGGCAAACAGCCAAACACGTAGAAACTCACTGCCGTGATCACCTTGGCAGCCACCTGCATTGCAACTTAATGATGTCATCTCTGAGGTGTGGATCCCCAGTGATGTCCCTGAGGTCAAATTGCTTCCTGAACACCCTGGCTATACGTTGATCCTGTCAAGAGCCCTTCTTCCTCTTACAGAACAAAAGCAGGTCCTTCCATCCATGATGTGCTAAACTCATTAAGCAAATGACATGATCCCATCTGCCAGCACATGGTCAATATCCCTCCATTCTCTGCATATTTGCGTGTTTATCTAAGAGCCTAATAGATACATCCATTGTATCTACCACCAGTTCATTCCAGGCACCAATCAATCTTGACGTAAAAACTTTCCCTGCACATCTTAATTGATTATCTCCCAGCTCACTTTGAATGCGTGGCCTCTGGATTAGACATTCTGACCCTGGGAAAAAGGTAGGGGGTGTCTATCTATGCCTCTCAAAATTTTATAAGCTTCTATCAAGTCTCCGCAGAGCCTCTGCGGATGCAGAGAAAGCAACCTTAGTTTGTTCAGCCTCCCCACCCACCCATCTGCCTTGTTTACTCTGCCAGTGAATGCTGTCTATCAAACTGAGTTCTGTTCATGCACTGTACCTCGAAGCAACAGGTGTCGGCGGAGATATCAGGGGCAGGTGAATCAGAATCAGAATCAACATCACCGGCACATATTGCGAAATTTATTGCCTTTGTGGCAGCAATACATTGCAATACATAATAAAAGAGGGGAAAAAAACTGAATTACAATTAGTATATATATTTGCTCTAATTCAGAGTTTTTAAGTGTTTAATATATATGTTTGTGTGTGTGTGTGTGTGTAAGTATATATATATACACACATACACACACAAATATATACTAAATAGTTAAGTAACTAGTGCAATAATAGAACATAGAAAACTAGAGTGCATTACAGGTTCTTTGGCTAACAATATTGTGCTGATCATGCAACCTACTCTAGAAACTGCCTAAAATTTCCCTAGCACATAGCTCTCTTTTCTTAGATCCATGTACTTATCTAAGAGGCTCTTAA
Organism: Hypanus sabinus; assembly: GCF_030144855.1. Lineage (NCBI taxonomy): Eukaryota > Metazoa > Chordata > Chondrichthyes > Myliobatiformes > Dasyatidae > Hypanus > Hypanus sabinus. Next base: position 14,623,063 of record NC_082724.1, read on the forward strand.
AAGACCCTATTGTATCTAATTCCACCACCGCCACCAGCAGTCAAATTCCATGCACCCATCACTCTCCGTGTGAAAAACTTACCCCTGACATCCCCTCGGTATCTATTTCCAAGCACCTTAAAACTATGCCCCCTTGTGTTAGCTATTTCAGCCCTGGGAAAAAGCTTCTCACTATCCTCATGATCAATGCCTCTCATCATCTTATACACCTCTGTCCTCCGTCGCTCCAAGGAGAAAAGGCCAAGTCCACTCAACCTATTCTCATAAGGTACGCCCTCCAATCCAAGTAAAATCCTTGTAAATCTCCTCTGCACTCTCTCTATAGTATCCACAAATCCAATAGAAATAAAAAGTAGTGATGTAGTGTTCATGGGTTCAATGTCCATTCAGAAATTGGATGGCAGAGGGGAAGAAGCTGCACCGAACCGTTGATTGTGGGCTTTCATCCTGCTGTACCTCCTTCCTGATGGCAGCAGTGAAAACAAGACATAACCTAGGTGGGGGGGGGGGGGGCTGCTTAATGGATGCTACCTTTTTGAGACATTGTTCCTTGATGCTGTCCTGGATACTACAGAGGCTAGTGCTCATGATGGAGCTGATTAAGTTTACAACTCTGAGCTTACTTTGATCCTGTGCAGCACCGACCCCCCATCCCAACCTTAACGTCCTTCAGCACCAGTCACACCACCCCCTCAAAAATGCAAAATGCAGGCAACGGTCAGCCAAACTATTCCCTCCTTAATCTGAAAGTAGCTGATCATCCCTCTAGAGGCTGGATTTCAGAAGGTGGAAGGTGGAGAGGTTGCAATACGAGTTCAAGAGTAGAGAGGTTATGTTGCAACTCTACAAATCTCTGGTGAGGCCGCACTTAGAGTATTGTGTTCAATTCCGGTCACCTCATTATAGGAAGGATGTGGAAGCTATGAAAAGGGTGCAGAGGAGATTTACCAAGACGTTGCCTGGTTTGGAGAACAAGTCATATGAAGCAAGGTTAGCAGAGCTGGGACTTTTCTCTTTGGAGCGTAGAAGAATGAGAGGGGACTTGATAGAGGTCTACAAGATTATGAGAGGCATAGATGGGGTGGATAGTCAGTACCTGTTTCCCAGGGCACCAATAGCAAACACCAGAGGGCATATGTACAAAATTAAGGGAGGGAAGTTTAGGGGAGACATCGGGGTAATTTTTTTTACAGAGAGGGTTGTGAGTGCCTGGAATGACTTGCCAGGGATGGTGGTGGAGGCTAAAACATTAGGGGTATTTAAGAGCCTCTTGGACAGGCACAGGGATGAAAGAAAAATAGAGAGTTATGGGGTAGTGTGGGTTTAGTACTTTTTTTAAAGGAATGTAGGGGTCGGCACAACATGGAGGGCTGAAGGGCCTGTACTGTGCTGTATGTTCTATGGTTCTATGATGGTTGTAGTTTGTTCTGCCTAAGGCTTGAACATCTATACAAACCTTTGGTCATCTACCCTATTTTATGTCTCTATGGCTTGGTTTGGAATACTAGCAATTAATTGCTTGTGAATAACTGCCTTATTCCAAGATCCAGATTAAGAAAAGATTGATTGTCTGCACACAAAATGCTGTAGGAACTCAGGTGGGCAGGCAAAGATGCAGGGGAATAAAGAGCTATGTTTCGGGTTGAGACCCTTCATCAGGACTGGATAGGAAGGCTCAGGAAGACAGAATCCGAAGTTGAAGGGGAGAGGAAAGAGTACAAGCTGGATGGTGATAAGTGAAACCAAGTAAAGAGGGAAGATAAGTGGGTGCCGGGCGGGGGTGGGGGGGGTGGGGAGAATGAAGTGAGAAGCTGACAGGGATAGGTGGAAACAGTAAAGATGTGAAGAAGGAATCTGATAGGACAAGAGAATAAGCCATGGGAGAAAGTGAAGGAGGAGGGACACCAGTCAGAAGTGATAGGAGAAGCGACGAGATGAGAGGGGAGCTGGAATGGGAAATGGAAAAAGAGAGGACGTGGGAACCAGAAGTTAGAGAAATTGATGTTCATGCCATCAGGTTGGAGGTTAGGCAGGTGGAATATGAGGTATTGCTCCTCTAAACTGACGGTGGCCTCATTGTGGCAGAAGAGGAGGCCATGGACCAACATGGTGGAATGGCAATGGGGATTGGAATTAAAGAGATTGGCCACTGGGAAATCCTGCTCATTGTTTATGGAGTGAAGGTGCTCGAGAAAGCCATGCTGACCCGCTGAGTTCCTCCAGCATTTTCTGCGTCACCCTGAACTTCCAACATCTGCAGAGTTTCTTGTGTTTATGAATTGTCTGTGATCAATTTCCTCATCAAAATAGTGTGTGATGAGGGAAACCTGCAATGGAGGAGATGCCATGAGCACTAGTCTTTTTAATTGGACGAGACAACAAGGTACAAAGGAACTTTGGTGAATAACTGCAGGAAAATTGACTTTAGGACTTCATGTGGTCCTTCAAAGGAGCAACCTCTGAGGTTAAATGTGAGCAAATTTGGAGCTCCGGTCCTGGACAACCAGATCTAAATCCAAATGAAAAACCTGGAAACAGTCAGTAGATAGCCTTTCCTTTTCTACCTTGCCAGGAGTTGCCTAACCTGTTCAGCATTTGCTTTGGTAACACAGGTCCTGATATTTATAAATACACTCCAGACAGCAGCCTGTAAACATTTTCGATGAAGGGCACTGGATTGTTATCAGCATCAGTATTACAAGATTTGTACATCATGAGCATTTAATTTTAGGTATTGAATAAAAAGCACTTTGTGTCTGGAACTTTCTTCACAACTCTCTATTGATTGACATTCTCATTAGAAAACTTCTTAAGCCTCTTGATATTTGTAAGTGGTTCTGTCCCCTCTTTCCCCCCTTCTATCCCCCTACTGTGCAGTGAACCAATACTAACAAATGTCAAAGAGTTTATAGAAGTCTGCAGTTTGGCAAAGATGCCCCAGGGAAGATGTTTACCAATCTCTTGTCAACATGGATTCTACATAGCAAAATCTATGGTCAAAGTAATATTGTATTGTACAAGAAAAAGACTCACTTCCAGAACAAAATAGTTTTATCTTCATACATTTAAACATTAATTTCTCAAATTTCTAGTAATTTCTCCCCCCTTCCTCCTCTTTTTCTCTATTCCCCAGTCTGGGTTCCCTCTCATCCCTTCTTTTTTCTTCTCAGCTGTCCACCACCTCTCTCTGGTGCCCGTCCTCCTTCCCACTCTTCCATGCTCCACTGTCCTCTCCTATTAGATTCTTTCTTCTTCAGGCTTTCATCTCTTCCATCTATCACCTCCCAGCTTTGTACTTCATTCCCCCTCCCCCACTTCCCCCCTCACCTCCCAACTTGCCAGCGCGTGCTTCTTCCCCTACCTGCACCTTCCCATTCTGCGCCCTTACCTTCCGGAACTGATGAAGGGTCTCGGCCCGAAGTGTCGACTGTTTACTTCCTTCCACAGACCTGCTGAGTTCCTCAGCACTTTATAGGTGTTTCTTCATAGCCTGCCACTCTCAGTCCCAGAAAAGAGCATTTCACTTCGTGGCCGTCATGTGGCACTGTCGCTGTACGAATCAGCCCGTGTTTTCAGTCCAGCCAAGATGTGGTAGAGCTGTGTCAATCTGATTGAAGGTTCTCATGGGAAACCCAAACAGCATCCTTTTCGGATCATGTGGTCCTCCCAGCCTCTTCCATCCGTCCAATAAAGCTGCAGCTGATCCTGTCGCTCAGCCTTCCTTTCCTGCACTCATTACACCCTACCTAAAGCTTGTGATCTCCACCAATTTAAATCATAAATCCTATTGTTAGGCATCTACTCTAGAACATTTAAAATTAAATCATGAAGCATTACACATACAAAAGTGAATAGTAAGTGAATGTGTTTTTTTTGGCACAACCTCCTCTATAGAAAGAGGGAAATGAGGTGTTAGTTGTGTTAAGGGGCTGTAAATTATGGCACCACAGCCTCATTTCAACACAGGATTACCAGATCACTGCACTCTTCAAAAGTTAAATAAAGCGCCGAAAGTGCAACAAAATGTTTCAACTGGTTGCCTCTCTGTAACTAACACTTTAATGTGTCTTCTGAGAGTTGAAAAGCATATGTCAAACACATGCTTGCCCAAGGTTATGACATAGGAATAACAGTGAGATCATTGGCGCTGTTGGTTTCTCAGGCTGGTATAGTTGTGGGTGGTAATGGGGATGAGCTCCCACTACCTATTAAATGCTCCCAATGGCGCGCGCGTCAAGTAGCCTCTGACAACCAGGTCCAATTCTTGGCCTTAACGTGTGGCTTAGCTACTAAGCCCAGTGGAACCATTTCTACTGACAGAAGGGGCAAAGGCGGGTTACTGGTGCTTTAAAACCAGTCACTTCAGGCGGATGGGGCTCGTCAGCCCCTTCTGTCAGCAGCTCAGCTAGGAAGAGGGAAACGCTGATCTCAAACCTCTGCTGTCTTGCAGGTTATACCCACTAAGGGGGAAGGCTCGGGGAGTAAACCCACGAGGGAAAAATCCAGAGCTGGAGTCCCTAACACGGTCCTACCTTGAGTTCAACGCTGACTGGTAACTCCTGGCAAAATCTTACTCTCCATATTGTAATGCCCTGGATTTGCGTGTCTAGACAGCTAGGACACAATATCCGTGTTCAACTCTGACTAAGAGGCCTCCGAATTGGTGCTGTTGACGAGGAGAGGATCACGAAGCAATTTCCATACATGAAGAAAATAAGAGGTCCCTGTACAATCTGTGCCCATAGTCTATTGTCTATTATAATTCTTCCTAGCAAAGAAAACTCCCCCTGCACATAAACAGCAAGAATCTACTTACATAATACATGATGCTAGAAGTAGTTGTGGCACATGTAAGTGTAGTTTTCTCAAATCAAGCTCTTTTTTGGCAGCTCCTTGGGACTGGGGATGATGTGCTTTGATTCTGGTTTTGTGGTTTCAGAGGTGGCCGAGAAGGCCCATCTTATGAACCACGGACTCTTCCATAGTCGGGCAGGAAATGGCTGTAGGGCCACGTTGGATTAGTTCTGTGTGATGAGACGCTTCTTATGCAAGGCTTCTGTGAGTTCTTGGTGAATGAAGACATCAAAGCCAACCCAAATGCCCACCATCACATCATGCACCTTTGGGCTACAGGTTCCAAGGAGTCAGGAGGGATCTTGTACTTCTTTAAAGAGGTTTTGATTACAAACAAACTCTCTGGCACAGAAAAATAGAGGGTCTTAATCATTCTGAAAATTTTTTGGACACTTTAAAAAGAAAGAAACAATTTTAAAAGCTTTTATTACATCTTCTTTGTCCCATTTTCCTTCTCTTTTACTTTTTAGTTTACATCAGTTTAATTATTCCATTAAACCCTGTCTGCTTCAATCTTCCTGGCCAAAGAGGCAATGTTGTAGTTGCAGCTGTTACGAACCCCGTAACTGGGTCATTTACCAGCAAAGATAGAGAGGTCCGTTGAAGTCTGATGATACTATTTTAACAGTATTTATTAGTAAAAATACACAAAAATAATATCAATGCAAACATACAGATAATATACGTCGTCAATACTAAATCTAAAAGTGCGGGTATAATAATAATCAATAAGAAATAAGCTCTATCGTTGTCTAGGGGATAATGTATTGTCCAATGGAAATATAAAAATCATTCAGTTCATTCAGGCTGCAGCCTGTGGTTGGAATCAAGAGAGAGATTTTAGAAACTTGCCAGCTTTTCCTTTTTATGATGTCGATCCTTCGAAATTTCTTTGGTGTGGGTCTCTTCTTTAGCTAAGCCGTTCTTCCATGGTAAGGCCCCAATCCCAGGCAAAGGGAAAGGACGCACGCGAGCCCCCCACCGGCTGTCGCTATTAAACGCTGTCACGGGATTTCTAGCCTCTCTCCTGGTGCGTCTAAAGGGGTTGTTCCCCAGACCCTCTTTTATCCTTACTCACGGGGTCTCAGACGTCAATCAGGTTGGGATGATGCAATCCCTCAACCAGCCCACTCTGGTCATTCCCTGAGGGCTTCAATGAATAGTACAGTACTCAATACACAATTCCATCTCCAAGAGACAATAGCCGTTATCAAGGGTTCTGCCTTGCTGTGGCCAGGACACATTCCAAGCCTGTGTATTCTGGACATCTCTCTCTCATTTCCTGGGTCCCAAACCCAAATTAATAGCGATCTTGTGATTCTCAAAAAGGAGGGGGCTACTTTGTACCCTTCAGCCCCTCAGTGTTGTGGCACATTCGTAATACAGCATAGACCCAAACGCTAATTGTTCATTGCTTCCTATAAACACTGGGCAGACTGAAGTCTCAGTTTATAAAACTAATGCCTGAGATGAGCTGCAAATCCAGACTGAATGCAACTTCAAGGAGAGGAAGTATTGTGCACTTTTGTTGTGATGTTCTTGCAAAAAAGATTCTGAATAGACCATAAGATATAGGAGCAGAATTAGGCCGTCTGGCCCCTCAAGTCTGCTCTGCCATTTCATCTTGGCCAATCCATTTTCCCCCTCAGACACAATTTCCTGCCTTCTCCTCATATCCCTTCATACCCCGATTAATCGGACACCTTGGTAGCGTAGTAGTTAAATACAGGCGACCTGGGTTCATTTCCCGCCGCTACCTGCAAGGAGTTTGAATGTTCTCCCCATCACCCCGTGGGTTTCCTCAAGGTGTAACTGTTTCCTCCCACTGTCCACAGAAGTACTGAGGAATTGAATATATAAAAAAATCATTTTGAACCTATGTAACCTCTGGCTAAAAGAATAATTGGGACTGAATAGGAATTTTTGTACTGAAGTAAACTCTGTCTTCAGCAGTTGACTAAGAGAGGCTCATTACCAGTTCTCCTCGACTTGCAAGGAGACATTGAGAGTTTGATAATTGGACGTTGTACCCTCATTTGAGGAGGACTCACCCATAAGGACAGGAATGAACATCCATCTGTAATTAAGTCAGGGCCTAGCAAAGGGAATACTGATAGGGACTGGACAGCACATCCACCTGTAATTAAGCCTTGATCTAGCAGACTCTCTTATCTGTAACTAAGTTTTGCACCAACAGACTTGGTGGGCATACCAGTTCAAATGATATCTTGCAACAGCAATGAAGGGGCTTACTATGTTTAAATATACACTGTAACCTGAGGAAGCAGGCCCACTTGTCAGACGGTGGCAGTACTTATGCCTTCCCTTTGACAACTGGGTCTCAAACTCCTGCAGGAAGATGCACAATAAACTGTGCTAACTATAAGAAGCTGGTCTTCCCAGTTTTATTCAGATTCAACTTTGAAGTACCAATTGGTAAATCACTGTAAATTGTCCCGTGATTAGGCTCGGATTAAATCGGGAAATTGCTGGTGGTGTGGCTCATGTGCTGGAAGGGCCTATTCCACGCTATATCTCAGTAAAAATCTATCAACCTCTGCCTTAAATATACCCAATGACGGCCTCCACATCCGCCTGTGGCAACAAATACCACAGATTCACCACTTTAGCTAAAGAAATTCCTTCTCATCTCCATTCTAAGAGGATGCCCCTTAATTCTGAGGCTGTGTCCTTTGGTCTTAGACTCTCCCTGTATAAGAAACATCCTCTCCACATCCACTCCACTGAGGCCCTTCAATATTGAATAGGTTTCAATTGGGTCACCCTCATTCTTCTGAATTCTAGTGACTACAGGCCCAGAGCCATCAAATACTCCTCATATGACAAGCCTTTCAATCCTAAAATCATTTTCATGAACCTCCTTTGAACCCTCTCGAATATCAGCACATCCTTTTTTTAAATAATGGGCCCAAAACTGCTCACAATACTCCGTGAGACTTCAGCAGTGTTTTATAAGCAGGGAGTCCTGCACCTCAGATTTTTAAATTTTCTCTCCATTTAGAAAATAGCCTACACTTTTAGTTCTACCAAAGTGCATGACCGGACACTTCCTGACGCCGTATTTTATTGGCTACTTCTTTGGCCATTCTCCTAATCTATCTCAGTCCTTTTGCAGCCCCACTACTTCCTCAAAACTACTTGCCCCTCCATCTACCTTCATATCATCCACAAACATGACCATAAAACTATCAATGCAGTCATCCAAATCATCTGTCCCAACACAGACCCCTGTGGAACACCACTAGTCACTTGCAGACAATCAGAAAAGGCTCCCTTTATTCCCACTCTTTGCCTCCTGCCAATCAGCCAAAGCTCTATCCATGCTAGTATCTTTCCTGTAATACCATGGGCTCTTAACTTGTTAAGCAACCTCATGTACAGCACCTTGTCAAAGGCTTTCTGAAAATCCAAGTACAAAAAAGTATTGGGGAAAAAACCCCCCACAGGATAATTTATAGCCAATAGAGCACTGTGTTGCTTCCTGTCTTGGAGGTCTAATTTGGAAACTTCATTTTGTAAGTTAGATTTAAGAGAGCAAGTTCAGACAAAGACAGAGAGGTGAACAACAGCACACCCAAATCCTTGTCGACTCTCTAGCTCCTAATTATACAAATCCCATTTTGTTATTTTCAACACTTGTATCAACCTTCCCCCAGGTTCGACCACAGCCGCGGCATATTATCTACACACTAAGGGCAATTGACAGTGGCAAATTACCCTACCGACCCATAAGATATGAAGACCTGGTGGAAATCCAGGCAGTCTGTGGAGAATGTGCAAAATCTACACTGACATCACTGAAGATTAGGACCGAATCAGGGTCACCAAGGCTGTGAGATAACAGCACTACCCGCTGTATCTGTGTGCACTCCGTTCCCAGATAATATGTAGAAAAAAAACAGGGCTTTCTCCATGGTCTCTTTTACATAATCATTCTTAAATACCTAAGTAAACTCAGAGCAGTTGTTGAATGCACAGGAGAGATTTGCTGGGTTATTAATATTGTGCCAGGCAGCTTAACTTTAGTCCGTATATCAAATTACAATGGCAACAGTAATTCCCCAGGATTAAGAGATAAAAATTCACATGCAACTCTTCCTCGGATTCATTTTAGGGCAGTTTGCACAGCTGTTCGCTTCCACCTCAGGGCTTACATCAACAGTTTTGGAGCAGGTTTTAAATTGTTAACAGCCAATCTTCTCTGCTCACTTAATGATTGTGGCAAGCATGAGACAACACTTCAGAGTAGGATTCCAGCTGTCTGTTGACCACTCACACCGGGATTAAGTTCCAGGTCAGAACGGTATGACGTAAACCTGCTCTGCTGTGTAAGGGGATTGTGAAGCCATCTCCAATCCACAGAACAGCCAAAGGTAGGAAATCTCCAGTTAAATGCACCTAGATTCCAGAACATGGCTTTGCACTCGCAGAGAAGAAAGCTCAGCACGAGTGAAATTGGTTTACCCTCTCCTCCAATTAACTCAGAAACAAATTCTTGTGCTTCTAACTGTAGTAAGTAGAATTGTTGCGACCTGAACTCCGGGTCAAAAGAAAAACAAAACAAGAGTAAAGAAATGCAATGAAATTCAACTTGATAGTGCAGCGGTTAGCGAAACTCTATTTCAGAACTAGCGATCCCTGATTGCGATTCTCTTCCTGCCACTGCCTGTAAGGAGACTGAACGTTCTGCCCAGGACTGTGGGTTTTCCCTCAGGGTATTCCGACTTCCTCCCACATTCCAAAGATGTACAGTTAGGGTTAGTGTTGGCATTGGAAGCATGGTGACACTTGTGGATTGCCCTCAATAATTTGATTTGATGCAAAACAATGCATTTCACAGTATGTTTCCATGTACATGTGCCAAATAAAGCTAAACTTTACCGTTGATACCAAAACCAATTTCTAGTTCGTCGTTAAGGTTGGTGATGAGAAAAATTCTGTTGCTCCCCCCCCTATGACAGGAGTTCCCAACCTTTTTTATGCCATGGACCCCTACCATTAACCGAGGGGTCCATGGACCCCAGGTTGGGAGCCCCTGTTCTTGGAACTATCTGTTACTATCCATGTTGAAAAGTGTTACCATTAAAATGCATTTCTGGAGAGGAGTCATGTTCTTCATTCACACAAGAAGTAAGGAAGACAAATCAAGAAATCTCAACAGCTTCAATTTATGGTGTACATATTACAGAGTAAAAATAACTTAATCTCGTAAGATACAGGAACAGAATTAGGCCATTTTGCCCATCCAATCTGCTCCACCATTTCATCATGGCTGATTCAATTTCCCTCTCAGCCCCAATCTCCTGCCTTCTTCCTAAATCCCCTCATGCTCTGACAAATCAAGAATTTATCAACCTCCGCTTTAAGCGTACCCAATAATTTGGTCTCCACTGTCGCCCGTGGCAAACAAATTCCACAGATTCACCACTCTCTGGCTAAAGAAATTCCTCCTCATCTCCATTCTAAAAGAACATCCCTCTATTCTGAGGCTGTGTCCTCTGGTCTTAAACTCAACCCACCACAGGAAATATCCACCCCACACCTGCACTATTGAGGCTTTTCAACATTCAATAGATTTCAATGAGATTCCCCTTCATCCTTCTGAATTCCAGTGAGTACAGGCCCAAAGCCATCAAATGCTCCTCATATGATAAGCCTTTCAATCCCAGCTTAATTTTCATGAACCTCCTTTGAACCCTCTCCAATGTCAGCACATTCTTCAGAACAGAATATGACAGGAGTGTAATTACAGCTTGTATTAATGTAGCACAGTGGCTCACAATGTTTTTTTATCCCATAGACCAATACCATCAAGCAAGGGGTCCACTGACCCTAGGCTGGGAACCCCTGAAGTAGAATTTCCAATGCAGCAAAACATTTCAAGATGCTTCATTGAGCAAGATCAATGAAACACAACACTGAAACTTTTAATGCAATTTTTAAAACCAGTCACCAAAAAGATGGCCAAAGAGGGAGATAGATATTACGAGGCACCTTAAGATGGGTTCAGGGGATTAGGGAGAGTATTTAGCATCCACCAGCCAAAAAAAAAAGAGCTTCAGAATGATGAATGGTTAAAGTCTAGCTTCTCCAAAAGCTAGGACTGGTAGGGGAGGGGAAGATTCTCTGAGGATTGTGAAGTTGGAGGACATTGCAAAGAAAGGGAATGCAAAGCAGGGGCTTTTCTCTTTGGAGTGAAGGAGGATGAGAGGTGACTTGATAGAGGTGTATAGGATGACGAGAGGTATAGACTGAGTGAATAGCCAGAGACTTTTACCCAGGGCACAAATGACTGATATGACGCAGCATAATTTTGAGGTGATTCGAGGGAAGTGTAGGAGGGGAATTGTCAGAGGTAAGTTGTTTATTATTCACACAGAAAGCAGTGTGCGTGTGAAACGCACTGCCAGGGGTGGTGGCAGAGGCAAGTGCAGTAGGGGTGTTTAAGAAACTCTAAGATAGGCATTTGGATAATAGAAAAATGGAGGGTTATGGGAGAGGAAAGGTTTAGATTAGGACAGTTAGAGCAGGTCATAAAGTTGGCACAACATCGTGGGCTTAAGGGCTCATACTGTGTTCCATGTTCCACGTTTAAGGCCATGGAGAGCTCTGAATGCAAGCAGGGGAGTCAATGTAAGCCAAAAAGGACCAAAACTGAGGCATAACGGAAACCCGGAGCACAACTTGATGAGAATTTTGCATACTCGTTTGTTCATGGAGAGTACTGCAAGTTATGTCACTCTGAAATGTTTTGGAATAATCCAGTCTTAAGATAACAAAGATATAGAGAAGAGCCCTAGCAGCACAAACTCAATAAGGGACTGCAACAGAGGTGGATGTAGAGAGGTACGAAATGCAACTCTGGATTAAGAACTACATTAGGTTCAATTTTATTCTACGACACATCAGACTCAAGTGGCCCCCTATTTAAATGTCTTCCTGCTTCTCAGGCAAGTAGTTGCTGTTCCCCTGTTCTGAAAGTGCTTAGGGAATAAAATTCATTTGACAAGTTATTTCTTCATTTGCACACAGGTTCAAAGCACTGTTGTTATTAGAGAATCCCCTGCATTGGATAAACCTAAAGTTACCTGCTTCAAATAACAGCAGCTCACTCTAGGAAAATACCAACCTGCGAAAGGGTTCAAAATCCCCTTGATGCCAGTTGAAACTAAATTTATGTACTTACCTCCTTTGAATACACACATCGTCATCAGAATCTTCGCAAAAAGCATGCACTGAAAAGACAAAATATACGTTAGGGCTGACGTTCCTGAGTAATTATGGGGCTATCACATCTTCTCTCAGGTACAAGAATATCACATTATACCAATAAAAATTAAGGCAATGACCATCTATTGTGTAATTTCATTAGCTTACAGGAGACCTTTTTAAGTTAACGCTTGCACTCAACGAACAACATAGCGCTAAATTGAACTGAACTAAACTGGCCTCCACGAGGACCACAAACTTGAAGGCTTGTGTGCCGCAATTACCAAGTGAGCTATTTGGCTGGTGTCAGGACCTTGTGTTTTTGGCCCCTGATAGGGTCACCCATGACAAACAGGTCAAAGGGCAGAGGCCAGACTAACAGTGGTTCACCAGTCCTCATGATCGCAGCTAACAACCCTGACTGGCAACAACAAAACTGTTGCAGAAGCAGCAATGAAGACTCCTTCTATATCTGTGTGCAACTGTATGGACAGACAGAGATGGGGGACCTTCATTGCAGCCCTAAATGGTGTAACATAGAAACATAGAAAATAGGTGCAGGAGTAGGCCATTCGTCCCTTCGAGCCTGCACCGCCATTCAGTATGATCATGGCTGATCATCCAACTCAGAACTCTGTACCTGCTTTCTCTCCATACCCCCTGATCCCTTTAGCCATAAGGACCATATCTAACTTACTCTTAAATATATCCAATGAACTGGCCTCAACTGTTTCCTGTGTCAGAGAATTCCACAGATATAACAGATAGTAAGAAATAAGAGAACTAAACTGGGCATTCTGAGACTGCTTCGAGGATTCTGTTTTATGCTCTGTCTTTTTTTCCGCTCATTTTTTCCCAATTGCATGATTTGTTCTTTCTTTTTGTGCATTGCGTGTTTGATGTTTTCTTTGAAAAGGTTCCATGGTGTTTCTTTGTTTTATGGCTGTCTGTGAGAAGATGAATCTCGGGGTTGTATATTGCATACATACTTTGATAATAAATGCACTTCGACTTTGATTCTCAGAGAGTTTATATTTCAACTCAATTTTGAGTAGATTTGTTAAATTTATCCATTACCATTTGTAATATGAAGTAATCTTTATTGCAGTCAGAATTGACTAAATCTCATTCTCACCAGTTAGAGTGTAGGGTGTAATCATTTCCAGCTGTCTATATATAATTGTTAGCCTCGCCTACTATCTTGGTTGTTCTCAGTTCCCTTATTAGTGGAACAATGTAACCCAGGGATTACTATTTATAATTACTTTTAACTCGCTCTAATTAAAAGGCTTACAAAGCTGACTTTCAAACTATTCTCTTTTGCCAAGCCTGGGCTGTGGATCTTGTAAAAATCAAGTACGATGGAAAATGGAAGCAGTTTATTGCTTGTGAGGTCCTTACTCTGCACCAAACTTGCTGCCCAGCTTCCTGAGTTAACAAAAGTGAGCACATTTCATCAAGTCCTTTGTTGTTGCAAAGCATGTTGAGGTGTCCTTAATTCTGTCAGATGAATCTGAGCTTTCTTGAATCTGACAGAGAGCACTTGGTAAACACATAAAAACGCACGCACACCACCACCACCCTTGACTACTGTCTTCGCGCTAAGTATGCATACTTCAATATCTTCCCCGGTATATTCTTATAATGGGTTGGCTTTACAGTGCCTTTCCCACCATGCACAATGAAATATTTTATATCTTTAGTAATGGGGATGAGTAAGTATGTATATATTGTTTGTATACTGTATTTAATGTCAATACTTCTGTTTATTTTGTAATATGATTGTAATTACATTGTGCGGCGCATTATATCCTAATTCATGTGTAAAATTAAGTTGACTTTGTAAGTAATTAAAGACAGTATGCCCTGTTGCCTAAAAACTGGGCAGATCGCTCTCACTGGGGGGGGGGGGGGGGGAGAGAAGAGGGAGGGAGGGAAACAGGGAGGGACCAGGAGTTCACATTGGACATCACCTCTCTATGGATGTTGCCTGACCTATTTTTTATATCCAACATTTTGCTTTTTTTTGATTTTCCATTTGCAGCATTTGTAATATTTTGCTTTTGGGTCATTATGTCAATGAACTGCTGTGAGAATAAGATCAAGGAATTTCAATTGAGATTCTGGCTGGCTTTGTTGTAAGTGGGCTGTGTTCCGTTGCACAGAATAGATGTCTTAATGAGCATGTGTAACACCAAATGAGGCACAAGGTGGGATTTCCACGCAGAACACTCTTTTTAAGTAATAGAGTACAAGACACGCACTCCAACCATGCTTAACTACATTTACAAGCTGCTGGCTGAGGGTAGATTTTTATTCATTATTTATTGAGATACAATGTGGAATAGATCCTCGCAGCCCTTCGAACCAGCAACCCCTGATTTAACCCTAGCCTAATCACGGGACAGTTTACAATTAACAATTAACCTACCAACCAGTAGGTCTTTGGACCGTCGGAGGAAACCAGCGCATCCAGAGGAAATGCACACAGTCATGGGGAGAAACTCCTTACAGACAGCGGCGGGAATTGAACCTGGGCTGCCAGTGCTGTCAAGCTGAGCACTATGCTACCATGCCGCCCCAGTCTGAAAGCCTTTATAGAATTGTACAAACTACCTGGAAGCAATAGGAGGAAAACAAAACTCAATAAGCTCTGAAAATTCACTAGTTAAGTAGCCTATCTACACAGAAAATGCCACTAAACACTCGGCAGGTCAGGCTGCATCTTTGGAGAGCGAATATTTCAAACTGACAACCATGTATCTGAACTGAAATGACGAGAAACATGAATTTTGCTTCCTTTTCTGCGGGTGCTGCCTGACCTGCTAAATGTGTCAAGCATCGCCCACTTTGCTTCCATATCTCCAGACCTTTATGAGATCCCGAAGGAAAAGTCTGCACCCTGACCCCACTGATGGTCAGAAGACTGGTTTAATGCATGCCAGTGTGCGGTGGAATGGGAAAACAGCTAAAGCACAGAAGCAGCTTGCACCGGAATTTTAAAGTGCTCTCTCACATACACATGGGCATGCTTGAACTTGCATTTTAGAATGTGGTTTGGTAAATGCACACTTCAAGACAGGAGTCAGGAAGCATCCAGTAGGACTGCAACTGGGAGGTCAAAACAGGCAATTTTCACAGAGTTGACAACCGGTTGATAAAAATTAGAAGTACATTTGGGGAGAAGTTCCAAAAACATAAGGCATAAAAG
Organism: Hypanus sabinus; assembly: GCF_030144855.1. NCBI lineage: Eukaryota > Metazoa > Chordata > Chondrichthyes > Myliobatiformes > Dasyatidae > Hypanus > Hypanus sabinus. The sequence continues at coordinate 14,638,358 of NC_082724.1, forward strand.
AAAAGTATTGTACTACTTCCTGTTTTACTTCAACACAATGCGAAACTTGTTTTTAAAATGTTGATCAAATGTCCTATGTCCTAGCGTTGGAAGAGTCAGATGGGTTGGGTACAGATAATTAGATTAAAGTGATGTATTGCACTAGAAGAAAGATTTTATTTACTTCAGTGCTAAGAGTATTGTAAAATGGCCACAAATTAAGGCTGATTTATACTTGTGTGTACGGGCTACACCGCAGCCTATGCTGTAACCGATTTTCACTTCTGCGTCGCTCTACGCCGTAGTGAGCATGCATTGGTGTGCGCCAAAATGCTAGTTGGCGGTGGGATTTCTATGCCACTGTGTTGAGTTTCCTTGTGAGAGACATGGACAAGGAAATGCATTTCAAACATTTTCGCATGATGGCAGGTAGATTTGATGATCTGGTTCATCTATTTCGCATCAGTGTACGCACGGCCTACAAACATGGTGGAGAAGAAGCAACTGGAAATGCTTAGGAGGAAATGTGATGCTACCAAGGGGACCAATCACCAATCAGTTGTTGCAGTCTGCGTCGCCGCGATGCGTGAGTAACTTTTCTGGAGAGGTGCACGTCACCCTGCAGCGTAGGGTATGGCGTAGGTATGGCATAGGGTACGCGATACCTACGGTGTCAATGTAACGCACAGCATAAACCAGCCTTTACTTATGGTTCCAACAGACCATCGAACTACCCAAGCAGGTAGCAAATGAATGCAGGCAAAGTTTAAAAGAGATTATCATTTCCTTTTACACGTAGAGACAATGATACCTGGAGCACACTGACAGGTGTGGTGATGGAAGCAGACTTGATTAAGGGGCACTTAGGTAGGTACCATTGGTTGGGTAGGGGAATGTAATGGGTGACAGATGACACATATTGTTCATAATAGAAACTTCTACAGAATTCACAATCACTGTCAATGAGTTGCTGTATTCACTTTAAGACAAGGAGCCTGACGTAACAACATCAGTGTAAAGTGACTGCCTTTGGTTTGTTTGTAATGGAAATTAAGGGCTGTGGCACACAAAATGACTCTCGCATGGCTTATTCACAAAATCCTTCAATATAGTATCTACAGAAGGTGCCGCCCAAAGGAAGATCATCAGAAGTCCTTACCATTCGGGTTATGCCGGGTTTGCACAATTATCAGGAAGGTGGTACAGAACTCTGAAGTCCCACCACCACCACCAAGTACAACAGCTGATTCCCTTGCAACTGCTAACCAACAAGCAAAACCCTAATCACTGCAGTTTATGAACACCGTGACCACCTTGCACTAAAATGGACTTTGATTTGTTTTTGTTCTAAACATATTTTCTTGTAAAAATGTATGTATTTTATGATTACTTTGATTTTCTCTTGTGAATGCTGCTTTTCTGATGCCACGTGCCCGTGATGCTGCCTCAAGGAAGTTGTAAATCGCATCTGTGGGCACAGGGACTTCAGCATATGATAATAACCTCGACTTTGACTTCGAGCATGTAGGGAACGGAGGGACATGGATCACCTGCTGACAGATGGCACTGGTTTAATTTAGCATCATCGTTAGCACAGAAATTGTGGGCCGATGATCCACAACAGGCTTACAGCAATGGCTCGGGAAAGAATTAGTCCCCAAATCCTCTTGGAAACAAAATCATTCCAACTGGACTTTTAAAACAAGGTCCCTATATCTTGGGAATGCTATGTGTTGAGGTTTGCTCTGCACTCACATAATTGCCTAATATTGTGATCATATTTGACAACAACATCTGGCTTGGTTTTTATAGAATTTAAGTTGCACAATGGCAAAACCGCATATTCTAAACATGCTGTGGCAATTTGTCAGAAAGGTCCAGCCTTTTTGAAAGTTTAACTCTATATACTTGAATACTAATGTAATACTTACCCAAAAGGCTGGTATATGTCTAGGGGAAACAGAGATCCAGCCACTCACCAACCCACCTCCCGTTACGCGCAGGTGCTGTGAGAATCGAGTTTATGCCTCGCGCCCGCCAACAGTATCAAACCCACAACAAATACCGTTATGAAAAACACTTTAAAGAGTTTACTAAAATTAAAAGAGTATTAGGCAATACAATATATATATATGGAAAAAAACAAAAGGCGCCAACTTATCAAAGTTCAGTCTGTTTAGTGCACTCGTTGGAGCTCAACCATCGAACCAATTGACCCTTCGTCGCTTGCCTCCGGCTTCCACGTCTTCCACCCCAGACTCCCCGGTGGTCTTCCGAGTGCACGTCCACCTCCCTCGGCGTCTTTCTCCCGACTCCCCTCACACCAAAAACCCACGAAAACCCCTCCCCCAAGTTCCCAGCCTCACAAGACACAATAACATTCCCCATTAACAAATGAATACAATTACCATATCAGCCATTCTAAAGCGAAACAACGGCGAGAGAAACACTTATCCGACAAAGAAGCATTCCTACTCGTAACAAACCAAAGAAGCCATTTTGAGTAACATACACAGGACATTGTACACTAAAATCCTTGGGAAATTATAATTGTACACCCTTACCCCTGTGTGTGTCCTGGAAGACTACTGTTAATTAGTTCAAGATATCCGTTTTTATTCAAAATGTTTCAGGATCAATCAGTTCCGACACAGGTCCTTTCAGATTTATTCTCCATGTCAATCAAGCAAGAGAACATAGCACAAGAACAGTTTCTTCAATCCAAGATGTTGTGCCAAACAATCTAAGCTAATGGCATCCAATTAACAAAGTTCTTAAATTATTTCCAAAAGAATCAATAAATGGAACTATTTTCCCCATTTGCCCCATACAATATGTCAAAGCCAAAGTCAAGTCAATTTTATTACCAAAGTAGATATGTCACCATATTCCACTGAGATTGAATTTCCTGTGGGCATGCTCGGCAAATCTATAGAACAGTAACTATAACAGGACCATTGGAAGATCAACCAGATTGCAGAAGACAACAAACTGTGCAAATGCAAATATAAATAGCAATAAGTAATGAGAACGTGATATAATGAGATGACGAGTCTTTAAAGTGAGATCATTGGTTGTGGGAATATTTCAATGATGGGGCTAGTGAGTGTAGTTATCTCCTTTTGTTCAGGAGCCTGATGGTAGTGGAGTAGTAACTGCTCTTAAACCTGGTGGTACGACTCCTGAGGCTCCTATACCCTCTACCTGATGGCAGCAGTGAGAAGAGAGCATGGCCTGGGTGAAGAGGGTCTGTGATAGTGGACAGAGATTTACGGATGCTATTGCAATCCTGCTCTGGCTCTGGGAGACTGATCCTAAGCCAAACCCACTGCAGCACTCTCCTGCTCTCAGTTAACTTTCAGTGGTTCCCCAATTGGGCATAAAGAGACCAGGCTTCCTCTAGAACAGGGGTTGGCAACCATTAGCACTGAAAGAGCCATTTGGACCCGTTTCCCACAGAAAACACTGGGAGCCACAAAACCCGTTTGACATTTAAAATGAAATAATACTGCATACAACGTTTTTTTTTGCCTTTATGCTATGTATAAACAAACTATAATGTGTTGCATTTATGAAATTGATGAACTCCTGCAGAGAAAACGAAATTACATTTCTGCATGCAACAAAAACATTTTGAACTCCGAAAAAAAGACGTTGGGTTGAAGGTTACTTTTAAGTAAAATACTCAATGTCTATTTGAGTCCTTCTTGTATTTATGAAAAACGCCGAACTTAAATTGTCCGCCAGCAGCAAACCAAAAATAACGTCAGCCAGCTGTCAACCTGAAAAATAAAAGGACTATTTCACTGAACAATGAAAAAATATGAATATATGTAAAATAATAATTAAAATATTTATCATACTTGGTTAATGGGATTTCTGCTCCTGGACCTCAGCGCACAGCATCTGCATATCAGGGCTGTATGACGTCACCTTCATCTTTACACAGGATCGTAAGTTGTCATCTGTGAGGCGTGTGCGATGTTTGTTTTTAATAAAGTTCATGTTGGAGAACACCTGCTCACATACATATGTGGATCCAAAGATCAACAGGACTCCAAGCGCATACTTTTAATGTTTACATAAATGTCGGGGATAGCATTCCATGTTTTGAACACAAGTTTGTCCGGTTAGGGGAGGTTTTCAATATCACTCCATTTGTGATTCTGAGCAAGAACGGCCTTCTGACGGGCAACATCTTCAAGGTCTGCTGTCAAGCGTCTAAACTTGGACACCCATATGTCTTTGTCGGCTGTGTCGGCCAGTTCCATCTCAAGATCAGGTTGACTCACACCTGCCAATGCAGTCGTATTCAGCAGGGATGGATCGATGCTTAGGGGAGTGACCGGGAAGGATAATGTGTTTTTTTCCTCTCTGAACTCACAGAAGCGTTTCCCAAACGATGTTTGCATTGTGATGATTGCAGAATGTAAATACTCCGAATTTATCATGTTGTGAGCTTGATTGAACTCTCTCAAATTGGGGAAGTGAGACAATGTGCCTTTCTGTAAATCTCTGGCAAGCACTGTCAACTTGCGCTCGAATGCCAAAACATCCTCCAACATGTGCAGGGCAGTGCGTCCTTTCCCCTGAAGAGCTGTGATCAGCCTACCTTGGATCGAAAAATTAAAGAAATTGCGCACTGGCGGGTGTCAGGCTTTGGCAGTGGTGACGTATATTAATAGCGACAAAAAACACATTTTATTTAGATTGTACAAGATCACCATAATCTTCAAATTTAGAATTACATTTCAAAAACTAACAAACTAACATAAAATACATTTTAATTAAATACTCATCATTTATTTTCCAAAGCCACAGGGAGCCGCAGCACAGAGGTGAAAGAGCCAAGGGTTGCCGACCCCTGCTCTAGAACTTCGTCTTCTGACAGAGCAGGTTCAGGAATGATTAGTGACCTGGTTCACTGCACTTGACAAATGTGCCAGATGAAGACAGCTAGCTCAGAATAGTTGGTTCTTAATGGTTCACTTAATCCAGAAAGCAGAAATGTAATAAAAAATACGCAGATGCTGGAAATCTGAAGTAAAACTAGAAAATTCTGGAACTACTCAGCAAGACAAGCTGCATCTGAGTTAATGTTTCAAACTGAAGACTCTTCACCAGAACAACTTGAGACATGAACTTTTTTTTCCGTTTGCCATGGATGCCGACTAAAACTAACACTTCAGCCAACACAGTGATGACAGGCTATTCCTGGTCCAAAAATTTCAGATCCCCTAGAATAGGGGTTCACAACCTTTCTGTGTCATGGACCACCATTAAGCAATGGACACCAGGCTGGGAATCCCTCCTCTTGACTCCCTCATACCCTCCTGCCAGATGCAATGGAAGCTGCTGGTCTACCCCTCTAACTGGCTGCACCATTTCTTCCCATCCCCGTGCTACAAGCACAATGGCTACTGACCAACATCAAGCTTGTTACCATGGAGATGGCCAGTTTCATAAATTCTTGAACCAAACAACCAGCTGGCATCAAATCTCGAGCACCAACATACCATCAATAAATCAACAATATGTTCACCACTTGCAAGCAATTCAAGGGTTTTTAAACCCCTGGGCTCACTGACCTCCTCCTTCCACTGTCTGAATCTCTGCCACACCGTCACATTCTCATCCTCCAAGCCATTTCTTTTAAAGACCCTTCCCTTTGATCACTAGTTTCTGTATCTTCTTACAAGCTGTTACATATCTTGTAAAGGGTTAAAAAGAACCAGCAGAAATAGACACACCTGACTCTTCCATTATAAACTGTATTTTATTAGTAACTATGTGAATAAATTAACATAAAATGAGATAAAGTAAACAGATTAGCAAAGCATATGCATATATATAGGTGAGTAAATAAAGTTCCCAAACTTTCTCAGCACAGGTGATTAGGCGATATAGTCTTATGGTAGTATGGTAAGTAATCAGTTCAGTTCTGGAATTTGATTTGAGTAGAGTTGGAGAGAGAGAGAGACAGAGATAAGAGAGTTGATTTGTCTTCCAATGCCGATGCCAATCCTCCACGTCGTCCTCCTGCTCCCGAAACTTATTTAAATTCACCACTTGTGACCACAAAAAGAGGATGCCATCTTCTGTGGTGGAGTTATCACCCCAGGCCAGGGTTAAACACACCAATAGCTCTCAACCGGTCACCCCTTTGTCCACACTGTGAGCAAAATCCCACCCTTGTTGTGGGTACACAAAGCTCACCAGTGCCCTCCTTGCCTCTGGAGTCATGTGTCTCTTGTGTCTCCCCTTTGGTGTGTCTGATTTGAAAAGTTGACCGACCTTGCATATATCTCCAAGTGCTGAACACGGACTGTCCATCATATAACTCCGCCTTTCAGTTTCCAAGGCAATTCACACACTTTCTTTCTCCCTCCCTGCTGCTGAATTAGCACACAAGCTGTTCGCTCCCTCTCTCTCTCGTTTAAAGGAACAGTTCACTTTAGAATAATCCTTCAGTTCTCGTCACAGAGCTTTGAAGTTAATGTTGTCTGACATTTGTTCCTTTGAAGCAGGTTTTGTTTCTTCACTGTGTTAATAGTTCTAGACCTTTACTACCCCATGGATCCCTACCATTAACTGAGGGGCCCATGGACCGCAGGTCAGGAACCCCGATCTAGATAAACCCCTGTTCTAGCATTAATAGATCAAATCTATTGGATCGAAACAAATTTTGAAGACTTGTCTATTCAACAATTTATAGTCCCTCAGGATATCAATTCCTATGAAACTCAAGACAACAGGTGCCAATGCCAGTTGACTGTCCACAAATCAGAAAAGCCACAACTTGCTTTATATGATAGCTTCAATGCAGCAAAACCTTCTGAAGAGCTTCATAGCATGATGCACCATCGATAACTCTCTGAGACATGAGGCGAGATATAGGCTTTTATTGACTGGAAGAAAGAACAAGCAGCAATTGACCACCATACTACATCCTGGAGACTGAGAGCAGGGCTCAGGCCCCAATCGCCTTTATACCGGGGTCTGTGGGAGGAGCCACGGTCAGTGGGAGGAGCTATAGGAGCAGTCAGCGTGGGGGCGTGTCCAGACAGGTATATGTAGTTCACCACATAGCAATATGACCAATTAAACATTTAACACCAAGTAACTTAAAAAAAAGTTTGTGATGAATGTCTAGCATTTGGACACACTGGTAGCTTTTAATGAGCTGCAGAAAAGAGTATTGTTATGTAGTGAGTTTTAAGGCAGGAATTTTAGGGATCAGTCCTAGATCCCTGAAACCAAGGAATTCAGTGAAGTGAGAAGGAAGTCAATCATACATCGTGAACCAGCTGGCCACTGTATCAGGTACAAGGACGGAGCCTATCCACTTCAAGGTTGACGTGTTGCACGTTCAGTGTTGCTCGTCTGCACACCACTGTGCTAACGTGTGGATACTTGAGTTACTGTCACTCTCCTGACAGCTTGAACCAGTCTGGACATTCTCCTCTGGCCTCTCTCATTGAGAAGGCATTTTCGCCCACAGAACTGCTGCTCACTGAATGTTTTGTTTTGCACCATTCTCTGTAAACTTCAGAGAAGTGTGCATGAAAATCCCAGGAAATCAGTCATTTCTAAGATACCCAAATCACCCCATCTGGCAGTTATTACCTCTCAATCATCAGGCTCTTGAAGCAAAGGGGATAACTTCACTCAACTTCACTTGCCCCATCACTGAAATGTTCCCACAACCAATGGACTCATTTGCGAGGACTCTTCATCTCATGATATCAATATTTAGTGCTCAGTTATTTATTATTATTCTTTCTTTATTTTTGAATTTGCACCATTTATTGTCTTCTGCATTCAAGGTGGGCAATCTTTCATTGATTCTACTGTGGTTATCGTTCTATAGATTTATTGAGTATGTCCACAAGAAAATGAATCTCAGGGTTATCTAATGTACTTAGATACTTACTTTGAACTTTGATAGCACTATTGTTCTGTTCTACGTTCACCCTGGAACCTTGATGGTGACATTGTTCTTGGGAGTACATCCATACATTCCTTATACAGAGTGCTCATACCTCACTATTTCCTTGATGTTTTGCTGTCATTATTGTTCTGCTCTGTAAACCACATGCTCTACTTTCCACACATACAGTCACTGTACTCCTTCTCTCTCATGCGGCAACATCTGACCAGCAGTCACAAGTGTTTGTGGTTCTTCATGTTGCAGCATGGGCTGAGACAAAGACCAATAAATCAGATATGCTATACTTGAGGGAGTAATGCTTACTGAACGACAGTATCTGGAACAATGCTGTTTGCACTCTGTGGCCATTTTATTAGATACTTGTTAATGCAAATACCTAATCAGACAGTCATGCGGCCTCAACTCCATGCATAAAAGCATGCTGACATGGTCAAGAGGTTCAGTTGTTGGTCAGACTAAACATCAGAATGAAGAAAAGATTTAACCTAAGTGACATTGACCATGGAATAATAATCAGGAAGGAAGAAGAGGATACTGTTGATGTTGGTACAGTCAGAGCTATGCCAGATATTATTGGTAGCCTAGTGTCCACACAAACTCTGGATGACAGATTAGATCAGGACTTACTGATATTTTTCTCCAATGCTGAGGATTTTCATTCATTATGGCTTCAGATTGAGAAACTATTCATTTCATCACCCATTAACAAGCAGTTCTACAGGCTTGATGTGCAACGAGACATCAGAGAAAATGATGAATACATGGGCAAAGTAAAGACCCTAATGTCTAAACCTTTATTGATCAAGCAATACAGGTTTGCTTTGTGTGCAGACTGACTGGAGAGGGAATTCAGACAGAACGACTTAATATGATCTGACATTTATAAGAGTTTATTGAATGATCCCAGTGTGGAAATGACATAGTGGAACAGGAGGATAATTTGCTTGGAGTGCAGCTCTGGAATAAACATAATTCAAGCAATGAATGACAGTAATGTCACCATCCACTTTCTTGAATGCAGGCTAGATCAGGTGGACACATATCAATTTCAATGGGAAATTCTGGGGACGTAAGAGCCTGAATGGTGGGAAGAGGAAAATATGGATTGGGATGAAGAGCAATCCACAGACTCTGGAATTAATGGAATAGTTCTGCACCATGGACATAGGGCAACAGGACTTCGGCAAACTACAGGTTACAGTTAATGTCTGTCTACTGGAAAGGGCAATTGACTCAAGTACCAACTACATACATCACCACACGAGTAGTTTTGCAGGAGGATTCCAATGGTAGCCTGCCATGTCAGTCTGTGGGTGTGTGCAAGGGAGTTACTACAAATATTTGGGGAACTATCATGTACAGTCAATACAAGGACACAGAGAGAAAACTGCCAGTGACCTTGGCCAATTGAGTGAGGACTGGCAATTTCTGGCTTTATCTAGCATTAGCCTGGCACTCCGTTCATAGACCCAGTGTGAACATCTCTAAATAAAACAGTACAGGAGGATCCTTAGATACAAGTTTCACATCTGCTTTCCTCTGGGAGACAAGCCAGGTATTGATGATCATGGATAGTTCTTAAAGCCCTGAAGCAACTAATAGAGGGGTGGGGGTACTGCTGAAGAACCAGAACAAAGTGTGTCAAACTTTGTTGGTGTTGGCCCCCATTGCAAACCATATAACCCTACACAGAACCCCTGCATAAGAGAGCAGTACTATCCCCTGCCCACCTCCAGATTTATTACAGTTTCCAGACACTTAATACTTTGGACAGTCTGGCCCAGCCCCACTTCCACATATAGTTAACTTTTGGTTCTTTCCGCGCCTTGTGGCGCGTTGGGCGGTAACCTTGCCGTATCTTTAGCATTTTTGTCCGTTTTTTAAAGTTTTATGCTGCTGAATTGCTAGTCGATGCTCAACCCAGCACGGGTGGAAAGTGTGCGAGGAGCCGGCCTGATTCGACCCAGGACCATTTGCCTTATAGTTGACTGTGAATGTGAGGAATTCATGCCACTGACATTTCATACACATAAAAGGTTATATATCCATACCAAACTACCACATGGGGACAAGTCAGACTCAAAACTTTGTGTCAAGGATGAACAAAATGTAAAGGATCCCAAGGAGTGTTTGAAATCAAGGCCATCACTCAAAAGACCAAACCAGAACACTTAAAAATTCTGAGGAAAATAGTCATCAGATTACACAATAAGAAAGTCCATATGAAATAGATCATGTTTACACTTATGAGCCCAAAGTTGTCCAAACAGGATTTATGGCCAATGGGAATTGATAGGTGCTGATAAGTTGGTGTTTTCTCAGGATGTGAGATTCTCATCCAATGCCATCGGGCTTCCTTAGGATATTCGAGTACAACCTAAAAGGTTTTACTAAGTTTGAACAAAATACTGTGGCCTCCTCCTCATAAGTTATTGTGGGAAGGAGATGCCCACCTGTGTGAAAAAACCCTATCACAGAAAAGTGAATTAGAGATGGTAATGTTTGAGGAAGTGAGACTGAGTAACACAGGACTGAGGAGATTTGAGATTTACAATGTGAAAAGTAACAAAAGACAAGCAATGTCTTATACCAGAGGTGAATGGTAAATTAATTCAAATGGAATTGGACATTGGCTTGACTGTTTCAGTCATTCCACAAAATGAGTTTGAATGGCATTTCTAAAATACTGACCGAAGCCTGCAGATATCCAACTAAGAACTTATACTGGAGATAACTCCAGTGGGAGTGACATCTGTAAACTACAATAACCAGCAACCCATACTGGGTTTGTCTGTGGTAAAAACAGGAGGGCTAGCATTGTGAGGCTATGATTGGCTGAGACAAGTACAACATGATCGGAGATCCATCCACCATTTGCATGCCATATCCTTACAACAGAGTCAACTGAAAGTGAATTAAGAAAGGTACTGGATGATGCCACAACCGTCTCTATGCTCTACACAATGAAGCATTGCCCAAAAGATGACAAACCTCTGTGCCTCTGGACCAAGGAAGGGCCATGCTGCTCAGAGGTCTCAAGAAAGTGGTCCAACTACAATAATTTTTGTAGGCAACTTATCTGAGAAAACTTCTGAAATGTTAATTAGATACTTACTTGTGAAATGTGCTTTGGTGTTAAACTGGAAGAGAGTTCAAGGAGCTTCAGGGAAGTTGCAAAAGAACTGGTTTTAAAGAACCAGAATCAACTCTGCATGCATTAAGGTTATTGCGTGAACTTCAAATGGGACATAAAAAGCTCCTTGTAAAAGTAGATGCAAACAGCGAAGCACAGCTAGGTGAATGGAAGGCTAAAAAGAAAGAAGTCAAAGAAGATTTGAAAACATAGAATTTGTCAGATGATGCTCTGATGAGGAAATCAAGAGGAAAGATCAGATCGTAAAAGGAGAAATAGGATTAATAAGAGATACACCATTGAACTAAATGCACCTTCCTAAGATCAGGATGTACATCCTAGAAAGCAGAAAATGGAAAAGAAAGAGGAAGATGACATAAGTGCCATGGAAATGGTAGAGGATAAATGAGACCCAACTTCTTCAAAAGTTAGCAAATTCAGAGATACTCACAAGAAACCAAAAGAAAAAGGAAACAGAAAGATGAGAAGTTGAAAAGGAGAGAACAGGCAAACAGAAAGAACTTGAATGAGAAAAGACAAAGATATAAAAGATAGAAGGAACATGATAAAGAAAAAGAAAGGGATTGAGAGTGGGATAAAGAGAGAGAAAGAAGTTGGGACTGGAAGAGAAGCAAGGGTCGAAGTCAACCCAAAGACAGAAGACGAGAAAAGGAGAAAAAAGGTGTCCAGAGCTGTCAGAACCACTTCCTGCAGTTCCAGCGTCACTTCCTACACCACCATGGAGGAAGCCGAGAGTGATTCACACCCACATCTCACCTGCCAAGCAGACTGGTTCCCTTGTCAAGAAAGACATCTGACTAGAGTAAACAGTCTCCACAGCAATTCAATCTTTTAAAATCTGAATGGGGCAATTTAAAAATTTACCATGCTGTGGATGTCCATATAGTAGTTGTATTATATAGTATACTGTATATATAGTATGTATACAAATTGAGATGCATTCTATATTGAGTTTGAATTCATAGCTAAGCAGAGAGGAGTATTGTGTATTTAATATTTCAGTAATATTTGAATATTGTAAATATAGTTTGATTACACATTCTTAGTTTACATAATGCATTGCAGGTTATATGTAAAAGTATGTAAACAGCATATGTCATCACATCACCACGTGTTACATGCGCGCCTTGCTTAAAGTAATTAAGACTCGTATCTCTTGGCTCCCTTGTTTTCCTTTCAATTAGCTTTTATGTTTTGGAGTTACAAAACACAATGGCCTGCATGTTTTCCCTATGTAAAAAGGGAAGCAGTGTAGTAGTTACATAAAAATTCTTTTTAAGAACTGAGTGCTATGTGATACAAACTTAGTATGCTGTTGTCTAGTTGAGTTGCTGTACTCAATAAAATGTGTTCCATTTACAGCTCCACCTCATCTCCTCTGCTTGTAAAATCAAAGAGGATCTCAATAACATTAAGCTTTTCTGATTTTTCTCACTGCAATTCCTATTCAATATGCCAGATTCTGATGAGATAAGGCATCACTCAAGCCACACACTCACATCCACTGAGGAGCAGATACTAAAGTCAATGACATGTAGAAACTTGCAACCAGAGAAGTATAATTTTCTTAATACAGACAAGTCCCTGAGGCGACATGCATCATACAAAATGCTAATTCAATACCCTTTCAGAAAACAGAACACAGAGAATCTCCTATCCTGCAAGATTAGTGGTATACTTGCAATTCCTTTTTTATAAAAAACCGACCAGCACAAAATGAAATGTGATTTTGAGCAGAAACAAACAAACAAAATTATCAGGTCAAAGGCCTAAAAGACAGAAGGTGAAAGGTCAAAGATTCATGGGTGAACATACTCATCCACTACAACAGCACAGAATAATCAAACATTTCAATGTTTTAGAAGGAAAGACATTTGGGATAAAGAAAAGATGCCTTATCTGAGAAAGGATGCACTGGCATTTGAGATGATCCAGAAGAGGTTCATGAAAATGATCCACGAATGAAAGGGTTAAATGTCTGAGGAGCACTAAATGGCTCATTGGCGTTTAGAAGAATGGGGGATCTTGTTGAAACCTATTGTAGACTTAGATAGAATGGACATGGAGAGGATGTTTCCTATAGTGGGGGAGCCAAAGACCAGAGGGAGCAGCCACAGAATAGAAGAACGTCCGTTTAGAACAGAGATGAGAAAGAGTTTCTTTAGCCAGAGGCTAAATCTGTGGTGGATCTGTGGAATTCATTGCCACAGACAGCTGTGGAGCCAGGTCTTTGGGTATATTTGGATAGGTTCTGGATTAGTAGGGGCATCAAGGATAACCAATCGGCCATGTTGGAATGGTGGAGCAGATTCAACGGGCCAAACGGCCCCGTGTCTAATGGCCTGGGACACGGGTACAAAGTGCGTATAGATTCCGCCGGTGAGTCAATAGTGCTTGTACCAGAATAAAGTTCACCGTTGTTAATCACACCTATCATTTAAGAACTTACGCAGCTGTTTAAAATGTTACTCCACACACACACACATATACCACGTTCATTACCCAGGTCAACCAATTACACGGAGTCACTACAAAGTGCCGTTTATGTTTCCAGCAAAGTAACTCCCTCCCGTCAAGGCTGAAGTCAACGGTCAATAGATCCTCGTTCACGTGCTCATCCCGCCACCGGGCAGGAAGCATAACATTATAAACTATTCGACTGCATGCGCCATCACAATTAATCCAATAACCCTCACGCAGAAGACTCCGGGGCAAGTACTCCTCCTCGCCCCGAAAGCCCAGCCACCACTCACAACGCTCAGCGAGAAGAGTCGAGCCTGACCCTTTGGGGAGGGAGGTGGAAATGGGAGTTGCTGAACTATGGAATAATCTACATTTTCTTTAAAATGCAGCCTGGATTCACTAAACCACGGAGAAATGATGCGGTTGGGCACTGAGTACTCATCTCAAATACTGAACTGAAACATAACAAAGTGGTCTCGAAAACTCTTTAGGTCAACGTGAAACATTAATTACAATGTTTTAAAAAAAAACTCACCGAGGGGTACAAAGATCACGAAGCACCCCAAAACGCTGGTAATCGACAAGCGTATTGACGCCATTGGGTTACAGCGATAATGTAACTTTTTCAGTTTATTTTCACAGGAGGTGTGCACAAACACAGGCGGGGGGTGAGCAAGTCACTGGCGGGCGGATGCTACTGTCTGCCGGCAAACACGACCCGCTTGGAACTCCGGATCTCCAGACACCAGAAGCGTCGACAAGCCAACCTGCACCCAGAAGGCGAAAGCGTGCCGCTGTGACTCACCCTCGAAGGGGAGAAGTTCTCAAACATCACAACAAACCGGACAGTGCCTCCCAGAGATGAAACATGAAAATGACAACGTTTGATGAAAAATGGGCACTTAAAAATGTACAAATACTCCAAACTGGTTCACATCACTATTTCCCACCTGGGTATGTACATCTATCTACCTATCTGCCCCTCTCTCTATCCCTGCCTCCCTCTCCTCTCTCCCTTCTCCACCCACTCTCTCACACCACACTCATCTAATTCCCTTAAGAGCTTACAGTGAGCAGAGCAATAAAAAAACATAACTGAAATTAGTTCAGACAGCCACTGTTCTCACAATTTAATGGCAGGGTTTCACGTGGAACTGAACATGTGGAGATGATGACTGCCAATAGGCAATATTTGCAAGCAGTAACCCGATGCCGTGTACTTCGTCACCAGCTACCTACCTTCTTTAAGTAACCAGCACAAATGTTTTCAGGCTCAAGTTTATTTGTCATGCAACCACACATGAATACAGCCAAATGAAACAGAGTTAATGGGGGGGGGGGGCAAGGTGCAAAACAGAGAACCAATGGCCACACATAGCACAAAGCACAGATGGCACATATAAGATAAAATATACTTACACACTAAATATATTCCAAGTCCCTGAGTGCACAAATGGTTGCAGCAGTCTATTGTTGACAGTCCACTATCTTTTGGAACTGCTACAAACATTTTTCTGTTTAAGTGAATGTAAATGTTACAAAACTTTAACTATGAAAAGCATTCTTTCCATTTGGTTATATCTTTTATTTTATCATTGTTTAAGGAGATATCTAAGGGAAAGTGAAAAGGGGTTACAATATATTTAATATGAACCACATGCAGTTTTAAATATATATACAACACACACACAGAAAATGCCGGTGGAACACAGCAGGCCAGACAGCATCTATAAGGAGAAGCGCTGTCGATGTTTCGGGCCGAGATCCTTCGTCAGGACTAACTGAAAGGAAAGATAGTAAGGGATTTGAAAGTAGTGGGGGGAGGGGGGAAATGCAAAATGATAGAAGACCGGAGGGGGTGGGATGAAGCTAAGATCTGGAAAGGTGATTGGCGAAATATATATAGTTGTTTTTGATCCCTTGGGAAGGCAGGAATGAGACAAAGCAATTAATAATGACGTGGGTAAGGAATTACCATTGAGTGTGATTGGTACTGAACTGAATGGTGATTAAATTATATATTATTGTTAATAGTTTGGATGAAATTGCTTGCAATGGAATGTAATCACTGTTAGCATATCCACTGTGCTTCAAAAGCTGCACAGAAAAAGAATGTTTATATCAATACTGTATCTGAAGTTCAATCAGAAAAGTCCTCCTTCCCCTGGCAAGAATATATATATTAGATTAATTGAGAAATGAATTGCATCAGAACTTTGGTCCAAATTCGTACAGGTGCAAAGTTCAAAAAAATGTGCTGTTGCTTTCTTTCTGCAAAGTTTTATTTTCTTGCATTTAATACTGAATTATGGAAACTCATAAGTTTAACAATTTCTCGTCTCATTCTTTTGTAGGCAAAATTGGATATTTGGTCTCCTGTTGGGGATTAAGGAAATCTCTACCAATATTCAAAACAACAACGTTCAGCATTAACAACACATACAAAATGCGGGAGGAATTCAGCAAGTCAGGCAGCATCTACGGAGGAGAATAAACAGTCAATGTTTCGGACTGAGACCCTTCGCCAGGACCGGAGATGCCAGAAAGTGACAGGTGAAACCGGGCATGAGGGAAAGTGGTGAGGGCAGATGCAGTAAGAAGCTGGGAGGTGATAGATGGAAGTGTTAATGAGCTGAATAAGAAGGAATCTAATGGGAGAGGACAGTGAACCATTGAGGAAAGGGAAGGAGGAGGGGAACCAGGGAAGTGATGGGTGGGTGAGGAGAAGAGAAGGGTTGAAGGAGATCCAGATAGGGGAATGAAAAAAGAGAGGGGGGGCATTTACTAGGTTAGAGAAATTGATGTTCATTCCACCTGGCCAGAGGCTACTGTTATATTATTTGCTTGTAAAGCTCTTCAAAGTAACCCATTGGGCTAACATATGCCATTTCTTGGCAAACATTTCCTGCCAAAATTTATGTTTAAGAAATAATGAAGTAATTTTATAGGTGTTAATAATAATGCTTCTTAAGGTTATTGTAACTGGGAGTGGGAATGGGGGACAAGCTTCCACTACCTATTAAATGGTCCTAATGGCGTGTGACTCAAATAGCCTCTGACAACCAAGTCCAGCTCCCGGCCTTCATATGTGGCTTAGCTACTAAGCCTGGCAGAACTGCTTCTACAGACAAGGGGCAAAGACGGGCTACTGGTGCCTTAAAACCAGTCACTTCGGGCAGATGGGGCTCGTCAGCCGTGGCTGGCAGCTCATCTAGGAGAAGGGAAACTCCGATCTCAAGCCTCTGCTGCCTTGCGGCTATACCCACTCATGGGGAAGGTTTTGGGAGTAAACCCTGATGGAAAAGTCCAGAGCTGGAGTCCCTAAGGCGGTCCTACCTTGAGTGAGTTCACTTGTGATGCCGCTGATGCCAAACTGTATCGGTTTCTGTTGTTCCTTTGAGTTCATCAGATGCTTAGAGAGGGGTTGCTTGCTACAGGGGCAGCAGCTTGTTCTCCATATTGTACTGCCCTGACTTGCATATCCAGAGAGCTAAGATGCAACATCCATGGTCAACTCTGACTGATGGAGGCCTCATCATCATCAGTAACACACATTGAAGATAATGCCCAGTACTCACGGTTTATTACCATCCAATTATTTTATAATGTGTATATTTATCTAAGTACCCAACCAAGGCTTTTGACTTTATTATATTTAAGTATACAGTCATAAATCTTGTTTATTATCTCTAAATATTAATGATTTAATGTGCTAACAAACTTCTACAGGAGATAACCTGATTGGTTGCATTATGGTCTGATATGGCAGTTTGAATGTGCATGACTGTAAGAAGCTGCAGGAGTTGTATCTCACCCTTCCCCCATCTATTGGTAGTATTTGCTGGAGGTGCTGCCTCAAGGAGACAACGTCCCTCATAAGAGATTCCCACCATCTGGGCCATGCCATCTTTTAGAAGCTACCATCACGCAGGAGGTACAGAAGCCTGACACCCAAGTTCAAGAACAGTTGTTTCCCTTCTACCATTTGGTTCTTGAACCAACCGATAAAACCCCAATCACCACAGTTTAACAGCACCACCAGCCACTTGACAACTTTGCAGTAAAATGGACTTTTTTTTTGTTCAATTGTAATTTAAAAAACATATAATTGAAGGTGGCACCAGCGAATAATGCCACCAAAGGCCTTCAGATAACGAACACTGAGCTGAACTGTATTGAAATATATTTTGTGATTTTTGTGTTTTATATTCTGGGTTTTCCTTGTTCTTGTTACCATTTGCACAATTTTGATTTTGCACCTGGGAGGAGGGAAGTGGGTTTGATGTTTCTCTTTGGACAGTTTGGTTCCATTGTTCTTCGTTTTGTACCTGCCTGTGGGGAAGATGAATCTTGGGGTTGTATATGACATACATACTTAGATAATAAATGTACTTTGAATCTTTGAATTAATTTAAGTTTATCTTGTGAATGCTGCTCAGATGATGCTATGGGTAACTTTTTTGTTCCACCTGTGCATAGACGTATTTGTGACAATGAACTCAACTTTAACTCGGTGTCCCCAGCCCTAAGTGGCCCTCAGCAGATTTCAAATTTCCTGATTCATCCAAAGCTTCTGCTTGGGGAAGACTCTAAATGCTTATGACGGTACACACTTGTCCATGCGAATCCTTATGAAGTTGGTGATGACTGTGACAAATCCATTTAAGTCCCCTGACAAATCCTTGAATATTGTGAACATTTACAAGTGGTAGTGTAATGGTTAGCCCAATGCTTTATAGTACCAGTGACTCAACTGTCTGTAAGGAGTTTGTACATTCTCTGCATGACCATATGGGTTTCCTCTGGGTGCTCCAGTTTCCTCCCACGGTCCAAAGATGTACAGGTTGCTAGGTTAATTGGTCACTGTAAATTGTTCTGTGATTAGGCTAGGATTAAATTGGGGATTGCTGGTGGCATGGCTCAAAGGGGCAGAAGAACCTATTCTGTGCTGGATCTCAATAATTAAATAAATAAATTGGGGGAATTAATAAAGGAAGCAGAGAATGGTGTGAAAAGCAACAAAAGTTTTAGATTAGAGGAGGCAAAAAAGCCATTCTGTTTCTTGAACAAGAGACCTAAATCAAGTCCTCTTTGCAAGTTAAAAGAAAGATCAGTCATAATCCAAGGAAGCTGTGTGGAGCGAGACATGATGGAAATATGTCATTGTCTATTGATAGCTAATAGAATCTCATCTTCACTTTATTCAAGCATTTTTCAGCAATCGGATATTGCTGGCAAATCCAGTATTTAATCTTTCTCCGTGATTGGCCTTAAGGTGATGGTAAGATTTCACCCACAATGTTGTTGGAGAAGGAGTTCCAGACACTAGACACGATGATGAATGGCAAGGTATTTCCAGGTCAGAATGGTGTATGAATGCCCTGATGATGTTCCCATGTGTCTTCTGCTTTTGTCATGTCCAGTGGTGGTATAGGGGACTCAGGAGGTGCTGTTGAAGCAACTTGGGTAAGAACTCCATTGTTAATTATTAACCAGATGACTGACAGACCAGCACGAGTCTGATTATAGAACCATATGGTGTGGAAATGAACCATCCATGCCAATCAGTGGGCACCTTTTGGTATTAACCCTATTTGTCAGCACATTATCCACAGAATCAAAGTCATCTGGACACTACTTGAATGCTGTCAGTGACCCAGCTTCAACTACTCCCTCCAGCAGTGCATTTCAGGTACTTGCCACTCTCAGAGTGAAGTAAATCACTCTTACATCCCCTCTAAATCTCTGCCCCCTTGTGATCTTTAGTTGTTTTCTACATCTGGTATGCAGAAAAGTTTTCCTACCAGGCCTATCCCTGCCCAAGCACAACTTTATACCTAAATGATCTCCCTCCTGTGCTTCAGGATGGGAAGACCTGGCTTCTCCTGTCTCTCCCCATAATGCAACTGCTCCATCTTGGGCAACATCCTGGTGAATCTGCACTGCACCATCCCATCCTTCCTGATGAAGGGTCTCTGCCCGAAACATTAGCTGTACATATTCCCCCATTGCCGCTACCAGATCAACTGAGTTCCTACTATGTGGTGTTTCCCACTCTTTGCTGAACACACAAAACTCCAGCTGAGGTCTGGCCAAGGTTTATTGTGTTAGAACATAACCTGTCTACTTCTCTATCTAGTGCCCCAACTACTGAACACCAATTTCCCTTGTGCCTTCCTAACCATGCTATCTATTTGTGTTGCCACCTTCAAAGTTCTATGGGCCTGTACTCTGAGTTGCCACGGTATTCTCCAAGTCTTTGCAATCCATTGTGTTTATTGAAGCCTCATTACAACTCCCACAATGCACGACCTTGCATTTGTCTGAATTAAATGCCATCTGCCATCTTTCAGCCCATCTCACTAAAACTGCAATAATTATCGGTAGCTTAAGACTCCCACATTACCATAAACTACACCAATGTTTAAATCATCTATTAATTTGCTGATTGTGTCTCCTCATCTCTTGCTCACGTATCACGAACTGTATGCTAATGATAAAAAATAGATCTCTACCATCACCCTCTGTCTCCTTACTGCAGGGCCAATTGTGGCTCAAGTTTGCCAACTTGCCCTGGATCCCATGGGCTCTAACCCTCTGAGCTAGCCTTCCTTGTGACACCTTATCAAAGATGAGTGTATTTAATATTTCAGTAGTCTTGTATATATGTTGTTTGAAGCATTCTTGTCCATTTAAATAATTAATTGCAGGTTATATGTAAAAATACATGAATTACATATGTCGTCATGCTACCATGTGCTATATGAGCACCTCACTTAAAGTAAACATGAAGTTAGATCCACACTCCTGGATTCCCATGTCTTCCTTTGAATTAGTCTAATGTTTTAGAGTTATAAAACATAATAAAAGGTTTCGCCAAAGAATGGCAGCAGATTTCAACTCCAAAGTCTGGAATGCCCCAAGCTGTAATAGCATCACTCTATGATTTACTGCCCTGCCCACATCAATACACTATTACCTCTTCAAAGAATGCAATCTAATCGATCAGACAGGACCTGCCCTTGGCAAAACCCTGTTGGCTATCTCTGATTAGTCCCTATCTTTACAAAGATCATAGATCTTCCCTGTTGCTGTTGGGCTCACACGTCTATAGTTGCCAAGGTTTTCCCTGCTGCCTGCTGTGAAGAAGGGAAATGTTTGCTGTCCTCCAGTCACCTTGTGTCAAGGAAATGCTGAATAATTTCAGCACGAGCCACAGCAATCTCCCCCTTTGCCTCCCGCAGCCCTAGGATGTATATCACATCCATACAACTGATTTCATGAGAATGACTGTAAGATACAGGAGCAGAATTAGGCATTTGGCTCATTGAGTCTGCCTGCCATTTCTTCATGCCTGTTGCATTTTCCCCTCTCAGCCCCAATCTCCTGCCTTTGCCCTGTATCCCTTCATGCCCTGACTAATCAAGAATCTATCAACCTCTGCCTTAAATATACCCAATGATTTGGCTTCCAGAACCGCCTGTGGCATCGAATTCCATGGATTCCCCACTCTCTGGCTAAAGAAATACCTCCTCACCTCCATTCTAAAAGTACGTCCCTCCATTCTGAGGCTGTGTCCTCTGGTGTTACTCTCCCATCATGGGAAACATCCCACCCACGTACACTCTATTGAAGCCTTTCAGAATGAGTAGGAAAACTCTAGGAATCAATCAGTTTTGCTTTCAATTGACATTTAATTCTATTTTTATTGAAGAATTGCACATGCTTAAGTGGTTTGATTCCGTGTTAGCTGAATTCTGAAGTACTTTACTCTTCTACAGATGTGATTCTGTTTTATTTGGACTGGTAGCTAAGTATTTAAATTAAAAACAACAAAAACATTTTTAAAAAGCCATATGCACAGCTTCAAGCCTGTATTGTTGCAAATGCTATTGACCTTTCATAAATTGGTAACTTGAAGTAGTCCAAGCTATGACTGTGCAGTTTTGTATTCATGACCTAATGAGAGTCATATTACTAAATGAGTATACCAGCCAGAACTTTCTAAAACAGAGAATATCCTATGAGCTATAATTGGAGCATGGTGAACATGCTTTTGTTATTCAACAGAAAAAGAGATTTCATAGAGCAGTGGTTAGTATTTCCCACCTGCAGCTCATAAGGCCAGAAAGAGGAAGTGAGGTGGAAGAGAAAGCCTTTATGTGAAATGGAGACGCTAAGGCCTTCTACTTAAGTTCATTCTGAAGTAAAGAATCTTTTGGTTGTTTAGATGTGGATGGTGGTCAGATGTGCTGCTCCAATCTTGAAATAAAATGTGGATTTTATAGGACACGGATTTCCATAAGATTAAAATTCCAGTAGATCGGATTTTCATTACATGGATATCAATACTGGTAAAAGCTTTCCTTGGGCCTCAAAGGACAAAACTTGACAATGAAAGTAGTTTAAATGTTGAAGCTTTGAGAATGAAAATCCTTTGATGGATACAGTAATTCTATTGTGTGATCAGTTGGGGGAATGATTTAACTGCTGACTAAATTTCTTTATTCTTAACTCTGCACATTGGGTGTTTGATGGTCTTTGTTTTGCATTGTTTGGATTTCTTTGTTTTGTGGCTGCCTCGAAGGAGATGAATCTCAAGGTTGTATAATGTATACATACTTTGATAATAAATGTACTTTTTGAGTAGTTAATGAACAGTTTACTTCTTGTGTTGTATTTAAATATTGAATAAGCTGCTGAAGGAAATAGAGGTGGACAGGACTTTGAATAAAAAAAACATTTAGAAGGATATGGTCCAAACACACAGAAAGTGGTATTAACTCAGATAGATTACTTAGTCAGTACAATTGAATAGGTCCTATATCTTATAAGTTGTTTTCAGTATTGACAAACATAATTTTAACAGCCAGGATAAATTAGGACCATTTGTTCAAAGTGGCAGGCTTAAGGGAGTGTCTAAAGCAAGGAAGTGTATTTAGAGACGAGGTAGAAAACTTGTTAAGGCTTTGTTTGCTGAAGCAAGGAAGACACTGATGGTCATAGAGCATGACAGCACAGAAACAGGTTCTTCGGCCCATCTAGTCTATACCAGCCTGGTTTTATGCCTAGCCCCATTCAGCTCCACACAGACCATACTTCTCTCACCCACCTCCCTCTCCAAACTTTACTTAATGCTGCAATGGAATTCGCATCTACCAGATCTGCCGTCAGCTTCATCTACAATTGCACCACCTCCTGGGTGAAGGAGTTCTGCCTCAGATTCCTCATAAATGTTTCACTTCACCCTATAAGCCTGTGGTCTCTAATTCTAGTCTCACACAACCTGATAGAGTGAAAAGTCTGCATGCATTCACCCAATCAATATCCCTCATAATTTTGTATAGCTCTTTAAGGTCTCCCCTCACTATCCTGTGCTCCAGGGAATAAAGTCCTAACCCATTTAACCTATTCCTATAACTCAGATTCTCAAATTCCAGCAACATCCTTGTAAATTTTCTCTGAACTCTTTCAAGTTTATTGATATCCTTCCTGTATGTAGGTGACCAGAACAGCATACAATGTTCCAAATTCAGTCTCACCAATATCTTATACAACTTCAACATAGTATCTCAACTCCTGTAGTCAGTGTCCTGATTTATAAAGGCCAATGTGCCAAAGCTCTCTTTACAATCCTATCTGTGATTCCACTTTAAAGGAATTATTGATCTGCATTCCCAGAACCCTTTGATTTACCATTCACTGTGCAAGCCTTACCCTGGTTTGTCCTCCCAAAGTGCAACACCTCAAATGTGTCTGCATTAAATTACAGTACATCTGATACTTTTCCCAGCTGGTCCTGAACAGTCTGCAAGTTTTGATGGCCTTCCTCGCTGTCTGCTATGCCCCTGTTCTTGGTGTCATCTGCAAATTTGCTGAATCAGTTTAGCTCATTATCATTGATATAGATGACAAACGACAACAGATCCAGCACCAATCCGTGCGGCATACCACTAGTCAAGGGCCTCCAGTCAAGGAAGGATCCATCTACTGCCACTCTCTAGCTTCTCCTGCTAAGGCAATGTTGAATCCAATTGACTACTTCCTCCTAATTACTGATTGACTTTACCTTCTGGACCAGTCTCTCATGTGGGACTTTGTCAATGGCCTTGCTAAAATCAATATGGACGATGTTCATTGCCTCC
This sequence comes from Hypanus sabinus, assembly GCF_030144855.1. Classification (NCBI taxonomy): domain Eukaryota; kingdom Metazoa; phylum Chordata; class Chondrichthyes; order Myliobatiformes; family Dasyatidae; genus Hypanus; species Hypanus sabinus. The sequence goes on from NC_082724.1 coordinate 14,662,050, forward strand.
TCTTCATCCAACTTTTAAAGGTAGCCTCCTTGAAAAACACATAAGATTAGTTAGACAGGACCTGCCACACACAAGGCCATGTTGACTATCCGTAGTCAGGCTCTGACTATCCAAATACTTGTATAACCTGTCCCTTAGAATATATTCCAATATTTTACCATGATTGACAATAGGTTCACCAGCCTATAAAAGACAAAGATGGTTCAGACTTGCTTATCCTTCACCTTATTTTCAGCTACCAATGTAGTTCAAAACTTCACCCAAAGCTTGGTGGCATTGAATTTGCCTAATCCCATTAGTAGTTTGATCACTTGAGTCGAGTATGATGTTTCCCCAAGGTATTATTTCCTTAATAGAGAATGCATATATGTAACTTTGTTTAGCTTGGGAGGCTGATGCATAGGAAGCCACCACATGTCCTTGACCGATCAGGGTCAAGGTCCAGTGGCATGGAATGCAGGATGACTGGGGAACATTAAAGACAAAAGATATTGGTTAGAAACAAGGTTAAATAAATAGGGTTTGAGTTGGCATTTAAAATTGTCAACTGCATCTACATCCCTTATAGGAATCCCTTACTTGAATTCCACAGTTTAGGAGCGTAGTTCAAAAAGCTGACCTATCAATTATCTTTTGAATGAGATTGTTTAATTGTTTGGAGAATCATTAAAAGGGATGAAGGAATATATATTTTTTTTGATAAAGGGTGATTTTTAGAACACCACACAACATTGACTCACATGGGAATCTGGAAAGCAGGTCAGTTGGTCAACAGTTAACTCAGCATAAGGATGAAGAGTGGAAGATAATCATAGAGGGTAGAAGAAAATTGGAAAAAGATACAAATTCATTAATAAGGCAAGGGACAATCTGCATTAGAAGAATATCAGCCGAGTATGGAGATAAAATGAGGCTGGATATACATGGTACTCATAACATCACCTGATTTCTTTGCAACTGTTATAAATTTTGATGGAAGAGAACTTAAGGTGCGTGTTGTAGGCATGGTGGTTTCGTTGGAATGATCTAGGTTTGACCATTGCCATCTTTAATTGATTAATCTGCAATATTACGTGATGAAGGCCCTAAAATTTATGTCATAATTATAAATGACAGTTAGGATGCGGAATGAATTTACTAGTGTCTAGTTATCAGAAATGCTGAATTGAGCACTTGGCTAAATGAAAAATGTTGCAAATACAGTCTATAGTTTGAGAACTGTCTTTGAAGTGCACCTATCTGGATTGGGCAATGCTTCCAGGAAGACTCAGAGGTATGAATGAAATACTGTTCCCTTTAAGTTGCACGTGTGCGCGGCTACACAGCAACTGCAATGCTCCTATGCATGTAGCCCTTGCTGCTGCACAGCTGGGACCTTCTTTTATACATTCTATTAAAGTTCTATGCAGCTTTCAGGCAGTGTCAAACTTCCCTGCCTAGAGCAATGATTGGTCCATGCAACTGTTTAAGACAAAATTAGAGGGAACGTTGGATTGCATCCAGAAAAGAATTGTGAACTATTCAAGGAGATAATCAGAGATACAGTAATAGGAGTAATAATCACATGACATGAGTGACTTTGAAAATTTGTTGGGGAGTTTATTTGGAGAGAAGGATCAAGGTAGGGTACACAGGCAGTTATTAAGTTGGAACTGCACAGGATGCTATGAGAAAATTATTAAAGTGAGAAATTTGAATGTGACAGAGTGAAAAGCTCAAATGAAGGTAGAGGGACAGGAAGAGACCATGGTATGATGTAATGCCTTGATCGTGTAGATCATGGGCTTGAGCTATGAACTTTTCAGTAAAGGGTTAAGGTCCATGGCATGAAAAAGGTTGGGAACTCCTGGTATAGATACATCAAGATGGAAGGTACTGCCAGGCAGGGAAACTTTAGCTGACCATATTTCCATTTTGGTGCTGTGAGTAATGAGGATTTTGAATACAATTTAAATAACACTCCTGATGTGAAGCATTCTCAGGCTTTCAGAGCTTGTACAAGTCTGTGGTGGTCAGTGCTATCATGTTTGCTGTTGTGTGCTGGGTCAGCAGGCTGAGGGTAGCAGACACCAACAGAATCAACAAACTCATTTGTAAGGCCAGTGATGTTGTGGGGGTGGAACTGGACACTCTGACGGTGGTGTCTGAAAAGAGGATGCTGTCCAAGTTGCATGCCATCTTGGACAATGACTCCCATCCACTCCATAATGTACTGGTTAGGCACAGGAGTACATTCAGCCAGAGACTCATTCCACCGAGATGCAACACTGAGTGTCATAGGAAGTCATTCCTACCTGTGGCCATCAAACTTTACAACTCCTCCCTCGGAGGGTCAGACACCCTGAGCCAATAGGCTGGTCCTGGACTTATTTCCACTTGGCATAATTTACCTATTATTATTTAATTATTTATGGTTTTATATTGCTGTATTTCTACACTATTCTTGGTTGGTGTGACTGTAATTAAACCCAATTCCCCTCGGGATAAATAAAGTATGTCTGTCTGTCTGTCTTCTATACATTGCAAAGGCTTTTCAAGCTTGATTTCAGTCTCCCAATCAAATGTTCTATCCCCTCTGAGAAATGGAGTGCATCGGTCAATTTGAGAGGTTCCTGGACTGAGTGTATGTACGAGCAAGCTGGCTAGGATTCAATGACGTTAAAAACAGGAAGTTAGTCAAATTACTTCTTTTGCAAACTTGGGATGTCTGAAGTACTTTACAAAGAATAATGCAAGTTTAAACTGTTGTTGCTGTTGTAATTTCTTAGGTCACTTCATTCATACTGCAACTGTAAAAATCTCGAATACTCTGCAACTTCAATGACTGAATAAAAATAAAATCTGGAGTTGCCACACCCTTCCATTATTTTTGAGTAAATAGGAACCTGACATCTCTTCAGATTCGAATTTGCTATCCTAAACATTTTCTGCTCGCCACAATTCATCTAATGCTGTGGTTGTAAATGAGGCTTTAAGCCGTTAACATGGCAGAATGGTTGTATTTCCAAACTGATAATGTAAAGCCTTGGATTGTCAACCTGAAGACGTGTAAAGCCGTCTGACGGTTACTCCGATCTCCGAAAGTTCCTGGTAAGCCATTTAGCTGTACTATCATGTTACGGAGAGGGGGTGGGCGCAGTACCTGTGATGGATGCATCTGTCCGTGATAGCATTGACTATACAGTGTTAACTCCTACCAATACGAAAATGAATCCAGCTCCTCCTTCGCACCAAGGAGCAATGCAACAAGAAGGCAGCATCCATCATCAAAGATCCCACCATCCATGCCATGCCAACTTCTCGATATTACCATCGGAAAAGAGGTATCGGAAGCCACACCAGCAGGTTCAGGAACAGCTGTTATCTTGCAAGCATCAGGCTCCTGGACTCACATGGATACCATCAATCAGCTCTACTCTGGACTGGCTCTGCCACCTACACACTTACTTTCAAAGGCTTTCACAGCTCAACCTGGGTCACTGGCATTGTAAAAGCATTACACTAACCACTGTGCCACCCTCATTTCAACACATCAGACATTAAGCAAACCTATTAGTAGATCCAGGAATGGTCATCTTTGAAGATGTATCAGAGAAGAGTCAAACTATGGCACAAGCCTTTCCTAAGAAGAAATGCCTTCACCCAGAATTTCTGGAATTCTCTACCAAGAGGCCTGCGGAGGCACAGCAACTGAGCATAATTAAGAAAGGTTAAAAATCCATTGTAAATCTAAAGTGCTGTGAAAAACTTTGACGAAGTAGAGGCACTGGCAAGCATTCTTGGCCGTGGCATTATATGGTTTGGACCAGGACACTGTATTAGTGACGCTTTCTTCTAGGAACCTGAAGCTTTCAACCCTCTCAACCCCTACGCAAGTTCAGGAAAGAGGTGGTAATGTTTTTTTTAAAAATATCTCTCACAACCTTTTCAAATGATTGAACAGGCACAAGGATTAAAGTGCTTATGTTTGCTTTTATTTATGTTAAATGCAGCCCAGTGAATCTACTCTCAATCATTTAAAAAATAATGGGAACTCTGAACGAGAGTGTTACTTACTCACAAGTAACCTGACGATTGCTCAGTTTGGGTTTTGCTAGGGTCACTTGGCTTCTCACCTTGTCATTATCTTTCTTTGCACAGAGATTTAAAAAACAATCTAAAGCTGTGTTGGTTGCATTTTACTTTCTGTGACATTGAGGGTCCTCGGTATGTAAAGGGATGCCTTTCAAAGTCTGGAGTTTGAGTTCAAGTTTAATTTTCATTCAACCATATATGAATACAGACAAACATAACAGCGTTACTCCAGGCCCAAGGTACAAAACACAGTCGTACACAGCGACTGTAGAAAATATAAGATAGCAGTAAATAATCGTTGCATTAAAAAAAAGTCATGAATGTTGTAGCTGTGTGCAGTGAAACACAATGCATTTTCTTTTCCTCCAAGGGATCACTGGGGAACAGCACGGGCGCCAGGCCAAACTGCCTCCAGCACCTGGTGGAGTGTTACCGGTTCCAACACCTCCCCCTGGGTGGTTACAAACAAGCGAGACGACAGCTTGAGGCCTGATCCTCGCTATGACCGAGACCACGCAGCTCCGCTGCAATTCGCCAATGAGCTGGACTTGCAGCATTCAACACCATCTATGTCCAGCAGGGTCTTGCGATCACAAGAAAAGTGACTAAGTCAATCACTCGCTGTTAGGCTGCATATCTCCCGATGCACACCAGTGCCTCTCTGTCACATGTGTAGCATCATGATCCAGACCAAGTCCAGCCCCTTCAGTGTCACCGCCAACGAGCAACTCGCTAATGGAATAGACCTGCAGTATTTTAAGACCTTAATGTCCAGCTGGGTCTTGTGATTGTAAAAAATACGTTTAAACAAAAAGACAACAGCAGTTGTGGTTGACCCCATAGACGCTGCTGCCTCTGAGTGCCCTGCCATCTTACTGCAAAAGTCTGGAATTGTTGGAAGATGATCATGGTGATTGGCAGTCAATACTCTACTAGGTTCAACCATTTTAATTCATTGATTACAGTCCTTCCAGTATTGGGTTAGAAGTGTGGATGTTGGCAAATTGGCATGAACATTTTACAACTGTTTGCAGCTTTTCAGTAAAGGGAGAAATTTGCACCTGTATGCAGTGAGACCTGGGCAATGCTCAAGTATGGCATAATTAGTAACTGACCACTGTGCCTCAGATGGACCACCTAAAAGAGTGGGCCTGATGTTAAATTACATTGCCGTTAATAACTCCCCCATCACCAACACTCTGTGTGGTCACCAGCCACATTACAGAATTAGACCAGCCATATAATACTTGGGTGGTGGAGAGGAAATGCATCTCTACCAAAGGAGGTGTAAGGCGCTCCTTCCCTCCACCAGCCTGCAGGTCACCCTTGGGCACCTAAGCACCTGCTTAGCTTTCCCACCCCCTCCCCAACTGATTAGGATCACGTGAAGCCATGGGAGCAGGTGCTGGATATCACAAGTCCTGGTTATGTGACCACTGGAACCAGGCAGACAATCTCTGAAGAGTATTGATAATGGCTATGGACACCCACCTTGGAAAGACACTGCCCAGAAGAAGGCAAAGGCAAACCACTTCTGTAGAGAAATTTGCCAAGAACAGTCCTGGTCAAAGACCACGATTGCTTATGTCATATGACATGGCACAAAATGGTGATGATGTCACAATACTGTTGGTAGAGGAACAGGTCGAGCTTGAGTATCCTATGATGAGTAACGTGCCTCCTGATAGCCCAAAGCTTTTCCACCATCCACAGGGCAAAAATCATGAGTGTGAAGGAAAGTTTGATCCCATCCAGATCACTCTACCAGTTCATTCCCTCTACAAGGGGCACATATATTAATGACACTAATTAACAATTTGGCATCTTATAAAGCTGCCTGTCCACAGAATGACGAAGGTGCTTCTCATCTCAATCATCAATATTCTATCCATTTATCCATTTAAGCACACGACCATTGCGTCCAGAAATGCCATCAAGGGGATTTTAACTGACATTTCAATGACAAACTCTGCCATCTTCATCAAGGATGATGCCTAGGCATGTTTAGTCCAGTGGTACATAGACCTCCATCATCTGTGTCTCCTGATTGGTCAAGGACTAACCAATCAGGTTTCTGCTGTCCCACCTTGATTACAATCGAATTCCAGTTCTTACTTAGAGCAAGACCTTCATCTTTGTTAAAATTCTTTTTCTCTAGTTTTATTCCAATGGTTTCCTTCACCAGGCAGTCCCAAAAGCCATTGGTGCGGCATGGTAGTTTTGTGCTGTCAAAGTCAATCCTATGGCCATTACGAATGCAGTATCCTGCTACCGTCGATTTCTCCAGGTAACCCGAATGGATACGAACAGAAATTCTGTAAACACCAGCCATCCTGAATCCAGGGTCATCTTCGACCCACTGTGATTTGAACTTCCTTATGGGTTTGTGGATGATATTAATCCGGTATTTCTTCAGGGTCCTTATGATGCTTCCAGAATCCATGGAAATATAAGGAAGACGGGCAGTGGTGATGGGTTCCTCCGCATTGCTAGGTTTCCTGGTTTCTCCATTGGCCATTTTAAGGGCCTGACTGACTCTTTACATTGGACCTGCTAAGTACAACACCTCACATTTGGCCGGGTTAAACTCCATCTGCCATTTGTCTGCAACTGATCTATATCCTATCGTATTCTTTGCAAGACAGAACCAATCTTTGTATCATCTGCAAACTTACTAACCCACACATCCACATTATTCCCCCCCCCCAAATTATTTATTTATTTATTAAAATTTTAGAAAATTACAAAGAATAAATGTAATGAGAAAAAAAATGAAAAATAATATTGATCCTCCCCCCTCCCCTTAGCCCTCCCCCCTTAACCCTTATCTAAAGAAAGAAAAAAAAAGATTACCTGGATATTGGAGGATCCCCACATGCTCTATCGAGTTCAAAATAATTTTAATATTTATTTTTACTTTCCCCAATTACTTTATAATTTTAGCTTCAAAGGACCTATATATTTAATCCCATCTTTTGTAGGTATGGGAGCCAAATTTTCAAAAATATATCATATTCATTTCTTAGATTATATGTAATTTTTTTCAAGTGGTATACAACTATATATTTCATTATTCCAACGATCCATTGTTAAATATAAATCAGATTTCCAAGTAACTGCGATAACTTTTTTAGCTACTACCAATGAAATTTTAATAAATTTTTTCTGATACTTATTCAATTTAAGTTTCGGTATTGTCCCTTCAATATCTCCTAATAAAAATAACATTGGACTATGTGGGAATTGTACTCCAGTAATTTGTTCCAATAAAAGTCTTAAATTTATCCAAAATGGTTGAATTTTAAAACAAAACCAAGTAGAATGTTAGAAAGTACCAATTTCTTGATTACATCGAAAACTTTGGTCAGACGTATTTGAATTTAATCTATTTATTTTCTGTGGTGTTATATATAATTGATGTAAAAAATTATATTGTATTAATTTAAGTCGAACATTTATTGTATTTATCATACTATCAGAACATAATCTTGAGCACCTTTTTCCATCAATTTTAACATTCAAATCAGATTCCCATTTTTGTCTTGATTTATGAATTCCAGATTCAATTGTCTGTTTTTGAATCAAATTGTACATACAAGATGTAAATTTTTAAATTTTTCCTTTTTGAATTAATATTTCTATTTCACAAGGTTTTGGCATCAACATTGTTTGACCCAGCTTTTCTCGTAAATAAGCCTTTAATTGAAAATAACAGAAAAGAGTTCTTGATTGGACATGGACATTAACAAAGGTTACGGGGAGAAGGCCAGGAACTGGGGTTGAGGAGGAGGAAAAAAAGAGGATCAGCCATGACTGAATGATGGAGCAGTCTTGATGGGCCAGATGGCCTAATTCTGCTCCTGTGTCTTATGGTCTAAAATCCTACAATAAGTCGTGATGCAGCCCAGTCCATCATGGGTAAGGCCCTCCCCACCAATGGAAAGATGCATCCATCATTAGCGACACACACTCACCACCCAGGTCATACTCACTTCTTGCTACTGTCATGAGGAAAGTACAGGAGCCTCAGGACTCTCACCACCAGCATCAGGAACAGTTATTACCCTTCGACTCATCAAGCTCCTGAACCAGATGGGATGACTTCACCTGCCCCATTGCTCAACTGTTCCCACAGCTTATGGACTCATTGTTAAAGAGTCCATAAAAATCTCATGTTCATGATATTTATAGCTTATTTATTTCTTAATATTGATATTATTTTTTTCTTTATTTTTGTAATTGCAGAGTTTGTTGTCTTTTGCACACTGGGTGTCCACCTCTTTGTATGATTTCATTGATACGGTTATTGGATTTACTCAGTATGCCCTCAGGAAAATGGATCTCAGGGTGACATGTCCTTTGATATTAAGGTTATTTTGAACATTAAAAGTTTTAAGCTTCTTCAGTCTGTATTGTAACCCACTTGTTTTCAAACGAAGGTAAAGTTGCGAAAGAGAAGACGTGTCCGGCTTTGAGCAGCAGACTCTCGGATCTTTGTAGAGCGAGTTGGTGCAGTTGCAGGAATGCCTTCAACAGAGGGCAGCTGAGCAGGAGCAGGAGCCGAGCAAGGTGGAGCAGCAAGGCGGGGTAACGTGACACGAACGGTACGCGGTGAAGGTTCGCCATTCAGCCAGGGAGGCGGGGCGGGGCCGGTGACGTCACGGAGGGCGGGGCGCCGGCCAGCTCTCGCGATGATCGGCGGCCGGCGGAGCGTTGATAAGCGGCGCCGACGGGGTGCGCAGCGCCAGTTCGTCCTCAGTGCAGGGCAACGCGGAGGGTGCGTGTGTCTGTCTGTCTTCGGTCGCGGTCTCTTGTCTGCCGTCTCCAGCGGCGCTCACCGTCGGAGAAGAGAGTGAACTCTGCCAACCCACCCCGCCACCAGCATTAACACCGGGTAAGACAGCCCAGCAATTCTTCTATTCCAGAAACAGTTTGGCTTCGGCTCCTTGGGCCTCTCTGCCATCGGCCTCGGTCACATCAGTTGGTTGACCAAGGACTGAGGTTGTTGATATGGTGGTCCAGCAACAAGTGGCTGACGGGGAGCATTCGGATTGCGTTCGATTGAGGTGTCTAGACCAGGACTTGGTCGTAGAAGGGAGGGTTCTAAAACTCTATTGTTCACCTTTCTCTCCACGAAGTTTAGAGGAGCATTCCTCAGCTAGGAAGTCACAAACCCTCTCACGCCATTCCTTTCTCTTCAGCAGAAAATTACGTATCTTGTAGGCTGTAGAAACAAACATTCTTTAAGAGTATATCCTCAGTCAAATTCATTAAGCGATACCTGGGTAATTGGCAACTTCCTACCTAAAGTGATCTGATATGAATGCTTGGTGTATTGCAACAGCGCTTCCACATTCGTAAGATGTTTGACACGACCAATAATTTGGCAATGTTGGAAATCCTCAGCAGATTAGCCAACATAGGGAGAAAAACGTATTCAACCAGGAAACATTTGGGAGAAAATTTCTTGACATGGATTATTAAATGTGTTACGTGGTTAATCCGGTTTACAAAATATTTTCTGATAGTCAACAGCAAGAATAAATATTCTAAAACACTTATTTTTGTATATATTTTTACTGCTATTGCAGCAGTTGTGTTTATTATTGGGATGAATAATAGTCTCTACAACACTTGATTTAATCACTTTCTGAGCAGAAAAAATCAAAGCAGTAGTAGATCTGAGGGACCCCCCCCCCCTCTATTCTGCAGTCTGATCTTTTACTTCTCACCTGCCTGTCACTTTACCCAGGGTTCCAACCCCCCCCCCCCCCTTCACTTTCTCCTGTAGCCCACTCTCCTCTCTTAGCAGATTCTTTCTTCAGCTCTTTACCTTTCCCACCCACCTGGCTTCACCTATCACCTTCCAGCTAGCCTCTTTCTCCTCCCCTCAGCTTTTTATCCTGGCATCTTCCCCCAACTCGATGCTGAAGAAGGATGCCAGCCTGAAATGTCGACTGTCTATTACTTTCCGTAGATGCTACCTGACTTGCTAACTTCCAGCATTTTGTGGGTTGCTTTGGATTTCCAGCATCTGCAGGCTTTCTCATGTTTATTGTATTTGTAGTAAGCTGGTTCTGTATGTTAGATCGAGATGAACTTTCTAGCTGTGCTATTTCAGTATACATACTTTTATAATTAGATGTTTAGAGAACGCTGACTACTGTCTTCAATACATTGAAAGTGGATGGTTTTATTGGGATGTTGTTGCATTCTATGAGCATCAGCTCTAGCCTCTGATGATCATTACTTGTCAAAATTGTTTTCATCATTTCTGTTCCTGGAACTAAAACAGTTTCAATTATGAAACAAGTATTCCTTTTCAACAATTTCAGTTTCCTCTATGCTTTTCTTTCCTGTGTCAGTATTAATATTTATTAAATGTTTTATGTTGAAACATTTCTGAAAAGTCTCTGGGAGGCAGTTCAAACTTTTCATATCCCAACGTCCTGTAATTTGCTCCTCCTTAGAGTATGTTAATCATTTTTGTTTCCTCCAGTTACATGACAAACATTTCCCAGATGTTTGGCAACTTTTGGGAGTATACATTTCAGCAGTTTTTAAGGAGTATTTTTCATAGTTCTGGCATGCTCTGCTTGCATTTTTGTAAGTATTCTGACTTTTGTAAATCTATAAACACGCAATGACAAAGAATGTCAAATAAATAAAAGAAATCCAAAATATTCAAAACCAACTTCAGTATTTTGACTACAGTACTGTGTAGAAGTTTTAGCCACCCTAGCTCTGTGTGTGTGTGTCTATATATATCTAAGACTCTTGCACAGACAGTATCCTTCAGATTTGAAGTTTGCATGCATTCTCACTTGTTTTCCAAAAAAGTTATTCTTGTATTGTGGAAAAAGTAATGTTCACGTAGATAATTAGGTTTGCAGCTGTTCTTAAGGAACTTGGAGTAAATCTTGCAGTTTGAGTAGTTTCCAGTTTAAATTGGCAATCAGTCTCAGAAATTTTGTTGCCAATTGTGATGTTTGAAGAAGTTGCTTTCAGCTGGCACTACATTATTTATTATTTAGCAATACAACGTGAAGTAGGTGCTTCGACCTTTCGAGCCACACTGCCCCAGCAACCCCACAACAAACCTGAGTATCCCTAACTGAGAATACAACAATTTAAAATGATCAATTAACCTACTTTATGTCCATGGGCTGTGGAAGGGAACTGGAGCACTGGGGGGGAAACCCATGAGTTCCACGGGGAGGTCATACAGAATCTTTATAGTTGGCACTGGACGAACTCTGGAACACCCTGAGCTCTAGTCGCGTTGTGCTAACCGCTAAGCTACTGTGGTGCCCACCAATTCACTGTATTTAGTGAACTGTGTAAAAAGTGATGGTGATCCTTAAAGTATCTTGATGTTCTACATGACTTCAAACAAGGCCTTAAAGAACCTTGAGTTTTGTCAGCAGTTTGAAATCTTTTGTATCTTTTCAAGTATTGAATATTGTTTCTGGTTTGTATCGGTTTATTACAAAATAATAGTACTATATACTGTGCAACAAAGGTAGACTTGAGTGCTCTAAAGTATTGGATTGACAAATACAGCCTACTTGTTGAGCCTGATCAAATTCACTTTTGATCAGTATGATTTAATATCGTTGGATCAAACTAGTGAATCTTTCTGTGGATAATTTGTCTAAGCATAACAATGCCAGTGCCTGACACAAGTTCAGTGAACTCTTTATAAATTGTATAGCCTGATGTGGTTGCCAAATCAACCCCAACAAATTTAAATTTTAGAATTTTTAATTTATTTTAATCCATTTATCTTTAACTTCAGCATTCAATTGATTTATTTTACAGAGTGGAGACATGCTCTTATCTGTATCAACAGTGCTTTTGGGGTGGATATGGCTGAGAGCCTCTTGTTCCAAGGTGTATCACTGACGCTTTGTCTTGGATCAGCTAAGTAAACATGATGGCCAGGATAGCACATTGCATCACTGCTTGCTCAGAAGGCCAAGGAAATTTTGATATAGTTATATCTTGATGCATTGCAACTGCTCGGCCCAAGACGCTGAAAATTTGCAGAGTTATGAATGCAGCCCAGTCTATGGGGGGAAACCTTTACTAGTCTTCCCTTTATTGGCCCTCTGCACTTCCTGCTGCATTGGGCAAGTAGCCATTGTAATCAAGGACTGACGTGCGAAGGGTTTTTTTTTGTTCTCTCCCTCCCATGGGGTAGACGATGCAAAAGCTTCAGAACACGTAGCACAAAGCTCAAGGACAGCTGCTATCCTACTTGAATGAATGTCTTGTGCAATAACGATGAACTCTTGATCTACTATACTTCTCACCCTTGCACTTGTTTACCTGCATGATGTTTTCAATGTAATTGTAACATTATATTCTACATTGTCTTTTTTTTCTCCTTTGTACTACCTTGACCTGGATTTGGTGACCATCTTATTATGTTTACCTACAAGAGAAAATTTTCAGATGCATAGAGACACACGTACACATACACATATACCCCCTCCCCCCACCCCGGAGGTACTCAGCAGGCCAGGCAGCATCTATAGAAAAGAGTGCAGTTGATGTTTCAGGACAGGAGGAAAAAATTGAGTCAGGAGGAGAGGGAAAAACACAAGGTGATAGGTGAATCTGGGGGTGGGGGGAGGTCATGAGTTGGAAAGTTGATTGGTGAAAGATGTAGGACTGGAGAAGGGAGAGTCTGATGGGAGAAAACAGAAGGCCGTGGAAGACAGAAAAGGGGGAGCAGCGCCAAAAGGAGGTGATGAGCAGATAAAGTGAGAGAAGGAAAAGTGTGTGGGGACTGGTGAAGGGAGGGTGGGCATTAACGGGAGTTGGCAAAATCGATGTTCATGCCATTAGGTTGGAGGCTACTCAGATGGAATATAAGATGTTGTTCCTCCAGACTGAGTGTGACAGTGCGACAGTAGAGGAGACCATGGACTGACATATAGGAATAGGAAGTGGAATTAAAATGTGTGGCTACTGGGAGATCCCACTTTTTGTTGTGGACAGAGTGTAGGTGCTTGGCAAAACGGTCTCCTAATCTATGTCAGCTCTCACCAATATACAGGAGGCCATACTGGATATTGTCGATGACCCCGACAGACTCTCAAGTGAAGTGTCACCTCACGTATTATTGATTTTAATTTATTCTTCAAGCCTTGTGCCATGGTTGTTCAGTGGGTGAAATAATTGACCAATATTTGTTCCTATAGACACAGCACTAAAAGTTTGCCACTCTTTTGAAGCTATATGTAGTCAAGTTCCACTGAAAGTGTATTTTATACTTTCTAAGTGAAGTGATCTGTTAAACAATTTATTTTCTCTGTAACTAAGGTCACATTGCGCAATCGTAATTTTTTTTTACCTCTGCTGTGTAGCAGGGGATTATCTGATCCTCATAGCAACTAGTTCAAAGCAGATTCAGTGGCAAGGTGCACAAAAGGAGCTAGACATCGATCTCCCTTTAGGATTTGTACATTCCCTATAGCAATAGCTTAGGAAACCCTGTAGAAAGAAAATTTAAATGCCTGGAGAAATAGTTTAAGGAAACTTATTTGTAAAATTTAGTTAATATTTTCCCATCAGTACCTGGAGCAAACAATTTTAAGGCAGTTCTAATTTTTCTTGCATTGTATAAGCCTTGGCAAAACCTCTGTGCACCATTGTTAAATGCTATGAAGAGATGACAAAGATGTCAGAGCCAGCTGTCTAATTCTGAACCCTTGTTTGGAAACACTGGATCATAGCCCATTTGAGATGTGAGTTAGCATAGCCGAGGTTTAAAGCTTTGGTGTTTCTTTTTGTTTTTGTGAGGTGGTGTTTCTGAGTACAACAAACATGAGCCTTTTCAAACGTGGGTTTGGTGTTCGGTATCTGAAATACCAGTGGAATACTTTGTTCAAGTGAGTTAACTTTTCAAATCTAGTGCAGTTGAGTTGTTTTTCAAGCTTGTGAATAGTGTTAAGTGCTCAGATAATAAATATGAAAACCCAATTTTGCATGCTGATTTTTAATTGACTTTAAGATCTACTTTCCCAGTATCTTCGTTCTCATGAAGGCATATTGCTAGAAGTGTTTTATTTCTGCTCAGATCTAAACAGTTACAGTAATTTATTGTATGCTGAAGCCTGTAGCTTGAATTTAATACTATACGTATTTTAAATGGACGATTGCTGGACATGTACGGAAATTTGTTAAGGCATCAAGTTGATATATTTTTAAACAGGTTAGTAGATATACAGGAAATTTATTTCTTTGTATAGAAATTAAGTTTCCATTTCTTTCAGGAAAGAATATAGTTAAATTTCAGAAATGGTATTTCAGAATTGTGCAGTGAAATTATACTTAAGAGAAAGCAATTTGTCAAAATAATATTGCATGGCACTTTTATTAGTAAACATTAATGTTGAATGTTAATAGATAAAAATCTGTATTAACTAAATATAGTAGTGAGGGAATCTCAGAGCTTTTGCTGGTTCGCACAATTTATTTTGGAGCAGCAGGGCTTCAGGAGTCTGATTTGGAGAGTGGGCATGAGGCACAATTTTACGCCACTCTGGTTATTACTCAACTGAATTTTAGCTCATTGATATTTATCCCAGGTTTGTCATTCAAGTGTTTGTGTTTTTTTCGCTCTCTTCCCTTGCAGTTGAGATGGTGCTTTTAAGATTATGCAGATTTCATTATCAATTATCTTGCATTTGATAACCTTTTTAATGAAGTCCAAAGCTTTGTAGTCTATCCTGATAGCCTTGTTATCGTTGGCTTTTTCTACATGAGAATTGAATTCCAAGGTATACTTTACAGATGCTACTCCTGTAGTTTACTTTCTGCCCATCTTGTTCTCGTTTTGTGTACATTTGTGTACATTTGTGCTGTAATCTCTATGCATTAAATTTTGTGCTTCTGTACTGGAATTAATGGAAGTGAGTCGATTCAGGTTTCTGTTGGATCACACACTGGGAAAAGTGGATAATGGTATTTATCTGCCCTTGCATTTTTAAGTTTAAAAATGTTTAGTGACACAAATGGCTGGAAGTGTAAGCGAAGTAGGGAAGGGTTGTAACTAGAACGTTTTCCATCCTTTCTGACTAGTTCATTGTCATTTTATTTGAACGTAAGCCATTTTCTTCTCCCTGTAGGTTAAGGGCTACAATGGAGGCTGTTGTTCGCCGTTGCCCATTCCTTTCACGAGTGTCTCAGACTTTTCTTCAAAATGCTGGCAAGTCACTGATCTATTATGCACGACATTGCCCTGTGATGATGATGAGGGCGGGAGTCAAGCCTGAAGTGCGTACCGTAGCAACCTCAGCTGCTCACTGTCAACAGACCAAAGAAACAACACCAGTGAATGAAAGTAAGTGTTGTTTAAGGAGGATGAGTTCCTTATTTTAATTCTGACTTCTATATTTATAATAAGACAGCACAGATGCAAGACGTGCTGCAGATGCTGAACATTTAGAGCAATACTCACAATGTGCTGAAGAAGCTCAGCAGGTTTGTCAGCATCCAGGGGTGGGAATTAACAGTCAACGTTTCGGCTCAAGACACTTCATCCTGATCCCTCAGGTTGATCCTGAAGCGTCAGCTGTTCATTCCCATCCATAGAGGCTGCCTGAACCAGTGAGCTCCTCCAGAACATTGTGTGTGTGTTGAATAAGACAGCAGAATGGAATGAAATCTGTTCCTACTGATATGTAAAGTTGAATATTTTCTTTTGCTGAATGATTTATAGAGCACCCACATAAAGTAAGCTTCAGGGGAGTGAAATGGATAAGCTGAAAATAACATGGAAAAATGATACTCTAGTGTCCATTGATTTTAAACACTTCAATGCCAAAATTTCCTTGACTTTTAATCCCAAGCTAAAATAACATCAATATATTAACGTTGAGCAGTAGTATGATTTCAGTGAGTGAAAAAGCAGCATCACATTCAACTCCACTTCGATTTCAGATTTGATAGGAAGCTTATTAAATTTTTGGGCAGCATATGTGGGAAATGTTTTATTGATGCAGTTTTTTTATTTAGGGTTATTTTGTATTCCACAACTCGGTGTTTCATGGGTTTGCATAATTGACTGCAAGTTAATTATAACAACTTCAACCAGAAGCAACACACAATGCTGGAGGAACTCAGCAGGGTCAGGCAGCATCTATAGAAATGAACAGAGTTGATGTTTTGAGCAGAGACCCTTCTTTGGGACTAGAAAAGAAGGGAGAAGATACCAGGATAAAAAGGTGGGGTTGGGGAAGAAGGATAGCTGGACAGTGATAGGTGAAGCCAGGTGGATGGGAAAGGTACAGGGCTGGAGAGGAGAGTGAACCATGGGAGGAGGGGACCCAGGGGTAGGTGATGGGCAGGTGAGAAGAGATAGAGGCCAGAGTGGAAACTGGGGGGGGGGGGGGTTGGGGGGGGAATTTTTTTTACTAGAAGGAGAAATTGATATTCATGCAATCAGGTTAGAGGCTAGTAAATTCAACTCAAGTATTTTGTCAAATAATTTATTGAAGTTCTTGGACTCGTAAGGAATGTTTTGTTTGTTGTTTCTGAGTCTTCATTTCAAGAATTCCTTAATTTATTACAGAACCTAGTAGTTCGACTCCAGCTCCAAGTGCCGCCGGACCCCAGCTTCCACCGGGGCACCCAGTCCCTAGTGCTGGACAGGCTGCCGCTTCTAAATGTCCATTCCTTGCTGCTGAGATGAGCCATGGCAAGAGCAGTGTTGTTCGCAAGGCCAGTGAAGAACTTTCTGAGGATGTGCAACAAATGCACACAATGAGAGAGGGTAAATTTTTTGTTTTGTATTTTTTTTTACAATGTTCTTTTGATTTTTGTTGATCAAAACTTGCTGGAAGAAGCATTGTTATGTTGACACAGGATGATTTTCCAGAGTGTTTCTTACCACTTCAGTAGTAACGCTTAAATGGATGTTTTATGTGCAGCAAAGCTCCATTCTTGATTATAGGACTGAGAGGTGCAGTATTATGGGGAGCTGCGCTTACGATAGCCATCACCTTGCAGTAATTCCTTGGCCATTTATTTCATTCCCATTAAATCACACATTACTCCCTGAGATTCATTCTACAATTTATGCCAGTTCTGAAATCTCATACCGTTGCCTGTTATCAGCACTACCTAAGCCCTTCCCTAATTCAGGAGCCTTGCTTTTCTGAGAAACTGCGTTGCGTATGAGGAGCACAGCAGTGCTGTACTGGGAAATGTCTGTTCACGTGTCCTCAGACTTGAGAGGACATGACAAAGGAGGACTTGTCTGCGACTGCTCACCCATTCAATATGGTGATGTCATATTCATATATTACTGCCTTACAGTACCAAGTGTCTTAAAAACTGAACAAATTTGTCTTTTTCATGAACTATGTCCATTCGCTAAATCTGTTGAGTAACACTGGTGGGTTACATTGTCATCACTGATGAAATAACTTGATATGAAAGAAATCCTGTAGAAAGGCATTTCTGTTTGCCAGGCAGAATTTGAGGAAAAAAGGGGTACACATTTCCAAAAGAAAGTGGTGATTATGGACATTTTTCCAGAAAATTATATCATCTGTACTCTTTGCTTAATGCTACTGAAATAGCTATTTTTATAGTTAAAGTTGTATTCTTCACAAAGTCTTTAAGTTAACTTTTCATCGTTGCAGAATTGTCTGTTAATCCAACTGCAGACAACATTAAAACAGCCAATGGACATGATAAAGATGGCCTATTGAAAACTCTGCATGGGACGGTGAAGCAAAAGCCTGCAGTTTCTCATCTCCTTCAGGACAATATACCAAAATGTGAGTGTAAACAAAGGATGGAAATGGGCAGTCAGTAGTGCCAGCCTTTTTCAGCTTGCTCTCAAAATTCCTCCTTGTATGTATTTCTAACCTGTAGAAACTTCCTCATGTACTTCTGCAGCAGTTCCAGCTTTCAAATATGATGGATTCTTTGAAAAGAAGATTGATGAGAAGAAAACTGATCACACTTACCGTGTTTTCAAAACGGTGAATCGTCGGGCTGACGTTTTTCCAATGGCAGATGACTACTCTGATTCCGTGAGCGTCAAGAAAGAAGTTTTTGTTTGGTGCAGCAACGATTACCTTGGAATGAGCCGCCATCAACGTGTTGTAGGGTCCATAATGTGAGTTTCTGAATTTCACTTGTCCCTAAAGTGAAGTTAATTATGATGCAACATCCATGTTTTATCATTTGATGTATTAGTCTTGGATTGATTTTCTTAAAACCTCTTGAGAGACTTCATGCCTGTGTACTTTAAAACTTTATACATTAAATAATTAGGCATTCAATACAAGCTTTTTCTTAACCCAAAAATATGAACCAGGTTGATGTACCTACAAGTCAGGAGGAGCTAATGTTTTGAATATGACTTAATTTTGCATGGACCCTTGCCATGACATCTATCATTTTCAAATGCATAAACAAAAAGCAAAATTTTATGTCACATTTACAGAATACTATTTAAAATGCTGGTAAAATGGTCTGTATGTTTCCTGCCTGATAAACTTCTCATTTTGTGTTTTTAGGGATACCCTTCGGTGCCACGGTGCTGGAGCTGGTGGAACCAGAAACATTTCAGGAACGAGCAAGTTCCATGTTGATTTGGAAACTGAATTAGCTGATCTCCATGGCAAAGATGCAGCACTGCTGTTTTCATCATGCTTTGTAGCAAATGACTCTACCCTTTTTACATTGGCCAAAATGCTTCCAGGTACGAATCAACAATATTATATGTCATTTGTTACAGATGTCAAAACTGGAATATTCTAGGCAAACATTTCCAAGTATCCTATCTGAATGAACCAATATTCCATCGTTGATCAGGCTGTTCTCAGATGTGTTCCCATCCCTCAAATTTGTCTGTGTTTGTTTCCACTTTCTTTCGTAACTACATAGAAATATTCAGTATTTGTTGTCTATAGTGATGTGTGTCCAAATTGTTGGATAAAATGGACCTTGGTGGTGGTGGCATCCGTCGGTCTCGAGAGACCATGGATCTGCGCCTGGAGTTTCCAGGGTGCAGGCCTGGGCAGGGTTTTATGGGAGACCAGCAGTTGCCCAAGCTGCAGGCCTTCCCCTCTTCATGCCACCGATGTTGTCCAAGGGAAGGGCACTAGGACCCATGCAGCTTGGCACCGGTGACGTCGCAGAGCAATGTGTGGTTAAGTGCCTTGCTCAAGGACACAAACATGCTGCCTCAGCTGAGGCTCGAACCAGTGACCTTCAGGTAACTAGTCTGATGCCTTGCCCACTAGGCCACGCGCCAACACCAAAGTGGACCAGAATCTCTGCTAT
This sequence comes from Hypanus sabinus, assembly GCF_030144855.1. Lineage (NCBI taxonomy): Eukaryota > Metazoa > Chordata > Chondrichthyes > Myliobatiformes > Dasyatidae > Hypanus > Hypanus sabinus. Next base: position 14,681,436 of record NC_082724.1, read on the forward strand.
TCAGTGTAACTATGTTGGATGTACATACTGCTGGTGAGAACAGAAGCTGCTTCTATTCTTCCTGCTTTAACATCTAATTACTGCTATCCTGGAGCCATTTATTATGTATTAAAAGCTGACCCCATGGATGTTGACTGTATTTTTAAGTGAAGCAGAAATCTCATTCTCTAGGAAGAGAGAGAGAGTGATTTTGTATTTGGGGATTTTATGGAAGTCTCATTATTCCATCAATGCAACTGCACAGGATGATTTTTCTAGATTTATACTGTATATTCTTTGTTGGAATGGTCCTAATAATTCAAATTCTGGTACTGAGCTCTTGTTATCTTTTAATATGGCCAGGATGTGAAATCTACTCTGACGCTGGAAACCATGCTTCCATGATTCAAGGAATCCGGAACAGCAGAGCTCCAAAATTTATATTTCGCCACAATGACGTTAATCATCTGCGGGAACTACTGAAGAAGTCAAACCCAGCCACCCCAAAGATTGTAGCTTTTGAAACCGTCCATTCAATGGATGGTATGCAAGGCATTCAAATTTTAATATAAAGTAACTGTAGAATGAATGTTATTTTATCATATTTTTCATACTTCTCTCAAGACTGACGCTATTTTGACCACAGAGCCCAAGGCAGCTGCTAGGAAACCCATTCTCTCATGGAGAGCTTTGAAAAGTTGTGAACTGGCTGATCAAATCCAAAAGAAGTGTTCTGGGGGAGACAATCCTAAAATTCCCTTGAGATCAATCAAGAAATAAATGCATTTTCTTCCTTCAGACACTGTAGACTTTGTATAGGGACCATCCGTCACCATGGATGTCCTGTCCTTGTACACTTCTATTTCCATCAAGTTCTCAGTTTCTTCCTCACAAAAAGAACCAGCCAATTCCCCTCCACCATAGCCTTCCTCTGTCTGGTAAAACTGGTCTCTGCCCCCAACTATTTTCCCTTTGACTCCTCCCACTTTTTCCAGGCTCAAGGAGTAAGTAGTCAGAGGCACCCGTATGTGACCTAGCTGTGCCTGTTTCTTCATTGGCTATGTGGAACAGACCATATTTTAAGCCTTCCCCAGTAATGCTCCCCAACTCTTCCAGGGCTACATTGACGACTGCATTGGTGTTACTTCATGCACCCATGCTGAGCTCATCATGCTCAGTTTCATTAACTTTGCCTTCAACTTCCACAATGCCCTTAAATACACTTGGTCCATTTCTGACACCACCTTCCTCTTCACCAATTTCTCAGTTTCCATCTCTGGAGACAAACTGTCGACCGACATTTTTTACACCGACTCCCACGGTTATCTTGACTATACCTCTTCCCACCCTGTCTCATGTAAAACTGCTATTTTCTCTTCTCAGTCCCTTTGACTCTACTGCATCTGTTCCTAGGTTGTGGCTTTCCTTTCCAGAACATCAGACATGTCCTCCAGAATACAGTATTTCCCTTCCACCATTGGTGATGCTCTCAGCTGCATCTCAATTTCTTGAACATCCGCACTTGTCCCATCTTCTCGCTGTCTTAACAGTGTTAAAAGTTCCTTTTGTCCTTACCCAGTAACCTACATATCCAGCGCAGTATTCCCCACAACTTCCATCTCCAAAGTATCCTACCACCAAACATATCTTTGCCTCTCCCTCACAAACCACTCCCCCCCCCCCCCCCCCCTTTCTGCAGGCACTCCTTGTTCAGTCATCCCTCTCCATTAATCTCCCTCCCAGCACTTATCCCTGCAAGTGGCTTAAATACTACACCTGCCCATTCAGAGTCCTTCCAGGTGAGGCAACACCTCACCTGTGAACCTGCTGAGGTTGTCCATTCTGTCTAGCGCTCCCAAGGTGGCCTTCTCTACAGTGGTGAGACCCGTCCTAAATTGTAAACTGTTTTGTTGAGCATCTCCGCTTCATCTGCCAGAATTGGAACTTCTTGCGGAACATTTTAATACTTATTCACATACTGATCGTGTCAGTGCATGGCCTCTTGTGCCAAGATGAGTCCACCCACTATGGAGAAGCAATACCTTGTATTCTGTCTGGGTAGCTGCTGACCTTATGGCATGAGTATCTCTTTCTCCTGGTAATTTTTTTTCCTCCTCCTCCTCCTTCCCTCCTCTATTCCCCACTCTATCCCCTTCTCACCTGCCTATCTCCTCCCCAGTACCCCCTTCCTTCCACTTCTCCTATAGTCCACTCTTATATCAGATTGCTTCCTCTCCATTCGGTTACCTTTCCTACCCACTTGGCTTCACCTATCCCCTTCTAGTTATCCTTCTCCCCACCTTTTTTAAAATTCTGGTGTCCTTCCCCCTTCCTTTCTTGTCCTGAAGAAGAATCTCTGCCTGAAATAATTTCCATAGATACTGCCTGACCTGCTGAGTTCCTCTAGCATTTTGTGTGTGTTCCTATAGACTTTATATGTTACTCCGAATGCTGGGTAACCAGCTATTGTGGTTTACCACATCTGTGCAAACTGTTTTACTGCTTTGAACTAAAATTTGTTTAAGTTGGTTTTAAAGAACTTTTGGTTCTTAAAGAAAAGATGTGATTATTGCACTATTGATTTTTTTTTTGAGATAGATTATTAGTAACATTTCTTAATTGTTCAAATTCATTACCTCAGGTGCAGTCTGTCCATTAGAGGAGATGTGTGATGTAGCACATGAATATGGTGCAATAACTTTTGTTGATGAAGTCCATGCAGTTGGTCTATATGGTCCACGTGGTGGAGGGATTGGCGATCGTGATGGTGTCATGCATAAAATGGATATAATATCTGGAACATTGGGTAAGCTGGCCACAAACAGAAATGTTACTACAAACCTGGTGTCTGTTCTTTTGTCAAGAAAAGCATTCATTAAACACGAGGTTAAATTGAAAATCTGATCTTTGGAATAAAATTGCAATTTTGTACATTGTTTAAAAGAACAATATATGCTACTAAAATCAGTCGTCCAAGATATTTAGTGTATCTCATTAATTGCTCCTTAATAAACCTTGCCAAAAAAGCTCATGTCACTAACTTCGAAATCATTTTGAGCATTGCAGTTGAATCACAAGTGTTGACTTCACTAGATAAATAACAGAGGGGAAAAGTTTAAACCAAGCTTTTTCAACTTTAAGGAAATGTTATGTAGGAGATGGGAAGTAAAGGTGGTGAGCTGAGTGCATGTAGTGAAAATAGATGAATATGGAGAAAACAATAATTTTCTTTTCTTTCTGCAATTGAAAGTAAAATTGGTGTTTAGATTTCAACATACCAGCTGTGGATTTTGTTCCACAAAGTGAGGTTTCGTTTTGAGATTCATACAGTGAATTATGTTGTAAATCTGCTAATTATTTCTAATGGCAAGAGATTCCATGTGACTCCAGTCTCCAGTAACCTTCAGTGAACAGTATCTTCAAACTAACTTACTGTCCAACAGGAATATTTGCCTCTAAAGTGTAGGACATTATGATTTTTCAAAAGTGCATCATTGGCAAAGAACATCTTGGCTTGAAGACTTGTATTTCTAAGTTCATACTGATCTTGCACAGCCCTTTCAATTTGATTGCAGCACAAGAGCCTTCTAACTGGAAATAATCTCATCTAGGATCTTTTTGTAAATACTTAACACGGGCGAGGCTTAAGCATCTAATCACCTTAAATAGATTCAAATGTATATGTTTAAAAGTTTATTTTGTAGTTTGTCTACACCACTTATCTGTAATCCTTTTGTGACGGGCAACTGGAATACAAATTAACTCCTGGAGTCTGAAAAGCTGAACCCAGAATTTAAATATATGTGGGGTAATCTGGAGAATTACTGATCTAGCTAGAGCCTTTTGAGCTTGCTTTTCAACCTGTTGACGACTAAGTTGATTCTAAGGGGTTATAATTAAGAATTTTGTAAATTGTGGCTTCTGCAGCTCTAAACCTTCAAACTAATGTGTGCTACAATTTATCCTTATTCCCCCAACAATATGCACAATTAAACATTGCACCTAATACAAGGTGCTGTGGCTTATTTTTTTTAAAAGTATCTTAGCATTATTCAGTTTTTGTTAGTGGGAGTTCTTATTTGGAGATTTGCCAAGTGAATTGTTCTTTTTCTTTTGCTTCAATTGTCTTGCATTAAATATCGCAGTGACCTAGATAGCTGTTTACTTCAAAAGTCTAACTAAAGTTCTTGTTGCCAAGTTTGCCTGAGCCTTTACAATTTCAAACTCTAGTATCATTCATCAAAATTTCACTGACATGGAGCTGACAATGTAGAATGTGTAAATGAATGGTTGCAACAAAGTAGTCATATGCAGTTGACAGACTATTACTAAGTTCTGTTAAGCAGGCGCTTTTGATGTGAATCACAGCCTGTTTTTATTCTTTATGAATTTTTAAAGTAATCTGCATTTGTGCAGAATGGTGATGACTTTTGTACAATTTGTACTTTGAAATTGGGGAAATGTGCTTTTTTCTGGAACTGGGTATTGCTATCTTAACTTTTCAGTAGCATTGTGTCCAAGTGAGAAGATGAGGTTAGTTAATATTGGTTATTGTTGAGCATTGATGAGGGTATCATATGTCAGTCATTAAAAAGCTCAGGAAAAGGCTCTTAAGCCCATCCAGTCCACGCCAAACCATTTAAACTGCCGACTCCCATCGACCTGCACGGGGACAGTAGCCCTCCATTCCCCTACCATTCGTGCCTATCCAAACTTCTCGTAAATGTTGAAATTGAGCTTGCATGCACCACTTGTGCTGACAGCCCATTCTACTCTCTCGCCACCCTCTGAGTGAAGAAGTTTCTCCTCATGTTCCCCTTAAACTTTTAGCTTTCACCCTTAACCCATAACCTCTAGTTGTAGTCCCACCAAGTAGGAGATTGATGTTCACTTTTGGCTTAAGCAGTAGTGTCAATTTTAAATTTGAGTGTAGAAAATACAAGGCCTGTAAAGTTGAAATATAAAATGAAACATAAGTATGGTATTATTGAATAATAACAATGGACGCATTTTAAATTCACAGATAAAATCTGATTTTTAAACTTTCTTTTAAAAACAGATTAAAACTTTCTTGTGTTGCTCAGTAAGCATCTAAGTCTTGTTTTGCCAATTTTTAATTGGATCTGTGCATTGGATTTGATACCTTTCCAGACACTGCGAGTTAAATGAGATTGCAAATGGTTGTATGTTTTTGTTTTATTGCAGGAAAAGCGTTTGGTTGTGTGGGAGGCTACATTGCCAGTACTGCATCTCTTGTAGACACTGTCCGGTCCTATGCTGCTGGCTTCATCTTTACTACCTCACTTCCGCCAATGTTACTGTCTGGTGCTTTGCAGTCTGTTCAAGTCTTGAAAAGCGAGGAGGGAAGAGCACTACGCCGTCGGCATCAACGAAATGTAAAACACATGCGTCAGTTACTTATGGATGCTGGTTTACCTGTGGTCCACTGCCCGAGTCACATCATCCCAGTCAGAGTAAGTATTGATTAATAACTGTTTTCTCAGTATTCCTTTGGGAAGTTTCATCATCTTCCTTCCTTCATCTTGGACATCTACCACACCTTGTCTGGCTCTTCTTCCCCCTTACCTGTAAACCTTTCCCGTGCCACACTTGTGAAAGGAAAAATTGGAAAAGAATTGGAGCAAACTGCACACCCAGAGGATGAGGGCGATCTAGACCTCACTCCCAGAAGAAGTGGTGGGGCCAGAACCATGTGACATTTCAGAAAGATTTGGGTGAATCTTGACTTATTATAAATACAAGATTTTGGACCAGAAGAAGCACATTCATCTGTGTGGCTCCTTAGCAGCCAGCATGTGGATTGAATATATTATGTACCACATGCCCTAATTCTGAGTAAATTATGCAAAATTCCCCAGTTTTTCCTGCAGTTTCCTATTTTGAAATTGTAATCTCTTTTTGTACGCTAAGCTGGGTAATGGATGAGATCATTTTTCCCAGATTGTGTTTGGCAGCTTAGAGCTGCAATGCCAAAGTCTAAGTAACTTCACATCTAATTAACTGGTAAATTATTTATAGCATGAGTGGGGAGAGGGGAATTCTAGTGGAATTGTTGAGAGTTTAAAGTTGCCAAAATGAGAGCCATCAGTATCAGATTTATTATCACAGGTATAGGGTATGATATGTGTTAAGTTTACAGCAGCAGTACAATTAAATACAGAAAAAAACAAAAACAATACTCAGAAAAAACTGAGTTGCAATAGGTGTGTATGTATGCCTTTTAAATAGTTAAGGTAAAACAGTAGTGCAAGGTTACAGAAATAAAGTAGTGAGGTAGTATTCATGGGCTCAATGTCAATTTAGAAATTGGATGGCAGATGGGAAGAAGCTGTTCCTGAATCTTTAAGTGTGTGCCTTCAGGCTTCTGTACCTCCTTCCTGATGGTCACAGTGTGAAGAGTGAATTGTCCTGGCTGATGGAGATCCTTAATTATGGACACCACCTTCCTAAGGCACTACTCCTTGAAGATGTCTTGGATACTGTGGATGCTGGTACCCATGATAGAGCTGACTAATTTTCCAAGAATATGTAACATATTTTAGTCCTGTGTGGTATTCCCTCCCAATACCAGACCGTGATGCAACCAGTCAGAATGCTCTGTACAGCACAGTTTTAGAAATTTTAGTGTTTTAGTTGCCCAACCAAATCTCCTCAAACTCCTAATGAACTATAGCCACTGTCCTGCCTTCTTTATAGCTACATCAGTATGTTGCATCTGGGTTAGTTCCTCGGGTATATTTGAGGAACATAAACATGAAATTGCTCACTCTCTCCACTTCTGATCCATCTTAGTTAACCAACTAATTGTTTGAATATATATTTTAAGAAGAACTTGTATACAGGGTCTAGGTCTAAGAAATGAAGGTTTGAATCGGACATTCATTGATTTTTGTGTTATGCTTATGCCAACTTTAGGTTGCAGATGCTGCTAAAAACACTCAGATCTGCGATGAACTGCTGAGTAGATACAACATTTACGTACAAGCTATCAACTACCCCACTGTTGCGCGTGGTGAAGAGCTCCTGCGTATTGCCCCAACTCCTCATCACACTCCTCAGATGATGAATTATTTTGTTGGTAAGTAGACTTTGTATCAATGCCAGTGAAATTTGAACACCATACTAAGATAGGAACCTAGTTCAATCAAGAAAGTTTCAAAGCAAACTCAAAGGGTTATTAACAAAATCGGTGAAATGCATTGAACTTTGAACCAATGTTCTGCCCTGAGTGATGGGTCAAAAGCCTACAGTAAGAAAATATTATTCAAATTTACAATACAGCAGTTTTGTTTGTGTTTTTTTTTTCCAAAGTTTGGTAAAAGTGATACTTGGCAATGGTAAATGCATATCATTTGTCTAATATGTGTGACAGCAATGTAGCTGACACCTTCTGAAATAACCATGCAAAAATCATCATATTAAATGCTTCCAGCCAGGCAACCATCGACCACTTGTGACATCTAACATCACCAATAAATGATGGCCTTGCAAGAAATTCCAAAGTTTTCGAAGTAAATTGTTGTCAGAGTACTTGTAGATCACCATAATACAACCCTGAGATTTACTTTCTTTCCGGCATACTCAACAAATTTTTATGATATTAACTGCGCAAAGGCAAACATAAGTAGCAATAACTAATGAGAATGAGATATGATGGTCTTTAAAGTGAGATCATTGGTTTTGGGAACATTTTAATGATGGAGCAAGTGAGTTAGCCCCTGCTGTTTTGAGAGCCTGATGGTTGAGAGGGAGTAACTGTTCTTAACCCTGGTGGTGCAAATTTGAGGTTCTTGTACCTTCTTGATGACAGCAGTGAAGGGGGGAAAAAAAAGAACATGGCCTGAATGGTTGGCATCTCAGATGGATGCTGCCTTTCTATGACAGTGTTTCATATAGGTGTGCTCAATAGCAGGGAGGGCTTTACCTGTGATGTACTGGGCTGAATTCCTGCATCTTGATGATGAAAATTTGATGCATTGCTTTCAAAAACTATATACTCGAGAAATGGGGCTGATCACAAGGCAAAAAAGAGCCCATTGCCATCATGCTCTGTCATTGGAGATTGAGAAGACTGAAAACTATATGAATAAATTCCAGGTTAGCTATTGGTATAGATTATAGAAGCAAATAGATGGTTATGATTTCACATAAAACTCATTAAGTTTGTCTCTGCAATGTTATTGTTCTAGGGTGTTACCATGAGGAAATAAAAGGAAAATTTTGAAATTGGTATCTTTAAGTGTTGAAGTGATAATTAAGGGTAGATCCAAGCAGATTGAACAAATTACTTGAAATTTAAAGACCTTTGACTTTTTAAGTACCACTAAAATTGACTTGCCAGGTTGGTTAAATCATGAATTGAGTATTTCCATATTGGATATGCAATTATATGTATATGGGTGAAGTACTGTTGGGCTATGATTACTAAATATGATTTGACCTCAGTGAGGATTATACCTGATCTCTTTGTATTAAACGAATTGTAATATGGCTGATGTTTAGTCTTTGGATTTGCTGACCAGTATCTCCATAAAATGGAAATTTAGCAGATCCCTTTGAACAGAGTGTCAACCATGGGGAAGCAGTCCTTTTATTTCACCCACTTTTGAGCCCTGTAAGAATTTGTTTCAACACAATTACCTGCTTAAGTTTTTTTTTCTTTAAGCAACAAAAATGTTAGAAATATTGTACTGGACCCTGAACGTGAACACTTAAATGTGTGAATGTTGAAAGTTCAATTTAAACAGTTTTGACAACCTGAGACAGCATTGTAACTATAGCTGACCTTTTGTACTACATCATCTTGTACTAGCTGGTGTGCTGGGACTCTGGTGTTGAGCCAAAACATATCCGGCCATTTTCCCCAACCGACCCCCCCCCCCCCCCCCGACCCCCTCCACCTCATAGATGCAGCCTGATCTGCTGAGTTCCTCCAGCTGCTTGTTTGTTGCTGGGAGTTCACTTAAATGGCATAGTCCAAGGTGCAAATGAAGGACAAATTTGAAGATAAGATCATTAAAGTTGGTACATAGCAGTAGGATTTCTTGATGTTAATTTTCTGTACTACTTGATTTCTTTGTCTACATTTTGTGTCTCTTTTGCCTGTCCCTTTAACCACACCACTCTCTATGCTACCAACTCCATGAACTAAGCATCCAATTTGCATAGGTTTAGCACATGGGTAAACTGTATGTTGTATATTGCTTTCTTACTCGGGTATTTGCAATTGTGTGGGGGGGGGGGAGAGAGAAGAAAAGCTACTGGTTTTGGATACGGGTGTTCCCCCTTTACAAAGGTAGTGTTCCTATGAAACCTTCCCTAAGCCAAAATGGCGTAAAGCGAAGAACCATTAATTTATATGGGAAAATTTTTTGTAAAAGTGAAAATCCTCTTTGTAATGCAAAAAAAAAACGGGATACTAACGTAAGTCTCTTTGTAAAAGTGAAGTGGTATAAACTGAACACTCGTAAAGTAGGGGACACCTGTACTTCAAAGTGGATTGTTTTTGGTTTTCCTAAATATAGTCTAATTTATGGGTTACTTTGAAATCGGAATACATAACAAATAGCTGGGCTTCATTTTGTTTTTGAATAATTGTGGTGGGAATTTTAACCTGCTGAATTCTGTGCAACTGAGTATATCTTTCGTTCCATTAACAGAAAAACTGTTGCTTACGTGGAAGGAGGTTGGATTGGAGTTGAAGTCCCACTCCTCAGCTGAATGTAACTTCTGCCGAAGACCCCTCCACTTTGAGGTGATGAGTGAAAGGGAAAGATCCTACTTCAGTGGAATGAGTAATCTGATAACTGTGAATGCCTAACATGGATCTGTCTCAGTTTGGACTGTCCATGTGTTAGAATTTACTGTTGAAACCATATTGTATGTTTTTATAGAAACTAACTACATATTTAATAAGATTATTTCTGTAGTACATAAAAATCTAAATTTAAAAAAACAGAAAACCAATGTTTGTCTCTTTATTTACGGTGTCATGAAAAGAGAGGGATTGGGGAAAGTGGGAAGTAGTGCTGATGGAGGTCTTTAAATGAATCAAGGTAAGAAACTGAGGACCTTCCAGTCTGATGGACCATTACATAAAGGACTAATACATTTAAGTGTGAAGGAAAAATCCCTGAAGAGAAAACTCTTCCTTATTGTGAAATCTTCTAATGTGTAGTAATTTTAGGAGTCATTAAGGTGAATGGTGTGGTAATTTTAGTTACATTTTAAGTACATAATAAAGAACTAGGATTGACAGAGGTTGTGTAGGTGGAAATTCACATTGGCCTTACACCACTGACTGCAGAAGAGGTTTATGAAAGTGTTGGTAGGACCGCAAGAATTTTGCGATCATGAAAGGGCTACGATGTGTTTTTTTTTTGGAACAGTGGTAGCTAAGCAGAAATGTAACATATAAATTTAAGGCTTAAGATGCAATAGCAAGGAGTTGGCTCCATATAAGGAGGGTTACAAATCATGGAATGGATTTGAAGTAAGAATTAGATTTTTGTTCTCGCTTTGGAAAAGTGAGGGGGATTTTATCCCCAAATATCATACAACACAGAAATGGGCCCTTAGACCCAACTGGTCTGTGACCAAGAATTCCATTTAAGCTTATTCCGTTTTGTTTGCATTTGGCCCATATCTTTTTTTAAACCTTTTCTATCTATCTACATCTCCAGTAACCACCTTTTTGGTGATAATCTACTTTCACTGGCAGCTCATTCCATATAATGAACACTCTGTGGGTGAAAATAATTACTTCTCAGATTGCTGTTAAATCTTAGCCTCTGTTTCCTACCATCAAGCCAACTGTGGTCCAATTTGCTAGTGCTTCCTGGATCCCAAATTACTTAGTTACAAATGCCTACCACATGGGACCTTAGCAAAGGCTGTTTAGACTTTGTCAGCTACCTTGCTCTCAAAACTCAATGGATACCATGTTTTTAAAAAAAAATTTAAAAATTGAGATATTTCCCAAACATAATGTTGTGCTGACTGTCCCTAATAACTATTGTAATTCTACATCTTGTCTTATCCCTCAGAATCTCCTGTAGTAACCTGCTTACCACTGATGTTCGATTTACTGGAAATACAATTCCCACATTTTTCTCTCCAACCCTTAAAGGCACAACGTTAGCTCTATTTCAATCCATAAGACATAGGAGCAGAATTGGGCCATTCAGCCCACCGAGTCCATTCCACCACCCCATACCACTACCTTCTCACCAAGTCCTTTGATGCCCTGACTGATCAGGAAATGATTACCTTCCACCTTAAATATACACACAAATTCCAGCACTTTAGCTGCTGTAAACAATGATGAATAGATTTCAACTGGGCCTCCTACACTTTCTTCCCTAGCTTCCCACATTGTTCTTGGATAAACCTAATAAGGCTCTGGAGAGTTAACTATCTTCATAGACTTTAAGACATCCAGTACCTTGCTGTGTTGCAGACTATCCCCAAAAGATTCTCATTAACTACCTTGAATTTTGAAGTTTACATAGTTTACACGCTAAAAACAGGAGAGCCTGGCCCATCTTCTATGGTTTTGCACAACAATGTCCACTTTGTTCTTTAAGAGGCTCTATGCTCTGCTTATTTTTTTTTACCTTAATCTTCTCTATAGAAAGCTGCCTCATACCTAACAACTTTTGACAGGAGGCAATTCCAGAAATGAAACCTCAGCTGTCCAAGTACAGTGGCTTAGCCTTTAACTACCATTTAAAATTTAAAAAAAAAATTACTCCAAGGTTTTGCTATTTCAATGTTTAAAATTAATTAAAAGTAGTTCAATTAAAATTGAGTTTTAAAATAAAATTATTTTCCTTATCTTCAAAGAGGCTCCAATTTGATGGGGACTGTAGACTGGGTGTGGCTGGTGTGTAATCGGAGAGGTGGATTTCCTAGCACGTTACTGGGAGGAATTCAAGTTCACCCAGGTCATATTGTTAGATTCTATGTGTCTTGGTCTTGCACCAGGTACAGTCATGGCTAACTTGCTTGCGAGCCATGTCAGGACTGGTATTTCCCTTTGGAACCAGTCTAGCTCCAACTAGCATAGTTTTTCATCATTGAATGTGTGGTCCAGCTGCTTTACTCCTGTATTGTCTAGCCTAGAGGATGACTTTGCACTTCTGCTTCAATATAGATGTGGAGAAGTTTCCTGAGTGCCTGCATGAGGAGATTCCCACCACTTCATTCACTCAATGTAGCCAGAGTCATCTAGCAATATTGCTCCATTGTGTTTTCCAAGTATAAACCCAGGCCTTTGGAATGAGTTCTGGAAGTGGTTGCAGCCATTAGCTATCTCCTCTTAACAGTTTTAGTGGCAACAGCAAACAGTACTTGTGGTTTTCACTGGTTAAGCCATGTAAGGTATACAACCTAGAGATAACTAAAGTGATAAACAGGTTAATGCTTTCAGGTTACTGATAAGGAAGATGTGCATACATACTATAACGGGCTACAAAACAAAGTCGGACAGTGTTGCCAACAAAACTTGATCACTTCCTGATAAATTGATGCCATGTTTTGAACGGAAGGGTATTGTAATGCAACCACCCACTGTGCCTCAATGCACAGCTTTTTGTTGCAGACACAAGGTCAATCTGCTGGAGATAGAACCCATGGAAATCATCTACCCTGGATGGTGTTCCCTAGGCATGTCCTTGGATCTCATTTTGGTTTATCTCTGAGGTTCCCACTTGCTTTAAGAAGACAATTATCATCCTGATACCCAAAAAATGCAAGGTTATGTTCGTTAATAACCTCTGCCCAGTGCTGATGACATCCATCATTAAGTGCTTTGCAAACTGGTTTTGGCATGTATTAACTCTGGTCTCCCAGACAACCTTTATTCACTGCAATTTGCCTACTGCCAAAGCAGATCTACACTCATCTCTGGAGAACTTAAAAGTAAAGACTTTTTCATTAAACTATTGCTTATTGACTATACCTCCAACTCCAGAATTATAGTTTCAAGCAAACTCGTAGACTTGGGTCTCAGCACTCACTTTGTAATTGAGTCCTTGACTTCCTGACTAATACCTTGCAATCAGTAAGGTTAGACAGCAACAACTCTGCCCTGATTATTCTCAACACTGGTGCTCCACATGGCTATTTCCTCAGTCTCTTCCTCTACTCTCCATATCATTTCTGGCCAGATTCCACTCTGATGCCATCTACCAATTTACAGATGATATTACTGTAGTCAGCTATATCTCAAATAAAGAGATACAAATAATTGCCCTCTTAAGCTGTATGGGATTGGATGTATTATATATTTCACAGATGAAAAATTGGGTGATCAACTGAAATCACAGTGAAAGTAAATGGGTCTTGGAATGGCAGCTGCAAACAAGTTCAGTATCAATGCAGTTTGTCCTTTGTCCCAGATTCACAATATATCAAGCATAAATTGCATGGGGGAACTGATTAATGCCTCTAAGTTCACCTACAATATGAAGAATGAGTTGTACCCAAGAACAACAGCAACTTATTGTCAGGAATATCAACACAAGTCACAAGATAATTCTCTGCAGACATTTGCAGAATGTTACCACAACGTAACCTACTAAATGTTACCACAAACATATTCCATCTTTTCCTGGCATTGACCCCCAGAGCAGTGGAAGGTGGACATTCTCATGCTCTATTCCATCATCAATCTATGTAACTATGTTGTCAAGCAGATACATAACTGGTGGTCCCAAGTCAACATTCACCTTTCTGTCCTGTAGGGTTCCATCATAGATATGCAGACACAAGAAACTCTGCAAATCCTGAGCAACACACAAAATGCTGGAGGAACTCAGCAGGTCAGGCAGCATCCATGGAGGGAAATGAACAGTTGATGTTTTGAGCCAAAACCATTTAACAAGACTGGATTCTTATCATTGCTGCTGGACTTGTGCTTTCATTTCTGCACTTTGATTCTGATTACTTGCACAAACTCCCTCTTTATCTTTTTGAATCTTTAGAGTCCCAAAAGCAGCCTTTGCATTACTCACTTCTTCCTCTGCACTTTCAATTTCGGCATTATATCACTCAAGCTCCCTGTGCCATGCCTGGCTCCATGGACATTTGCCATCAGTTCACATGGTAATATGGAAAAATACTTTTACCCTTTTTATCTGTCCTCTCATATCTCTCTTCATGTAATTCCTTCACTGGTTTGACAACAATACTTCTCTTCAAACCCATCCTCCAATCTTACAACCTTTCTGTTGATCTAATTCCAACATTTGTAGTGCCCTCTCCTGTTTCCCAACATTTTAAAGAACCTTTACACATTTCAATGCCTTTTGTGTGGACTCTATATCTTACCAATGTCCTGTGCCCATCCCTCTTTCATCTTCCCAGCATAGTTTTCCATCATTCAGAAATATAAGCACTTCTATTGACCATTATCTCTCTTAAAATGCAAAGTCCCCTTAGGATATGTAGGAATTGATTCTTTCTAACTGTTTTCAAATTTCTGAGGTTCAACTCTATGATTTGTAAGGCAAATATACCTACAATTCTTACAGATCACTGAAAGTACCTTTACGTCACTTTATACATACTCTCACAAATTCCCAACGTAGCTGAAATCCGCTGTGTGTGTTCTTTTGTCAGTCTGGATTCAACACGCTTCTTCAAGTCAAACAACTAGATTGGAACTCAATCTGAACTACATGGAGGAACTCAATAATTCAGGCATCACTCCGTAGATGCTGTCTGACTTGCTGAGTTCCTCCAGCATTTTGTGTTGCTCAGCATTTCCAGTATCTGCAGTATCTCTTGTGTTTATTATTATATCAACCTCTACTCAGCTGTAGTTCCATCTGTTGATGGCCCTAGCAGTCCCAATGTTCATCTCCTCATATCCCCCCCTCCTCCATTGGTTATCCTCATAGTCCACTGCAATAAGTATGAGACCATTTCATTTTTGACTACTCAAGTTTTGCTCTCCTGGTATATTCATTAGTGGATGTACAATCTGTATCATGTTTCTTCATGATCAGCTTGCCAAATAGGTTCAGGATATTAGCTTTTGTGAAAGGTTGATAGGTTGCCAAATCCAGTTTTATCAGTAAGTTGTGCCTTTGTGCATCACAAACTGTCCTTCAGATAGATTTTTTTGAAGAATACTTTAAAAGAGTTTTTATTTCTTCATTAATCATATCTTTTACATATCCTTATGACATAGAAGAAAGGCATTTAGCCCAATGAGTCCATGTCAGTTGTCAGATTGGCCTTGTCTCCCTGTATCTTATTCTCTTTCTCACATTCCCCACCAACTCTCCCAGTTCTCTTGTTGCCTACCTTCACTAGGAACAATTTACAATAAGCCACAAGTTAACATACCACCATATGTTTTTGCTATTGGAGGAAACCAGAGTACTAGAGAGAATAGGAAAGAGGAAAGGTGGACAACTCTACACACGTTCCGTTTTATTAAAATAGCTGTAGACAAGAGTGTCCCCACAAAATCATTCAGAGTTTTCCCAATCAGAAGCCCTGGATGAACCATGAAATCTGCAGTCTGCTGAGAGCCAGATCAGAGGCATTCAGGTCTGGTGACCAAGAAAGTTGCAAGAGGTCCTAGTACAATCTCTGGAAAGTCAGCTCATGGGCGAAGTCACAGTTCTGGACAATTCCTGACTAAACTTGAAAGCAACACACAGAAAATACTAGAGGAACTCAGTGGGTCAGGCAGCATCTATGGAAAAGAGTAAACAGTTGACATTTCAGGCCAAGACCTTTCATCAGGACTGGTGAAACAATGACTGTTTACTCTTTACCAAAGATGCTGCCTGACCTGCTGAGTTCCTCCAGCACTCTGTGTGTGTTGCTTTGGATTTCCAGCTTTGCAAATTTCCTTGTGTTTACTTAAGCAATGAAGGATGCTCAAATGTTGTGGAAGGGCCTGAATATTATCACCTCTTATAAAGTTAAATTAAGCGACTTGGGTGACATCCAGATGAGATCAATGCCTTCTATGCTCGCTTTGACCATCAAAACATGGAAGAGCCATCAGGAGCTCCCACATCCCCTGATGATCCTATGATTTCAATCTCTGAGGACAACATGCGAGCAGCCTTCAGGAGGGTGAACCCACAAAAAAGCATCCAGCCCAGACGGTGTACCTGGCCAAGTACTAAAGACCTGTGCTGATCAACTGGCTGGAGTGTTCACTGAGACCTTCAACCTTTCTTTTCCAGCAGTGTGTGGTGCCCACCTGCTTCAAGCAGGCTTCAGTTATACTGGTGCCCAAGAAGAGCATGGGCACCTGCCTCAATGACTATCATCCTGTAGCACTTGCTTCCAAAGTGATTAAGTATTTAGAGAGATTGGCCAGAGAACCACTCCAATCTTCCCACCAGCACAACAGGTCCACAGCATATTTCATCTCATTGGCTCTTCACTTGGCCTTGAAACATCTGTATAGCAAAAATGCACACACCAGGATGCTCCTTATCGACTATAGCTCAGCATTCATCCCATCAGACCCTCAAAACTAATCGATAAGATCTAAGATCATGGCCTCAATAGCTCCTTGTGCAATTGGATCCTGGATTCCCTTACTTGCAGACCTCATTCAGTTCAGATTAGCACCAACATCTCCACAATCCCCATTAGCACAGATGCACCATAAGGCTGTGTGCTTAGTCCCCCGCTCTCCTTGCTTTTCATTATACAGGTGCCCCCCCTTACAAAGGTAGGGCTTTCCTATGAAACCTTTCTTAAGTTGAAATGGTGTAAAGTGAAGAACCGTTAACTTATATGGGAAAATTTTTCGTAAAAGCGAAAATCCTCTTTGTAATGCAAAAACAGGTTACTAATGTAGGTCTTTTGTAAAAGCAAAGTGACGTAAAGCGGGGGCACCTATAGATGTGTGGCTAAACACAGCTCCAATGCCATATTCAAGTTTACTAATGATACCACTGTCATGTGCCAAATCAAAGTGGTGATGAATCAGCATAGAGAAGGGAGATTGTTACAACAACCTCTATATAAGGAATACTAAGGAGCTGATTATTGACTTAAGGAGAAGGAAACCAGAGGTCCAAAAATCAGTCCTCATCGGAGGATCAGAGAAGGTTAGCAAATTTAAGTTCTTTGGTGTTATTATTTCACAGGACCTGTCCTGGGCCCAGCACATGAGTGTAATTATGAAGAAAGCATAGCAGTGCCTCTACATCCTTAGGAGTTTGCTCAGATTCAGCATGACATCTAAAACTTGGACAAACTTCTACAGATGTATGGTGGAGAGTGTAGTGACTGGTTCCATCACAACTTGATGTGGAAACACCAATGCCCTTGAATGGAAAATCCAACAAGAAGTAATGAATTTGGCCCAGTCCATCATGAGTAAAGTATTCCCTCCCATAGAGTGCATCTACATGAAATGCTGTCGCAGGGAAGCAGCATCCATCATCAGGGACCCCCACCCAGCACATGCCCTTTTCTCGCTGCTACCATCAAGAAGATGGTACAGGAGTCTCAGGACTCACACCACCAGGTTCAGGAACAGTTACTACCCTTCAAACATCAAAAGGGATAACTTCACTTGCCCATCATTCAAATGTTCCCACAACTAATGGACTCACTTTCAGGGATTCTTCATCTCATATTCTCAATAGTTATTGATTATTTATAATTACTATTTCTTCTTTTTCTGTTTACACAGTTTGTTGTCTTCTGCACTCCGGTTGAACACTTTTATTTATTCTCTTATGGTTATTATTCTATAGGTTTATTGAATATGCCCACAAGAATATAAATCTTAGGGTTGTATATGGTGAGTTGCATGTACTTTGATAATAGATATACTTTGAACTTGTCACCTGTACAGGAGTTTTCAGGGTTTTCACATTAGCTTCAAAACAACGTTTCAGAACACACCAACCTGCAGTGGAAACCAGTCATTTCAAACCCTAAGAGGAAGAATTAGCTTCTTGGATCTCTTGCAAATTTTTTTTGTATTTATTAAGCAAACTACAAGCTTTCTATGTGTTTGAAGGAGGTGGTTTCGCTTTTCTCAAGCATTCTGAACCTATTCTCAAAATGGTACGTGGTGGTTTCTTTTTATAGCTGGGGACTTTTTAAAAAAAATAATTTCCTCACAAAATATTATGTTATTACACGTCTTATTAAAATTAGGAATTGTGTCTCAACCCATCTTATTTCCCCTTATCCGCTGAGCCCTCTTGTGCCACAAATTCAAATTTGAGCCTATTCGCAGTCAGCAGACTGAGAGATGGTACTAATGAGTAGGACAATCTGAGCTACTCCTATGATATGGGTCTCCATGGACAAGAGGAAAAACAATTTTAATTGCTGTCTTGCTGTTTTTGCGTGCTTCTCACAAGTAAAGGACATGATCTCTGACTTAACGAAGGAAAATATTATCAAGCATGGAGGAGAACTTGTCAGTATAATAGCTTCCACTCTCATAGTTCAGTCTTAAACAAACCACTATTTTTACCATTCAATTATTCATTTTTAGAGTCAGCGTGTTGCTCCAAAACCAGCACTTCTTGCCCTCTTTTAACTGCCCTGTGATGGTAGTGTGGGCTGCCTTCCAGAATTGCTGATATTAACGTCCTTTAATCAGCATTCTGTTAATCTGAGTTACTTGGACAATTCTAGGCTTTGCTTAATCTAATGAGCATAGAAAGACATCCCTTTAGAACAGAGATACGGAGGAATGTATTTTGCCAGAGGGCATTGAATCTATGGAATTCATTGTCATAGATGGCTGAGGAGGCCAGGTCATAGAGTATATTTAAAGTGGAGGTTGATAGGTTCCTGTTTAGAAAGGGCATCAAAGATTATGGGGTGAAAGCAGGAGAATGGGGTTGGGAAGTCAAGATATAATGGCAGAGCAGGCTCAATGTCTGAATAGCCTAATTCTGTTCCTGTGTCTTACAGTCTAATATGTCACAAAGTAGAATTACTTTATTTTTCTTTTATGCTCCTTGCAAAATAATATTTTTTTGAAAGTCAGTGCCAAATTGAGTACATTGCCCAGCTGTTGTGCATTAGTCATAAATAACCAGAAACATGGTTACATACTCCCTTTCCTGTTGGCATTGAATTCACACACTCTAATTCACCCTCGTCAGTCTATTTACTCTCCTAAACAGAATCAGGTTTAATATCAGTGGCACATGTTGTGAAATTTGTTGTTTTTGCAGAGGCAGTACAATGCAATACATGATAATGGAGAAAACATGAATTACAGTAATTATATATATATATATTAATTAGTTAAATTAAATAAGTAGTGCAAAGACATAAATAAAAAAGTAGTGAGGTCGTCTTCATGGGTTCAATGTTCATTGAGAAATCAGATGGCAGAGGAGAAGAAACTGCTGCAAAATCATTGAGTGAGTGCCTTCAGGCTTCTGTACCTCCTTCCTGATGGTGACAATGAGAACAAGGCATGACCTGGGTGATGGGGCTCCTTAGTGTTGGATGCCACCTTTTTGAGGCATCGCTCTTGAAGATGCCCTGGATGCCGTGAAGGCTCGTTCCCATGATGGAGCTGACTGAGCTCACAACCCTTTGCAGCTTCTTTCGATCCGGTGTGCCGTAGCCCCCGCCCACCATACCGGACGCTGGTGCAATCCTTTAATCCCAGTGTTGGGAGCAACACTCTACAGAATCAGGTTCAGAATCTGAATCAGGTTTATTAGCACTGTCATATGTCATGAAATTTGTTGTTTTGTGATAGTTTGAGTTTCTAGTGCTGTCCTTCCTGACAACCCTAATCTGTGTTTGTCTCTGAACCCACCCAAGCGAGGATGAGCCAGCCAAGGCTCTTAGAGAAGCAGAACTCAGACAGACAGACAGACATTTTGATTCCCCAGGGAAATTGGGTGGAAATTGACCTTTTAAAACTTAATGGAAACTAAGGAAAGCTGCTGTTAACATAATGTAGAATGCTACAAATAATGTAACAATAAATGATGCATGAAACTAAAAATGAGAATTATATGATAGAAGGTATCTTGATAAGAAAAACTGCAAGCCACAGTAAAGTACCATGCACCTTTGTAGCCTTTGTACTCTATCTATCTAATACAACTTTTAACTCTTCATTAACCGTAACTTCATCCCTTCATTCCCGTCTGCCTTAAACAGTACTTCCTGGTGAATCAGCAGGATATACATTCAGTGGCCACACTATTAGGTACCTTCTGTTCCTAATAAAGCAGCCACTAAGGGCATGTTTGTAGTCTTCTGCTGCTGTAGCCCCATCCACTTCAAGGTTCAACATGTGCATTCAGAGATGCTCTTCTGCACACCACTGTTTGTATTTTCTGAGTTACTGTCACCTTCTTGTCAGCTTGAACCAGTCTGGCCATTATCTTCTGACCTACCTCATTTAACAAGGTGTTTTCACCCACAGATCTGCAACTCACTGGATGTTTGTCGCACCATTCTCTATGAACTTTAGAGACTGTTTTGCTTGAAAATCTCAAGAGATCAGTAGTTTATGAGATACTCAAACCACCCCGTCTGGCACCACAGTCAAAATCACTTGGACACATTTCTTCCCCAATCTGCTGTTTGGTCTGAACAACAACTGAACCTCTTGACCATGTCTGCATGGTTTTATGCATTGAGTTGCTGCCACGTGATTGGCTGATTAGATATTGGTATTAACAAGCCAGTGTACAGCTGTATGTAATAAAGTGGACTGTAAATGTATGTGTGTTTCCTATTATCTTGGGTAAGGTATTCAATGTTAAAAATATGGTCTCCTCTAAGCTGGAGACAACAAACACATATCATGCAACTAAGCTCAGTTACTCTGAATTTTTGAGCGTCTTTCACTTTAATTCTCACCACCACACCCAGTTTGAACTATCAGTCTGTGATCTCTTGCAGAATTCTAATGAGGACAATGTAAGGTCAAGGAACAGCACCTTATCTTTACAAACAAGAGATTCCACAGATGCCAGAAACCCAGAGCAGCACACGCAACATTCTGGCAGAACTCGACAGGCCAGGTAGCATCTTATTGAGAGGAATAAAAACAGCTGACCTTTAGAGCCAAGACCCTTCATCCATCCTAAATGGAGGGTCTCAGCCTGAAATGTCGACCGTTTATTTCTCTCCATAGATGCTGCCTGACCTGCTGAGCTCCTCCAGTATTTTGTGTGAGCACCTCATCTTCCATTGGGGCACGTTACAGCTTTCAGAACTCAATTTCATATTCAACAATTTCAGTTAACCGTAAGACACAGGAGCATAATTAGGCCAATCAGCCCATCGAATCTGCTCCATCATCCCATCACGGCTGATTTGTTATCCCTCTGGACCCCATTCACCTGCCTTCTCCCCATAACCTTTGACACCCTTACTAATCAAGAACATATCAGCCTCCATTTTAAGTATACCGAATGACTTGGTCTCCATCGCTGTCTGTGGCAAAGAATTTCACAGATTCACCACCCTCTAGTTCAACCTTTTCTATGCCCCACACCCCTAGGAAATGTTTGATTAATGTTCGCTCCCCCTACAAAAGTAATATCATATTTGAAGATGAAGAAGTCTAATTTCTAATTTTTGAACCACATACAATACTGTGGGTGAACAAATTGAACTTGAAAAAACAAGCTTTTAACTCAGTGCATAAAATGCAAATATAAACTGAGAAATTAGATTCTAATTTATTCAGAAAAAATTGTAAACAGTAAAATCAATCCCAATTGTGAACATAAAATTCAATGTCTTCTTTGCTCCTGCTTCTCATTCATGATTTTGTCAAAACGTGAAACTTTCTTGCTGACTGCGATCCGCAGGTCTGCTTGTGGATTCAGGCAATTCCTAGATTTTGTCTTGATTGACAGAAGAGAACTGAATCCAGATTCACACAAGTATGTTGTTGCAAATGGAATGAGGACACAGAGTGCTTTTCCACCAAGTCTTGGGAACATATCCAGAGCTGCACACCAAAACTCCTCCAAAGTCTTGCTTTCAAATTGCATTTCAAGAGTTCGATTTGTCCGCAAATCAATAAGATCTTCCTTCAGCTCTTCATCATCTGACATTTTCTCCAAATTGTAGGAATATGGATTCATGATCCATTCTTCTGAAATCTTCAGGTCTCCAGCAGCAAAATATCCATCAAACGATTCTGACAGCATTTCCAAATGAGCCACAATTTCTTCACGCACAGTAGGAGTTATGGATCCAGCATTATCAACCATCTCTTCTAGTGAAGGAAAATTTGAGAGATTACCTCTTTCCATCCTTCGACGCCAAAGGCATAACTTTTCTTTGAAGGCATTCAACTTTTCACAAGTCTTCAATATGTTTATCCCTTTTCCTTGAAAAGAAACACTCAGGTCATTCATACGAGAGAAAATGTCAGCTAAGTAAGCCAGCATTTGAGTGAATTCTTGTGATTCCATTGCCCCAACCAGATCACATTCACGCTTCTCCAGAAAAACTTTGATTTCTTCCCGCAGTTCAAAGAAGCGGGTTAAATCTTGTCCTCGTGACAACTGTAGTGTTCTCGCTCAGGTGTAAGAGAACGCTGAACTAAACACTGAGGTAAACCGTAGTCAATGAAAACAGGATTGCAGTAAGATTAACCGTTTACTGTTCACTCTTCCACATTAACGTATGGTGAAAACTGTTGATAAAACAATACAAGATTTGTACAGTATTTGTTTCCTTCTTGATATCACATTTACTTCGTAAATACTTACAAAAGTAAACTACAACAACTATATTCCATTAAAATGCAGCATACAGTCAGAATCTACCTACGCCATTGACTGCTTTAAATACACTTCAACACAAACTATCTGCAACTCTTTAACTAACGAAAACATAAACCTTATCAACTGTCATTACTTTTAACAGAATCAGCGTTAACATTTTAATTCAACATATCGATTATCTCATGAACTTACGGCGTTGCTTCACTATGTTTCTAGTGAAAGACAACTTTTCTTGCGCTGATCCTGCACATGTGAGCCCCCTCCTTCCCATTTCTCCAAACCGGTATTTTCCCACAAGACACGGCGAAACTGGATGTGACGTCATCGCATGCCACGATATATCACAGACAACAAATTTACTTTAAACAATCTTAACTTTAACTAGAAAATACTAACAAACGTATTACTAAAGCGAAAATATTATAAACTAAACAAATGCCATAAAGGCAACACACTCCCTGCTTGACCTTCGTAGGGTCACAATGAACATAATACAAAACTTCAGTCTCTAAATCAGTCCTTAGGTAGAAGTAGAATGACTTCTGTAACTGGCCTTTGGTGAATTTTTACATCACCTTGGTCGGTAGTTTTCAACTCAACCTTCCTGACATGTCCATCCCTACTAGGGAATGTAGCAGTGATTCTGGCCATTGGCCAGCAGTTGCGGGCGATTTGCTTGTCCCTGAGCAGGACTAAATCTCCAACTTGAAGATTCCTGCAGGGTTCTGTTCATTTTTGTCTGTGTTGCAACAAAGGTAGATAATCCTGTCTCCAACGAGACCAGAACCGATTTGCCAGAGCCTGGACCTGTCTCCATTGCTTTTTGTACAAATCCTTATCAGAGAAGTCCCCTGGTGGAGGGGCTGCTCCTGCCTTCTGTGTAAGGAGCATTGATGGTGAGAGGATGAAGGGGTTTTCTGGGTCAGAAGACACGGGTAGGAGTGGTCGTGCATTTATAATGGCTGTGAGCTCTGCCATTAGTGTGCACAGTACCTCCTGGGTCAATCAGGTGCGTTGCTGCATCTCGGGTTTCCTTTTCAGGGTTTTTTGCAGGGACGTGAACTGCTTGACTTCCTGCTCTTTGTTGTTTGGCAAGCACTGGCGTGGTTCTCTGAAAGGTAGTGAGGTGACCCAATTACTTGCTTCATCTCTGAAGACCTTGGTGTCCTTTGTTTTTAAGAAAATGGCGTCTTGAGCTGATGGAGCAAGTTTATTAGCATGCTCAGTTTGAGCGAAGACTGACTGATCCAGCGTCTTGTCGGTTACTTTACATTTGTTAAAACCTTGTCATGCTTCCTTAATACACATGACACTTGTGCGGGGTTGAAAAATTGAATGGCGGCCACTCTCTAGCACATTAGTCTTGAATGTGTTAACCGTCGGTTTGAGTACATTGCCAGCGCACACCTCTCCTATCACCACCCAGCCCAGATCCAGGCGTTGGGCAAAGGGGGCGTCGTATGGTCCATTGACCTGCTGCCTAACCTTGTGCACCTGGAGAACATCTCTTCCTAATAGCAGGAGTATTTCTGCTTTTGGATCCAGTTCTGGGATGTGCTTGGCAATGCGGTGGAGATGTGGCTGGTGTAGCACCGCACTTGGCGTTGGAATCTCAGTGCGGTTATTCAAAATTTCATTGCACTCTAAGAGTGGAGGGAGACAGATGACGACTTTACCATCCAGGGACTCGAGCTGGAAGCCTTCTGCCTTCCTTCCATAACTTTCCACGCTGCCTGAGCAAGTTCTAAGGTAGTATGGGAACTGATTACTCTCTATGTGGAATAAGTTAAAGAACTCTGGACTGACTAGTGAGCAATTGCTCTGATCATTCAGAATTACATAGGCTTTGATGGCCTTGTCTTTGGCTCCCTTAGGGTACACCTTAGTGAGGCAGATCTTTGAACAAGAACGGCTTGACTGAGCTTGACCACAAACTTCTGTGCAGCTCGAGCTGACAACTGTTGTCCTGGAGTGAGCCTCTCCCTCCCCGCCGTCCTGTTGTGGGGGTGAAGGAGCTTTGTCGGTTTGTGGTAATGGGCCGGGATGCATGGCCCCATCGTGATTAGTGCTATTACATTCCGGGCACTTCACGGCGATCGTACACTCTCTAGCAAGGTGAGAGGTCGAGGAACAGCATTTAAAACATATTCTTTTCTCCTTGAGAAGGGCCATTCTCTCTTCAAGGGGTTTTTCCCTAAACGTTCTGCATTTTTTGAGGGGTGGGTTTTGTTATGCAATGGACAATTCTTGCTAGGGTCGTTGTTATTTGGAAAGGCTTCAGTCTTAAGCACTGAGACAGGTTTATTAATGTTGAAATTATTCGAAGAGGATTTATCTGGCTTGGTGTAAATTGTACTGCTTCCTTGACCAATGAGGCTAGGGTCATTTCACTTCTTCGCCTCCTTGCACACAAACCTAGTGAAATACTCAAAGGGAGGAAATCGACCATTGTACTCTGTACTCTGACCTTGTACTCTGCGCCAACGGACACCCACCTTTCCTGCAGCCCAAATGGAAGTTTGTCCACGATTTGTCTAATCCTGTATGGAGTATCTAGGCATACTAGACCAGTTGAGTAGCCATCTTCTTTGGCGCCCTGAATCTCCATGAGTAAATCTCCGAGCTCTCTTAACTCAGTATGGTCCTTGGCTGACACCATAGGAAAATTTTCCAGATGTCGGTATAGCGCTGCTTCAATAATTTCGGGGGCCGCATAGCCCTCCCGAAGTCTCTCCCACGCTTTGCATAAGGCTAGCTCGGGTTTGTTGATGTACACTGAACGTATGCGTCTCACCTGTTCGCATGATTCTTTTCCCAGCCATTTTGCCATAAGATCCAACTCTTGGGTTGCTCTGAACTGGACTCCGTCAATAGCGTTGGTGAATGTGGAGTACCATGCACGGTAATTTTCAGGTTTATCGTCAAACTGGTATAGTCCTGAAGTGACAAGATCTCGTCGTGCTAAATACTGTGCCATGGGTTCAACTGCAAGTGGCATGCGGTCTGTGGGAATATGTCGGCGGGTATATGACTGAGGGCGTACATCTGTTATGGAATTTGCTGTTTTGAATTCGGCCTTTGCCTCTCTTCTCACCAAATCTGGTAAGTTTGGTGTTGAGAAGTATTTGTCACCAGCCCTTTCATTCTTGAATTCATCGCGGAGTTGCAAGGGTAAATTGTCTTCCTCGGATGGATGTGATGCAATCGAGCCTCTCTGAGACTCCTCATAAAATGGGACGTTATCAAATAAGTATGGAGAGGAAGAACGAATCTTCCAGTCTATTTGAGATCGGACATAGTCACTTGTGCGTTCCAATCTGATCTTTTCTGAAGTAGATTTTATGTCAACCAGATCATGCAATTCTTCAGCATCTTCTATGAACTCTGCTTCCACCCTGGCAACTTCTTCTTCTCGTTCCAGCGTCAGCACTTCTAACTCTGCCTCTATCCTTGCCCTTTCCAACTGGTTTTCGGCTTCTCTGGCAGCCTTTTCCATTTCTCTGGCAGCCGCTTCCTTCTGGTTTTCGGCTTCTCTGGCAGCCTTTTCCATTTCTCTGGCAGCCGCTTCCTTCTGGTTTTCGGCTTCTCTGGCAGCCGCTTCCATTTCAATTTTGCTTCTAGTTTGGCGTAGAACGCTCACACCTTGGCGGCTTCTGCCTTAGCTCTTGCATGGGCAGCTTTACTTGATGATGCCCTACTGCCCCTGTCGCTGGATGGCAATGACCTGATGCTGGATCGAGTTGTCATTGCAGCAGTTGAAACACCTGATAATGCCACCTTTTCACTGTAGTGTTCTTGCTCAGGTGTAAGAAAATGCTGAACTAAACACCGAGGTAAACCGTTGTCAATGAAAACAGGATCGCAGTAAGATTAACCGTTTACTGTTCACTCTTCCACATTAATGTATGGTGAAAACTGTTGATAAAACAATACAAGATTTGTACAGTATTTGTTTCCTTCTTGATATCACATTTATATCGTAAATACTTGCAAAAGCAAACTACAACATCTATGTTCCATTAAAATGCAGCATACAGTCAGAATCTACCTATGCTATTGACTGCTTTAAATGCACTTAAACACAAACTATCTGCAACTCTTTAACTAACGAAAACATAAACCTTATCAACCGTCATTACTTTTAACAGAATCAGCGTTAACATTTTAATTCAACATATCGATTATCTCATGAACTTAAGGCGTTGCTTCACTATGTTTCTAGTGCGTAGAAAGACAACTTTTCTTGCGCTGATCCTACACATATGAGCCCCCTCCTTCCCGTTTCTCCAAACCGGTATTTTCCCACAAGATGCGGCGAAACCGGATGTGACGTCATCGCATGCCGTGATATATCACAGACAACGAATTTACTTTAAACAATCTTAACTTTAACTAGAAAATACTAACAAATGAATTACTAAAGTGAAAATATTATAAACTAAACAAATGCCATAAAGGCAACACAACAACTAATGGACTTCTGTGTGGAAAAGCAAAACTGAATGCTCACATCCCAGATCCTCACAAAATGATTTGAAGATGCAATGGTTCAAAGCACACCCCCGGATCCAGTTGATGATCTTCACACAAGTATCAACGACTTTCTTCCAATTTGGAGTCAATGTTTTTGATACCAAAGCATGCCGATGAAGAAAACAATGGGTAACTTGCAAGTCTGGAATCTTCTTTTTCATCAATGCAGAAAAGCCAGATTTATTTCCAAGCATTGCAGGTGCCCTATACCAGCTGCATCACATCCTTTGCAGTTGTGTTCGTTTTCAGATCTTTACAAAACAGGAAATCTTCCTTCACAGCTCCATCATTGACATATCTCACTAATGTGATGAGTCGACTACAACTGGAGACATCAGTTGACTCATCCAACTGAATAGAGATTTTAAGAGGAGTAGCTCTGCCATCTGAGATGACGGTCCAAAATATCTTCACTCAAATCACTGATTTGGTTGTGAATGACATTATTTAATAGGGGCACTTGTTCAAATTTTTTTCTTGCTTCTTTGCCCAGTATAATTGTTGCCATTTCCAGTGCACATGGCTTGATGAGATCTTCCGCAATTGTATGGGGCTTTTTAGATTTGGCCACTGTGGTGAACTATGTGCCTGTCGGGACACACCCCTGCTGACTGCTCCTGTGGCTCCTCCCACAGGCCCCTGTATAAAGGAGACCTGCGGCCTGAAGATCGGCCTCAGTCTCCAGGACCTTGTATGATAGACACTCACTCCTGGTTCCTTCTTCCAGTCAATAAAAGCCGATATCTCGCCTACGTCTCAGTGTGAGTTATTGATGGTGCATCAATTTTATTGACTGGAAGTTTTAAAACATGGAACCCGTTTTGCGTCCGGACCGGTTGGATTTGGACCCTCAAGACCCTGACGCAGCTCTCGCTTTTGAACACTGGCTTGCATGCTTCCAATCGTACTTGGCGGAGCTTCGTGTGACTGAACCCGCCGTTATGCACAGAATCCTACTCTCGAGGGTCTCCTCCAAAGTTTACTCCTTTATCCGGGACCTGCCGACCTACGAAGGGGCACTGGACGCCCTCAAACGACAGTACCTGCGGCCGGTGAACACCGTCTACGCAAGACATCGCTTAGCTACCCGGCAACAGCGGCCTGGCGAATCGAGCGTCGAGTTTCTCCGAGCACTACAGACACTCGTCCGAGCTTGTGACTGCAAGACGCTCACGGCAGAACAGCATGCGGAGCTGCTGGTGCGAGACGCCTTTGTGACGGGACTGAGGTCAGTGTACATGCGCCAGCGACTGCTGGAGAACTCGGATCTTACCTTAAGCTCGGCGATAGAGAAGGCCAACGCTCTAGAAGCTGCGCGGCATAACGCCGACGCTGTCCAGTCGCGCGATTCCCCGCCGGTTTCGTGGACGCCTCAGACCCCGCCACCGCCGGCTCCCGGGAGCGAATTCGCCAACGCCGCCGCCAGTCGCCATTCCACGAGCTCCCCGACCCAGACCACGGCTGTGGCCCGTAAGAAACTCGTGCCTTGTTATTTCTGTGGCCAAAAGAAACATCCTCGACAACGCTGTCCAGCGCGAGAAGCGACCTGCTCCAGCTGCGGAAAGCGGGGCCACTTCGCCAAGGTCTGTAAGTCTCAACCTCGAGCGGAGTGCAGCGCTGCGGGTGAAACGTGGGGGCCTCCATCTTGCATGCCGGGATGTGGGCGGCCATCTTTGTCGACGTCAGCACGCCCCGCCCCCGATCCTCGGATGCTGACCGGGTACCCCGGATGTGAGCGGCCATCTTTGTCGGCGTCAGCATGCCCCGCCCCCGACCCTCCGATGCTGACCGGGTACCCCGACGGCGATCCAACTCTGGCCACTGTGACTCTCGACCAAAGCGCCCCACACCAGCTTGCAAGATCCATGATGGACATCCAGGTGGAGGGGCATTGGACTGGATGCCTGTTTGACACTGGCAGCACTGGGAGTTTTATTCACCCGGACACAGTGCAACGCTGCGGACTTGCAACGCGGCCGGTCAGTCGGAGGTTCCATTTGGCCTCTGGGTCGCAGTCCGCAGACATCCGGGCGGGTTGTGTAGCGACTTTGGTGGTGCAAGGCACAGTATATCGGGACTTTGAACTGCTGGTCATGCCTAATCTGTGTGCACCTGTGCTATTGGGGCTGGACTTCCAGAGCCATCTCGAAAGTGTGACTATGGTATACGACGGGCCCCTCCCACCACTCACTGTCAAGAATCCTCAGTTTTGTGGGACTTCTTCACATACCCCGCTACTGACCACACACACACACGGACACACACATCCCATCCAGAACCAGGCCAACAGCTGCGCTACCGACACTTGCAGCCTCTCCACTCTCAAGATCCCTCCCCCACCGCTGTTCGCCAACCTGACCCCCGACTGTAAACCTGTGGCAACCAAAAGCAGGAGGTACAGCGCGGGGGACCGGGCCTTCATTCGGTCGGAGGTGCAGCGGCTGCTCAGGGAGGGGATCATTGAGCCGAGCACAAGCCCTTGGAGGGCCCAGGTGGTTGTTGTTCGGACTGGGCAGAAAAATAGGATGGTGGTGGACTATAGTCAAACCATCAATAGGTTTACGCAGCTTGACGCATACCCCCTACCCCGCATCGCGGATATGGTCAACCAGATTGCTCAGTATAAGGTGTACTCGACAATAGATCTGAAATCCGCTTATCACCAGCTCCCCATCTGCCCAGAGGACCGCCCCTACACCGCCTTCGAGGCGGGCGGCCGGCTCTATCACTTCCTGCGCGTCCCTTTCGGTGTCACGAATGGTGTCTCTGTCTTCCAGAGGGAAATGGACCGGATGGTGGACCAGTACCAACTGCAGGCCACATTTCCCTATCTGGATAACATCACCATCTGTGGTCATGACAGGCCAGATCACGACGCCAACCTCCAACGGTTTCTCCAAGTGGCCGCAGCTCTGAACCTTACTTATAACAGGGACAAGTGTGTTTTTGGTACCACCCGCCTTGCTATACTTGGGTATGTCGTGGAAAACGGGGTTATTGGGCCTGATCCCGAACGTATGCGCCCCCTGTTAGAGCTCCCTCTTCCCACCACTCTCAAGGCCCTCAGACGGTGCCTGGGGTTTTTTTCCTATTACGCCCAATGGGTCCCCCATTACGCAGACAAGGCTCGCCCCCTGGTCAAGTCTACCTCGTTTCCCCTCTCTGCTGAGGCCTGCGCGGCCTTCAACTGCATTAAAGCGGACATTGCCAAAGCTACGATGCATGCAGTGGACGAGACCGCTCCCTTCCAAGTGGAGTGTGATGCCTCCGATTTCGCTCTGGCTGCTACCCTTAATCAGGAAGGCAGACCAGTAGCATTCTTTTCTCGCACCCTCCAAGGCTCTGAAATTCGGCACTCCGCGGTGGAGAAAGAAGCCCAGGCCATAGTGGAGGCTGTTAGGCACTGGAGGCACTATCTTGCTGGCAAAAGATTCACTGTGCTGACCGACCAGCGCTCGGTTGCGTTCCTGTTCAGCAACCAACAGCGGGGCAAGATCAAAAATGATAAGATTTTGCGGTGGAGGATAGAACTCTCCACCTACACCTATGATATCCTGTACCGGCCTGGCAGACTCAATGAGCCCCCTGATGCCCTATCCCGGGGAACATGTGCTAGCACACAGCTCGACCAGCTGTACGCCCTTCATGCACAACTTTGCCATCCGGGGGTCACCCGATTTTACCATTTTGTGAAAGCTCGGAACCTGCCGTACTCCCTGGAGGACATTAGGACGATGACCAGGGACTGCCAAATTTGTGCCGAGTGCAAACCCCACTTCTACTGTCCTGACACGGCACAACTTGTCAAGGCCACCCGCCCTTTTGAACGCCTGAGTGTTGACTTTAAGGGCCCCCTTCCCTCCACTGACCGCAATGTCTATTTTCTCAGTGTTATTGACGAGTTCTCACGGTTCCCCTTTGCCATCCCCTGCCCCGACACCACTGCCACGTCCGTCATAAAAGCCCTGCGCCAGCTCTTCACTCTGTTCGGGTATCCCTGCTATATCCACAGTGATAGAGGGTCCTCCTTTATGAGTGAAGAGCTGCGCCAGTACTTGCTAGCTAGGGGCATTGCTACCAGTCGGACCACGAGTTATAATCCCCGGGGTAATGGCCAGGTAGAGCGGGAGAATGCCACAGTGTGGAAGGCCACACTTTTAGCCCTCAAGTCCAAAGGGTTGCCGGTCTCTCGATGGCAGGAGGTCCTCCCTGAGGCACTGCACTCTATCCGCTCTCTGTTATGTACGTCCACCAATGCCACCCCTCACGAACGCCTATTCTCTTTTCCCAGGAAGTCTGTCACTGGGACCACCCTACCAGTTTGGCTGACGTCCCCGGGGCCAGTGCTGCTCCGGAAACATGTGAGGAGCAATAAATACTCCCCGCTGGTGGAGAGGGTTCACCTTCTCCATGCGAACCCCCAGTATGCTTACGTGGTCTTACCTGATGGGCGGGAGGACACGGTCTCCATCCGCGACCTGGCACCCGCAGGTGCAGCAGACCACTACCCTGAAGGCTCTCCGGTAACTGTGAACCCTGCACCAGAGGTGACACCGTACTCACCAGGCCCTACACAGACTCCTCACGACACTTGTATACCGGGCGTTTCGTACGCATTTATACCAGGCGCCTCGCACATGCATGAGGGATCACCGGCGCCTAGTGGGCAAGAACACGCGCAACCCCCGTCCCCTGTGCAATCGCCAATGTTGCCGGCACCTATGCGGTCACAGCCGGTGCTACGTAGATCGCAGCGACAGATTCGACCGCCTGATCGGCTTGACTTGTAAGAACCTTCGCTACATGAGGACTTTTTCAAACGAAGGGGGGGTGAATGTGGTGAACTATGTGCCTGTCGGGACACGCCCCTGCTGACTGCTCCTGTGGCTCCTCCCACAGGCCCCTGTATAAAGGAGACCTGCGGCCTGAAGATCGGCCTCAGTCTCCAGGACCTTGTATGATAGACACTCACTCCTGGTTCCTTCTTCCAGTCAATAAAAGCCGATATCTCGCCTAAGTCTCAGTGTGAGTTATTGATGGTGCATCAGCCACTTTATATGCCACTTGGTATGAAGCAAGAAGTAGTGGTTTTTCAACAGAAATGAAACCTAATTTTGGAAGAGTTCCTTGCGAATCAAAAGGAGCTCTTTTGATTTTCAATGACCCAACGTCATGTCCTTCAACATCAGCTCCGCCAGGCTTGTTCTTGAAGTGCTCTTGAAACTTGGATGGCTTCAGATTTGAGTTGGAAAACACAATGCTACAAAGAATGCACTGGGGTTTTTGCAAGCCATCATTTCCTGCTGTGCACATGAAACCAAAGCACACATAGTCATCATTCCATTTCCTTCTTTTTGACATGATGAAAGGTTAATGAAGGGTTAAGGGTAAAGAGAAAAATATGAGCTAATATGAGAAAAACTATCTGACTAAGTCAGGGATGACCGCTTTACTCAACCAGACATGCCTATAGCAAACTATCGCGAGAAATACGCTTTCAAATATTATATTATATTATCTGCGGTTAAGCCAAGATAAATCGTCAGGTGGAAATGCTACGGGGACGTGACGCAAATTATTAGGCTACTCTCTATTGAATTTACACACATATTTCCGATGATTACCGGAGATATGAACTCCCATCACACAATTCAAAGTCCTCGGTGCTAACCATGATACCTCCTCAACTAACATGATTCAAAATTATCAATGATTCAAGAAAAAAACCTTTTAAGAGAAAAAAAAACCTTTGAAATTCAAAAACTTCTTTAATGCGTTGAGACAAATACGAATGAATGACTTAAGCTGCTTTTTATCAAAATGCGGCTTTTTAAAATTTTATAATTGAATAATTTACCTACCGTCTGCGGGTTTGGTTTTAACGTGAAGTCGTTACTTGATGATCGATTCGGGATGTATAAAGATTTTGGCATTATGAGATGATTTTTAACTCTGAGGTGTAACCTGCTAGGTAACATTGATGAGACTCCTCAACTCTGAGGTGTAACTTCCCAAGTAACACTAATGAGAATTCTCAACGCTGACTCGGGCAGCGGGAGACTGGAGTGAATTTACGTCTCTCTCAGCTCGGGCAGCGGGAGACTGGAGCGTGCTTGGGACAAACGTTACTACCACTTCTCAAGACACACTGGCAGCTGGCTGAGTGATGACTGGTGATTCGTCACTCAAGGACACAAGCCACTCTTTGTCACACCCCCTGAAATTCCATCTCACACCCCCTGGGGGTGCAGGCACCCCAGGTTGGGAACCCCTGCTCTATTTAAAGAAATCCCTCCTCACCTTTGTTCTCAAGGGACATCCTTCTATTCTTAGCCTGTGCCCTCTGGTCCTCAACTCCCCTACAATAGGATCATGATTTAGCTTGATTTCACCATTTTACAATTGGCTAGTTCTGCTAGTAAGATCTATAATATCAACTTGGGTTTTCTTTCTCCACCAATGTTGCCGTACTTTTAGCACGTTTCCAACATCCTCTTTCTGGCTTGTTTTCTGCCAGTGTTATAATCCGCATTTTACAGCCTTTGTGTGTCCCCTTGTTTGCTTTCTCTCTCCCTAATTTCCCTCATTTATAAGACACCTTGGTAAACCATATATAACCATATAACCATTTAACAATCAGAGCACAGAAACAGGCCATCTCGGCCCTCCTAGTCCGTGCCGAACTCTTAATCTCACCTAGTCCTACCTACCCGCACTCAGCCCATAACCCTCCACTCCTTTCCTGTCCATATACCTATCCAATTTTATCTTAAATGACACAACTGAACTGGCCTCTACTACTTCTACAGGAAGCTCATTCCACACAGCTATCACTCTTTGAGTAAAGAAATAACCCCTCGTGTTTCCCTTAAACTTCTGCCCCCTAACTCTCAAATCATGTCCTCTCGTTTGAATCTCCCCTACTCTCAATGGAAACAGCCTATTCACGTCAACTCTATCTATCCCTCTCAAAATTTTAAATACCTCGATCAAATCCCCCCTCAACCTTCTACGCTCCAATGAATAGAGACCTAACTTGTTCAACCTTTCTCTGTAACTTAAGTGCTGAAACCCAGGTAACATCCTAGTAAATCGTCTCTGCACTCTCTCTAATTTATTGATATCTTTCCTATAATTCGGTGACCAGAACTGCACACAATATTCTAAATTTGGCCTTACCAATGCCTTGTACAATTTTAACATTACATTCCAACTTCTGTACTCAATGCTTTGATTTATAAAGGCCAGTGTTCCAAAAGCCTTCTTCACCACCCTATCTACATGAGACTCCACCTTCAGGGAACTATGCACTGTTATTCCTAGATCTCTCTGTTCCTCTGCATTCCTCAATGCCCTACCATTTACCCTGTATGTTCTATTTGGATTATTCCTGCCAAAATGTAGAACCTCACACTTCTCAGCATTAAACTCCATCTGGCAACGTTCAGCCCATTCTTCTAACTGGCATAAATCTCCCTGCAAGCTTTGAAAACCCACCTCATTATCCACAACTCCTCCTACCTTAGTATCATCGGCATACTTACTAATCCAATTTATCACCCCGTCATCCAGATCATTTATGTATATTACAAACAACATTGGGCCCAAAACAGATCCCTGAGGCACCCTGCTAGTCACGTTCTACGTTCTATGATAGGATATATATCACATTGGCAATAGCATTAGCTTCAATATAATTATGGAGAAGGACAGGACAGGACCTAGAGTTGAGAATTTTGATTGGAGAAAGGCTAACTTTAAGGAGATGCGAAGGGATTTAGAGAGAGTGGATTGGGTCAAGTTGTTTTATGGGAAGGATGTAATAGAGAAATGGAGGTCATTTAAGGGTGAAATTATGAGGGTACAGAATCTTTATGTTCCTGTTAGGTTGAAAGGAAAGGTTAAAGGTTTGAAAGCACCATGGTTTTCAAGGGATATTAGAAATTTGGTTCGGAAAAAGAGGGATGTCTACAATAGATATAGGCAGCATGGAGTAAAGGAATTGCTCGAGGAATATAAAGAATGTAAAAGGAATCTTAAGAAAGAGATTAGAAAAGCTAAAAGAAGATACGAGGTTGGTTTGGCAAATAAGGTGAAAGTAAATCCGAAAGGGTTCTACAGTTATATTAAAAGCAAGAGGATAGTGAGGGATAAAATTGGCCCCTTAGAGAATCAGAGTGGTCAGCTATGTGTGGAGCCAAGGGAGATGGGAGAGATTTTGAACGATTTCTTCTCTTCGATATTCACTAAGGAGAAGGATATTGAATTGTGTAAGGTGTGGGAAACAAGTAAGGAAGTTATGGAACCTATGACAATTAAAGAGTTGGAAGTACTGGCACTTTTAAGAAATTTAAAAGTGGATAAATCTCTGGGTCCTGACAGGATATTCCCCAGGACCTTGAGGGAAGTTTGTGTAGAAATAGCAGGAGCTCTGACAGAGATCTTTAAGATGTCATTAGAAACGGGGATGGTGCCGAAGGATTGGCGTATTGCTCATGTGGTTCCATTGTTTAAAAAGGGTTCTAGAAGTAAGCCTAGCAATTATAGACCTGTCAGTTTGACATCAGTGGTGGGTAAATTAATGAGAAGTATTCTTAGAGATAGTATTAATAATTATCTGGATAGACAGGATCTGATTAGGAGTAGCCAGTGTGGATTTGTGCGTGGAAGGTCATGTTTGACAAACCTTATTGAATTTTTTGAAGAAGTTATGAGGAATGTTGACAAGGGTAAGGCAGTGGATGTAGTCTATATGGACTTCAGCAAAGCCTTTGACAAAGTTCCACATGGAAGGTTAGTTAAGAAGGTTCAGTCGTTAGGTATTAATGCTGGAGTAATAAAATGGATTCAACAGTGGATAGATGGGAGATGCCAGAGAGTAGTGGTGGATAATTGTTTATCGGGATGGAGGCCGGTGACTAGCGGGGTGCCTCAGGGATCTGTTTTGGGCCCAATGTTGTTTGTAATATACATAAATGATCTGGATGTCGGGGTGGTAAATTGGACGTAGAACAGTAGAGCACAGGAACAGGCCCTTCAGCCCACAATGTTGTGCTGAACCAGCTAAAAAGCAAATCAAAAACACCCAAACGCTATTCCCTCCTTCCTACAACTCATCCATATCCCTCCATCTTCCTTACATCTATGTG
Organism: Hypanus sabinus; assembly: GCF_030144855.1. NCBI lineage: Eukaryota > Metazoa > Chordata > Chondrichthyes > Myliobatiformes > Dasyatidae > Hypanus > Hypanus sabinus. Next base: position 14,717,851 of record NC_082724.1, read on the forward strand.
CCTATCCAAATGTCTCTTAAAACCCTTCAATGTATTTGCTTCTTCCACCATACCAGGCAGCATATTCCAGGCATTCACAGCTCTCTGAGTAAAAAACTTACCCCTCACTTCCCCTTTGAACTTACCCCCTCTCACCTTCAATGTATGCCCTCTGGTATTAGACATTTCGACCCGGGAACCAGATACTCTCTGTCCACTCTGTCCATGCCTCTCATAATCTTGTAAAACTCTATCGGATTTTCCCTCAGCCTCCGGTGCTCCAGAGGAAACAGCCCAAGTTTATCCAGCCTCTTGTGATAGCAAATGCCCTCTAAACCAGGCAACATCCTGGTGAACCTCTTCTGCACCTTCTCCAAAGCCTCAACATCCTTACTATAGTGGGGCGACCAGCAGTGTGCATAATACTCCAGACGTGACCTAAGCAGAGTTTTATAAAGTTGCAATGCAACCCCCTGACTTCTGAACTCAGGAGATAGTTCATTGCTCCCAGTCTCCCTGCAACATGAAACAAACTTGTTTCCTCACTATTCCAGATCTGTTGAAGAGCCTTCAACGTGAAACATTTACTTTGCTTTTTTGAGTGGCTGAGTGCCTCCATCAGTTTTTCTCCTTCTCTCTTAGGTCATAGTGATTTCCTTCTTTTTGCTTGGAAGTTCAAATTTCAAAGTAAACTTATTATCAAAGTACAGACGTGTCTCCATTATACAACCCTGGTGTTCAACCACTGTGCATATACGAAAAAATAATAATAATCAATAAAATAAATGTTCTGTTGTTATTTCAAATTTTTAGCATCTGCAGCTTTGTTTCATGTCATAGAGTTAAACAGTACAGAAGCAAGCCCTTTAGCCTAATTTTCCCATGGTGACCAAAATGTCCTATTGAGCTAGACCCCTTTGCCTTCTCTAGCCCATTTCCATCTGAATTATTTGTATACCTGTATCTGTTCCAAAGTATTTCAGGGGTTGTAATTGTATCCAACTCTACCACTTCTCTGGCAGCCTGTTCCATGTATCTCGCTCCATCTGTGTGGAAACAGTTGCCCTCAGTTCCCCTTGAAATCCTTCCCCTCTCGCCGTAAATCCACTCATTCTAATTTTGGACCCAGGCCTTGGAAAAAGGACTGACTGTTGATATCATCTGTGCCCCATTTGATTTTGCAAACTTTTTTTAAGGTCAGCCCTCATCCTCCTTCACTCCAGCAAAAAAAAGTCCCAACCTATTCAATCTCTCCTTACGACTGAATACTTACAGTTCCAACGATATCCTTGTGGATCTACTCTTCATCCTCTCCTTAATCTCACTTTTCTGACAGCACGATGACCAGAACTGCACACGATATTCCAGGTCCATTTCTCACCAATGTCTATAGAGCTGTAACGCCATTCCTCACTCTTCTACTCAGTGGCTTGACCAATGGAGTCAAGAATGCCATACACCTTTCTCAAAACCTCTACTTCCTCAAGTGGCTGAAGGCATTTATTTATTTATTGAGATAAAGTGTAGAACTGGCCTTTTCAGCCCTTTGACCTGCGCCACCCAGAAACCCCTGATTTAACTCGAGCCTATTCATGGGACAATTTACAATGACCACTTAATCTACCAACTGGTATGTCTTTGGACTGTGGGAGGAAACCCAAGCGGTCATGGAGAGAACACACAAACTCCTTACAGGCAGCGGTGAGAATTGAACCTGGGACAGTGGTACTGTAAAGCTTTGTGCTAACCATTACACTACACGTTTCTATCGACCAAGCCGCAGTACACCAACACGCACTGATGCTGCACAGAAAGCATCCTGTTTGGATGCACAAGAGCTTGGCACGGCAACTGCTCTGCATGAAACTGCAAAGAGTTGTGGATACAGCTCGGAACCATTCTCTCTTCTGCGGACTCTGTCTAGACTTCTTGCTGTCATAGTAAAGACCCCACCAACCCCAGACATTCTCTTCCCCCCCCCCCCTCCACCAACCTCACCAAATTGGGCAGAAGATACAAAAGCCTGAAAGCACGTCCCACCAGGTTCAGGGACAGCTTCAGTCCCACTGTTACCAGACTCTTACACAGACCCTTTGTACTCTAAGATGGACTCTTGGCCTTACAATTGACCTCATTATGATCTTGCACTTTATTGTTCACCTGCACTTCACCTTATTCTGCATTGTTATTGTTTTACCTCCTGTTAGCTCGATGCACAGTGTAATAATTCGATCTGCATAAAGTCCACGTAAGCCAAGTTTTTCTCTGTACATGGCATTAATAAATTAATAATCCTTGTCTATGCTTATCACCACTTTCAGGAAGCTGTCTACCTGTACCATTAGGTCTCTGTTCTAAAACCTTCCACAGGGCCCTGTCATTCACTGTGTATATCCTGTCCTCCATCTGCCATTCCTTGGCCCACTTTTCCAATTGATCTAGTTCCAGACAAGAGAAAATCTGCAGATACTGGAAATCTGAGCAATGCACACGCAATGTCGGACTATCTCAGCAGGCCAGGCAGCATCTACAGACGATGTGTCGGGCCGAGACCCTTCAGCAGACTGGAGCAAAAAAGGAGAGGAGTAGATTTAAAAGGTGGTGGGTGGGTGGGCAGGGGAAATACAAGGTGAGAGATGAAACCTGGAGGGGAAGAGGTGAAGTAAAGAGCTGGGAAATTGATTGGTGAAAGAGATACAGGGCTGGAGAAGGAGGAGTCTGATAGGAGAGGACAGAAGGCCATGGAAGAAAGGGGAGGAGCACCAGAGGGAGGTGATGGGTAGGCAAGGAGATAAGGTGAGAGAGGGAAAGGGGGATGAGGAGTTGTGAAGGCAGGGTGGGGGTGCAATACCAGAAATTTGAGAAATCAATGTTCATGCCATCAGGTTCCTAATCTTTTATATATATATATATGTACTAAACAGCAGTGGATGAGCACAGATCCATGTGGCACACCACTGTTTCCAGGCCTCAAATCGGAAAAAGAAAGACAATTCTCACTATCACTTTTTGACTCCCTCCGCCAAGCCAATTTTGTATCCAGTTGGCTACCTTACCCTGAATCCTTTGTGATCTAACATTCCAGACTGTCCTTCCATGTGAGATCTTCTTTGTCTTCTCCTGAGGTTTTATGGTGGTTGGCAAACAGCTTTAAGGTGCATTACCGCCACGTTCTGAACTGGAGTGTGGGTCAGGATATCTAAATCCTGTATATTTATATTTGTATCAAATTCTATAAGGAACTGTACTAAGTATTTAAAGCAATAATCCTATAATCCTTTCTGCAAAATATTGTTTTAAATTGTATAATTTATTTTGGCTCTTTGATGTGTGCCACCCTGCAACCCCTGATTTAACTTGAGCCTAACCATGGGACAATTTACAATGAATAGTTCACCTGCCAACTGGTACGCCTTTGGACTCTGGGAGGAAACCCACACGGTCACGGGGAGAACATACAAACTCCTTACAGACAGCAGCAGGAACTGAACCTGGGTCGCTGGTACTGTAAAACATTGTGCCAAAAACTATGCTACCATGATGCCTATCAGGGAAAAGGTAGGCGTTTGGAGCTGAGAGGAAAATGGATCAGCCATGAAGAGATTGCCAAATGGCCTAATTCTGCTCCTATATCTTATCTTATTGTATTTTATTCTGTGATAACTTTAAAATCAAACATCCTCTCTCTTGATTATTTCCTAGACTCCTAGTTGATTTTCTAGTTGATTACAATACTCACATCTCTCATTATTGTTTCTTTATTAAAGCAATGTACTAATTAACCCTTATGTGCCCAAAGCCCAATCTTGATATTATCACCACCTCCCTCCTGTTTTTTCCTGTATTCCTTCAGCTTTCCACTTCCTTCTGGATATTATGAAGATATCTTCCTGTTCTTCATTGTTACCTCCACATTTTTGATGTGAAATCTTGTCAAAGCCATGCTAAAGACAATGGCTACTGCCCGGCCCTCATCAATTTTCTTGATCACCTCTTCAAAATAGCCAATCAAATGAATTGATTTGCATTAATTTCAGCTCCTGTGTAATTAGCTCAATCTCTGATTCTGAACACAACTCATCCCAGTGTTGGCCATTTCTTTACAGGTCAATTGTCTTAATCCTGGTTACTTGACAAAAAATGCCATCTGCTGCCCCTAAATCCTCCATTTTATAAGAGAAAATATCATGACAGCAGCTTATTTATGCTAACTCCTCACTTCTTGATCATATCTTTTTGTTCGTTCCCTAGAATGCCATGCACATTAATCTAATTAGTGAAATTAGCCCGTACCATCGACCTTGAAATAAGATTTTGTTGTGGTGGGAAAAAGTTCTGAGATTTTTGGCAACAGGGGAAGTTGTTCCTTCTCCACAGACATTCTGTAGCCAAACTGTGGAGAAAGCTGATAAAATAAGTAGTGTCCTTAAATGTAGTGACTACTTGAAAACAAACTAAAAGTCGCTGCGAGGCTATGTGAGAGAGTGTCATGCTGTCTGATGCATTTCCATCCAACTGAAATCCAAGTCAAAAAATAAGTTTAACCCTTTATCCAAAACCAACGATAAAATCATTCGACTCATCCATAATTCATGTAAAACAAAGACGTCGTGAGACGAGAGAGGTTGAGCTGCACGGTAGCGTAGTGGTTAGCACAACGCTTTACAGTTCCAGCAACCGAGGTTCAATCCCACCACAGCCTGTAAGGAATTTGTATGTTTTCCTCGTAACCATGTGGCTTTGCTCCGGTTGCCTCCCACCTCCTATGGACGTACCGGATAGAAGGTTAATTGGCCATTGTAAATTCCCCAGTGATTAGACTTGTGTTTAATCGGGGGTTGCTGAGCAGCACAGCTCAAAGTGCTGGAAGGGCCTATTCTGCGCTGTAGCTCAATAGCAAATGTGGTTCTAATTCTATTATATTAGCTTGATGTTTTCTGCCAACGTCCTCTGTAGTTTGTATGTAGAACTCTTGCAATCGTCCTTCAAGTTTCCTGACACATCTGTCCCAAATTACTTCTACCTTTCACTTAAGAGCAGATATTAACAAGTACAAACTTCGTCCTTTTCTTGCTTCCTTTTCCATTATCCAAAGACTCAAATGGTCTGCAGGTGAAAGAACAGTTCACTTGTACTTTCACATTAACGTATTGCATTTGGTGCTCACAAGTCTCTTGTCGTTACCATACAGAGCTTTCAGTCTTTAGTCTCCTACATTGCTTCAACAATACCCAAATAAAGCTCAAAGAATAGTACCTCATCTTTGCTTCTGGGATTATTACGTTCCCCATGTTCTTCGGTACAGAAACAGGCCATTCAGTGCCCTGCATCTGTGCCAACCATCAAGCACCCATGAACACTAATCCCATGTTATAATCTGCCCATTCCCATCACCTGCCCCAGTTTCTAGTGCTTATCTACACATCAGAGACATTTTACAGTCTTCAATTAATCTGCTAACCTGCACCTCTGTGATGTGGCAGGAAACCTGAACACCTGGAGGAATCATAGACACGAGAAAGTCTGCAGTTGCCTGAAATCCAAAACTACACAGACACACGCATACACAAAATGCTGGAGGAACTCAGCAGGTCAGGTAGTATCTGGATGGATGGCACCCATTAGTCTCGCGAGACCATGGATCTGTACCTGGAGAGTCTTGCTTCAGTCTGTCAGTGAGGCGATGCTGGAGTGTCCTGTCCAGGGCACAGGCCTGGGCAAGGTTGCATGGAAGACCGGCAGTTGCCCAAGCAGCAAGTCTCTCCTCTTCACACCACCAATGTTGTCCAAGGGAAGGGCAAGGGTCGATACAGCTTGGCACCAGTGACGTCGCAGGAGTTGCCAGAATGAGATTGAAGGCAACACTGGACTGGCTTAGGGACTCCAGCTCTGGATTTGTCCTCAGGGTTTACTCCCGAAGCCTTTCCCATGAGTGGGTACGGACGCAAAGCAGTGGAGGTTTGAAATCAAAGTTTTCCCTCTCTTAAATGGACTGCCTTCCCAGGCTGATGAGCTCCATTTACCCGAAGCACTGGCTTTAAGGCACTGGGACCCGCCTTCGCCCCTTCTCCTGTCAGTAGAAACAGTTCCGCCGGGCTTAGAGGCTAAGCCACACGAGGCCAGGAGTTGGACTTGGTTGTCAGAAGCTATTTGAGGCGCATGCCGTGAGGAGCACTTTTAGGTAGTGGGAGCTTGTCCCCACTTCCACTCCTCGGCTTAACAACCATGGAACAAGGTAGTATCTGTAGAAATGAATAAACAGTTGACGTCTTGGGCCGAGGTCCTTCTTCAGGAGTGGAAAGGAAGGGGTAAGAAGACAGTAAAAAAAGTGGGGGAGGGGAAGGAGGATTGCTAATTGGTGACAAGTGAAGCCAGTTGTGTGGGAAAGGTAAAGGAAAGGTAATCTCTTTACGATTTATGTCAATGATTTAGACTCTTTACGATTTATGTCAATGATTTAGATGAGGGCATTGAAAACTATATCAGCAAGTTTGCTGATGATATTAAACTGGGTGGCAGTGTGACATGCGAAGAGGACGTTAGGAGAATACAGGGAGACTTGGATAGGCTGAGTGAGTGGGCAGATACTTGGCAGATGTCATTCAATGTGAATAAATGTGAAGTTATCCACTTTGGAAGCAGGAACAAGAGGGCAGAGTATTGTCTGAACGGTGTAGAGTTAGGTAAGGGAGAAATGCAAAGAGACCTCGGAGTCCTAGTTCACCAGTCAATGAAGGTGAATGAGCAAGTGCAACGGCAGTGAAGAGGGCAAATGGAATGTTGGCCTTTGTTACAAGGGGAATTGAATACAAGAGCAAGGATGTTCTTTTGCATTTGTACAGGGCCCTGGTGAGACCACACCTGGAATATTGTGTACAGTTTTGGTCTCCAGGTTTAAGGAACAACATTCTGGCAATTGAGGAAGTGCAGCGTAGATTCACTAGGTTGATTCCTGGGATGGCAGGGCTGTCTTACGCAGAGAGATTGGAGAGATTGGGCTTGTACACGCTGGAATTGAGGAGATTGAGAGGAGATCTGATTGAAACGTTTAAGATAATTAAAGGATTTGATAGGATTGAGGCAGGAAATATGTTCCAGATGTTGGGAGAGTCCAGTACCAGAGGGCATGGATTGAGAATAAGAGGTCAGTTATTTAAAACAGAGTTGAGGAAGAGCTTCTTCTCCCAGAGAGTTGTGGAGGTGTGGAATGCACTGCCTCGGAAGACGGTGGAGGCCAATTCTCTGGATGCTTTCAAGAAGGAGCTGGATAGATATCTGATGGATAAGGGAATCAAGGGATATGGGGACAAGGCATGGACTGGGTATTGATAGTGAATGATCAGCCATGATCTCAGAATGGCGGTGCAGACTGGATGGGCCGAATGGTCTACTTCTGCACCTATTGTCCATTGTCTATTGTAAAGTGTTGGAGAAGAAGGAATCTGATTGGGAAGGAGAATGGACAATAGGAAAAAGGGAAGGAGGGCAGTCATCAGGGGAGGTGATAGGCAAGTGAGAAGAGGGGAGAGGCCAATGTAAGAAATAGAAGAATAGGGGAGGGGGATGGAAATTTTTTTTAACCAGAAGGAGTAATCAATATTCATGCCAGCGGGTTGGGGGCTACCCAGACGGAATATAAGAGTTTGACCATGGATCAGGCTGGAGGAAATTCTAGCAACACACACAAAATGCTGGAGGAACTCTGCAGGTCAGGCAGCATCTATGGAAAAGAGTACAGTTGACGTTTCAGACCGAGACCCTTTGGCAGGACTGGAGAAAAAAGGGCTGAGGAGCAGATTTGAAAGGTGGAGAGAGTGGAGAGAGAAACAGAAGGTGATAGGTGAAACCTAAAGGTGGAGAGATGAAGTAAAGAATTGGGAAGTTGATTGGTGAAAAAGATAGAGGGCTGGAGAAAGGGGAGTCTGATAAGAGAGGACAGAAGGCCACAGAAGGAAAAAAGGGGGGAGGAGCACCAGAGGGGGGGCGATGGGTGGCAAGGAGATAAGGTGAGAGAGGAAAAAGGGGATGGGGAATAATGAAGGGGGGGGTGCATTACTGGAAGAAATTTTTTTTCCGCAGCTTTTTTTCTCCAGTCCTACTAAAGGGTCTTGGCCTGTTGAGTTCCTCCGGCATTTTTGTGTGTTGCTTGGATTTCCAGCATCTGCAGATTTTCTCTTTATTGTGTCTGGAGGAAATTCTGTTCCTTCCTTCCCGCCTTCCCTCCCTCTGCACAAATTAAGGCATGCTTGTTTTCTTATTCTTTGTACTCTAATGACTTTGCAAAACTTTTTAAATTAACTATGCCTTCAATTCCAATCCTGAATGTAACTCATTCCCAAAAAGGCAGATAGATTTGATCCAAAATGTTAACATTGCTATTCTTTCCGTGGATGTTGCTTGATCTGCTGGGTGGTTCCTATACTTCTCATTGTTATTTTAGATTTCTTGCATTTTCAGTTCTGATTTTCATTTTCTCATTGATTTTACTGCATCATTCTTCTGTTCAATCAATAATAATTCTTTCATGAATCTCTCTGTTGCTATATCCTTCACACATAGATCTCTGAAGCTTCTTACATCTATTGTGCTATTATAAGATCATTTCCTGACGATTTTATCCTGAAGGTTTTCCACTTTTTAGTAGATAATATATTTTTCCTGCAGCATTTTATCTTTATCCTTTACAAAATGAGTTGCCTTCTGTAACACCTTGCCTCCTAATAAACCAGCACAGGCTTTTTGCGTTTATCATCTTTCTGCTAATAACCACATTTTTCTTTTCCACTTCTAAATTCTCTTAGCAGTAGGACGTGCCTGCTATTTCCCTGACAACCACAAGGACGTGGACCTAATTTTTAAAATGGTAATTTCTTCTTTAAGAACGAAGGATGTAATATTGAAGCTTTATAAGGCACTGGTGAGGCCACTCTTGGAGTACTGTGAGTAGTTTTGTGTCCCTTATCCAAGAAAGGATGTGCTGACGTTGGAAAAGGTTCGCAGGAGGTTCACAAAAATGATTCTGGGATTGAAAGGTTTATCGTATTAGAAACATTTGATGGCTCCGGGCCTGTACTCACTGGAATTCAGAGGAATGAAGGGGAATCTCATTGAAACCTGTTGAATGTTGAAAGGCTTTTATGGACTGAATGTTGAGAGTGTGTTTCTTATGCTGTGGGTGTCTAGAAGCAGAGGGCACAGCCTCAGAATAGAGGGATGTCCATTTAGAATGGAGGTGAGGAGGAATTTCATTCGCCAGAGAGTGGGGAATGTGTTGAATTCATTGCCACAGGCAGTACGGAGACCAAGTCATTGGGTATATTTAAGGCAGAGGTTGATAGATTCTTGATTAGTCAGGGCATAAAGGAATACAGGGAGAAGGAAGGAGATTGGGGCTGAGAGGGAAAATGGATCATCCATGATGAAATGGCAGAGCAGACTCGATTGGGCAAAATGGCTTCATTCTGCTCCTATATAATTGGTCCTATGGTCTCACTACTTCATATTTGCGTCCATTTTTCAATTTCAGAGTCCATGTTGGATGCTATCCTGGGGGACTATAGCCAGCGAAGTCATACAGAGCAGAACTTGTGTAAACATTTATTGAACAATCTACAAATTACAACACCGCCAGTGAACCATGGTGACTTTCTGCAGGCTACGCACAGAACTTCTAAGTATACCTCTTTTGAATCACTCTCACTTCAATCTGCAGCATTTAATTTCCCTTTAAGCAATGTACTTTTAAATCAACTTAATGATCTAAAGATTTCACGATCTTACGAAGGACTTGGTGGATTAACTCTCAAGCAGGCAGTGAGGGTCCTTTAAGCGGATGAAGCTTCTTAGCCATGGCTGGAAGTGAGGTAGGAAGGTGGACTCCAAGTGAGTTTGAAGCACAGGAAGGATACCTCCTCTTCTAAGCGTATTATTAGCAAATGTCCAGTTGCTGGAGAACAAAATTGATGACCTGTGGACAGTATTGCTGCATCAGAGGGAAATGAGAGACTGTTGTGTTCTATGTTTGAATGAAACGTGGCTTAATTCCAGCACAATCGCACCAGAAGACTTCTTGAATCACAGGATGGACTGAACTGCTGATTTGGATAAGGCAAAAGATGGAGGTGTGTGTTTCATGATAAACTCTCGCTGTGCTCAGATGTGGCAGTTTTGTTGAACTTGTGTTCCCTCATCCTTGAACACCTAAATGTCAAATGTCTATTTATCTAGGGACATTTCCTCTGTAATCATGACTGCAGTTCATACAGTAACAGCAGCTGGCTATAATCAAAAGCTTGTGATACTGCATGGTGTCATCTCTATTCAAGAAACAGTCCATCCCAATGCATTTCATATAACAAACTTGTTTAAATAAAACCCTGCCCAATTACCGTCAGCATCTAACCTGTAGCACTACAGGCAGAGTTCAGATTGGGAACACAAGGAGGAAGCTTGGGGTCTTGCTTACGGATTTAATAACGCGTTCAACTCTATCAGCATTTAAGCTCCCTGATGTAAAGGAGATCACATAATAATCAGTAAGCATGCTGTACTGAATTAAAATATAAATTGTTGCTTCAGTTAGAAAGGCCCCTTGAATTTATTGTTCAAGTTGGAGTCAAGTGATCTGCTTGACAGGATGTAACATTCCTGGAATATTGACTCAACATTTCAACTGAAGGGTTTAATTTGGCAGATGGGCGAGGCATTATTGTGAATGTGTCTTTTGATAATGTCATGGCTACCAGCTTTTCTTACTCAAGGTATGTTATTAAATGCATTGATCTGAAATTGCAGCAGATTATCCTAGTAATTAATAGAGAGGATAAACACAACTAGCAGTTGCTACTGTAGGTTCATAGGAAACAGGAGCAGGAGAGAGCCCATCAACTCCTGAAACACACTTGCTTTCTCGCAAGATCGCAGCAAATCTACCGTAATACTGGCCTCAGCAGCACTGTCTTTCTTGACTCTTGTAGTTCAAGTGCCTGCCAAGACTCCATTCTGAGTATATTCAATGAACTCAACTCCACTCCTTTCTAGACTGAAGAATTTCAAAGGTTCGCTATCATTTTGGCAAAGAACGTCCTCCTCATATCTTAAATGTAAAACTCCTCATTTGAAACTAAGCCTGCTTGTAACAGACTCAAAGTGCTGAAGGGACTCAGCAGGTCAGGCAGCATCTGTGGAAAAGAAAAAAAGCAGTCGACATTTCGGGCTAAGATCCTTCTTCGGGATTGAAAAGGAAGGGGTAAGGTGCCAGAATAAAGAGGTGAGGGGGAGGGAAAGGAGGCTAGATGGAAAGTAAAGGGTGAAGCCAGGTGGATGCGAAAGGTGAAGGGCTGAAGAAGGAGGTATCTGATAGGAGAGGAGGGTGGACCATAGGAGAAAGGGAAGGAGGAGGTTCAAGTTACCCTAGATTGGGGAAGCCTCCTTTCAACAATGACTCTGTCAGTCTCCCTCAGAATCTGATATTCTTCAACAGGATCACCTCTCATTTTTATAAGCACCAGTGAATTTAGGCTTAAACTACTCAAACTTTCTTCAAATGTAGGGCAGTTTTACTTTAAATATCAAAGTTGCTTCAAACATCAAAGTACAAAATGCATTTATTATTGAAGTATGTATACTATACACAAACTTGAGATTCATCTCCTACAGGCAGCCACAAAACAAGGAAACCCAATAGAATCCATTTAAAAAAAAAGTTTGTCTAACCCAGTGTGCAGAAAAAATTGTATAAGCAACAGAAGCAAGCAGACAGCTGAAGTTCACGAAAGTGAGTCCACAGCCACGAAGCCAGTCATAACTGCAGCCGATCTAGTAGCCCGTTAGGTGCAGGCCACAGCCTCAGTTCAGTGCAGACATGAGTAAACCTCGTGGAGCAATTGAGCTGAACACTGGGCTGTCCCTAGCCTCCCACCGCGACACCTTGATCTTTTCAATCTAGCCCAGCGCTTAAATCATCCCAACCTCAGGTACTGTGCTTCATCCAAATTATGCATAGAATTGCCCTCTGCTGCTCCTTACTTGGGCAAGAGAGAGTTTCCTGCAAATAGTGCTTTATGTCATCCAAGCATCTGCACCCCCCCATTAATCTTATTTTCAAGTGTTACCTCGAGCAGTTGGCTGTGTTTGACCTTAACAACATTTTTTTGCGTCTCACGGCATTGCCAAGGCTTCTCTGTTGCCTCCTACGAAGGATAAATTATTTGAGTTTCGATCAACAATTCCCATATCAGTCTACCCTCTAACCTCAGTGATGAGCCCGATAACATTTCCTTGCACTTTTCTACTGCTTGAATATTTTCCTCATGTCTTGATAACTGATGAATGAAAAATATACTCTGGATAGGGTCTGGCTAAAGTACCAAAGGGGTTGTGGATTCAGTAGGTGTACAAAGAAAAGAAGTGGAGTTAGTGGAATTGGATGTAGCTTTATGGATTCATTTTGTTATATTAACTATAGAAGAGGCTCTATGTTATATATTGGAAGCTTAGAAACAGAATTCAAATAGATTGGACTAAAGAGTAAATTGACACATTTTTTAAAGGGGGTTCATTTGTTGTGTGCTATGTTGTATGATGTGGGTAATCATGATCTTTCTATGACCATGATTGTTCTTGGTAAATTTTTCTACAGAAGTGGCTTGTCATTGTCTTCTTCTGGGCAGTGTCTTTACAAGATGGGTGCCCCAAGCCATAATCAATACTCTTCAGAGATTGTCTGCCTGGTGTCAGTGGTCGCATAACCAGGACTTGTGATGTGCACCAGCTGCTGATATGACTGTCCACCAAGTTACTCCCATGGCTTCATGTGACTCTGATCGGGGGATAAGCAGGTACTACACCTTGCCCAAGGGTGACCTACCGACTAGCAAAGTGAAACGGTACCTTATACCTCCTTTGGCAGAGACATATCTCCACCTTGCCACCCCACTAAAGCTGGGGGGGGGCGTGTAGAATTAATTACAGATCATATAATACTGATAAGGAGGAGGACTAGGAAATTCAAGAATACATTTGAGAAATGACATGGAATAATGACTGTGAAAAATTTTAACTGTCTCTAATTAAATGGAAAAGCAGAGGAGCTGAAAGAGACAGAGAGGAAGGAGCTTTTGTAATTCATGGAAGAACTCTAAAAGTCCCAACAGAGGATAAAGAATTACAGAATTTAATCATTGCAAATAAATCAGACAAGAAAGGGAAAACAACATCAAGATATAAATGATCATAACAAAGAACAATGTGTTAATAGCTGAGATGAGAAGGCTGATATGATATATTATCACAGACTAATGCATGTTGGTGAAGTGTATGCACCATGCAACCTGTCATCTTTAATCTCTGACTGATTTGAATGGTTACACTGCAATGCCTGCAGTACTTGAATGTTTAATCCTCTCTCTCTCTCCCTCTCCCTTTTTTTCTCTCTATCTCTCCATTTACTCTCCCTCCCTCTCCCCCCTCCCCTCCTCTCTCTTTCTAACCAATAACCCCTGCGCAAATAACCATCCCACTGATGCAGCGTCTGGCAATTATAATCTAGAATCCAATGTCTTGCTTCACAGTACATGACTGGATGAGGACGTTAATAGGTTGTGATTTTGTTGGCAAAGGGTAAGCAAATATGTTATCTCTTATCAGTCAAGGTTGTTTTCCAACAAAGTTACAATCAAAGTATGTGTGGCCATGCTCTCCACCCCATGGCCACACAGTGAAAAAGAGATCCAATTTCTGGACATGTTGATTTCACAATGCAGAGAACAGCTATTTCACCCTTTTTTTGTATCTGTTTCCTTTCAACCTAGGTCAGGTAATATCTCTAAAGATCTAACTTGGTCCCAGTATATTGATGCAGCTGATAAAGAAGACAAGACAGTGGCTATATCTCATTAGGAGGGTGAGGAGATTTGGAATGTCATCTAAAGCATTTGCGAATTTCTACAGATGTACGGTGAAGACAATTCTAACTGGCTGCGTCACTGTCTGGTATCGGGGGTGGGAGTTGTTGGGGCTACTGAACAGGATCAAAGTAAGCTGCAGAAGTGTTGTAAAATTAGTCAGCTCCATCATATGTACTAGCTTCAGTGGTGTCCAAGACATCTTCAAGGAGCAGTACCTCAAAAAGGCGGTGTCCATCATTAAGGGTAACCATCACCCAGGACATGCGCTCTTTGCAGTGTTACCATCAGTTAGGAGATACAGAAACCTAAAGGCACACACTCAGTGACTCAGGAACAGCGTTCTTCTCTCTGCCATCCAATTTACGAATGGATATTGAAACCATGAATACTACCTCACTACCTTTTTATTTCTGCTTTTTGCACTACTTATTTAATTTATCTATGGGAGATACATATACTTACTAGAATTCACAGTCTTTTTCTTATATTTATCATGTTGCCACAAAGTTAACAAATTTCTCATTCTGCAGTATAGCATTGATATGTACCATTGTCTGCAGAGAGAACCATCTCCTACACTGGTAAAAGAAGGTTGCTTTCGGTGTCTCGACTCCCATCAAAGGGGGTTGAGAATGCAGAAGTGCTCTTGTCATTTCTGAAGTGCTCCCACTATTATGTATGCAATCCTTTAGAGCCATTTCTTCACATGTAAAATGCTTAAGTTGCAATTGCATTTCATCACCTGTTTTTACCTTTGTGCTCGAAGAGTATAAAACCTCCACATACTTTGTGTTCATAGGAATTGCTTTGAGCTCCTCAAGAGATTCTTCTATGAGAATCTGGTACATAATTCCTCCAGTGTGGCTTCATATCACATTTTATATCCATGCCTCCATTCTATGTGGCAGGTTTAAAGTCACAATGTCCACTCTAGTTCTATTTTTATGTTTCTGCTTACTGATGCACAATCTAGAAGAAACCCATTGGCCCAATTTGCTCTGTGAAGACCTCTTGGAATTTTTGAGTCCAATTCTATCTTCTCCAATATGGCCATTGAACAGTACTGCACTGTGCCTGTTTCTTGGCAGATTTCCCCCTGCGTCCAGCAAGTGTCCCTCCTAACGCGGCACATTCAGAATAGTGCACGGTCCAGCTGAGGCCAGCCAAATACTTGTAAAGGACTGACACTAATTCAGTCTTTGTTTATGACACATTACTTTCTTCGCTCTAGAGAGTCTGGAGAACTGAGAATTAGGAGTTCAAGCAGTGTAAGGTGTCATCCATATAGGTCTAAAGCACTTGGTTCCCAAAGTGGGCAGTATTGACCCTGGGGCAGTGGAAGTTCTTAAGAGGGCAATAAAGATAAAAGCGTCATTGGGTATGGGGTTGCTCAATAACAGGGAGGGCAGCTAGAAGGATTACAGGTTTAATTTAAGATCTGAGTGTCTCATAATTGATTACCATGATCACATAATCCTCTCATCACTTGCTAACCCACCGTTCTCTTAGAATTTGCTTGAAGTGCATTATAGTTGTTGAAAAGCAATGTGACACTTCTGCATTTGGCACTTCATGAGAAATCTGGACTGAAGAAGTGTTATTTCCGGCCCGGCCCATGCATTATTGCTGTTCAATACTGCAGTACTGTGTTAGCCAGTGCGATTCTCATACCCTGATCATGCAGTGATACAATTCTTGTGAAATAGCATATGGCATTCAACAGGTTAAAACTCAGAATCTGCCCTTTCAAATTGTCTTGACAAGATTTCTCTAGCCCACAGCCGAACTGAGATATCTCTGCCCCACTTTATGTACCTTCAGGCAATGTCACATTTTGTCTGAGCTACGATGATATCATAACTTTACTCTTTATTGATTGCAGTGCTTGATATTGAACTTAAACAATAGGTGATTGATTGTGGTTGTTAATCCATAAACGAAAATGGCAGAAGCAAACCAAACAAAGAGAAGAGTAGACAGTATAGAAACATGGATTCATACCTGCACCAATCAACCAACAGCAGCAGTGTGTCTGTTGTGTGAAAAACATTTTTCAAATGAGGCAATAAAACTGCCCAGACTCCTTCAACGTTTGAACTCCGACAAAGCAAACAAGAACTTGGCTTATTTTCAGTCACTTCATGAAAACTTTTAGGATTTTCACAAGAATTTCAGAACACGTCAAAATAAGTTTGCCAGCACATCACAACAAAGCAGTGATTGTTTATTTTAAAACCAACAACATGAGGAAACCAGCAGGTGCAACACACACAAAATGCTGGTGGAAAGCAGCAGGACAGGCAGTATCTATAGGAAGAAGTGCAATTGACCGTTCAGGGCCAAGACCCGCTATCTTTTCTTTCAGTTAGTCCTGACGAAGGGTCTTGGCCCAAAACGTTGACAGTGTGTCTCCCTATAGATGCTGCCTGGCCTGCTTTGTTCCACCAGCATTTTGTGTGTGTTGCAGTGATTGCTTATGTTGGTCATACATCACTTTATTGCTCATTGCTAAACTGGAAAGCCCATACATTTGGAGAACTGGTTCTGCCAGTAGTAAGGAAGGTGCTGAGTACAAGTTTGCATAAGTCACCAGACCAAATAATTAAAGTGACTCCACTCAGCAACAACACTGTTCAGGCAAATAGGTGAAATGTCCGAGAATGTGGGTGACATGTTGTACAACGTACATAGGACAACAGAATTTGCTCTGCAGTTAACTTTGCCAGAGAACAAATCTTGGCTTCTTGGTTACATTTGCTTCATAAAAGATGAAAGCATGGCTCAAGAGTTGTTATTTGCAAGGTGACTATAAACAGATACAAAGGGGGAGTGAATATTTTGGGTTGTTTCCTAATTTTTCAAAGAGAAAGACATTCCGCTCACCAACATCCTTGTTTGTGTAATAGATAGGATGCCATCAATGACAGGATACCATTGTGGGGTTTCTATTTCCTTGAAAAAAGCTGCACCTAACATATTTACCATTCACTGCGTAATAAACTTGCAGCATCCTTTCACACAGAAAAACTCCAAGTGAAATGCTGCACAGATCATCAAATACCATTATCACAGCAGTAAATAAAATTGAGTCCCATGCTCTCAATTCTCGACTATTTCAAGAGCTTTGTATTCAGAAGGATGAACAAGTTTGAATGTCTTGTGTTGCACACAGACGTCAGATGGCTCTCAAAAAGAAACTGCCTGAGAGACTTGTATGTGATTCCTGTAACTGTGATAAATTTCTTTGAAGACACAAATGCTTCATTTAGCGATCAATTCAAGAACATTAGGGCATATCATTGCTTATTTGTCAGAACTGTTCTTGAACTTTACTGAAATCAGTCTTCAGTTGCAAGGAAAATATGTGAATTTTTTCAAAGTCAAGTCAGTTGTCTCCATATTCCTGTCCATGTTATCCCTATTTACAGTGAGTGCAACATTGGCCATTGTGACCGTGTCCAGTTTCCGAGCCTCTCTGAATTGGAAGAGAAAGGAAGACTACCAAATAATGATCTTCAAGGATACTGTGCCCAACTGCGCTTCAGTGAAACATTAGAACTTTTGTGTAACACCAAAGAAATCTTAACTATTTTGCTGATGTTTCACATTACAATGATATAGAGATTACTGGAGACATATTTCTACTACTTTGGAACTGAATATTCAGGTTTGCTGGAGCCCGAATTTGTTCCTATTTAGATAAAAGATCTATCTTACGTAGTTCCTTCTGTGGCATTGCATTCTCTGACAGTGCTTTATAACAAATGAATTACTAGGAAAACAAGGATGGAGGGAACCAATAGTATAAGGATTCCTTCAGCTGAGACAACTGTCAGGGATTGGGTTAGTGTGGAAAGAGAAGGTCACACCTGATAGCATTTCTTAGTTGTGGTAGAACCATCATTAGTTTTGTCTATCAAATGCATCACAGCTGTTTTGTCCACATATTTATTTTGGAATGCGATTTATGTGTGTACAGTTTCAATAAAAACCTGATTTTCTAGTCATCTGGAGATACTTTGATAGAAATGCTTTCATATGTATGTTGGTATGTTGATAAGAAGCATGATGACAACTAAAGTCTTCATCATTTCTCCATCTCCATTCAAGGGGGAGAAAATAGTTAGACTTCTGTTCAACTGTAGCCTAACTAGGATTCACCTCCAATTCAGGGTATAGTTTTGTATCCTGGAAAAGAACAGTTTTTGGGACTGAATTGGAGTGATGCCAGAAACGATTTCAAATTAAAAATCTCATATTTCAGTTGCTACTTTCATCCTTCCAAGTAGTTTTGCATTTAGCAGTTGAAGTATGCAATTGCTGGGTAGGGCTTTGTCAAAGAGAAAATAAATTATCTTAAAAATCCACCCAACATATTTCTAATTTTGTTGACACACCATAGAAACCATCCTGTATGGATGCATAGAAATATATACAAAATGCTGAAAGAACTCAGCAGGACAGGCAGCATCTATGGAAAAAAGTGAATAGTTGATGCTTCGGGACAAGACCCTTCATCGTGAATCCTGATGAAGGGTGTTGGCCCAAAACGTCGACTGTTTACTCTTTTCCATAGATGCTGCCTGGCCTGCAGAGTTCCTCCAGCATTTTGTGTGCGTTGCTTTGGATTTCCAGCGTGTGTGCTCCAGTTTCCTCTCAGGGTCCAAGGACGTATCAATCGGTAGGTTAATTGCTCATTGTAAATTGCCTCGTGATAAGGCTGGGATTAAATCAGGAGATTGCTGGGCGGCGCGCCTCAAAGGGTTGGAAAGGCCTATTCTGTGCTGTATCTCAATAAATAAATAAAAATCTCTGAATCAGCTGAGCTCTGAAACACCACCGGAACTTGATCAAATAACACCTGAGAGAGGTATCCCCCAGGTTTGGCACATGACTTCCCCCCTGTGAAGGAGTGAGCAGGAGTGAACAGAATGCAGTGACGGGAGTAAGAGAAGAAAGTGGTGAGCATCAAGCAGTCTGCAGTCAGAGAGAAGTGGGACTGGCTGACTGGCTGTTATTGGGAGGTGGACTGCATCCCATGGAAGAAGCCTGTTTTGGTGACTCTGTAACCCAAGGTGTCCCAAAGAGCACAGAGAGAAGGGTGTGTGTGTGTGTGTGTGTGTGTGAGAGAGAGAGAGAGAGAGAGAAAGACAGGGTTGTGCAAGAGAGAGATAGAGTGAGAGAAAAAGAGAAAGTGCGTGTGTGAGAGAGGAAGGGGAAGAGAAAGAGAGAGTGCGTGTGTGAGAGTGGGTGTGTGTAAGTGTGAGAAAGTAAGAGAGAGAAAGAAAGAGAGAGTGTGTGTGTTGTATGTGAGAGAGAGAGAGAGAGAAGGAGAGAGAAGGGTGTGTGTTGTGTGTGTGCTAAAGAGAAAAAGAGGGTCTCTGTGTGAGAGTGACAGAAGGAGAGGAATTGTGTGTGTGTGAAGAGAAGGAGAGAAAGACACAGTGTGTGTGAGAAAGCGAGAGAGAGAGAAAGATTGTATGTGTGTGTGCTGTGTGAGAAAGAGAGGGAAGGGTGCATTGTGTGTGAGAGAGAGAAAGAGAGAGGATGTGTGTTGTGAGAGAAAGAGGGGGAGAGAGAAAGAGAGAAAGAGAGAGAGAGTCACATGACTAGATACAATTCCTTGCATTTTTCCTGGGCAGTAATGGGAGCAGGGCAAACAACTAAAGGCTTTGCAGGCTGCACCCATTACTCAGGCAGAAATACAGCAAGTAGCTGTATCCAATATAATCCAAAGAAGCAAAGGTTAATCATATCATTTAGTTAATTCCACCAAGGAAGCTTGCTGGAACTTATCAGCCACAGCAAAAATCATACACAAACAACCTGCAGTTATTTACAAGATCCAGTTAGCTAGTGAATATTGCAAAGGAAAGGGGCAATATACACCCTTTATTTTATCACTTACCTAGGATATCCAAGGGCCCTTCACAAGTTTACGGACAATGAGCTGTTTTTGAAATATTACCAACACACACAAAGTGCTGGAGGAACTCAGCAGGTCAGGCAGCATCTATGGAAGGGAATAAACAGTCGACATTTTGAGCCAAAGCCCTTCATCAGAACCCTTCATAATTCCTCTCCATGGAGGCTGTCTGACCTGCTGAGTTACTCCAGCATTTTGTGTGTATTGCTTTGGATTTCCAGTAACTGCAGAACCTCTTGTGATTTCGAAATACGACCAGGGTTATTCAGATGGAGATGGCTGTCAACTGGTAGGCAGCAAGATTGCATAGGCAACAGCTGAGATTGATGAGGAAGCATTGTTACCCTGAACTTTGACCAAGATAACGCAAGATCCAGATGTACCAGTAATTGTAATGCCCCATGAGGAAATATCGCCTCAGAAGATATTGCTTCACACCTCTATAATGTAACTGTAATGATGTATTGGCAGAAAGAGAAAATCACGTGTGTTCATGTTTTCATAATGTGACAGATGAAATGCTGAATGATGCAAGAAAGGGCAAACTACTGATTGCGTAAGCCAAACGTTTCCCAGAACGTTGGTTATGTCAATTTTAGTTCTATTCTAAGACTCTTTTGCAAGAATGAACCAAGGACTAAACAATAGATTTTCCTTGTTTGTTTTTACACACTTCAACTGAAGTTATGGGTTTGAGGTCTCGCAGATTTACTGTACCAGTTGTACCTGGTTCACTTCCTGAGTGAGTTTCAGTCCTTGGGAAACTATTTAACAGCAAATATATCGCAAGCAATCCCGATCCTGATATGCCCTTACATCTACGCAGATGTCTGGATGATATCCCTGCCCTGGTTAAAGGGAGCTAAGAGGAGTTTAGGCTCCTAAATCCTGTCAACTGGGGAACACAATTTGTTTCTGTATGGCAAGGTGTCTGAGGCTGTCTATTTATTCATTAAACCTCTGTCTACATTGCTATCAAGTATTGATTGAAGTTTATTGAACGTCTGATACCTGGAAGGTTAACCAGAAAGCATTTTGTAGATGTTGTAGTGGTGGAACAAATAAATGTATTTAGTGATGAATGAAAGCAAACCTATTTGCCCTTGATAGTATGACATTTCCAGAGAGCAGCTGGAGTCACTTTATCAGAACCAGAATCAGGTTTAATATCACCAGCATATGGTGTGAAATTTGTTAACTTTGTGGCAGCAGGACAGTGCAATGCATGATAAATATAGAGAAAAGTAAACTACAGCAAGTACATATGTATATTAAGCTGTTCAATTACAACTAATAGTGCAGAAAAAGAAATAATAAAAAAGTAGTGAGGTAGTGTGCATTCAGAAATTGGATGGCAGAGGGGAAGAAGCTGTTCCTGAATCGCTGAGTGTGACTTTAGGCTTCTTTGTCTGCTTCCTGATGGTAACAGTGAGAAGAGGACATGTCCTGGGCAATGGGGTCCTTAATGATGGATGCTGCCTTTCTGAGGTACTGCTCCTTGAAGGTGTCTTGGCTACTGCTAAGGTTAGTACCCATGATGGAGCTGACACACTTTACAACTTTCCGAAGCTTCTTTCGATCTTTTGCAGCAGCCCTCCCCTCCCCTTACTTGACAGTGATGCAGCCTGTCAGAATGCTCCCCACAGTACATCTGTGGAACTTTTTGTGTGCTTTAGGCAGCTGGTACTGATTATTTGACAATAGGAACAGGTACAATGTTAGCCCTCAAAAGGGAATTCAATATGTTCAAAGTTCAAAATTCAAAGTAAATTTATTACCCAAAGTATATATATGATACCATATGGAGCCCACAAGAGATTCATTTTCTTGCAGGCACACTCAAATAAATACGTAATAGAATAATAACTATAATGGAATGAATTGAAAGACCACACCAACTTGGGGGTTCAACCAATGTGCAAAAGGCAACAAACTGTGTAAATACAAAAAGGAAAAATAATTATAATAACTAAAAAATAAATAAACAATAAATATTGTAAACATGAGTTGAAGTGCGTCCATGGGTTCCGGGAATATTTCAATGACGGGGCAAGAGAAGGTGAGTGAGGTTATTCCCGTTGTTTCAAGAGCCTGATGATTGAAGGGTACTGTCTGTTCCTGTACTAGGTGGTGTAAATTCTCAGGCTCCTATATCTTCTTCCCAACGGCAGCAGCGAGAAGCGAGCGTGACCTGGGTTGTGGGGGGTCCCTGATGATGGATGCTGATTTCGTGTGAATGTTCTCAATGGTGAGGGAGGGCCTTATCGGCTTCTTTTTGTAGGATTTTCCATTCTCCATATCAGGCTATGACACAGCCAGTCTATATATTCACTACTCATCTATAGATATTTGTTGAAGTTTTAGACGTCATGCCGAATCTTGGCAAACTCCTAAGGAAGTCGACATGCTTTGGTGATTTCTTCATAATTGCCCTTACGTGCTGGGAACATGTGGAACAAAAATTAATTAGAGATATGGGGAAAGAGCAGCTTAGTGTGACTGACTGGCGACTTCCGATTATTCTAGTCCAGATGGATGCTGCACGTATCCAGGCAAGTGAAGTTTATTCCATTACACTCCAGACTTGCAGCTGATGGGAGGTAGATGCCAATAGAGATATCTCAGCTATCTCTGAGCTGTATTGGCATCCAGTTCAACACTAACTGTGCCAAGAGTTCATTATCTGTACTTAACACTTTGAAGATCTCTCAGATTCTCAGAAGTAAGAGCTCCCAGTAATGATAACCTGAAGAGAGAGATGGCAAAGAGATTGCTAACTCATGAAGGTTTATCATGAAAACCTGCTGGACCTTTCATGAGTGAAATTTCTCTGCATCTTTTGGACAAAGCGTGTGCGACTTGATGGTGTGGATCAGTGGTGATGGTGGTGGTAGATGTCTGAATTGTCCGGGGGTGGGGGAGTATTAATAATGGAATTTAGAACTTTGAACAGCACAGTACAGGTCCTTAAGGCCCATAACATTGTGTCAACCTTTTAATCTACTCTGAGATCAATTGAACTTTTCCTTCCTACATAATCCTCCATTTTTCCATCGTCCCTAAAAAGTGTCTGAACATTCATCCTACCAATGCCCATCCTTTTCTCTTTCCTTCCATGGTCGACTAGGCTCTCCTGTCGGCCTCTTCCATCGATTAGTTCCCATTTTCTCATGTAACGCTCCCGCAATCGGCTGGTGTATGTCTAGGGGAAATTCCGTCCACCTGCCAAACTGCACCTCCCGTATACGTGGATGCTGTGAAATGCACACTAGCAAAATCTCGCACACACAATATCAAACCGCACACCAGGTACGTTTACAGAATACACTTTATAAATCTTACTAGAACTAAGTGATTAATAGCAATACAACATATATGAAAGCAAAGAAAAGAAAGAAAAGGTGCCAGAACTTATCAGGTTTCAGTCAATTAGTGCACAATCGTTGGAGCTCAACCATCGAAGTCTTTGGTCCACTATTTGAACTTCTCCGACCTCCACGACCCGCACGCCTGGGACCACCCATAGTGATTGACCACAGCGCTGCCAGCACCATCCACCTTTCTCGCAATCTCCTCCCCAAGTCCCCAAAAGTCCGCAAAACCACAGCTCATAGACCCACAAGAAAGAATTACATCTATCCCAATCAGTTAACAAATGAAAACAATTCTCATTATCAGTAATTATAACCCAAACAAGCTGTGAGAGATAGCTCTCTCTCTGCAGTTACATAACAAAGAAGCATTCCTACTTTTAACATAACAAAGAAGCCATTTTGCTTAACATATGAAGTAACATACAAAAACCCTCTACACTCACTTCATTATCTCTCCCACACACACACCTTCCTGCTTACCTGGTTTCATCCACCACCTTCCACATCCCTCTCCCCCTCCCCCAACTTCTTATTCTGTCTGTTTCCCCCATTCCTTTCCAGTCCCGATGAAGGGTCTTGGCCCAAGATATCAACTGTTTGTTCCTCTACATAAATCAGATATTTTTCAGGCAAGGGAGCCCACGTGAGCTTCCCTTCTATTAATTAAATGGGAGAAAACAACCAAGATTCACCAGTTGGCAGCAGGTCAGGCAGCAACAATGGAGAGAAAAGTAGAATCAACGATTGTAGTCAACAAGTTTTCATCAGCAAGAGCAAGTGTACGATGCTCCAAGGCAGGCTTTTCCATGTACCATCGATAACACATTTTCCATCCAAGCATGACAAATATAAACAAGTGTGCCTTACTTTTTGAATTGAATGATCTTGGATGCCACCTCCAAGAGGACCACAACCTTGTTGTTGGGTTTGGAGGCTTGTGTGCTTCAATGACTCCGAGAGCTGTGTTGGCTGGAGTCAGGGCTTTATGCTTTGGCTCTTGGTAAGGTCACCCATGCCAAGCAGGTCAAAGGGTAGAGGCCAGACTAAGAGTGGTCCACTGGTCCTCCAGATATGGGGGTTCGGTTCAGGGCTAGCAATGCTGACTGTCAAACAAAATTGTTACGGAAACAAGAATGAAGAATCTTTCATCATCTTAGTGTGACTGTATTTCTGAGTCTCTACCCAGGACTAGCATAATTGAAGGTAGTGAAAACCAAGAGGAAGCTACTGACGTGATGAGGGAACTGACTATGTGGTAGTTCGCTGTGCCCTGAGGATAGGCTTCTGCTTTCAAGTGGCGGCTCTCTCTTTTGACGACGCTGGAGGATATTACTAGGGATCTGCATTTATGGATTTGGACAATGGACTGTGGATTTTTGTTTTTTTTATTCTATGTTTTTGCTTGTTCTTTCTCATTGAATTTTTTTGTGAAGGGGTCAAGGGGTTTGGGGGTCAATGTTCTAGTTGCACTTTGTTAGTGTTTTTGTGTGGGGAGGGTGCTTTGGGTTGGTCGATGCTCTTGTTATGTTTTGTACGGGGGAAGGAGTTCGATGACTGTGCTGGCGGTCTCTTTTTGTGCAGGGTGGGGTGGATTTTATGGGCAGTATGGTATAGAGAGTAAACTGTTGCCCTTGTAGTAAGCAACCCCTTTCCACGCATCTGATGAACCCAAAGGAAAGGCAGAGGCCGATACAGTTTGGCACCAACAGTGTCGCAGGAGTTGTCAGTCAGCGTTAATCTCAACATAGGACTGCTTTAGGGACCCTTGCTCTGGATTTTACTCCCAAAGCTTTTCCCATTAATGGGTGTAGCCGCAAGGCAGTGGAGGTTTGAGGTCAGAGTTCTCCTTCTTCTAGA
Source organism: Hypanus sabinus (assembly GCF_030144855.1). Classification (NCBI taxonomy): domain Eukaryota; kingdom Metazoa; phylum Chordata; class Chondrichthyes; order Myliobatiformes; family Dasyatidae; genus Hypanus; species Hypanus sabinus. The sequence goes on from NC_082724.1 coordinate 14,742,894, forward strand.
TGAACTCTGAACCATGGCTGACAAGCCTCGCCTGCCCAAAGCATCTGGTTTTAGGGCACTAATAGCCCTTCTTCACCCCCTTCTCCTGTCAGTACAAACGGTTCTGCCAGGCTTAGTAGCCACACGTGAAGCCAGGAGCTGGAACTGGTTGTTAGAGGTATTTGATGATGGACACACAGAACAAAAGCATATTGTGTCTGATTTATGAATAATTTACTTTTCTCTTGTGAATGCTGTTTGTCTGATGCTGTGTACTCGTCATGCTGCTGCAAATAAGTATTTTTTATTGACCTGTGCATATGTGTACGTCTGTGAATGAGAATCAACTTGACTTTGACTCAATTGATGGAAAAACACCCGAGGCCAACACCTGTTTTTATAAAGACATTTGTTGTTAATGATAGGTCCATGTATGAAAATAGTTTGGAGGCTTAAAGGAAGTAAAATACAATACTATTTAATTAAAAAGTCATAATAGGTAAGATAATATTTGCAGGGCCTTAGATAAGGCCAACATGAGGGGGTGTGTATAAATAATTGGAATGAAGGTTCCCAATCTGGGGTCTATAGACCCCTTGGTTTAAATGAGGGGACCATGGCATAAAAAAGGTTGGGAACCCCTGAATGAAACAGACTTTGATGTAATGGTGAAGCCGGAGAGAGATGAGTTTGGAGCACCCCTGGCTGTGCACTTTCTGCCGAGAATTTGTCAACCGAAAATCGATCAATTATGTTCAACAAGGAAGTGCAAGGAGAACAGATAGCCTGTGATTCATCATTATAAAGTGAGGCAGGAGCACATTTTTGACAGCTGCGACATAGAATTAAAAGACTACCCTGAAAGATGCAAATTAATGAAAGACTGGAGAAACAGGCTTTTGAAAATATAAAGGTGTTTCAGGAAGAAGAGTGAAAATAAGATTAAAAATGTGGGGAACTCAACGGGTGAGAAATATCTGTCGGGGGGGGGGAGTGGAAACTGAGTGCTCAAGTCCTTTGACTTGAGGGTAATGGCACTTCGTGAAATGAAAGGCATTGGCCTGAAATGTTCTGAAGAAATCCTGATGAAAGGTCTCGGCCTAAAACGTCAACTGTTTTCTCTTTTTCCATGGATGCTGCCTGACCTGCTGAGTTCCTCCGGCATTTTGTGTGTTGCTTGGATTTCCAGCATCTGCAGATTTTCTCTTGTTTCTGATATGACTGAGTTCAACTTGAAATTTGATAGGGAGAAAGGGAAGTCTGATGTAGCAGTGTTTCAGTGGATTAAGGGAAATGACAGTGGTATGAGAGAGGAGTTAGCCGAAGTAAGTTGGAAGCAGATGCTGGCAGGGATGACAGTAGACCAGCAAAGGTGTGAGTGTCCAGAAAAAATAAGGAAGGTGCAGGATAGATGTATTCCAAAAACAAAGAAGAACTCAAAATGCAAAACAGTACAACTGTGGCTGACAAGGTAAGTCAAAACTAATGTGAAAGCAAAAGAGAGGGCATACAACAAAGCAGACATGAGTGGGAAGACAAAGGATCGGGAAGCGTTTAAAACCCTACAGAGAGCAACTAGAAGAATCATTAGGAGAGAAAAGATGAAATATGAAAGCAAGCAAGCAAACAATATCAAAGTGGAGAGTAAAATCTTTTTCAAGTAGGTAAAAAATGAAAGAGACATGAGAGTGGATATAGGACCGCTAGAAAAAGAGGCCAGAGAAATAATAACAGGGGCCAAGGAGACGGCAGATAACTAAATAAGTATTTTGCATCAGTCTTCCTTCATTGTGGAAGACACTAGCAGTGTGCCAGATGTTGAAGTGTTTGAAGGAAATGAACTGAGTGTAGTTACTATTACATGGGAGAAGGTGCTCAAAAAGCTGAAAGAACTAAGGGTACATAAATCACCCAGGCCAGATGAACTGCACCCTAGCGTTCTGAAAGAGGTATTGGTAAAGGCTGTGGAAGCATTAGTAATCATTGGACTCTGGCATGAGTGCCTGAGGACTGGAAAATTGCAAATGTCACTCCACACTTTAAGAAAGGAGGAGGGCAGTAGTAAGGAAATTCTAGACCAGTTAGCCTGACCTCAGTGGTTGGGAAGATGTTGGAGTCAATTGTTAAGGATGAGATTATGGAGTACTTGGTGATGTAGGACAAGATAGGACAAAGTCAGCATGGTTTCCTTAAGGGAAAATCTTGCCTGACAAACCTGTAGAAATTTTTTGAGGAGATTACAGATAGGATAGATAAAGAGGTTGCAGTGGATGTTGTATACTTGGACTTTCAGAAGGCCTAAGACAAGGTGCGACACATGAGGCTGCTTATCAAGTTAACAGCCATGGCGTTTCAGGAAGTTACTGGCATGGTTAGAGCATTGTCTGATTGGCAGTGAGTGGGAATAAAAGGGTCCTCTTCTGTTTGGCTGCCAGTGACCAGTGGTGTTCCACAGGGGTTGGTGTTGGGACCACTTCTTTTTATGCCGTATATCAATGATCTTTATGATGGAATGGACGGCTTTGTTGCCAAATTTGCAGATGATACAGAGATTTATGGAAGGGCAGGCAGTGTTGAGGAAAGTGGTAGGCTGCAGAAGGACTTAGACAGATTAGGAGAATGGGCAAGAAAATGGCAAATGAAATACAATGTTGGGAAATGCATGGTCATACATTTTGGTAGTAGAACAAATATGAGATGCAAAAGGACTTGGGAGTCCTTGTGCAGAACACCCTAAAGGTTAACTTGGAGGTAGAGTCAGTGGTGAGGAGGGCAAAAGGAATGTTGGCATTCATTTCAAGAGGTCTAGAATACAAGAACAAGGATGTGATGCTGAGGCTTTATAAGGCACTGGTGAGGCCTCACCTTGAGTGTTGAGAACAGATTTGGATTCCTCATCTAAGAAAAGATGTGCTGCCATTCGGGAGTGTTCAGAGGAGGCTCATAAGGATGATTCCAGGAATGAAAGGGTTATCATATGAGGAACGTTTGATGTCTCTGGGTCTTTACTCGCTGGAGTTTAGAAGGAGGGGGGGGGATCTTCTTGATACCTTTCGAATGTTGAAAAGCCTAGACAGAGTAGCCGTGGAAAGGATGTTTCCCATGGTGGGGGAGTCAAGGACAAAAAGGCACAGCCTCAGTACCGAGGGGTGTACATCTAAAACGGAGATGTGGAAAAATCCCTTTAGCCAGAGGGCGGTGAATTTGTGGAATTTATTACTACAGCCAGCTGTGGAGGTCATATCTTTGGATGTACTTAAGGCAGAGTTTGATAGATTCTTGATTGGACATGACATCAAAGGTTCCTGGGAAAAGGCTGGGGAGTGGGGCTGAAATGGGAAGAAAGGATCAGCTATGATTGAAGGGCAGAGCAGACTTGATGGGCAAAATAGCCTAATTCTGCACTTGTGTCTTATAGTCTTATGGTCTTAAAATCTGCAGATGCTGAAAATCCAAAGCAACATCACCGAAGATCTCACACTGGCTATGTGGCAAAAATAAGCACAACAGCATCTCTTCCACCTCAGGTGAAGAAGTTCGGCATGAGTCCCCAAATCCTCAAGACCTTCTACAGGGGCACCATTGAGAGCATCCTGCCTGGCTGTATCACCGTCTAGTACGGGAACTGCACCAACCTTGATCGCTGGGCACTGCCGAGAGAGGTACGGACAGCCCAGCGTATCTGTGGATGTGAACTTCCCTCCACTGAGGACATTTACAGTAGCAGGTGCATAAAGAAGGCCTGAAAGATCATCTGGGACACCAGTCATCCCAACCATAAACGGTTTCAGCTGCTTCTGTCTGGCAAATGGTACTACAGCATTAAAGCCAGGAGCAACAGGCTACGGGACAGCTTCTTTCTACAAGTCATTAGGCTTATAAATTCACATGACTGTACATTGCAACGGAGTCATAACACAAAGATTTTTACTCCCTCACGTTGTGGGATGGATGTAAGATTTAAATATGAGGGGTGATTGATAAGTTCATGGCCTAAGGTGGAAGGAGTCAATTTTAGAAAACATAGCACATTTATTTTTCAACCTAGTCCTCTCCTACATTTACACACTTAGTCCAGCGGTCGTGGAGCATACGGACTTTGGACCTCCAGAAAGTGTCCACAGCAGGGGTGATTGATATGTTTGTGGCCTAAGACAGAAGGAGATGAGTTATACAGCTCTTGTTACATGCACATGCAGTTCAACTCTTTGAGTGATAATGCAGAAAGTTTGAAGTTAATAACTCATCTCCTTCTACCTTAGGCCACAAACTTACCAATCACCCCTGATGAGTTATTAATTATCCCACCTAAGTCCTCAATCTCAGCCAAGAAGACAAACTCAGAAGCTAGCTCACTTGCACCTGGTTGAAGGGACAGAAAAATGTACCTGGGAAGCCTGTTACCTGCAGAATCTATTCATCCTTCCCATTAGCTAATGCCAGAAACAAAATGGAGGAGTGTTGCTGAACTTGAATTAAAAGCCTGAATGTGAGATTTTCTCTTTCTTACCATTAAGCAAATACAATTTTAAAACATTGTCATGGAAGGTTTGAGAACAATTGAAAGTGCCTTGCACAGCTTAACGCACAGCTGCCCACCACTGTCCTTACTGTTTAAAGGTGACGCCCAATCCCCTTGTTATTGCTCTACTGATCACATAAGTGCCTACTCTCTGACAGGTCACTAGTTTCTCTAGTAAGATAAGTGCATCACCAGATTCTTCATAAATATTTGCCGTGGCTGCTTCTTATTGAACAGAACTTTATCAGGTGTGGTTCATGATCAGACTAATTTGCTCAGCAACTGTTTGATTGCTACCTGTACCTGCAGCTTCCCACTGTACTACTGTTCTGCTTTTGACCCAAGAGAGAGATTAGTTTTATTTGTCACACGTACATTGAAGCATCAAAGTGAACAGTGAAATGCATCATTGGCATCAAATCAAATCAGCATGGGGTGTGTTAGCCAGCCTGTAAGTGTCACCACGTTTCTGGTGCCAAAATAGCATGTTCACAACTCACTTGTCCTAACCATACTTCTGTGGAATGTGTGAGGAAACAGGAGCAGCCAATCGTAGATAGAGTGGACAGCCAGCACCTCTTCCCCAGGGCACCACTGCTCAATACAAGAGGGCATGGCTTTAAGGTAAGGGGTGGAAAGTTCAAGGGGGATATTAGAGGAGGGTTTTTTACTCAGAGAGTGGTTGGTGCGTGGAATGCACTGCCTGAGTCAGTGGTGGAGGCAGATACACTAGTGAAGTTTAAGAGACTACTAGACAGGTATGTGGAGGAATTTAAGGTGGGGGGGGGGGGTTATATGGGAGGCAGGGTTTAAGGGTCAGCACAACATTGTGGGCCAAATGGCCTGTACAGTGATGTATTGTTCTATGTTCTTTAAATGCAAGGAAGTCTGGAGATGCTGGAATTCCAAAGCAACACACACAAAATGGTGGAGGAACCCAGCGGATAGAACATAGAACATAAACTAGTACAGCACAGTACAGGCCCTTCGGCCCACAATGTCTGAAACCCTGCCTCCCATATGTCCCCCCATTTTCCATAGATCAGATAGCTTCTACGGAAAAGGATAAACAGTCGACGTTTTGGGCCTAGGTCCTCCTTCAGGACACTGAAGCAAGTGGGAAGATGCCAGAATAAAACGTCAGGGGGAATGGAAAGAGGTTAGCTGGAAGAAAGAAAAGGAGGAATCCCACACTACCATGGGGAGAACGTACAGACTCCTCACAGACAGGTGAGGGAATTGAACTCCTATCTGTGATCGGTGACTCTCTGAAACAATATGCCAACTACTCCACGACTGTACTGTGGTTCTCTTTGTCCATGGTATAAATTCTACAGGTATCTCAGTGACTGACAAGGAGCTGTATCTGTTTGTATGTATGACTAGAGCTGTGGGCTTGCAAGCCCTGCTCTCCTCTGCACAACAGTGGGGAATCAATCTGGGCTTCGGGAAAGACAGGATGGGATACTACTTGACTGGACTTTTCCTGAGGGACAACATTATAAAATAAATTCCACGGGCAACAACTAAGTCTCAGATAGATTTAAGAAGAAGCTTGAAAGAAAAACAGGGAATGCTGGGAAAAAGTACTCAGCAGATCAGGCAACCTCTTGGAATAAAGAAGGTAGTTAACTTTTCAGGCTGAAGCCCGCTTGTCAGATCTTTCATCATTAACTGTTTTTCTCTCCACAGATGCTGCCTGACTTTTTGAGAACTTCCTGTTTTTAATCTCAGGTTTTCAGCATCTGCAGATATTTTTAAGATTTGTATAAGTATGTTAATAACCAATGGATGAAGAGTTTAACAGAATCTGATGAATGTGGATAATGAAATATAATCAACATTTTTGTCTGATATTGTGGTGTGCACAGGAACAAACTCTAAAGATGTGACATTCTGGAATTGCCTCTGCTCTATTATCCATGGTCTATTCACTCACCTCTGTTGGTTTGCTGAGCTGCAGCTTTGCAATTCAAATTCTTCTGTGCTGTAAGCCAGCGTGGTTGCTCTGGAGTGAGTACAGGACAGGTTCACTAAGGTGAACTGCAGGACTTTAGCTATTGGGAGAGATTGGATTCACTGGGCTTATTATCCCTGTGTTGAAGGAGAGAGAGGCATGAACAGATAGAAGTATATGAGATTACAAGAGGTATAGATAGGATTATCAACATCATCATTATCTGCCTTGTTGTATGATGTAGGTGATCATGATCTCATGATCTCCCATCTGTCTTTAATTCTTTTCTCTATCCTTGACCATGATTGTTCTTGGCAATTTTTTTTAAGGAGTACTTTGCCATTGCGTTCTTCTGGGCAGTGCCTTTACAAGACGGGTGACCCCAGTCATTCTCAATACTCTTCAGAGATAGTCTGCCTGGTGTCAGTGGTCACATAACCAGAGCTTGTGATTTGTGCCAGCAGCTCGTACGACCATCCACCACCTGCTCCCACGGCTTCAAGTCACCCTGATCGTCGGGGGGGGGGGGGGGGGGGAGGTCTAAGCAGATGTTACACCTTGCCCAAGGGTGACCTGCAAAATTTAGCCAAAATTCCTTTCCTGTCATTCGGATATCATGAACAAGAAAAATAGGGTTTGAAGGGGATCTGAGGGGAAAGTTTTCATCATAGAGAGATTAATATCTGAAATGCACTGCCAGAGGAAGTGGTGAAATCAGATACAATTGTTACACTTAAGAGACATTTATACAGACACTTAAATAGATAAACTACGATCCTGAAGTGGGCAAATGTGCCCAAACTTTTGCCTGCCACTGTAAGTGGAACCTATGACTTTGTTACATTTCTGCTGTCTCCTTTCGCCTTCACTTCACTCTTCACTGCTGCGAACCACATCACCCACTCTGCAGCAACAGGTAACCACTCTCACCCTTCCGAATCCTCTCCCAACTACCTTCCTTTCTTTCTTTGTGTATTTGCACAGCTTGTTGTCTTTTAACACACTGGCTGCCTTATTGGTGCAGTCCTCATTGATTCTGTTATCATTATTGGATTTATTGAGTATGCCCACAAGTAAATGAATCTTAGAGTTTTATATGCTGACATATATGTACTTTGATAATAAATTTACTTTGAACTTTTAAGTACCGCTTTCCTCTACCTGGAACCTTCCTGCTGAGTGAGGAGAGACAAAGAAAGATGTTCCAGGAGCCCACAGTAAATCCTGGATTGACATTTCTGACAATTCTTCATATCCTGTTGCTGAGAATGGCTGATGATCAAGCTGTCAGTGACACATGCCTGCAGCAGTCCGGGTGCCTGGGCAACATATCAGACCTGGGGAAGTTAACATCTTGTCACTTTGCTTTACACTGGGCAATGTTTGATGAGGGCAAGTGCCTCCTTTTGAATACAAATCCTGGCCAATGCGCCACAGATCTCCAGGGATCTAAGAGATTCTGCAGGTGCTGGAAGTCGAGAGCAACACGCCGAAAGTGCTGGCGGAACTCAGCAGGTCAGGCAGCATCTGTGGAGGGGAAAAAAAAACAGGCGGCATTTCGGATCAAGACCCTTCATCTGGGTCTCGACATAAAATGTTGGGAGATTGCAAGAGACGACTGGAAGGAAAAAAGTACTTCCATACAGCATTGCCAGTCCAGCTGCTAGGGCCACAGCATTACCCCACTGTGGAAAAGAGTTGCCTGTGCTTCCCAGAGAATTGTAGGCCAGTATCCCAAACATAACACAGGTACAAAACCACTGTCACACACTCCCAGGGCACAGGCACCACTGATCAGATGAATTTCTTCTTTCAGATGATAGTAGGAACGATGACAAAATCTCTATGATTAGTGAGCAGAGGAGACGGCAATCCTGCCTATCCTGAGCACCCCCAGTACACCTTATAATCTGCCTCCAGGTCTGGCCAAGGCAGGGCACTGATGTTCTGTTGGTTGCGAGCTGAGCTCTTCCCAAGTCAGGGGGAAGATCCTATGGGGATTTTTCAGGCCTGTAGTTCCAAATTAAACAGCTGCACACTCAATGGGTGAATGGCTGAATTCTGCTAGCATGTGTTATGGTCTTCATTCAATTTCAAATGTATCAAGTGAAGATAATTGACCTTAAAATTCCCCTTTTCCTTCAAATATGTAAACTCAAACTAGATCCATGTTTAACCAATAGAGGACATAGAATCAGACAAATTGGAAACTGGCCATTCAGCCCACCAAATCCTTACTGACTACCAACTGCCGATTTACATTAATCCTATCTAATTCTCCCCTTATTTCCATCAACCGAATGGCAGGGTGGAGATACATCTCTACCAAAGGAGGTTTAAAACACTCCTTCCCTCTGCTAGCCTGCAGGCTACCCTCGGGCAAGATGTACAACCTACTTAGCCCTCCAGTCAGGGTCACGTGAAGCCATGGGAGCCAGTGGTGAATGGTATGACCAGCTGGTGCATATCACAAGTCCTGGTTATGCAACCAGGCAGACAATCTCTGATAACGGCTGGGGTCACCTGTCTTGTAAAGACACTGCCCAGAAGAAGGCAATGGCAAACCACTTCTGTAGAAAAATTTCCCAGGAACAACCATGGTCATAGGACCATGATTGCTTATGTCATGTGACACAGCACACAATGATGATGATTTCCCTCAGCACAGATTCTACCACTCATCCACACACACCCAGCAGGGGCAAGTTACAATGGCCAATTAACCTGCGGAGACATAAAAATTGCTTGAAATACTCGGTGGATCAGGAAGCACCTGTGGAAGGAGAAACAGCTAGCATTTCAGGTCCAGGGCCCGAGAGTCTGTGGAATTTTCTGTTTTGGTTTCAGATTTTCAGCCTATTGACCTGCATGCCTTTGGGGGTGTGGGTGGAATCAGGAACACCCAGAGGAAACCACGGGGTGAATGTTACCAACTCCACACACGCAGCCCTGGAGATCAGGTCAGGATTTAACCTGAGCTTCTGGGGCCGGGAAGCAACGGCCCACCACGGTGTTACTCTCGTGCGGGCTAATCTGCCTCTCCTTCATCTCTAACGATGCCAGTGGGCATTCCTGCGATGGCTATCGTGCTCTTCGGTGGCCACGCCTCCTACCTCAGCACAGAACCAACAGAGAAAATGACGATCGGGTATTAAGTGAGGGTTTGTGACAAGCTGGTGTGGGGCATTAACAAATTGTTGTGTTTTAGCAAGAGGTAGGCATCAATGGATAAGAGGAACTTCATGATTCCAATCCTGATGAAGGGTCTCAGCCTGAAACATCGACAGTTTACTCCCCTCCATAGAAGCTGTCTGAAATGCTGAGTTCCGTCTGCATTTTGTGTGTCTGTTCAAGGATCAGGGATCCAAAATCAACTGTATTTGCCTATGTATTTACATATATTAGGAATTTTCTGTAGAGTGTTGGCGCGCTTGTAATATGTGATCAGGAGCTAAGTGGGACTCTTGACTAGAAAGGACTCTCGTCAAAGCTGAAAGGTCTCAAAAAAATAAACACCATTATGTCCTGTCAAAGACAGCACTTTACAACAGCATCAGGAAGATTCAAAGAGAGTTTAATTATTGCTATTGCTTCAGTTTTCAAAAGAAAGCCATCCTTTGAGAAATAATTCTTAAATGCAGAGAGAACTGGGAACGCAGGATATGAGTCACTGCGTTTCACTCACAGGTTATTGTTTTGAAGTGCAGAAGTAAAGCCTGATGTTGAAAAATTCTTGTCCTTGTTATTAAATTCCTCCACACCTTGCCTCTCCTTGCCCTCTGTGCCTGCACAGTAGCAAGTCCAATTAATTGGCTGTACTACTCCCGAGACCGAGGATTGCACCAGAAGTGTGAAGCATGCAGTTATGATCAAGGGAGGTGAAGAAGACTTTACAGGATTGCTTTGAAACAGTGCGCTGGACCATATTCAGAGATTCAGATCTAAATGTTTATGCTAAGGCCATCACCGACTTCACTCTGCCTCAAAAGGCAGTGGAGGCCAATTCTCTGGATGCTTTCAAGAAAGATTTAGATAGAGCTCTTAAAGATAGTGTTGTCAAGGGTACTGACTGTGGATGATCAGCCATGATCACACTGAATGGCGGTGCTGGCTCGAAGGGCCGAATGGCCTACTCCTGCACCTATTGTCTATTGTCTATTATCAACGCCCCTGTATAGATGAGTGTGTGTCTTAAAGAGGCAGCACAGTAGTGTGGTGGTTGGCACAACACTTTACTGTACTGGTGATCAGGGTTCAATTCCCGCTGCTGGCTGTAAGGAGTTTGTACGTTCTCCCCATGACCGCGTGGGTTTCCTCCTGGTCCAAAGACATATCGGTTGGTAGGTTAATTGGTCTTTGTACATTATCTAGGGTTAAATCAGAGGATTGCTGGCTGGTGTGTCTCAAAGGGCTGTTGGGTTTGTTCCGTGCTGTCACTCAATAAATAAAATTAAATAAATAAACATATCGAGTTTTGCCAAACCAGAAGCACAGGATGAACCAGAAGATTCGCAATCTGTGGTAATCAAGGCTGGTGATCTAGAATCCTCTAGAAAGTCCAGGTACAGGAGGTCATTGTGAGAGTGGAAAGGCAATTCCATGTGAAATTAGTCAGATGTACAAGCTGTGGCATGCAATTGCATGCAATTACTTCCTGCAAGGCAAATCTTAGCAGCAAAAATATCTGTGATGATTCACTCCCCAATGAGATCAATGCCTTTAATGCTGTCCTTAAAAGGGAGAATACAACTACATCTGTGGAAGTACTTCAGCATCCAACAAGCCTTTGTGACCTTACTCCCGGGTGTCCGAGCATCCTTCAGGAGGGTGACATCAGGCTCCAACCGTACACTTGGCAGGGTACTGGAAACCCATACAATCCAGCTGGCTGGCATGTTCAAGGACATCTTCAATCTCTCACCACTGCAGTCCGAGGGTCCCGCCCGCTTCAAAAGAGCGGCAACCATATAGATACGCAAGAAGAGTGGGGTCAACTGTCTCAATGACTCTCACATCTACAGAGATGAAGTGCTTTGAGAGGTTGGTCAAGGCTGGAATTAACTCCACAACAAGGCCTCAATGCGCTGTCTCACTGGCTCTCCACTCTGCTTTGGAACAGCTGGACAACAGCAAAACAAGTCAAACTTCTTACACCAATGCTAGTGATGGTTCAATACCTTCAGATGAGCAGTATTAATCACCAGGTACCATCAATGTAGAACTTTGCAGATGACACTGCTGCTGTGGATAAGGCCTCAGGTGGAGACGAGGAGGAGAACAGGAATGATATACAGTAGATCAGTTGGTTGAGCGGTATCACAACAACAACCTTGTACTCAGTGTCAGGAAGACCAGGGGATTGATCACAGACCTCAGGAAGGGGAAAATGGGGAGAACACACACCACTCCTTGCTGAAGGGTCTGTGGAGGAAGGGGTGAGAAGCTTCAAGCTCCAGAGTGTCGCCGCCTTGGAGGATCGGTTCTTGGATGTTACTGATGACAATATTTGGCATACTCCTCCTGTACCTAATAAAGTGGCCACTGGGTGCGTGCCCATGGTCTTCTGCTGCTGCTGCCCATTCATTTCGAATCTCAACGTGTAGTGCATTCAGCAACACTCTCAGGAGTTAACTGTCACCTTCCTGTCAGCTTGAACCCGTCTGGCCATTTCCCTCCGCCCTCTCTCATTGCTCTCATCCACAGATTGCTACTTACAGGATGTACCATTCTCTGAGAACGCTAGAGACTGTTGTGCATGAAAATCCCAGGAGATCAGCAGTTTCTGAGATACTCAAAGCACCCCGCTTGGCACCAACAAGCAATCCAGAGTCAAAGTCACTTAGATCACATTTCTTCCCCTTTCTGATGTTGGTCTGAAAAACAATAGATCCTCTTGACCACGTCTGTATGCTTTTATGCGTTCATTTACTGTCATACATGATTGACTGATTAGATATTTGCATTGATGGGTAGGTGTACAGGTGTACCTAATAAAGTGGCCACTAAGTGACACGTACAAACAAGCTGGATGAACTCAGCAGGTCGGGCAGCATCCGTTGAAAGGAATCAACGTTTCGGGCTGAGACCCTTCGTCAGGACTGAAGAGGGGGGGGGCAGGGGCCCTATAAAGAAGGTGGGGTGAGGGTGGAAGGTGCCAGGTGAAAAACCAATCAGAGGAAAGATCAAGGGGCGGGAGAGGGGAAGCAGAGAGGGGATAGGCAGGAAGGGTGAAGAAGGAATCTAAGGGGAAAGCACTATGGGTAGTAGAAGAAGGCAGAGTCATGAGAGAGGTGATAGGCAACATGAAGAGGAGGCAGAGTGGAAGTGGGATGGGGGAAGGGAGAGGGAAGGAATTACTGGAAGTTGGAGAATTCAATGTTCATACCAAGGGGCTGGAGACTACCCAGACGGTATATGAAGTGTTGCTCCTCCAACCTGAGTTTGGCCTCATCACGGCAGTAGAAGTGGCTATGTATGGACATACCCGAATGGGAATGTGAAGCTTAGTTGAAGTGGGTGGCAACCACTTTCTGTGTATTTCTGGGTTACCAAGATGCTGCTCTCTTCATGCTACTGTGCACCTTCACCAATTGCTATTTTTATGGAGTTAAGTTTCCTTTGTCGGTGATGGGGTGGAGATATGTCACTACTAAAGGAGGTGTAAGGTATTTCTTTTTTCTACTAGCCTGCGGGTCACTATTGAGCAAGGTGCAGCACCTGCATAGGTTATCAGAGTCACATGAAGCCATGGGAGCAGGTGGTGGATGGTTTTATGAGCATCTGGTGTAAACCACAAGTCCTGGTTATGCGACCACTGACACCAGGCAGACAATCTTGGAAGAGTATTGATATTGGCTGGGGGCATCTGTCTTGTAAAGACAATGACAAACCACTTCTGTAGAATGGTTTGCTAAGAACAGTCATGGTCATGGAGACCATAATCGTCCATGTAATATAGCATGGCGCATAATGATGACATCATTGCATAATGATGATGATGATGATGATGCCCTCTTCTCATTGTTAACATCAGGTAGGAGGTACAGAAGCTTGAAGGCACACACTCAGCGACTCAGATGACCCTCTGCCATCTGATTCCTAAATGGGCGTTGAACCCATGAACACTACCTCACTTTTCTTTCTGTTTTTGCACTATTTGTAATCTAACTATTTAATATACATACATACACACACACACACGTACTGTAACTGGCTGATTTACTTATTTTTTCTATATTATCCTGTATCGCATTGTACTACTGCTGCTAAGTTAACAGATTTCATGACATATTAATGCATGTTACGCCCAATCCTCTACCAGTAAAAAGTTTTCAGAACCTGTATGTTGGGTTTCACTAGAACTGTTCGTGTGTAGTTTATTGTCCATGTCTTTTAAGAATTAGACTTCATGGGAAATACAGTTTACTGTTGCGTGTTTGGCATTTTATCCATTAGCAGTAAGTTGGATCATCTTTTCTAAGTAGTTTGTTTTTATTTACACATGTCCTAGATTTTCATTCTGTTTATATTTGTTATTATACAGCTTGCACATTATCATAAGTGATTACACAAGCTGATACCATACCAAATGTTCCAGACATCTTATGCAGACACAATTCTTACACGGCAGTCTGTTTATTTGGGTGAAAGCTGAACATCCTTCCCAGAATGCACTGGGCTGACCTCTCACATGTTTCAACCAACAACCTGGGAAAGAACACCACGTCTGCGGCTGGCCCTTATTATCCCAGCTCCGCTTCTGCTCCGAGCTCTGGCTTTTGCCAGAAGCTGGGATCTCAGAGAAGATGCAGCTGAGGCGAACCTGCAACTTAGCTGATGGTAAAAAAAAAGATAAGAAGGATGGGAATTTAAAACCAATTTGAGTAATAACACATCTTTTTCTCAGAACACACTTGGAAGCTGTTACTACATCTTATAAGACTTCAACAATGTAATATTGACATCTTTTATTTCAGCCCTTACAAGAAACTTTCTTTTCTGAGGAATTATCCTTTCCTGCATTATGCCACAATAGATAAAGGGCTACTTATAGGAAAACGTTTCTCAAAAAAATGCCATTTCCTTATAATTCTGTCACATAAAGAAGAAGAAATAAACCATGTAAAAACATTCATCAGACATCAGAATCAGAATCAGAACATTGATTTATTAACAGCAAGCATTCAAAACTCTTGCCCATTCCATTTTCTCTGATCCTGATTTGCCTTTGAAGGACCCTAATGCCTTGGAGATGGACAAATAACTGGATATCATTTCATACATGTCACGGCCACTGAGCTGACTGCTCTCCTCTCTCTCTACCTTCATGACTAAGCACAGCTCAAATGCCATCTTTAAATGTGCAGGAGGCACCACTGTTGTTGTCAGAGTCTCAGACGGTGATGAGGGGGCGTACAGGAGCGAGATAGAGCAGTTGGTTGAGCGGTGTCACAACAGCAACCTTGCACTCAATGTCAGCAAGACTGAAAAACTGATTGTGGAAGTTGTAAGAACACAAACCTCTCTTCATTGGGGGCGTGGGGGGGGGGTGCGTGTTGGTCAAAGCTAGAAAAGATAAGCAGCTTCAAGCTCCTGAATGCTAATGTTTCAGAGAATCTACCCCAGGCCCAACACATCGATGTAATCATGAAGTAGGCATGTCAGCAGCTAGATATCAATAGGGTTTTGAGGAGATTTGGTATGTTACCAAAGACTGAAGCAAATTTCTACAACTATATAGTGGAGAGCATTCTGATTGGTTATGATGAGCAGATAATGTGGCCAGCATTTAATTGTATTCTGGGACCTTTACTCTTCATGATGTTTATAAATGACCTGGATGAGGAAGTGGAGGGATGGGTTAGTAAGTTTGCTGATGACGCAAAGGTTGGAGGTGTTGTGGATAGTGGGGAGGCTGTTGGAGGTTACAGCGGGACATTGACAGGATGCAAAACTGGGCTGAGAAGTGGCAGATGGAGTTCAACCCAGATAAGTGTGAAGTGGTTCATTTTGGTAGGTCAAATATGATGGCAGAATATAGTATTCATGGTAAGACTCTTGGCAGTTTGGAGGATCAGAGGGATCTTGGAGTCCAAGTCCATAGGACAGTCAAAGCTGCTACGCAGGTTGACTCTGTGGTTAAGAAGGCGTACGGCACATTGGCCTTCATCAATCGTGGGACTGAGTTTAAGAGCTGAGGGGTAATATTGCAGCTATATAGGACCCTGGTCAGACCCCACTTGGAGTACTGTGCTCAGTTCTGGTTGCCTCACTATAGAAGGGATGTGGAAACCATAGAAAGGGTGCAGAGGAAATTTAAAAGGATGTTGCCTGGATTGGGGAGCATGCCTTATGAAAACAGCTTGAGTGAACTCGGCCTTTTCTCCTTCAAGTGACGGAGGATGAGAGGTGACCTGATAGAGGTGTATAAGATGATGGGAGGCATTGGTCATGTCAGAGGCTTTTTCACAGGGCTGAAATGGTTGCCACAAGAGGGCACAGGTTTAAGGTGCTGGGGAGTAGGTACAGAGGAGATGTCAGGGGTAAGTTTTTAACTCAGAGAGTGGTGAATGTGTGGAATGGGCTGCTGGCAATGGTGGTGCAGGCGGATACGATAGGGTCTTTTAAGAGACATTTGGATAGGTACATGGAGCTTAGGAAAATTGAGGGCTATATGTAAGCCTAGTAATTTCTAAGGTAGGGACATGACCGGCACAACTTTGTGGGCCGAAGGGCCTGTATTGTGCTTTAGATTTTCGATGTTTCTATGTTCAATTGCCTCAGAACGGTGACTACTAACAACAGATGAGTCGGTACATCAACCTTTGTTAAAGTAATCCCAGATTCCACCTCCTTTGGATTTCCCCGATAGGGATTCTGTCTGCATGGAATCAAGCCATGCCTAACAGAGCTTAGCATCACATTACGGACAGACAATCAACCTATGTCTATAAGCTCCCTTATGAATTTACGTATTTTTATTATTATTGTGTTTTTTACCTTATTGTGTTTCTTTCTGAGCTGCATTGGATCCAGAGTAACAATTATTTTGTTCTCCTTTACACCTATGTACTGGAAATAATGTTAAACAAGCTCAAATCTTGGCTGGTTTCATCACCAGCTGACATGGGGGCTCCAATGCACAGGGGGCTCCAATGCACAGGGGGCTCCAATGCACAGGGGGCTCCAATGCACAGGGGGCTCCAATGCACAGGGGCTCCAATGCACAGGAATGAAAGAAGCCACAGAGGACTGCAGACTCAGCCATCATGGGCACAGCCGTGGCACATCAAAGACATCGCAAAGCGTTGCCTCTAGACGGTAGCATCCATCACTGAGGACCTTCACAGTACCCTCTTCTCTTTATTACCATTGAGGATGAGGTACAGGAGCCTGAAGACCCACAACCAACTTTGTTGAAGCAACTTCTTCCCCTCTGTCAGTAGATTTCTGAACAGTCCAAGAACAACGAGTCAGCATACAGAGAGGAGGTGGAACGGCTAACAGACTGGTGCAGAGCCAACAACCTGTCTCTGAATGTGAACAAAACAATAAAGATGGTTGTTGACTTCAGGAGGGCATGGAGCGACCACTCCCTGCTGAACATCGACGGCTCCTCGGTAGAGATTGTTAAGAGCACCAAATTTCTTGGTGTTCACCTGGTGGAGAATCTCACCTGGTCCCTCAACACCAGCTCCATAGCCCAGAAAGCTTAGCAGCGTCTCTACATTCCGCAAAGGCTGAAGAAAGTCAATCTCCCACCGCCCATCCTCACCACATTCTACAGGGGTTGTATTGAGAGCATCCTGAGCAGCTGCATCACTGCCTGGTTCGGAAATTGCACCATCTCGGATCACAAGACCCTGCAGCAGTTAGTGAGGTCAGCTGAGAAGATCATCGGGGTCTCTCTTCCCGCCATTACAGACATTTACACTACACGCTGCATCCGCAAAGCAATTAGCATTATGAAGGACCCCACGCACCCCTCAAACAACCTCTTCTCCCTCCTGTCATCTAGGAAAAGGCACCGAAGCATTCGGGCTCTCACGACCAGACAATATAACGGTTTCTTTCCCCAAGCCATCAGACTCCTCAATACCCAGAGCCTGGACTGACACCAACTTACTGCCCTCTACTGTGCCTATTGTCATGTTTATTATTTATTGTAATGCCTGCACTGTTTTGTGCACTTTATGCAGTTCTGGGTAGGTCTGTATTCTAGTGTAGTTTTTTTTCTCTGTGTTGTTTTTACGTAGTTCAGTGTAGTTTTTGTATTGCTTCATGTAGCACCATGGTCCTGAAAAACATTGTCTCATTTTTACTGTGTAGTGTGTCAGCAGTTATGGTTGAAATGACAATAAAAAGTGACTTGACTTGATCAAGAACACTACTTCACTATTCCACTACTTCACTACTTGTTTTTTATTATTATAGTAATCTTCTATATCTTGCTCTCAGCTGCTGCTACAGAACAGTCAAACTTCACATCATATTTCAATGGTACTGAACATAATAAACCTGATTCTGAGGAGCAATCCACATGGAGCATGAACCCTGGTAAAACTCATCTGTATACAATCAGAGTTATTTATAAACACGGAAGAATGATAGTATTTCCTGCCTCTCTGCTGGTGGGGTCACATATCCTGTTGTGAGGTCTGACGCTGTTTTTGGTTCTAGCTTATTGCCAGTAACATTGTTATGCAACAGGAAATAAGATCTTCCTCATCTTATGAAGAGTTCATGTGATTATTTTGAACTTTGTGCACCACAAAATGTACTGAGAAGTACAGTGTTTACAGTAGGCAGTATTTACAGCTCTGCAAGAGTTGAAACAGGTCCATAGTTGATAGATGGAATAGTTTTGGTTTAGATACTTTTTTTATGCCATGGAACAATACCATTAAGCAAGAGGTCCGTAAACCTCAAATTGGGAACCACTGGTCTAGATTCTGAAGTGTTTTGGCATTCCCAGTATTATTTATGGATTTATGGATGTTATTACTGGTAGACAGTAAAATTTTTGTTTATTTCTTTCAACTAGTTTCCTCAGTCCAGGTGCAGCGGTGGGTGATGATCTACCAAGGGATTTTGTTATAAATTCCCTTCCCTTCCATGACTCTGAAATCTGACTTCCCCCCAGATTAATTAACAGGCAAAAGTTTCCAAAACATTTTAAAGTGCACAGGTCCAACTCACAGAACATTGAATGTAGGCCACAAAACACAGAACAGAGAACAGGCAAGCTCAGGAACAGCTCCCTCAGCCCATAATGTTGTGCCAGTGACCAATGCAAACAGCAGTGACTGGTTAGTCTTTTCTTCACTGCTATCTTGAATGATTTTGATTGGGGCTCTTTCAATACAGGCTGTCTCTGCGGCCTGCAGCCAATGAACAACACAGTGCTAAATTGAACTGAACTGAACTAAACTGAATATACCTGGGCCATTTCACGGACTCAGCAGTTTGATGTTGAATATTTTGTGTGTTACTTGTTTGTTTTCTGTCATTTGCTCAATTGGTCCTTTTTTTGTGCACTGGGCATTTGACGTTTTCTCGTAACGGGTTCCATGGTGTTTCTTTGTTTCATGGCTGTCTGTGGGAAGATGAATCTCAGGTTTGTATACTACATACATGCTTTGATAAGTATACTTTTGAATCTTTGAACTAATCAAACTAGTAATTGATTAATCCATTAAATTAAACTCCATTAAATTAATCCCTTCTGCCCACAAAATGTTCGTGTTCCTCCAAACTCTGCCTATTATTGTGGCAATCGAAGAGCCTCTTAAATGTGTCTATTATGTTTACCACTACTGACAGCACATTCTTGGCATCTATCACTCTGTGTAATAAACTTGTCTCACACATCTCCCTTGAATTTACCCACTAGCAAGTTGAATGTATGTCCTCTGGTATTAGACATTTCAAGGCTGAGATAAGGATACTGTCTGACTACTTTAGCTGTGCCTCTCATAATCTTATATACCACTGGAAATAATTTGGAAAATGTGTATGTAGCTCCAGTGGTTGATGGGTGGGTCGAGTTGTTCTCTGATCTGGGTGATTCATTTGCAAACATTTTGTTATCAGATGAGGAGACATGCTGATGAAACGTTTGGAAGTAAATTGCCAAGATTGGAGAACAACTCAATCCAACCATTATCAACCTCTATCAGATCTCCCTTCAGCCTAGGGTGCTCTAGAGAAGACAACCCAAGTTTTGTGCACCCTCTAATTCCCTCTCATCACTCGTTCCCTCTAATCCAGGCAGCATCTTGGTAAACCTCTTCTGTACCCTCTGCAAATCCTCCACATCCTTCCTTCAATGAGGTGACCACAATTTAACACAATGCCCCAGAAGTGGCCTAACTGGAGTTTCATAAAGCTTCCACATAACTTCCTGACCCTTGATCTCAATGCCTCAAATAATAAACGCATCTTTACCACCATATTGATCTGTGCAGCCACTCTTTGACCTTCATTACAGAGAAGGATGAAGAAAGTGACCACCATGTTAATATTTTTTGTACTTTCTATCATTCCTTGTGTTTATTTGTCTGTTTCTAATTTTTATGTAATTACAAAGCACAATGAAAGTTTAACTAATGGACATTGTGTACTTTTTTTCCTTTTTAAATTTATTTATTCAGAGTCTGTGTGATCACTGAATGAACCAAGAGGCTTCCTGGGCCATTCAGAGCTTCTGATTTGCAGCTTCAGTGACTCGGGTTCAATTCTGAACTATGGTGCTGTCTATGTGGAGTTTGCACGTTCACCTTGTGGCTGGGTAGGTCTCCATGACTGGTGTGTAGACAAATTGCTCTAAATGTGTGTGTGAGGAGTTGAATCTGCAGAAGTTGTTAGGAATAGGAAGATTAAAATTAGGTTCGTGAAGAATAAGCGCAAATAGAGGATTAACAGTCAGCACAGAAAAGTTGAAGGTCCCATTCCTTGCAGGACAACTTGAGCGTCCTGGAAATACTCAATAAGTCAGACAGCAGCTATGAAAGGAGAAGCAGAGTTTCTTGACCTTACATTAGAACCAGGCAAAGTCTGAAACAATTTTGCTTTAGTTGCAGAGACGAAGGAGGGTGGAGAGAACAAAGGCTGTGTCAGAGATAAGGTACAGTACATGCAAGAGAGATTGAAGACACAAAGGGTAGAAATAGAATATAGAACTGTCCAGCACTGGCCCAGGATCTTCAGCCTATGATGCCTGTGCTAAGCATGATGCCAAATTAAAATAATCCCTTCTGCCTGTAGGGATGTAATGTTCAGGGGTTATAAAGCACTGGTGAGGCCTCACTTGGAGTATTGTGAACAGTTTTGGGCCCCTTATCTAAGAAGGGATGTGCTGGCATTAGAGAGGTTCCATGTAATGTTCACAATAATTATTCCAGGATTGAACAGCTTGTCACGTGAAGAGCATTTGATGGCTCTAGACCTGTATTCACTGGAATTCAGGAGACTGAGGGGTGACCTCATTGAAACCTACCAAATGGTGAAAGGCCCTGATAGAGTGGATGTGGAGAGGATGTTTCCTATGGTGGGAGAGTCTAAGACCAGAGGACACTCCCTCAGAGTAGAGGTGTGGCCTTTTAGAATGATGAGGAGGAACTTCTTTAGCCAGAGAGTGATGAATCTGTGGAATTCATTTTCACAGGTGGTAGTGGGGGACAGTCTTCATGCATATTTAAAGCAGAGCCTGATAGATTATTGATTGACCGAAGCATGACTGGGGAGAAGGCAGGAGATTGGGGCGGAGAGGAAAAATGGATCAG
Source organism: Hypanus sabinus (assembly GCF_030144855.1). Classification (NCBI taxonomy): domain Eukaryota; kingdom Metazoa; phylum Chordata; class Chondrichthyes; order Myliobatiformes; family Dasyatidae; genus Hypanus; species Hypanus sabinus. Next base: position 14,764,135 of record NC_082724.1, read on the forward strand.
CCATAATAAAATGTTAGAACAGATTTGATGGGCCAAATGGCCTAATTCTGCTACTATATCTTCTGGTCTTCTGGTCTTATGATCCATATCCATCCTAGTTCCTTAGTATGATAAGATGGACTCTTAGCCTCATAATTTATATCATTATGATCTTGTGCTTAATGGTTTCCCTCCTCTGCACTTCATCTGTATGTGCTACACTTTATTCTCCATTGTTATTGTTCTACCTCAGTACACTGCGTAATGATCTGATCTGTATGAACAGTATACATTCAATCCTTTCATTGCATCTTGGTACCTGTGACAATAATACACCAATTCAAACACCAATTCCAATTCCAGTTCCACTCCTCACACATTCAAATGCCAATCCAAAACTCTCGAAACACCAGTGTTGTGCCTACTTCCACCATTACCCTTGGCAGCCACAGTTCCAGGTATTTAACACTTTCTGTGTAGAAAACTTTCCCCCCACATCTCCTTTAAAATATCCTCCTTTTACCTTAAAGCTACATCTTGTAAGATAATAGACCATAAGACATAGGAGCAGAATTAGACCATTCAGCCCATCAAGTCTGTGCTGCCATTCCATCATGGCTGACTTATAAGTTCCCTCAACTCATTCTCCTGCCTTCTCCCCAAAACCTTTGATGCACAGACTAATCAAGATTCTATCAACACCCACTTTAAATGTACCCAAAGACATCGCCTTCACAGCTGCCCATGGCAATGAACTACACAGTTAGCCATTTAGCCTCTGGCTAAAGAAATGCCTCTTCTTCTCTGTTCTAAATGGATGCCCCTCTATTTTGAGGCTGTGCCCTCTGGTCGTAGAATCCTTCACTGTAGGAAACATCCTCTCCACATTCACTCTATCTTGACCTTTCAACATTCGATGGGTTTCAAAGAACCTTACGTTTAGTACTAGAATTTCTATTCTGGAGTGAAATGTTCTCGCTGTCAACCCTGTCTATGCCTCCCATAGTGTTGTGACCTTCTGTCCAGGTCTCCCTTCAGAACCCACTGCCCCAGAGAAAACTATCTAAGTTTGTCCAAACACGAGGAAATCTGCAGATGCTGGAAATTCAAACAACAACCCACTCAAAATGCTGGTGGAACACAGCAGGCCAGGCAGCATCTATAGGGGGAAGCGCTGTCGACTTTTCAGGCCGAGACCCTTCGTCAGGACCCTTCGTAAGTTTGTCCAACCTCTCCTGGTTGTCAACACCTCTTCATTCAAGCAACTTTCTGGTGAAACTCTTCTGTTGGTTGTCCAAAGCCTCCGCATCCTTTCTGGAATGGAGCAACCAGAACTCCAGGTGTGTCCAAACCAAAGTAGTGGTCTTTCCTGAGAGAATGCGGTGAAGGTTTGTGACTTGTAGCTAATCCATTAGCCAGGGACGCAAGTTAAAAAAAAACTCTGTCCTCATTTACCTTTCATTTGCAACAGAATCAGAATCAGACTTATAAGATGCGAAATTTGTAGTTTTTTTTTGCCAGCAGTACTGTGCAAAGACATAAAATGACAAATTATGAAATAAACCGCAGAAAGAAGGAGCAAGGCAGTGTTCACGGACTTTTTGGAAATCTGATGGCGGAAGGGTGGCATGGTGGCTCAGTGGTCAGCATGGTGCTCTACAGTATCAGTGACCTAGGCTCAGTTCCCACCACTGTAAGGGATTCGTACGTTCTCCCCGTGACCATGTGGGTTTTGCACCGAATGCTCCGGTTTCCTCCCACAGTCCAATGACGTAGCAGTTAGGAGGTTAATTGGTCATTGTAAATTGTCCTGAGATTAGGCTAGAAATAAGAATTAGGGTTGCTAGGCAGCCTGAAGGGCCTACTCCTCACTGTACCTCAGTAAATGAAAGTAAATGAAAAAGCTCTTCCTGAAATACAGAGTGTGGGTTTACAGGTTCCTGTACTTCCTCCCTGATGATAGTAGTGAGAAGAGGGCATGTCTCGGGCGGTTAAGGTCCTTAATGATTGACACCTTTAGATTCACTTTACATTTACTGGAAAGGGTATTTTGCTTCCAAGGACTACAGGAAGCTATTGGTGAAGAAATGAGAGTTAAAATAGGGTTCTGCTTTTAAAACACTTAAGGATTCAGACATTCTTGAGTTTCTAAACACACACTGAACGGGTTGGTGTAGTTTCCAGCTGTGAAATGGCCAGTGATGGTGGAATACACGGAGACAGCTAGATATTCAGAACGGCTTCCAGTAATGAGTAAGGCACATCTGCCACCAAATCGTGAACCTGTCACTGTGGCCTCGCTCCCTAGACACCACGCTTGGCAGCAATTCTTGCCGATCATATGATGATTTCTCAAGACCTTTGTCTAACTCCCAGAATACATAGTCTAGGAGTTTGCTGGCAACATATTCTAGGCCATCTAATTCAAGGTTCTCTGATTTGTTTTATATCAGGCAGTATTTCCCAACCTCTTGTCAACTATTACAGAATCTGGGAAATTTTAGAAGATCCTTATCCAATGTATACAGTCACCGTTATAGTCAAAGGTTCATACAGCAATAAAGTCCTTTCAATCAACAGTCTGAGCCAACCATGAGACCCCACCCCCTTATTTACATCAATACTATATTAATCTTAAATTCCCTCCAAAACGGACAATTTACAGTGACCTGTATACCGACCTCTGCATGTTTTTTTGGGAAAAGGGTCTGTAGAGAGACTCTGTGGACTTCAGTTTAGAACACAATTTACTTTTATTTATTGTTTGCATGATTTGATTTTTTTCCTGCACTTTGGGTGTTTCATGGTCTTTTTTACAGGTCCTTTTGGGTTTCTTTGTTTCATGGCTGCCTGGAAGGAGACGAATCTCAAGGTTGTATAATGTATACATACTTCGATAATAAATGTACTTGAACTTTGAACTTTGAAACTGGAACTCCCAGACAAAAACATGATTACAAGGAGAACATGCAAACTCCACATAGTCAGCACCTGAGGTCAGGTTTGAATCCTGGAACAAGTGTCACCTGTCCCTACACCTCCTCCCTCACCACCGTTCAAGGTCTCAAAAAGTCCTTCCAGGTGAGGCGACACTTCACCTGCAAGTCTCTTGGGGTCATCTACTCTATCCACTGCTTCTGGTATGGCCTCCTGCATATCCGTGAGACCCGACGTAGACTGGGAGACCGCTTCGCCGAGCACCAGTGCTCCATCTGCTTGAAAAAGCGGGATCTCCCAGTGGCCACCCATTTCAATTCCACTTCCCATTCCGATACGTCAGTCCATGCCCTCCTCTACTGCCGCAATAAGGTCAGGCTCCGATTGGAAGAGCAATACCCTATATTCCATCTGGGTAGTCTCCAACCTGATGGCATGAACATCGATTTCTCAAGCTTCCGGTAATTGCACCCCCTCCCCTTTCACCATTCCCCATTCCCGTTTCCCTCTCTCACTTTATCTCCTCACCAGCCCATCACCTCCCTGGTGCTCCTCCCCTGTCCCTTTCTTCCATGGTCTTCTACTCTCTCCAGTCAGATTCCTCCTCCTCCAGCCCAGTATCTCTTTCACCAATCAACTTCCCAGCTCTTTACCTCACCTCCTGCCCCTCTCGCAGTTTCATCTATCACCTGCCACTTTGTACTTCTTCCTCCCCTCCCCCCACCATCTTACTTTCCAGTCCTAATGAAGGACCTTGGCCCAAAATGTCGACTGTTTACTCTTTTCCATAGTTGCTGCCTGGGCTGCTGAGCTCCCCCAGCATTTGGTGTGTGACGCTTTGGATTTCCAGCATCTGCAGATTCTCTCATGTTTGTGAAAGGTAGAGTGAATCAGCGTTTAAGTATTCATCCACCATTTATTGTTAGTAAATTTCAATGTGATTCATATAAATACTTCTATGTGGACAGCCAACACCTTTCTCCCCCAAGGCAGCAATGGTTAATATGAGAGGACATACTTTTAAGATGATTGGATGAAAGGAAAGGAGGGATATTAGAGGTAGGTTTCTTACTCAGAGAGCGGTAAGTGCATGTTAAGTGCAGAATAAGTGCAACTCACTGTCAGGGGTGGTAGTAGCAGCCGATACATTAAGAAACTTTAGAGACTCTTAGACAGGCACATAGATGAAAGAAGACGGAGGGCTATATGGGAGGCAAGGGTTAACTGAATCTTGGAGTAGGTTGAAAGGTTGGCACAATGTCATGGGCTGTACTATGTTCTATCTGTTTCAACTTATTCACAGTGGGACCTTGATTCTCTAAAGACCAAAGGGGTGAAATGTGAGGACTATGTGGAGGGGAGAGGAAGAGAATGATTTTGGCCCTTCCTTTCAGTATTCGTAGCTCTGTCAGTCTGCCAATTCTCTTTATGAAAACAAGATACACTTTATCAAGGACCCTGGTGTAAAACCAGCCTCCTTCTATTCAATCAAACTACTTTGCTAGATTTAAGTAGCTTGATGAAGGATTTTTAAGAAATTTCCGAATCTGCAAGAATTGGATATTATTGATGCACATCAGAACATACTATGGATGCTGAATAGGTTATAAGGCATTTTGTTCATGCGTTTGCCATTGTGGTTGTTGGGGGAAACCATTCAGGAACTTAAGGATTGAGTAGGGGCATCAGGTCTAGTGGCACTGTGGTGGATTTCCTGATAGAGCAGAGGGACTGGTGGCCTGAGGGTGGCCACACTCAGGGGTATGTAAAAATTCAAGGGCCGCGCTATTGGCTGTGGCGTGCTCATTGTGTGAGCTGTGCTTTATACACCCTGAAGCGAATAAGCACAGTAGGCCAAGTGACCTGTGCCTCTTGTGTAATGAACACGTGCTGTTGAATGTTCAAACGTACTACATCCTGGATACCAAGTAATCTCCATGCAATCTCATAACAGGACACAAGTGGGACCTACATGAATGCATTCAATGTCCCCTTAAGACTGATCTGGTTTTATGAAGATTAGTGTTTGGCCAAATGTGCAGGCATTTTTTTTTGAGGATGTCACAAGTATAAAGATGACGGACTAAGAGGTGTATCTGGATTTCCAAAGGCATATGAATGGTTCGCACATAAAAATCATTACATAAAGTGCAAACACGAGGAAATCTGCAGATGCTGGAAATTCAAACAACAACACACACAAGATGCTAGTGGAACACAGCAGGCCAGGCAGCATCTATAGGGAGAAGCGCTGTCGACGTTTCGAACCGAGACCCTTCGTCATAAAGTGCAATCTTGCTTGCTGGGGATAACATTAAGATAGACTGAAGAGGAACCATGTGTTTTTCAGGTTGGCAGCCTGCTTCAATAGAGGTCAGTAATATACTCAGAGCAAATCACACTTTCTGTTCATGTTCATAAGAATGTAGAGTAAAATCTGCTGGTGATGCAAAGTTAAATCAGAATCAGGTTTAATATCATCACCACATGTTGTGAAATTTGTTGTTATGCGACAACAGTACATTCCAATACATAATGATAACTGTGAACCACAGTACAAATGTACCAGTTTCAAGCTCCTTGGTGTCAAAGTCTCAGAGGGTTTAACCAGGTCCCAACATATCGATGCAGTTATAAAGAAGGCAAGACAGCGACTATACTTCATTAGGAATTTGAAGAGATTGGGTATGTCAACAAATACACTCAAAAACTTCTATAGATGTACCGTGGAGAGCATTCTGACAGGCTGCATCACTGTCTGGTTTGGAGGGGCTACTGCACAGGACCGAAAGAAGCTGCAGAGGGTTGTAAATCTAGTCAGCTCCATCTTGGGTACTAGCCTACAAAGTACCATCTTCGAGAAGCAATGTCTCAGGAAGGTAGCATCCATTATTAAGGACCTCCAGCACCCAAGATATTCCTTGTTCTCATTGCTAACATCAGGAAGGAGGAACAGGAGCCTAAAGACACACACTCTGCGATTCAGGAATCGCTTCTTCCCCTCTGCCACCCCATTCCTAAATGGACATGGAACCCTTGTACACTACTTCACTTTTTTAATATATATTATTTCTGTTTTTGCATGATTTTAGTCTATTCAATAGACAATAGACAGTAGGTGCAGGAGTAGGCCATTTGGCCCTTCTAGCCAGCACCGCCATTCACTGTGATCATGGCTGATCATACACAATCAGTACCCTGTTCCTGCCTTCTCCCCATATCCCTTGACCCCGCTATTTATAAGAGCTCTATCTAACTCTCTCTTGAATGCATCCAGAGACTTGGCCTCCACTGCCTTCTGGGGCAGAGCATTCCACATATCCACCACTCTCTGGGTGAAAAAGTTTTTCCGCATCTCTGTTCTAAATGGCCTGACCCTTATTCTTAAACTGTGGCCTGTAGTTCTGGACTCACCCATCAGCGGGACACATGCTTCCTGCCCCCAGTGTGTCCAGTCCCTTAATAATCTTATATGTTTCAATCAGATCCCTTCTCATCCTTTTAAATTCCAGTGTATACAAGCCCAGTCGCTCCAATCTTTCAACATATGGCAGTCCCGCCATTCCGGGAATTAACCTTGTGAACCTACGCTGCACTCCCTCAATAGCAAGAATGTCCTTTCTCAAATTTGGAGACCAAAACTGCACACAATACTCCAGGTGTGGTCTCACCAGGGCCCTGTACAGCTGCAGAAGGACCTCTTTACTCCTATACTCAATTCCTCTTGTTATAAAAGCCAGCATGCCATTAGCTTTCTTCACTGCCTGCTGTACCTGCATGCTTGCTTTCATTGACTGATGTACAAGAACACCTAGATCTCGTCGTACTTCCCCTTTTCCTAACTTGACTCCATTTAGATAGTAATCTGCCTTCCTGTTCTTGCCACCAAAGTGGATAACCTCAAATTTATCCACATTAAACTGCATCTGCCATACATTTGCCCACTCACCCAACCTGTCCAAGTCACCCTGCATTCTCATAACATCCTCCTGACATTTTACACTGCCACCCAGCTTTGTGTCATCTGCAAATTTGCTAATGTTACTTTTAATCCCATTAATCTAAATCATTAATGTATATTGCAAACAGCTGTGGTCCCAGCACCAAACCTCGCGGTACCCCACTGGTCACAGCCTGCCATTCCAAAAGGGACCCGTTAATCGCTACTCTTTGTTTCCTGTCAGCCAGCCAATTTTCAATCTATGTCAGTTCTCTGCCCCCAATACCATGTTCCCTAATTTTGCCCACTAATCTCCTATGTGGGATTTTATCAAAAGCTTTCTGGAAGTCCAGGTACACTACATCCACTGGCTCTCCCTTGCCCATTTTCATAGTTACATCATCAAAAAACTCCAGAAGATTAGTCAAGCATGATTTTCCCTTTATAAATTCTTGCTGACTCGGACTGATCCTTCTACTGCTATCCAAATGTGTCATAATTTCCTCTTTTATAATTGACTCCAGCATCTTTCCCACCACTGACATCAGGTTAACCGATCTATAATTCCCTGTTTTCCTTTGTATGTTGCGATTTAAAAAAATCTTCTATATCTTTATTGCATTGAACTGCTGCTTCTAAGTTAACAAATTTCACGACACATGCTGGTGATAATAAACCTGATTCTGATATATATATATATAAAATGGTTACATTAAATAAAGTAATGTTAAAAATAGAAATAAAAAAGTAGTGAGGTAGTGCTCATGGGTTCAACATCCATTCAGAAATTGGATGGCAGAGGGGAAGAAGCTGTTCTGGAATCGCTGACTATGTGTCTTCAGGCTCCTGTACCTCCTTCCTGATGTTAGCGATTAGTACAAGGAACATCCTGGGTGATGGAGGGCCTTGTTGATGGATGCCGCCTTTTTGAAGCACCACTGCTTGAAGATGTCCTCGATACTGGGGAGGCTAGTGCCGATGATGCAGCTGACTGAGTTCACAAATTTCTGTAGCTCATTTCAATCCTGTGCAGATCCTGTCCCATACCAGACAGTGATACAACCAGTTAGAATGCTTTCCACAGCGCATCAAATGACACAAAGGTAGTTGAGCTATGAGGAGACTGTAAAATGATACGGACAAGTAAATGACTGGGCAGGAAGATGGCAGAGTGTAATTATAGAAATGCGAAATTTAAGTTGTTTATTTTTTGTTTTCCAGCACCTGGACATCATAATCCCTAGCCACACACACAAAATGCTGGAGGAACTCAGCAGGTCCAGCAGCATCTATGGAAAAGAGGCAACAGTCGATGTTTCAGGTCGAGGCCCTTTTTCAGTACTGGGAGATGGGGGGTGCACATGCTTGAATTAAAAGGTGGGGGGCAGGAAAAGAGGCTAGCTGGAAGACGACACTTGAAACCAGGTGTGTGGGGAAGGTCAAGGGCTGGAGAGGAAAGAAGAGTGGACCATAGGAGAAAAGGAAAGGGCAGGGGACACGGGCGAAGTGATCGGCAGATTAGAAGAAGTAAATGGTTAGAGTGAGGAATACATGGGGGGGGGGCAATTTTGTTCACCAGAAGGTGAAATTGATATTCATGCCATCAGGTTGGGGGCTACTTAGATGATACATAAGGTGTTGCTCCTCATCTTGTCACAAGAGGAAACCATGGATCAACATGGCAGAATGGGAATGGGATTTGGAACAGGAATTAAACTGTTGGGCCACCTGGAAGGCTCACTAGTGGCAGATGGCACAGAGGTGTTTAACAGGGCAGATCCCGATTTACAACGCGTCTCAATAATGTAGCGATAAGGAAGGAAGCCATATAATCACTAAAAACCCTGAGAACTAAATGAACTTGTAGTACTGGTGCTGTAAGCAGTTGGGAGAACAAATTGTATGTCGACCTTCATTACTCAATGATTTACGAACAGGAACAAGGATAGCTTGCTGCAGCTGGCTAGGATTTTGCTCTGTAGTTTTGGTCTCCTTACCTGAGGAAGGACGATCTTGCCATGGAGGAGGTACAGTGAAGGTTTCAGCCTATCTTCAATGACATGTAGAAATTTCAAAAGAGATCTCACAACCATCTGTTAGCTTCTATCAGGAGCCAATAGACTAAATACTGGGAGGATAGGCCAGCATTGAAAGGCTCAGAACCAGGGGTCATAGCCTCAAGGTTAAAAGTATGCCAGTTGGAACTGAGACTAGAAGAAATGTTTTCACCCTGAGGTTGGTGAACTTGTGAAGTTCTGTAACACAGAAGGCAGTTGAGGCACACAGGTGGGTTCAGAACTTTTGGCCTACTGTGTCGATACTGCTCAACAAACACCTATTTACGCTATTCCAATATTAACCGTGTTTTATTCTCTCCATGTTCTCATCTACATACTAGGGGCAATTTAAAGGTTAGCATTAATTGTCACATGTACATCGAAACATGCAGTGAACTGCATCAGCGTGCATCAATGACTAATGCAGTCCGAGGACATGTAGGGGGCAGACCGCAAGTATCACCATACATCCGGCACCAGCATTACATGGCCACAACTCACTGACCCTAACCCGTATGCCTGTGGAATGTGGGAGGAAACCAGAGCACCCATGGGAAATCCGTGCAGTCGCGGGCAGACCGTACAAACTCTTTTTGGCGGTGGTGGGAATTGAACACTAATCATTGGTGCTGTGAAGCGTTGCGCTAACTACTATGCCACCATATCATCCAAAGCAGCTAATTAACCAACCAAACAGCTGTGGCACTGTGCGTCCCACCTGAAATATATTCAAGAAGAATGCAAGTATGTCTCGTTATGCCAAAGGGAGCGAAGCATGTTGTGCATTGAATATTCAGGTAATACTTGAGTAATCTTGTGTATATATTGGTTGATTAAGCATTCTTCTTCATTTAAATAATTAATGATGGCTTGCATGTAATAATACTTTAATTATATACATCATCACGCTACCACATGATAGGAATGCGCCTCACTTAAAGCAAACTCGAAATTAGACCCACATTTCAGGCTCCGGTGTCTTCCTTTGAATTATTTTAATGTTATGAAGTTACAAAGCATAACAGACAATATGGGGGAGAAGGCGGGGCAGAGCAGTGAAGAGGATTATCAGCCATGAGCGGGTAGGGAGAAAGACCAAGTGCCTAAGCTTGCCCTGCTTTGCTATGTTTCCATTTTTCTGTTTTTATTTTGATTAATTAAAGCTCACCCAATCAAAGAGTGTTCTATCACACTTGTGACTTGTAACTTCTGGAAGATGAAAAAAACTCTGGGCCATCAGCAGCTGAATCACTCATTGTAGGTTTCCCAGACTCTCACCTACTTACAGCCACAATATTGATATGGCTGGTCACTTGAGGTTCTGGATACCGGTGGCCCCAGTTATTGATGAAGGAGGTGGTCATGTCATTGATCTTCAATGTTTGGTGCCCAGACCCTCTCTTGTTGGTCATTGTCTGGCAGTCTCGATCAGTCAGTGGTAATTGCCACCTCATACACCAAGCCCAAATGTTGTATCTGTGCAGGTATGGACTTCTTCATTTGTTGAGGAGTTATAACAGGAATTGGACACCATACAAAGGAAGGAAGTTCATTGATGACACAGCAGAAGATGGTTTGACCTACGACTCTGTCCTGAGGAACTACTGCACTAATATCCTGAGTAGGATTGATTGACCTTCAACAATTTCCACCATCTTCCTTTGTGTGTGGTATGACTGGGGTGTTTATCACTTGACCCCATTGACGCAGGTTACTCCAGGGCTCCTCGATGCCACACACTGTAAAACGCTGTAATTCTGCCAATGGCATTCACTCCCACCTCTCTGCTGGAACTCAGTAAACTGCTCCGCAGTACTTCTGGATCAGGACTGTGATGAGGTTTGGAGTTGAGTGGCGTTGGAAAAATCCAAACTGGTCACAGAAGAGAAAGTTATTACTGAGTAAGTACCACTTGATAGCACCCTTTATAACAGCTTTCATCACTTTGCAAATGATTTAGAGGGGACTGATTGGACAATGATTAGGTGGAGTGGATTTGACTTACTTTTTGTGAATATGATCTACATTGAAAATTGATGCCAATGTTGTGCAGGAACAGATTGGCTCAGCCAGTTCTGGAGAGCAGGCTTTTCTATGTTCCTATTTTTCTGTTTTTTGTTTGGATAACCAGAGCTCATTAAGGCAAATAGACTTCTATTGCTCTTTGGCTTGTGCCTTCTGGATGATAGAAATGCCTTGGGGCATCAGGAGTTGAATCAGTCACTGCAGGTTATTCAGATTCTGACCTACTCGCAGCCACAGTATTCATCTGGGTGGTCACTCAAGTTTCGGCATAGTGGTGGCTCCAGGTTATGGATGACTTCTGGTCTTCTGGCCCAGTGCTCTTACTGTTAGCTGCGGAGAATTGAACTGGTTAAGGACTGGCTTTGGTGACAATGGGGAACTTGAGAAGAAGTGAGCTAGATGATCTAATCAGCATTCCTAGTTGAACACAGTGCAGTTGAGCCAAAACAATAGGGAAACCGGAACAAATGTTCCACTACAGACTGGAATTGGTGTAAACATTCAGGTCTGACAAGCAATTGGAAATAAATGATACCTTGAACTTTATTGCAAAGGACTATTAAGTTCCTTAAGGTTGATTTAGCCAGGAGTGGCAGAGGGGATAAGCTCCCACTACCTGTTAAGTGTTTCCAAAGTTGTGTGTCTCAAATAGCCTCTAACAACCAAGTCTAGATCCTTGCCTTCACATGTGGCTTAGCTTCTAAGCCCAGTGAAACTGTTTCTATTGACAGGAGAATGGGCGAAGGAGGGTTACTGGTGTCTTCAACCAGTCACTATGGGATGATGGGGCTCATCAGCTCATCATCGAGGAGAAGGAAAACTCTGATCTCAAACTACTACTGCCATGCCTCTATACCCACACATGGGGAAGGCTTTGGGAGCAAACCCTGAGGAAAAATCCGGAGCTGGAGTCCCTAAGGCAGTCACTTGTTGAGTTCAACGCTGACTGGCAACTCCTGCGATGCTGTTGGCGCCAGACAGTATCAGTCTCTTGCCGTTTGGCATCTGCTGTGTGGAGAGAGGGAGCCTGCTACATGGGCAACAGCTGCTCTCCACATTGTACTGTCCTGGCTCACCTACTGACTTGTACATCACACAGAGAGCCAGATGGAACATCAATGGTCGACCCTGAATAACAGAGGGTTTCATTGCAAAGGGTGTGGAGCACAAGTAAGGGAGTATCACAGGAGATCTACAGAATAATGTGTGAGCTTTTGTACTTGTCTTGGATGTAGAGAGCTTCAATCTAGTAGATTAATTCCTGGGATGATAGGGTTGTCTTTGAACATGGTGTACAACATATGACACGGTGTTAGGTACATCCAGTTAGCTCTGTGGGTCCGAGCAATCATTTGCCCTTTGCCACTCTCTCAGCCCCACAAGGTTCCATTGAGCCATGACTGACCACTCCTACTCTCGGCCATCAGGATCGCCAATCAGTTGAATTGAATTGATTCTATTTCTTACATCACATACATGAGGAGTAAAAATCTTAACGTTACATCTCCATCTGAATGTGCAACATGCAAATTATTGCAATTTGTAATAAATAGTATGTACAGTAAGATATGAGACAACCCATAGCCAGGGAAGTGATGATACCCTCCTGTTAGATTGTTTGAGGTAACCTATTTTTTATTCTTTCTTACTTCACTTCTAATATTTGTATATCTGTGCACTTGTAATGCTACCGTGACACTGTAATTTCCTTTGGGATCAATAATTTATCTATCTATCTTTGCTAGCTACCCCAGGTTGCCATTAGTTTTGTATAGGATGGATTTCCCATATCTGAGAGGGATATTAGCTGGTTCATACAACAATGAATCAGGATGACGGATTTCCAATAAAACAGAGATTGTGGGGAGACTCGTTAAGAAGGAATGCCAAGCAGTTTGATTAATTTAGCCATTCAGTCATGCTACAATAAGCTTAACCATTAATTAGCAAAGGTAGGCTCCTGAGCACAAGATCTCTTTGCATGAAGGAGCAACGATGCTCAGCCCAAGAGAATATCCAATGCTGACATAATGTTTGTAATATGTCTCCAGGACAAAAATAGATACTGATACTTACTGTATAAGAATTTTCAAAGCAACTAAATGATTGTAAACTGTTTGATTGCATAATCTGTGCAAGACATGAGAGGACTCAACTTTATACTGTCAATATCTGTGCACACTCCGTCTGCAATAATTGGAATTTCAAGGTTGTATGCAGAAAGCAGTCATTCATTCGTTGTCTGCTGTGTCATATGATGTGAACAATCATGACCATGATTGACCATGGTCAATCTTGACCATGATTGTTCTTGGCATGTTTTTCTACAGAAGTTGTTTACCATTGCCTTCTTCCGGACAACCTCTTCAGAAGACGGGTGACCCCAGTCATTATCTATGTTCTTCAGAGATTGTCTGTCTGGTGTCAGTGGTTGCCTAGTCAGGACATGATATGCAGCAGCTGCTCGTACGATCATCCATCACGTGCTCCCGTGGGGTCTTCGTCGAGTATCTTTGCTCCACCTGCAAAAAAGCGGGAATTCCCGGTGGCCAACCATTTTAATTCCAATCCCCATTCTCGTTCCAACATATTGGTCAATGGCCTCCTCTTCTGCCACGATGAGGCCACCCTCAGATTGGAGGAGTAAAACCTCATATTCCATTTGGGTAGTCTCCTACTTGATGGCATGAACATTGATTTCTCCAACTTCCAGTATTTTTTCCCTCTTGCTCCTCCCCTCTCTGGCCCCTTCTTACCTCTTCTCTTCTCCTCACATACATATTACCTCCCCCCGATGCACCTCCATCTTCCCTTTCTCCTGTAGTTCACTCTCCTCTCCTATCAGATTCCTTTTTCTCCAGCCCTTTATCTTTTCCACCTATTGCCTCCTAGCCTCTTACTTCATCCCCCTTACCCCACCCACCTTGCTTCACCCATCACCTTCAAGCTTGTTCAGCTCTCCATCTCCCACCTTCTTATTCTGGCTTCTTCCCCATTCCTTCCTGAGATAAGATCATAAGATATAGGAGCAGAAGTTGACCATTCGGCCCATCAAGTCTGCTCCACCATTCGATCATGGGCTGCTCCATGTCTTCCAGTCATCCCCACTCCCCTGCCTTCTCCCCATACCCTTTGATGCCCTGGCTAATTAAGAATCTATCTATCTCTGCCTTAAATGCACACAGTGACTTGGCTTCCACAGCCACACGTGGCAACAAATTCCACAGAGTTACCACCCTCTGACGAAAGTAATTTCTCCGAATCTCTGTTCTAAATAGACGTCCTTCAATCCTGAAGTCATGCCTTCCTGACCCAGACTCCCCTACCATGGGAAGAAACTTTGGCATATCTTATCTGTTCAGGCCTTCTAACATTCGGAATGTTTCTAAGAGATCCCCCCCCCCCCCCCTTCATTCTCCTGAACTCCAGGGAATACAGCCCAGGAGCAGCCAGATGTTCCTCAGATGGTAACCCTTTCATTCCTGGAATCATTCTCGTGAATCTTCTCTGAACCCTCTTCAATCTCAGTATATCATTTCTAAAATAAGGAGCCCAAAACTGCACACAATTCTCTAACTGTGGTCCAAGTACTCCATATCTACTGCATCTCCTTTGTCTACTCTGCTTGTAATTCCCTCAAAAGTTGCAGTCAGGCAGGATTTTCCTTTCAGGAAACAATGCTGGTTTTGGCCTATCTTGTCATGTGCCTCCAGGTACTCCATAATCCCATCCCTAACAATTAATTCCAACATCTTCCCAACCACTGATGTCAGGCTAACAGGCCTATAGTTTCCTTTCTGCTTCTTAAATAGCGGAGTAATATTTGCAACTTTCCAGTCATCTAGTACAATGCCAGAATCTAATGATTCTTGAAAGATCATTGTTAATGCCTCTGCACTTTCTCCAGCTACTTCCTTCAGAACCCAAGGATGCATTCCATCAAGTCTAGGAGATTTATCCACCCTCAGACCATTAAGCTTTCTGAGCACCTTCTCAGTCGTAATTTTCACTGCACAAACTTCACTTCCCTGACACTATTGAATGTCCAGCATACTGTACATGCCTTCCACTGTGAAGACTGGTGCAAAATATGCATTCAGTTCCTCTACCATCTCAGCGTCTCTCATTACAATATCTCCAGCGTCATTTTCTATTGGTCGTATATCTATACTCAACTCTCTTTTACCCTTTATACACTTAAAAAAGCTTTTAGTATCTTCTTTGATATTAGTCACCAGCTTCCTTCCATAGTTCATCTTTTCCTTCCTAATGACCTCCTTAGTTTCCTTCTGCAAGTTTTTAAAAGCTTCCCAATCCTCTATCTTCCCACTGGCTTTGGCTTCCTTGTATGCCCTCTCTTTTATTTTGGCTCTGACTTCACTTGTCAGCCATGGTAGCGTCCTTCTTCCGTTCAAAAATTCCTTCTCATTTGGAATATATCTGTCTTGCACTTCCCTCATTTTTCACGGAAGCGCCAGCCATTTCTGCTCTGCTGTTCTTCCTGTTAGTGTCCCTTTCCAGTCAACCTTGGCCAGTTCCCCTCTCATGCCATTGTAATTCCCTTTATTCCATTGAAATACCAACACATATGAATTTAGTTTCTCCTTCTCAAACATCAAAGTGAACTCGATCATATTGTATTCACTGTTCCCTTAACCTTAAGATCATTATCACCTCCAGATCATTGCATAACACCCAATCCAGTACATCTGATCCCATTGAGGTGCAGTACTGGCCTGGTTTTCCCAATCCGCTTTCATGTTAAAATCCCCAACGATTATCATGACATTTCCCTTCTGACATGTCTTTTCTATCTCCCACTATAATTTGTAATTCAGATCCCAGGTGTTTTTTGGAGGCCTGTATACAACTGCCATTAGGGTCCTTTTACCCTTACCATTTTTTAACTCAACCCACAGAAACTCTACGCCTTCTGATCCTATGTCATCCCTTTCTAATGATTTAATATTATTTCTTATAAACAGGGCCATACCACCCGTCTGTCTACTGACCTGTCTTTCCAATACACCATATATCTTTGGACAATACCAGCCATCCTTTAGCCAAGTTTCAGAGATGGCCACAACATCATACTTGCCAATCTGTTGCTGAATTTCAAGATCGTTCATTTTATTTCCTATACTGCGTGCATTTAAACATAACACTTTCTGCCCAGTATTTGCTGCTTTCTGTTGTAAGTCATCCCACCGGCTGTGATTATGCCTCATCTTCTGCCTATCCTTCCTATCATCTCTGTCGCACGCTATCCTTGATTTATTTCTGTTTTCCCTTTCCTCAGCCCTATCACTCCGGTTCCCGTCCCCCTGCCAAATTAGTTTAAACCCTCTATGAAACCTGCATGTTAGAGATGAGTGGTCTCGTACTGAACCGTCAATTGTGAGTTCATTTTGATGCCTGGGGCCTGGCCTGCCCAGTTCCTCCAGCATTTTGTTTGTGTTGGTGATGTGGGGTTTTGTTGGTCACAAAATGGCAACAGGATTTCTCAGCACAACAGCATGACGTTGTCTCATATTAATCTGTTGTATGCTGAGAGATGCAATGTGCATAGTTCATAAATGCCGACTGTCTTCTGTCAGGTCAGGTTAAGCTAAGTGTAAATTTGTGGTCCTAATTTTGTAGAAGACTTAAGCATGTTGACGACTTGCATTAAATTCACAAGGAGATGAACCATAACTTGCTGGCGCATGTAAAAGAGAATAAAAATTGCCCTAGCTTTTTTCTAATTCATGGGACATACAGTAAGGTCCATTTCTCTTCTGTTTTGTTTTGATTACAGTGCCTAACCACTTCACTTCTCTGTAACCTCCTCCAGTCTTACAACTCCCAGTCATCTATTTTTCTCTAATTCTGGCCACCGTTCACTTCTTGTTCACTCAGCAATTAGCAAAGGTATAATATTGAGGCTTTAAAAAGCACTTTTGAGGCCTCACTTGGAGTTTTGTGAGCAGTTTCAGGCCCTTTATCTAAAAAAGGATGTGCTGACGTTGGAGAAGGTTCCAAGGAGGTTCACAAAATTGATTCTGGGATTGAAAGGCTTATCTTATGAGATGTGTTTGATGGCTCTGGGCCTCTACTCCCTGTAATTTAGAAGAATGGGGGTTGACTTCATTGAAACCTGTCGAACTTTGAAAGGCCTTGATAGAGTGGATGTGGAGAGGATGTTTCTTATGGTGGAGGAGTCTAAGAACCAGAGGTTACCACCTTAGAATAGAGAGGTGTCCTTTTAGTACAGAGCTGAGGAGGAACTTATTTAGCAAGAGAGTGGTGAATCTGTGAAATTCATTGCCATAGGTAGCTGTAAAGGCCAAGTAATTTGGTATATTTAAGGCAGAGGTTGATAGATTCTTGATTAATCAGGGCATGAAGCGATACAGGAAGAAGGCAGGAGATTGGGGCTGAGAGGGAAAATGGATCACCCATGATGAAATGGTGGAGCAGACTTGATGAGAAAAATGGCCCATTTCTGTTCCTATATCTTATGATGGTATGGCATTCATACCTTCAGGCACTTAGGCATCCAGCTCTGGAATTCAGTATCTAAATCCTATAATTTATGCAGCTTTCATCTTTTAAGGCCCTCCTAAATACATTCCTCAGCAAGTATGACTAGCTTAAATTGACAAATCGGTCAGCACGGATGAGTTGGACTGAAGGGCCTGTTTCTGAACTGTACGAGGGGTGATTGACATGTTCGTGGCCTAAGGTAGTAGGAATCAATTTTAGAAAACCTAGCACATTTATTTTCCAACACAGTTCCCTCCTACATTTACACACTTAGTCCAGCGGTTGTGGAGCATACAGATCTTGGACCTCCAGAAAGGGTCCACGGCAGGGGTGATTGATAATTTCGTGGCCTAAGGTAGAAGGAGATGAGTTATACAGCTCTCATTACCTGCACCTGCAGGGCAACTCTTTGAGTGATTTATGCAGAAAGTTTGAAGTTAATCATTCATTTCCTTTTACCCTAGGCCATGAACTTATTAATCACCCTTGCTGTGGACACTTTCTGGAGGTCCAAGATCCGTATGCTCCATGACCGCTGGACTAAGTCTATAAATGTAGGAGGGGATATGTTGAAAAATAAATGTGCTAAGTTTTCTAAAATTGACTGTCTACCTTAGGCCATGAACTTATCAATCACCCTTCATGTAGTGCTTTTAGTCTGTGACTCATTACTAATGCTTTAGTATCTTGCCCCTCAAATAAGGACAAAACAGCAATAATATATTTTCAAACTCAAAATAGCAGGAAGTGGACTTTTATTACTGGAAGGAGCATTAATATCAAAGAGAACCACAATCTTGTCGTTGGGTTTAGAGTATTGCCTCAATGACCAGAGAGCTATGCTGGCTGGAGTCAGGACTTCATGCTTTGGCTCTTGGTACAGTCACCCATCCCAAACAGGTCAAAGCGTAGATGCCAGACTAAGAGTTCTCCACTGGTCCTGCAGTTCAGGCGTTCAGCTCAGGGCTAATGACCCAGACTTGGTAAAACAAAACTGTTATGGAAACAGCAACAAAGACTCCTTCTACATCTGAGTGTGACGGTATTCCTGAGTCTCCACCCGGGACTTGCAGGACTGACAGCGGTGAAAACCGAGGGGAAGCTACTGACACGATGAAGGAAGCCCTGAACACCGCCAGGGATGGAGGACCTTCATTACTGCCCTGAACACCAGTGGTGTAATGGGCAGTAAGTAAGTAAGCGATTAGCATTAGGCAAGCTACACTTGCATCAAGAACCATGCTATAATTGTATATTACATTACACTTTAGTTCTGATGACTTTGTTGTTTAATCTTCAATGTCATCATTAAATACCGCCCTCCTTACATCCTTACCACACTAGGCAAAGGCATTTGAAAGGGCTCATTTTCCGATACTAACCAATCAGCAGTAAATGGCTTCTGAAAACTCCACCAATAATAAAACTAGAGATTCAGAATCCGTTTAAGTTGCCAACAGATGTCAAGAGCCACTGGTTAGTGCCAGTAATGCAATCTAACGAAGGCACAAAACTCAATGCTAAAAGGGGTCTAATAATAGAAGGGTCAATCCCATCATGCAACACTGCTCTCCACTAAATGACCGCCAAGTGACATTAACATGAGATGTTGTCAGTGAACTTCATGAACGTGTGTGTGTGTGTGTGTGTGTGTGTGTGTGTGTGTGGTGTGTGTGTGTGTGTGTGTGTGTGTGTATGTGTGAGAGAGAGAATGAAAGAGGGATCGAGACAGACAGGCAAACAGAGAGGCAGTGTAAATAAAAATAATGTTATTTATATTCTTCCTATACCCACAGAAATGAGAGCTCGCTGGCAGAGTGTCCCTTATATCTTGAATAAAGCAACACAACAAAAGGGATCTTGAGACTATCATTGCTCTCTGGCGCTTTCAGCTCCATTTAGGTCAATGGGTTGAGACCTGTATTGCCTGGTGAACAATGTCATTTGCTGCACAGCTGAGGCTGAGAAAATATGAGGAGCATTGGCATGAGAGCAAGCAATTTCACACAGAGCTGAGCTTCGATGCTATCTGGGCAAAATCAACTTTGAATTGTGTCGTGCTATAAAAGCAATACCATGCTTTGCCAATTTTTGGCTAATGATGTAAATTCAACAAACATAACTCATTTGGGCACTCTTTAAAGTTTATTCCTCCAAGAGGACCACGACCTTATCATGGTTTGGAGGCTTGCATGCCTCAATGAGCTGGACAGCTATGTTGGCTGGAGTCAGGAGCTTGTACTTTGGCTCTTGTCAGGTCAAAGGGTAGAGAGCAGACTAAGCGGGATCCACTGGTCCTCCAGGTTTGGGGGTTCAACTCAGGGCTAACAATCCTTACTGGTAAAATGAAACTGTTATGGAAACAGCAACGAAAAATCCTTCTACAGCTGAGTGTCCAAGGACAGAAGGAGATGAAAGACCTTCATTTCTGCCTTAAACGCCAATGGCATAATGGGCAGTAAATAATTAAGCACGAAGCATATTGGGTTAAAATCTGAATCTAACAGCTCATGGAATCCTTTATCCATTTTACACAGTGAGTGTCCTCATTGCACTTATCTCACTCTTCTATACAACGATAGTCACATGGGGGTGAACCTGCACTTGGTGGTGTTCTCAGGCACCAACTGCCCTTGTCCATTTTGGAGGCGGACACCAGAGGTTTGGGAAATACTGTTGGTATACCCTGAGTGAAGAAGTCCAGTGCATTTTGTAGATGGTAGACTCCGCGGCCACTGTGTAGTGGAAGTGGAAGGAATGAAAACTCAGGGAGGATAGATGCAGTACCAATTATATAAACTATGTTTTCTGGGTGGTGCTAAGCTTCATGAGAGCTGTTAGAGCCAGACTCATCCATAAGACCCAGGAGTAGAATTAAGCCATTCGGCCCTTCAAGGTTGTTCCAGCATTCCATCATCCCTCTCAATATTATTCTTCTCCCCATAACTTTGGACGCTCTTACTAACGAAGAACCTATCAGGCTCCGCTTTAAGTATACCCAATGACTTGCCCAACACAGCCATCAGTGGCAAAGAATTCCTCTGGCTAAAGAAATTCTTCCTCATCTCTGTTCTAAGTGGACGTCCCTCAGTTCTGAGGATGTGCCCTATCAGAAACATCCTCTCCACATCCACACTATCTAGGCCTTTCAATATTCAATAGGTTTCAATGAGACCCTCCCTCAGTCTTCTAAGCTCCAGTGTGTACAGGCCTGAAGCCTTTGAATATTCCTCATGTTAAACCTTTCATTCCTGGGATAATTCTCATGGACCTCCCCTGGACTCTCTCCTTTGCCAGCATATCCTTTCTTAGATAAGAGGCTCAAACTGCTCACAGTAATTCAAGTGAGGTCTGGCTAACGCCTTATAATGCTTCAGTATTATATCCTTGCTTCCTATATTCTAGTGCTCTCTAAGTAAATGCTAACATTGCATTTGCCTTCCTTACCACTAACTCTGCAAGTTAACTTTTAAGGGAATCCTGCACAAGGAATTCTAATTCCCCCTGCACCTCTGATTTTTGAATTTTTTCCTCATTTTCAAAACAGTACATGCCTCTATTCTTTCTGCCAAAGTGCATGACCATGGAATTCCTTACATTATATTGCGCCTGCTATTTCTTTGCCCATTCCCCCAATCTGTCCTAATCACCCAGCTTCCTCAACATGACCTGCCCTTCCACTTATCTTTGTATTGTCTGCAAATTTGGCCACAAAGCCAAATCATTAATAAACAACATGAAAGGACTGGTCTCAACACCAACCCCTGCAATACACTACTAGTCACTGGCAGCCAATCACTTTGCCTCCTGGCAGTTGGCCAATCTTCTATCTATTCTGCTACCTTTCCCATAATACTATGGGCTCTTATTTTGTTAAACAACCTCATGTGTGGAACCTTGTCAAAGGCTTTTTGAAAATCCAAATAAACAACATCCACTGAACCTCCTTTGTCTATCTTGCCTGTTATTTCCTCATAGGATTCCAGCAGATCTGTCAGATTTCTCATTTCCCATGCTGACTTTGGCCTATTTTATTGTGTGCTTCCAAGTACCAGGAAATCTCATTCTTAGTGATGGACTCCAACATCTTCCCAACCACCGAAGTCAGGCTAACTGGCTTATAATTTCCTTTCTTCTCCCTCCCTCCCTCCCTAAAGAGTGGAATGATATTTGCAATCTTCCACTCCTCAGGAATCATTCCAAAATTTAGTGATTCTTGAAAGATAACTACTAATGCCTCCACAATTTTATCAGCTACCTCTTTCAGAACCTTGGGGTGAAGTCCATCTGGTTTTGGTGACTATCTACCTTCAGACTTTTCAGCTTCCCAGGATTCTTCTTCTTAGTAATAGCAACAACACTCACTTCTGCCCCCAGGCGCTCTCAAATTTCTGGCATTCTGCCAGTGTCTTCCCCAGTGAAGACCTACTAACTGGTAGGCATTTCAACTGTGAGAGGCAACCACACAATCCACAGGGAGGACATCCAGACTCCTCACAGAAGATGCTGGGATTAGACTCTGAACTCCAGCTGTAATAGCGTTGCTTTAACTGTTATGGTACCATGATGGTAAACTGCACACAACACACCATATTTGGCTTCACTTGTTCTCCTGTGATGCCAAACGATTTCAGTTAATTTTTTTAAATGCTGTGTTAATGTTAGGCTTGATCACTATCATCTCCCACTGGAAGCTTCGCCACTGGACTTCAGCTCTTCAGTTTGGAATTGAACAATCCTGGCAAAACTGAAACTGGGTCTTGGAGAATGTGAATCTATAAACGCATTTCTTACTCTAAGCCCAAATAGTTCCATTCACTGTGTATAGGCGTGCCGATCAAGAGCATCTTAAATGCCTCTTTCGTATTTGCATTTACTTACTAGCTCTGCAGTGCATTCCAATCACCCATTAATCTTTATGTAAAAAAAAACTTGCCCCGTACTTGGAGTGCTGTGCTCAGTTCTGGTCGCCTCACTAAAGGAAGGATGTGGAAACCATAGAAAGGGTGAAGAGGAGATTTACAAGGATGTTGCCTGGATTGGGGAGCATGCCCAATAGGTTGAGGGAACTTGGCCTTTTCTCTTTGGAGCGAAGGAGGATGAGAGGTGACCTGATAGAGGTGTATCAGATGATGATCGTGCGGATAGTCAGATGCTTTTTCCCAGGGCTGAAATGGTTGCCACAAGAGGACACAGGTTTAAGGTGCTGGGGAGTAGGTACAGAGGAGATGTCAGGGATAAGTTTTTTACTCAGAGAGTGGTGAGAGCGTGGAATGGGCTGCCAGCAACGGTGGTGGTGGTGGATACGACAGGGTCTTTTAAGAGGCTTTTAGATAGGTACATGGAGCCTAGTAAAATAGAGGGCTATAGGTAAGCCTAGTAATTTCTAAGGCAGGGACACGTTTGACACAACATTGTGGGCCGAAGGGCCTGTGTTGTGCTGTAGATTTTCTATGTTTCTATGTACACTTCATTTTAACTTATCCCCCTCGCCTTAAACACATGCCCTGTAGTATTAGACTTTAAATTCATGCCCTCTAGTTTTAGACAGTTAGTATTAGCCTATCTCTTGCTGCTGACCTGTGACCCCCCCCACTCCCCGTGTGCCGAAGGGACCAGTCATAGCCGTTCTGATGTCGCCAACACCAAGCCACTCACTCAGCTCCCACGGTTAAACGTTACAGAATGGCAATTCTAAACGCTGAGCTTTATTGTGAGATCGGAGGCTGTCCAGTCAGGTTCCTCATTGTCAGAGCGTCTGTCCAAGTAGGTACAAGCGTAACAAGGTCCCCATAGTTGCACAAGGGTTGCCTTGGGAAGATCCAATTTGTGCTAATAAGAGAGGGAATGCACTACAGTATAAATGTCAGAGTGAATCACATCAGACCCAGACCCAGACCCAGACCTGTTCCTTTTATTTTTACATGAGCATGAAAGCAAAAAGTGAAACGTGTCATTTGAGTCAACAACCAATACAAGCCAAGGATGAGCTGGGGTCGCTTTGGAAGTGTCGCCACCCATCCTCAGCAGGCCCACAACTGTCAACAGAACAACAGCAACAAAATAAGTTCCTTTCCACTGTCCACCCGTTCACACACACGGACAATCCTCCAACCCCAGGTCAGGCCGGGCCTCCAGCCTCCATTGGATTCCTGGATTTGCAGATACCAGCCTCTAACTTCCCCAGTGGACCCTCAGACCCAGGGCTTCGGCCATCATGTCTCCCATTCTGAGCTTCCAATGGACCTTTGGGCTTCAATCTTGGGCATCCGTCAGCATCTTTTTCCCAAAGTTGAAATTTCAGCCTCCGTATATGCCTGAGGTGTAGGAACACCTGCTGCCTGGTCTTTGGGTATTGCCTCTCCGTGAATGACTCACTGAACCCCAGACGAGGTTCCTGCAGATGTACAGACTGACCACTCTCCAGGCCACAGAAGAAGAACGAGGACCTTGCGGGTGGGGATGCTGGCCAGCACTGACTGCATCAGATCTCCAAGCGCTGCCATGGCAACGGAGCGAGGTGGAGGTCAATTTCCTACGTGACACAATTACACCCAAAAATATTGCAAATGTAATCTGACCCAGGTAAATGAATTGTGCTTTAGGAAACAATTCTATTTGATCCCGTTTCGAGGTTCTGAATACTTTATTTTCCTCTATAATAGGAAGCTAGAAACACTGGGACTTCAGTATGAAATCAGACTAACTTCTTTGTGGTTCAAAGATTTCATGTTGTTCTCTGGAACTGAGTGCCTGTTCTTCGATTTTATCAGTAGTCACTTTGTTTCCTTTGGAATGTTTAGAGTGGCTTTCTGCCAAACAGCGTCGTTGACACGCAATGACTTTCAAAAATTATCAGCATGTGTGATTGAGGTAAAAGGTTATGGGAGTCAGCCTGACATCTGCAGGCACTAACAAGGACATGCTTTTTCTCATTTCCACGAATTTCAAAGCTGAGTTGTAACATGAAACGAGAACCATTGTCCAATGACTTGCAAGGCCAGAAACTATGAGCAGTCTTAGCTATCTGGAAATCTCATATTCAGCTTTATTCTTTTTGTTCTGCTGATTCTCCAGTTTTGAGCTCTGAGCTCCAGTTTTCCTCCATTAAACCCCTCTGCCTCTTAAAACTCACCATAATTAGTCTTTGAACTGTTAAACACATTGTTCATTAACTCTTTATTCTTAAAACTCACCATAACTAGACTTTGAACTGTTAAACACATTGTTCATTAACTCTCTTATGGGAGCATCTTGTGAGGTATTCTACTATAAGAATGTCATTTATGCATTACCCAGATCGAGTTGTTTCTTGTTGGTTCTGCTCTCTTGATTCCTGAAGCTGAGTTACAGACATAAGACCATAAGAGATAGGAGCAGAATTAGGCCATTCAGTCCATCGAGACTGCTCCACCATTTCATCATGGCTGATCTATTTTTCCTTTCAACCCCATTCTCTTGCCTTCTCCCTGTAACCTTTCACACCTTGACTGATCAAGAACCTATCAACCCCCGCCTTAAGTACACTCACTGACCTGGCCTCTGCAACGATTTACCACTCTCTGGCTAAAGAAACTCCTTCTCATCTCCGTTCTAAATGGACATCTCTATATTCTGGGGCTGTGCCCTCTGATCCTAGAATCCTCAACTATAGGAAACATCCTCTCGACCTATGCCTTTCAACATTTGATAGGTTTCAATGAGATTCCTCCCTCATTCTTCTAAATTCCAGTCAGTTTCATTCAGCACCCTTATTAACGCACTCCATGGCTATTAACCGCCTATAGAAATCTTTTATTGATATCGGGTGGTGGTGCCCCTGGTTGTACAAAGATCCTGGTATCTGAAATGACAGTGCTCCAACCTGTATGGCGTAATTAAGAGCTGTCAATTTTCCTAGCTTCAGGTTGACTGATTTACCACATATGGGCTTCCCCCGCTTTACGAAAGTTCTCTTTATGCCACTTCACTTTTACAGAAGACCCACATTAGTACCTGTTTTTGCTAACCAAAAGAAATCCAATTTCACTTTTATAAAAATAGCGTTCAGCATTTGTTTTGCAGTGACCCGTTATAGAGGCAGCGCGCACCCCAAGCAGCGCTGCCAAGCTCCTTCACCGGGAACTACACTCAGCATTAAGCCGCCTTAGCTCAGAACTGTGTCTGTGAACGTCTGTGCTTTATTTTGATTTATTTTGTGCATCCATTAGCAAGATGTGTCCTAAGGTATCAGAAAAGCCTAAGAGAGCGCGTAAGGGTGTTATGCCTAGCGTAAAACTGGATGTACTTAAGCATTTCGATCGTGGTGAACGAAGTAAAGTCTTTGTGCATCCAGTATATAACTCTGGGCAAATTTTCTTAGTTCTGGATATAACGACAGATATAACTCTGGAAAATCCTTTTCCAGCAGATTCTTGTCCCTTTGGTGCGGTGCCTCATTCTCTTCCGCCATTAGCACCTATCTCTGTGAGGTAAGGTCCGAGAAATAGCAGCAGGGCCTGCTTTAAACTTGTGTTTACCCCGTGAAAAACTACTATGACCATGAAGCCTTGCACGGGCAGGTGAGTGTGCATGCATGTGCTTGCTGATTTTTGTTTCTACAGATCGGTTTTTGGTTAAATCTTCCCAATTCTGGTAAGTGAAACTACACTGTACATACATTATTTCTACTTTATATAGGCTGTGAATTTATCCTATCATTCCTCCTTTTACTATATGTTAGTGGTATTTTAGGTTTTATGTGTTATTTGGTATGATTTGGTAGCTGATTTTTTGGGTCTGGGAACACTCAGAACTCTAGCAGCAAAGACTAAGGGCTCCAGTTGCCAGGTTCCATCTAAAGAGAAAGCTCCAAAATGGAGATCTTTGGAACCTAGTCCCAGGAACTCAAGAATTATTTGTTCCACTTTGCTGAGGGGACGGATTAGGGTTTGTTCTGTGATTTGTCTTCTGTTTTCATTAAAGACTCTAGTGGATCTTTGGGGACACTCTGGGATCACCCTTGCTACTGATGGAGTCTCAGAAGTCATCCTCAGAGGAAGGTTCGGGGGTAATTTGATGCGGGCAGAGGTCGCCCACTTTACAGTATTCTGCGCACGTGGCGTCTCCTTTCAAATGCCAATTTGGGTATTCTTCACCGCTCTTCCCTGAGCAGAAGGCAGAGGTCAGGGTTCCTGTGGCTGAAGATCTCGTCTGACGCTGCAAAGGAAAGATAGACTCAGGCAAGGGAGACTTTGTTAGTTTCTACCTGGAAGGCTGAAGTAAAGGCTAACCGCAAGAGAAGACAGGGACCAATTTGACCAATTTTGCAGCGTGGGCAACAGGTCTTGCTGTTGACTTTGGATCTGTCTCTCTGAGTGGGGTCCAGGAAATTAGCACTCAAGTTCATTGGACCACTCAGGATTTTCAGGAAGTAAACCTGGGGGCTTACACCTTGTAGCTCCTCAAGACCCTCAAGATCAATCCCATTTCCCACATTCCCAAGTTATAGCCTGTGAACACCAGCCTGTTAACCCCACCACCATCAGCCCCGCCACCACCCCAGGTTTGTTGATGGGAAACAGGTCTTCACCATGAGAAGAATGTTGGACTCACATACTGTTCGAGGTGTTTGCCAATATCTTATGGACTGGGAAGGACTTGGACTAGAGGGGAGGCACTGGGTGCCTGAAAGAGATGCTTGGGATCTGGATCCCATCCATGACTGCCCTGCTCTTCTCTCTGAGCAGCCAGGAGTCAGCCACGGGGGAGGGCGTTCAGTTACGAGATGCACCCATCCACGTCAACTTCTGAGGACTAAATGCTCTGACTCGCCGGAATATGGATAGCTGGTGCAGCCCCTTTAAAGATTCAGAAAAATCCAGCTAATTGGCAATCCAGCAAAAAGGTCAGTTCCTTTAAGCCGTTTAATTTCCTTCGACGAGTCATCTCTCTGCTGAGATCAGCAGTAACATCACGTCTTCGAAGAAATCAGCTTTCAGGGAAGTCTCTCCTTACTGACTGTATAAATCACTTGGACTTTTGAATTTACCAATTTAAGACTGTGTTGGAATTTACCACTTTAAGAACTATTCCAGAGTTTGGCTGTTTGTTAAATTGCCGTATAGCAGTTAACTTCCGGTTAAGTAAGTCGTTTGCGTACTTTTGACTTTTGTTGAGCAGAGTTTAATAAATATTGATGTTTGTTTATAAAATCTGACTCAATTCTATATTCATTGTTGCTGAACACGTAACAATCCAGCCTCTGGATACTTAAGCATTTGGGTCTAAGCCATTCTCGTCAAGGACTCTCGTCACAGGTCTTCTGGTAAGTGGGGGAATAGGCAAGCTATAACCACACTAAGGGCCATCCTCAAGGAGTTTCCACAATGAATCCTACCCACACCCACTCCTCACATTGTTGGAATGTATAAGTGACAACCTTTGTGCCATGAGCCTTGGAATTTTTCTCAACACAAAGTTCACAGCTCAAAGTAAATTTATTGTCAAGGTGTGTGTATATATATATATATATATATATATACATACGCACACACTCTATATCATTATATCACTATACTATATATCACTAAATACTACCTTGAGATTCATTTTCTTGCAGGCATTCACTGTACCATCAAAATGTTCCCTTGTGAAGATCACAGCGAAGACTGGAAATCAGTGATATGTTTAAAGATGTGGAATTTAAAAATACGTCAAACCTGTTTATGTTTTCATTCTTTAAAAGAATAGAGAATTGGTGTATTTGATGTAATATTGGTTGTGAACAATGATTGTCATTTTAAGACCATAAGACATAGGTGCAGAATTAGGCCATTTGGCCCATTGAGAATGCTCTGCCATTCTATCATGGCTGACCCTATTCCCCCGTCCTCATCCGCACTCACTGGCCTTTGATAACCTTTGATGCCATGTACAATTAAGAACCTATCAATCTCTGCCTTAATGAATCACCCTAGCTGTGGAGCCTTGGAATGCAGGCATGAATGGGCTAATGAGTTAAACCAATTCCTCAAAAGGTTTGACATTTGCCCTCCTGTTCACACACCCCTGAGTACACTAGTCCAGTTGCAGAGGCACCTAATGCTCCCTTGGCGCCAACCCCTCCTCCCTACTCCCTCCTCCAATTAAACACAGGCTACCACTGTCTACATTTTTTCTTGCACCTATAATCCATGCCTCCACATAGCAACTGCTATTGTCCCAATCTTCACCTCCTTGAGCCCCCAGCTTCTTCCAACTCCCCAGTCATCATGGACTCACCTTCACTACTGAGCAGGTGAGAGGGGCTCTGGGGAAACTCAGGCACGACAAAGCATTAGGACCGGATGGTGTGAACCCCAAGGTCCTGAAGGAGTGTGCTGAGCAGCTGTGTGGAGATCACCAGCACATTTTCAATCTGAGTCTCAGCCTGGAAAGGATCCCAACTGTATGGAAAACATCATGTGTGGTCCCAGTACCCAGGAAGGGTCAAATGAAAGTCTTGAATGACTACCGTCCAGTGGCTCTAACTTCACACATCATGAAGAACCTAGAAAGGCTGGTCCTGGCTCATCTCTGGCCCCTGGCCAGATCAGCCCTTGATCCCCTGCAGTTTGCCTACCAGGAGCACATTGGAGTTGACGATGCTGTCATCTACAGAGCCTACTCACATTTGGATAAGCTTGGGCAGCACTGTGAGGATCATGTTTTTTGATTTCTCAAGTGCCTTCAATACCTTACAGCCCTCACTGCTGAGGGAAAGCTCCATTAAATGTAAATTGGCTCTTCCATTATATCCTGTATAATGGTCTACCTGACTGTCAGACCACAATTTGTGTGGCTTCAGAGCTGTGTGTCAGACGTGGCTAGAAGCAGCACTGGGTTGCTCAGGCTCTCTTCCTGTTTACCTTGTATACCTCAGATTTTAGATACAACGCTGAGTCATGTCATCTGCAGAAATTCTCTGATAACTCAGACATACATTGGTGTCTAAAGAGAGGACAGGAGAATGAATACAGGGCCCTAGTCTGATGCAAGCTAAATCATCTGGAGCTCAACATTAGTCAGACAAAGGAGATGGTGATGGGCTTTATGAAGACTAAGCCTGCACTGCTCCCTGTTACTATTGATGGTGAGGACGGGGATGTGGTGAGGATCTATAAGTACCTGGGAGAGCACCTGGATGATAGACTTGAGTGAAGCACCAATACAGAGGTGGTATACAAGAAAGGGTTGTCTGTTGTCGCCAGTACAATCTTCCGTGCAGTGGTGTGCTGGGGCAGTGGCATCAACAAGGATACCAACAGCCTCAATAAACTGATTAGAAAGGCTGGCTCTGTTTTAGGAGTCAAACTGGACACACTGGAGGCTGTGGTAGAGCAAAGGACCCTGTGGAAAATCCTGGAAATTCTGGACAACGTTTCTCACCTTCTGCATACCACCTTGGCTGAACAGAGGAGCACATTTAGTGACAGACTAAGTCAACTGCGCTGCTCCAAAGAGCGCATTATGAGGTCATTCTTACCCTCGGCCATCAGGCTCTATAATGAGTCAATCTGTAGCTGAGGATGTGATGAACCCCTCCTGTTAAACTGTTCATGGTAACTTATTTTTTATTCTTTCTACTTCTCTGATAATATTTTTATCTGTGCAGATGTACTGCTACTGTGACACTGTAATTTCCTTTGGGAACAATAATCTATCTATCTAACAATGTTAAAGGTAGTTAGATGGTAGGGACATGCTCGGCACAACTTTGTGGGCCGAAGAGCCTGTATTGTGCTGTAGGTTTTCTATGTTTCTATGTTTCTAAATATAACCAATGACCTGGCCATCACAGCTGCCTGTAATTCCAGAAATTCACCACCCTCTGGCTAAAGAAATTTCTCCGCAACTCTGTTTTAAATGGACGCCCCTCTATTTCCATCTACCCTGTCTAGGCCTTTCAACATTCAAGAGGTTTGACTGAGAATCCCCCTCATCCTTCTTAATTCCAATGAGTACAGACCCAGAGCTATCAAATATTCCTCATATGTTAACCCTTTCATTCCTGGAATCATTCCTGTGAGCCCCCTCTGAACCCTCTCCAACACCAACACATATTTTCTTAAATGAGGAGCCCAAAACTGTTCACAATACTCAAGGTGAGGCCTCACCAATGCCTTATAGAGCCTCAGCATCACATCCTTGCTTTGATATTCTAGACCTCTTGAAATGAATGTTAACATTGCATTTGCCTTCTTCAGCATTGAATCAATCTGCAAGTTAGCCTTCAGGCTTAAGGACTCCCAAGTCCCTCTGCATCTCAGAGTTTTGGATTTTCTTCCCATTTAGAAAATAGACCGCACATTTATTTCTTCTAACAAAGTACATGACCATGCATTTTCCAACATTGTATTTCATTTGTCACTTTCTCGCCCATTCTCCTAATCTGTCCTTCTGCAGCCTACCAGTTTCCTCAACGCTGCCTGCCCCGCCACCGATCTTCAAATCTTCTGCAAATTTGGCAACAAAGCCATCCATCCCATCACGTAAATCATTGATATACAACATACTTTAAAGCTGTTGTTCTTTGAAGAACTACAGTAGCTAGGGTGCCTAAGACTTCTGCACAGTTCTGTATTTGTCAAAGCAGAGTGCAAAGCATTTGTAGATCTGACGGGCAAAGGATGTTGAGGACGGTGAGGATAGAGCACTGTGGGAGGGGTGCAATGAAGGTGGCAATGAAGGACCACGGATGCAGGCACACCCGGCCCTGAAACATCAGGCAAGGTCATTTGATTCCTAACAACAGGCTTATTGATCATTACAGGATGCTTTTCTGGTGCTTTCCACTCATTCCTCTCTCTCTTCCCCTTTTCCCAACCGTGATTGCCTCCTCTTTGCCCCCTTCCCACTCTCAGTCCACAATAGAGACACATATCAGAATCAGGTTTATCATCACTCACGTATGTCATGATTTTTTTTTACTGTGGTGGTACAGTGCAATACATAAAATTAATACAGTACTGTGCAAATACATATCCTAGCTATATGTAAGGGCCCAAGATTTTTGCACAGTACTGTAGGTGATGGTTTATCCTGCAGGACACTATGACCACACTAAGGACCATCCTCAAAGTGCTCCCATGACAAATCCGACCCACAGCCACTCCCATTGTTGGAGTGCAAAAGTGGCAACATTCATATGATGAGCTTTGAAACCTCCTGACCAGCCTAGAGTTCAAAGTTCAAAATAAATTTATCCAAAGTACATATATGTCATTATATACTACCTTGAGATTCATTTTCTTGCAGCCATTCACAGTAGAACAAAGAAACTGCAGGTCATGGGTTAAGGGTGAAATGTGAAATGTTTAAGGGGGAACTTCTTCACTCAGAGAGCGGTGAGAGTGTGGACGAGCTGCCAGCGCAAGTAGTGGATGCGATTTTGATTTCAATGTCTGAGCTGAGTTTGTATAGGTACATGGATGGCTTGGGTACGGTGGGCTATGGTCCGGGTGCAGGCCAATGGGAGTAGGCAGTTTAAATGGTTCTGCATGGACTAGATGGGCCTGTTGCTGTGCTGTACTTTTCTATGTCTCTATGACTCCAAAAACAGCAGAATCAATGGAAATTCACCAAAATGTTCCCTTGTGAAGATCACAGAGATGACTGGAAATCAGTGATATATTTAAAGTTGTGGCATTCATAAATATGTCAAGCATGTTTATGTTTTCAATCTTTAAAAGAATTGGGAATTGGTGTATTTCTTGTAACGTTTTGTTTGTGAACAATGTTTGTTTCTTTAAGGCTGTTGCTCTTTGAAGAACTATGTCATGGGACTAACCACTTTCTGGGTGGGAGCAAGGTTTGCAGAAAGTTTCAGAGTAACTTTGTAAAGAGCAAGACTCTTTCCGCTCCTCATATCACATCTGTCTGATCCCGTACACTCTGCAAGGGGCATGGTTAAAGATTAAGGAATGACTGAGCACAGGTATTCTCCAGCCAGATCACAATAAAGACTGGCAAGTAATTGCACAGAGAAACGTAAAGTGGAAGCTTCTAGATTGCCCCAGAGTGTGCGTCAGTGGGCACTGCAATTAGCCCCTGTGTACTGTGGCACAGAAATATGAAACCGTCAATTAAAGAAATTGTTACTCACAAGTATACTTCTGCTGTCTATGTGGAGTATGCATGTCCTTCCTGTAACTATGCAGATTTCCCCCAGATTTCTCACTTCCACATTGCAAAGATATGCTGATTGGTAGATTATTTGTCAACTGTAGATGATTTCTTGTGTAAGTGGGTGGTAGAAAATCTGGGGTGGGGAGGGGTGTTAATGATGGTGTTGGATGGCAATTAATAAGCATGTGAGAGAATAGAGGCAAAGGGAAATATATGGGACTGGTCTCAGAGGCAGAATGGGCATGATGGACCAAATGGCCTTTGTTACTAGGAAATACGGGGACATGCTGGAAGACAGACACTGCATATCAGGTCACCAGAGTACTTGGCTCATCACTGGGATGAGATGTAATCTCTGAACATAATGAAGAGTTCACAACAGCCATGGGCAGAGTACAGACAGCAATCCCACCAGAGGGCTAATACTGTTGTTTTCTTTTCTACTTGTTTTCATTTTCAATGAACCTACGTAAGTTCAATGTATCTCAAAATAAATTATTTGAATGCTTTTTCCTTCCCAATGGTAATTTGTTTTGTATACAGTGCACAAATGCATTCTGACTGTTTCTAAGTACTTCTGATCAAAGAGATACATCGAAACCCACACAAAATGCTAGATGAACTCAGCAGGGCAGGTAGCATCTCTGAAGGGGAATAAATCGTTAACATTTTGGGCCAGGACCCTTCACTGGGACCTGCTCATTCCCCTCCATAGACCTTCTACGTTCATCCAGAAATTTGTGTGTGTTGCTCAAGATTTCCAGCATCTAAGGAATCTCTTGTGTTTAAAACCTGAAAACACAATCAGGTTGTCATCAGCTGGGACCCAAGCCAGACCCGAGGCCTGCCTGAGGCCTCTCTGTCTTTCGGCCTCTCAGAATGGCTGCAGAGGAGAAGACTCTGTATCATCAAGTGCTGTGCTTGGGCAAAGGTCGGTGCATCTGCAAAAGCAAGTGACAACCTGGCCCAACGTGTTTGTTCCTTGGTTAAGATTCTCCAGAAATTATAGAGTTATGGAATCAGAAGGATCACACATGGAAGGTGGGCATTCAGTCCATCAAATCTGTTCTTTGTGTCCAGTAATCCAGTCGGACCTATTCCCTCACATTTTCTGTTCCTCCCTCAGATTTTTTTACCTTTATATATTTATCAAGTTCTCTTCTAAACCTGCATCACCAGACTTTCAGGCAGTGCATTGCAGCTGATAACCTTTTTCCTCACAATGCTCATGGATCTTCAGCCAATTCCTTTAAGTACTGGATCATAAAATGGTTAAGGCATAGTGGGAGAAAAGCAATGCACCGGCACTCCTAGCTCCTTGAAGGTTCTCTCTATGTGTACGTCCACAGCAACTTTCCTGACTGCTTTCAGATCTGACCAATACCCCACCTACCCAACAGACCTGTTCATGGAAGCACTAAAATTCTGATGATGATGAGAGAATTGAATATCATCTTGGGAAATGAACAGTTTCAGTTACCTCTTAATTCCCCCATTAGTGAATAATGAGGCATCCAGTATATAATTTGGAATTGAAAATAAAAGCAGGGGCAAAACCAAAAGGCTTTGAGTGCAGAATCATTTATTGACTGATGTGTTTTAACTTCTGAGGAACTGCTCAGATCACATCCTGTATCACTTTTCTAGAGGATCCCTGGACCAGACTACAGAAAAATTGGGTTTTGTAATACTTGGTATTTTGTAATAGTGGCCACCCATTTAAATTCTACTTCCCATCCCCATTCCGACATCTCCGTCCTCGGCCTTCTCTACTGCTGCGAAGATGCCACACTCAGGTTGCAAGGGTAACACTTTATATTCTTTCTGGGTAGCCTCCAATCTGATGACACGAACATCAATTTCTCGAACTTCTGGTAATTGCCCTCCCCTTCAGCTTTCCAAATTCCTGTTTCCCTCTATCACTCTATCTTCTTATCTGCCCCTCACCTCCCTCTGGTGCTCTGCCCCTTTCCCTTTTCTCATGGTCTTCTATCCTTTCCTATCAGACTTCCCCTTCTCCATCCCTTTATCTCTTTCACCAATCAACTTCCCAGCTCTTTACTTCACTCCCTCCCTCTCTCCTGGTCTCACCTATCACCTGCCACCTTGTACTTCTTCCTCCCCTTCCCCCAGCTTCTTACTCTGACTTCTCCTCTTCCTTTCCAGTCCTGATGAAGGCTTTCGGCCAAAACATTGACAATTTACTCTTTTCCATAGATGCTGCGTGACCTACTGAATTTTTCCAGCATTTTGAGTGTGTTGCTTTGTAATACTAGGGATGCTTTGTATACAAGTTCAGATGTGTAGGGGTCATTCCTCAATGAATGAAAGCTGGGAAGAGAAGTTCTGATGTGCTTGTGTTGGTGTAGGAGGTTGAGAAAATACCCATGGATGAGGTTGGACTTGAGGGCTCGGAGACCCTAGGGGTGACTGAGAGGTGGGACAGATATCCCAAGGGCAGCCCATTGCTATACAGTACTGACACCACACAATCAGCAATTTCCAGAATGATACAATTTAGGTAGAGACTTCAGGTGAATCTAGAACAAACCATTTCCTTCTCTGTTGAGTCCAGGAGGGTGAGTGAATGAAGGGTAGGCACGAATGGAAACTGTTAAGGCACCTTTCCGAGAATGAAACTATCTGCAGAAAAACCTGTAGCAGTTCAAAGCCCAGTAAAGTTTGTAAGTGGCTACAGCATACTTTTTGCATGCATTTAATGGCTGATACGAAACTATTAAATCTTGAAGCAAGATTAATTGTGGTTTCCTCTCAGCTGTTAACTGGAAATACTAAGGACACAATACGTTACACTTGGTTTATTTATGATAATCAAACCTGCTGCTGATTTCTGTAATACTTGATACTTTCAGGCACCCATGTGTTTAATGTCAGCGTCAGCTGGTACTTACATCTGGCTTCTCTTTTACCTCTGCAGATAGATGGAGGTTGCTCTCTCAACTCACTTCCACCAGAGTGATGTTTCTTGACCTGAATGATCAAGCTGGCCTCCCAAGGAGATCCCACCAGAGTGGATGCCCAGGAAGATTCAGGCAGCACCTAGCAGAATCAAAGAGGCTGTGGCACTAGGTCATGCCTTTCAAATTGCAGGGGTGAAATCTCCTCTAGGCAGAGGAGTTGCAACTCTAACTGAACTCTGCAATTATCCATAAACATCAATACTTCAGGCCATTTAATAAGAGAGTGTTACATGAGGCAGTTGAAGATAATTGGGTTTAGGGCATATTGCTGAGAGCCATTAGAACAGGTGAACCAGGAGTGGGTGTAGGCCATATGGTTCAGTGAGTCGGACCCCATATTCATAGGTGATCACCGATAGCATTGTCGTTTTCATGGCTTAGATATCAAAATATCTACACAATTCAGTGACTTAACATCCTGGTCATTTGGTGAAAAGTTGTCCTTCAACCCACTTAGTCAAAAGATTTCTTCTCATCTCAGTGCTAAATGTTCAATCCCTTATCCTGACGCAGAACCTAGTCTAAACACTCTGGTTAGACAAAACAGCAACTCAGGATCAAACTTGCAAGCTTTTTCCAGCCTTTTACATTTCATTCTTCTAAGCCTCTCTGACCCTAGACGAGCACTGCCTTCATTGGGCAATTTGCTCAGGAAACCAATTGAGATTACAAATTGGGTTGCAACACCCCTAAAACAAATACTCTTTCCTTAACATGAGGTCACAGAAGTTCCATACAATTCCAGTAAGATTTCCTTGCTTTGGGATGTCAATTCTCTTACAACAAAGGCAAATATAGCGTGATACAGTATTTGACTCTTTGAATATAAACTTTCTGTTTCATACACAGGGACACGCAGCTCCCCTGAACAGCGATATTTTTTAAAATTCCCCTAAAGACACTACCCAAACTTTATCACTGGAGAAATTACTGGTTGTGTCATGTCAATATTGTCCTGCAATGGGCTGGACTCTTCAATATATACCCAACTCTTAGCTCTTTTTGGCTACACTTGAGATTTCTGTTCCCCTCTCAGTCTCCTCTAGGGTCCCTAACCTCCCTCTTAGCCACCATTGACACCTCTAGCCTCCATCTCAGCAGCTTCTGTAATCTCTGACATCTCTCTTACTCACTGCAGTGACTTGCCTTCTGCTTATCCAGTCCTGGACTTCAAACCAATCTTCTCAATTGGCTTGAATGAACAGTGAACTATAATACACCAAAGAATGTATGTTAAAATAAAACAGTTACTGTAGTCAAACACTCCACAAACACAATAAACAGCATAATTTAAATGTTTTAATCTATAAATGATACTTACATAATTTAAGCTGTTTTTCACACCAAAACTAAAAAAATCTATACTGACCTTAAATTATCACAATTAAAAGTAAATATTACCCTCTTCAACCCCACCCCTTCACGTTTTTATTTTGGCATCTTCCCCCTTCCTTTCCAGTCCTGAAGTAGGGTCTCGGTCTGAAACTTCGATTGTTTATTCATTTCCATAGATGCTGCCTGACCTGCTGAGTTCCTTCAGCATTTTGTGTGTGTTGCTTTGGATTTTCAGCATCTGCAGACGTCTTTGTGTTTAGATTAAATATTGGCTTTGTCTATCTTTCTCATGATTGAGCCTTGATTTTTGAAGCTCATCTTACAACTTAAGTAGCACCTCGGTTCTCAGCACAATAAATTATCTGCTTTTCTATTTTTTCTTCCAAAATGAATAAAATATACTGTAATTAGATTAGATTAGATTAGATTCAATGTATTATCATTGTGCCGAGTACAGATACAAAGCTAATAAAATGCAGTTAGCATGTGAGAAAATATGAATTAATGTATATCTCAGCAATGCTTACCTCACTCCTCAATTCCCTTAATATCCAGAAATCTATTAGATCTTGATATTTTGAATGAATTCAACAGGTGAGGTTTCTTAGCACCCCAGAGTAGAGATTTCCAAAGATTCATCACTGTCTGAATGAAGACATTTCTCATTACCTCAGATAAAGTGATGAGGAGCTCAGATAAGGTGAACAGCCATATTCTTTTTCCCAGGGTAAGAGAGTCAAAACTAGAGAACATAAGTGAGAAGAAGGTGAGGGACAGCTTTTCCACACAGAGATTGGTTCATAGATTGAACCAGTGGACGTGGTAGCTTGAGTTTGTTTGTAATCTTGAAGAGAAGTTCGCATAGGTACATGGTTGAAGGGATATGGAGGGCTATAGGACCGGTGCAGGTACATGAGACTAGGCAGACAGCCGGGTCACCATGGACTAGATGGGCTGAAGAGCCTGTTTCTGTGTGTAGGACTCTATTACTCTTCGAAAG
This sequence comes from Hypanus sabinus, assembly GCF_030144855.1. NCBI lineage: Eukaryota > Metazoa > Chordata > Chondrichthyes > Myliobatiformes > Dasyatidae > Hypanus > Hypanus sabinus. The sequence goes on from NC_082724.1 coordinate 14,802,061, forward strand.
ACACTCGGATGGAAGAAAATTCTTCACCTTTTTCTTGTATGGAAACAGATTTATCTTGGAGTAGGTTGAAGGGTGTAGGACCAAAACACCTGTGCTGTGTTATACTGTTCTATGAATAGATCCATGGAAGGTGTTTCCCCTGGTTGTGGAGTCTAAGCTGAGGGAGCACAATGTTAGAATGAAAGATATTAGATTCATAGAACCATACAGCTCAAGGTGTTACTTAAGTTGCAAGATGAGCTTCAAGAATTGAGGCTGAATTGTTGAAAGTAATTTCCCCTCAGATTCCCCTTAAATGTTTCAGCTTTCTCCCTAAACATTTAACCTCTAATTCTGTTCTCACTCAACCTGGGAGGAGAAAGAGCTTTCATGCGCTCAGAATATTTAACCTTTCAAGTTCAGTAAGAATTTTGTATCATTCAATGAGATCTCCTTTCCTTTTATTATACTCTGGAGAATGCAATCTAAGTCAGCTCAAGCATTTTTTACAGGGCAAACCTGCCATTCCTAGAACCAGTGCAGTATATTTTTGCTGTGTGCCAGGTGAACTATTTTTAGTTGAGGAGACAAAAGCTGTATCTAATGCTCTGGGTGTGCCAGGTGTTTGGAATCCTGTTCTGCTAAATGTCTTTTTGATATTGGATTAGTTGCTTACTTTAAGTCTGATGTTGTTAAATGTCTGTTAAAGAAAGGGACTGCGGCAAAAACAAACAACTTCCTTGAAACTTATTGAATGTTGAAAGACCTCAATAGAGTGGGTGTGGAGAGGATGTTTCCTATGGCAGGGGAGTCTAAGACCAGAGGGCACAGGCCTTGGAAGGGAGAAGCATCCTTTTAGGACGGAGATAAGGAGGAATTTCTTCAGCCAGAGAGTGGTGAATCTGTGGAATTTGTTGCCACAAGTGGCTGTGGAGCCAAGTCCGTGTGTATATTTAAAGCAAAAGTTGATAGATTTTTGATTAGTCGGGGCATGTAGGGATATGGGGATCCCTTCTGGCAGGGATTGGGGTTGAGAAGGAGGGTGGATCAGACATGATGATATAGCGGGGCAGACTCAGTGGGCCAAATGGCCTAATTCTGCTCCTATACCTTACGGTCATAATAATTTTTGACCACTGAATAAAGTCAAAGACATGGATGACCCTATATATGTTTTATCAGGATATAGGGAGATTACCTATATTGGGTACTCTTCAACTCTAACTGACTTTCGAGAGCTGGATGAAGCTACAACAGTGAGCAAATGAATGGTGTGCTGAAGACTGAATTTGCACAGAAGGGACTTTTTCAAAGAGGGACTGGTGTACTTTCTGGAACCAGCAGATGCGTGGTAAATGTGGCTTCCTCTACGCAGTTTACTGAATAACACAGAAAAGAATCTTATACCATGTAGGTTATTCAGTTTATTTTGTTTTAGGGGATTGATTTCTATGAAGTAAGGGCATAGGTTTACATGCGACTTCAAGCAGAGTGTAAGGATGTTGAAAAACACTTGGTTATTTCACCAAACAGGATGTGTGAAGGAAGCTGTTCCATTTATCATAGGCAGTGTGAGGGGCACAGGCACTCATGTGACTTGCAAAAACTGGATGGTCATTTCAGAGTTTTGCAAGGTTATACCCTTGCTACTGGCAAGGAGTCTTTGAACTGAATGATCTTCTTACATGCCAAATATTTAATTGAACTTAGCCCTTTTTAATTCCTCCTTTTTAAGTTCGCCTTGATGGTGTCCTATTCCTTTTTAAGTGCTTCCAGGGTTATTGCACCCTGAAGCTCATTGCACCAGTCGATCACTCTGTATGAAGAGCATGCTAAAGGCAATCTTGTATTTTCCATTGCGACGAACCAATGCCTCTGTTCCACATTGAAAGGCCTGGCTCCTTATGTGTTTCCTCTTTTTATTCATTTTAGGAATCACCAGTCACATCTGTTCTCTGCATTACGCCATTAATTCTAAGTGCCCTCCTTTAATGGTTAGGGTCCAATGCTTTGTGGATAATGGTTTCATGAGGAAGTTCACGTTTGTTATTTCAGAACTCAGTAGGATAGAAGTGTTTAACATGCTGGTACTTGGACGGTCATGGATCGAATCACCAGTTCTGCCAGGGACTTAGAATTAGAATTTATTTAAATCTTACATCCGTCCCGCAATGTGAGGGAGTAAAAATCTTTGCATTATGACTCTATTGCAACGTACATACCTGTGAATTTAAAAGTCTACTGGCTTGGAGAAAGAAGCTGTCCCGTAGCCTGTTGCTCCTGGCTTTAATGCTGTGGTATCATTTGCCAGAGAGAAGCAGCTGAAACAGTTTATGGTTGGGGTGACTGGGATGATCTTCCAGGCTTTTTTTCTGCACCTGCTACTGTAAATGCCCTCAGTGGAGGGAAGTTCACATCCACTGGGCTGTCCGTACCTCTCTCGGCAGTGCCCAGCGATCAAGGTTGGTGCAGTTCCCGTAGCAGGTGGTGATACAACCAGGCAGGATGCTCTCAATGGTGCCCCTGTAGAAGGTCTTGAGGATTTGGGGGCCCATGCTGAACTTCTTCATTCACCTCAGGAGAAAGAGACACTGTTGTGCTTTTTTTGCCGTACAGCCAGTGTGTATGGTCCAGGTGAGATCATCGGTGACGTGTCTACCAAGGAATTGAAACTACCTATCCACCCAACTGCAGACGCATTGATGTTGATCGGGCTGGGCCTATCTTTGTTCCTCCTGTAAACCACAGTCAGCTCTTTTGTTTTTTGGACATTGAGGGAGAGGTTGCTATTCTGGCACCACTGTGTCAGGGTGTCCACCTCTCCTCTGTAGGCTGTCTCATCACTGCTAGAAATAGCTCTAAGTCTGGAGATAGTCTCTGACCCCACTGGCTTGAGGATTTTAATGTACATTGAATCTGTGGAACTCTTTGCCACAGATGGCTGTAGAGGCCAATCATTGGGTGTATTTAAATTGAAGATTGGTAGGTTTGTGATTAGTCAGGGTGTCAATATGTACAGGGAGAAAGCAGAAGAATGGATTTAAAAGCGAAAATAAATCAGCCTGATTGAACGTTTAGCAGATTCGATGGGCTGAATGGCTTAATATTTCTCCTACAGTATGTTATGGCCTCATGGTCTTATCTGTAACTCTGCTTTATAGAATCCATAATTCTGGCTCAGTTATTTGAATGGGGTTACCAATCTTCATTTAATAGATAAGCTAAAGAGTTACTTTTATCTTAATTTTCAATTAATTTAACAAGGTTTACCTGTTGTAAAATGCTTTTTATTTTTGCTATTTCCCAAAATCATTTTTAATTTTTTTCAATTATTTAATTGTACCTTAGACATTTCCAAATATATTTAATCATGAGGTTCCGTTAGAGGACAGCTGAAATCGTCCCCTGACATCAGCTCCCAGAAAGACATTAGACAGTCCCAAGGCATCACCCTGAGATCAACAGGTTGTTGGCCGGTCTCTGCTTGCATATCGCTCACTCAGTCTCAAAGGCCCCTCCATGGAGAGCTTCAGGATATTGGAAGCAGTACAGCTGCAAGTGTTTAGCTTATTCACATGAATTCCGAGGGAGGGGAATGTGAGGTGTGATCAAACCTGGGCCTTCCAGAGTTGGCACATATCTAATTCAAATCTAGCTGCTTTAATTGTTAATTGTTTCAATACTCATAAGGCAAGTTAAATTCAATAAAAGCATGTTGACCTGTTAATAGATTCCAATAGCTATAAATCCCTGGGTCTTGTGATTATTTTAAACAGGATATTCGACAGGTTGATTCATATACTAGCTTTCTGTGGAACAGGAAATGGATAAGGGTGTACCTGTTCATTCTCAGGCAAGATTCATTGGGACCGTGAAAGATTTCCAGTGGTATCACAACATAACAGAGGAAACGCTTTCTGATTAATTGGCATTGTCAAACAATTACACGGTGTCCAAAGATCATTAATTCTGAAAAATATGAAACTATCAACAAGCAGAGGACTCTCACAAAACCATCGATAGATTCAGCAGCTCCGGTATTTATTTAAAAGTTCACTGTAGCTGGAAGGTGGGACTTAATACAATCCATTACCACTTCATGATTGTTGAAGTCAGTTCCACAAGCAAGGTGGCCCAAAAACTGTGTTTTCCTGTAGGTTTCTGTGATTCGATGGAAATGCTTCCGAGTTTTATTGAATGAGCACATTTCAAATATTGATTCTTCCCACTGAGATGAGCAAAATGGTGCAACTTTTGAACGTTAGGTGGTCCACGTTCTCTTGTAATGGTTACATTTTACAATATTATTAGTCACTCTATGCAACCAAGGGATTGGCCTTATCCTGAAATATTTTTAACTGATGTTTACATTGTTTGGACTTGTTGGAGCGTGCATTATTACATAGGTATTCAGTTCTTAGGAAACTTTATCTTTTTATTTTAGCGATACAATGGGGAGTAGACCCTTTTGTCCTTTCGGGACAGACCATCCCAGCAGCCCCAGACAAGCCCAATTAACCCTAACCTAACCGTGGGACAATTTACAATGACCAATTAACCTGTCTAGTATGTCTTTGGACTGTGGGAGGAAATCGGGCCACCCAGGGCAAACTGTGCATTCCTCGGGGAGGACGTATGGATTTTCGTTACAGACAGAGTCGTAACTGAACTCCCAACTCTAGAAAGCCCCGAGCTGAAATAGCATCGCATTAACTGCTGCGCTACTGTGGCGCCCTGATGCTTTAACGTTCAGAATTTCAATGATACTTATTGCACTTTGTCTTGGAATCCACAGTATATGCATCTCTGTTCCATCTCCACCAGGGGTTCCCGACCCTTTTTATGCCATGGACCAAAACGGTTAAGCCAGGGCTCCATGGACCCCAGGTTGGGAACCACTGCTCTGCAATGATTATTTTCATATAAGCTGTATTTAAGACATCAGAAGGCCGAGTGCAGGCTGATTGTATATTTTTATGTATTGGTGGAAAAATCTGAAATGCTTTTGCAATCAGAGAAAGCATTCCCATGAGATGAATGACTCCTAACAAGGTATAGTTAATAACAGGCACTAAGTACATCTTAAACATCTCTGCTCAAGGCTCAGAAGACAATGGCAGGTGATAGTGCCAGTGGCGGTCGTCTCCTGACTCCACCCAGCTCCCCTTGCCTAGTTGGCACAACTTGGTCTCTGCACAGACCACCAATCACCTTGGAGCCTTTCTCAGCACTCACTCTCTCCTCTTCACACTGGCCATCTCGCCTCTCCGCTCTCAGTCCTGACGCAGGGTTTCAACCTGAAATGTCGACCATTCTTTTCCTCCTGCGGATGCTGCCTGACCCAGTGACTCTCTCCAGCAGGTCGTTTGCTGCTCCAGGTTCCATCATCTGCAGTTCCTTGTTCTCCCCAACTCGCTCAGCTTGTGTGTGTCCTCCTAAAGCCCCCTTATATTCTCCTCTGCACCCATAATCCCACCTGGTTTATCATAATCAGCAAATTAGGAGAAAGACATTTGGTCCACCAGCCAAATGGGTGATGTGGATTGTGAAAATATGGGTCCCAATCACTGATCTTTCTTTCTTCAGTCCTGCTGAAGGGTCTCAGCCTGAAACATCGCGATACTCTTTTGCACAGATGCCCGGCTTGCTGAGCTCCTCCAGCATTTTGTGTGTGTTGCTCTGATTTCCAGCATCTGCAGATTCTCTCTTGTTCCCAACCACTGATCTGGATAGATTAGGAAACTGTGTATTTCACTTCTTTAGTGCCTTTTTTTTTGTCGTGAATGTGATTCTGGAACTGTGGGAGTCTGTGATTTGCAGTCGTGGAGATTGCTGTGTCAGCACTCTGCAGTCTCCGAGGGGATTCTGGGTGTTCGAGGCTGTGTGTGGGAACCTTGTGCTAAGAATGCTGAAAGCTGATGTTTGACCCCATTTTGCTAATTGAAGTTTCCATTGTTCACTGATTAAAGCAAAAAGGGAGACTGAAACGCTGGCTGCCTGCCTTATTATCACTGGGGTATCACTCTGTTGCTGGAGAGGGGACCCTACCTTTTTTGTATCACTGGTGAGATCACTCTGCTACGGAGAAGGAGAACGTTGCTCAGGTTTTCTGCATTTTGGATGTGTACTTGGACTGTAGATTTTTTGTCATTTTTATTTTTTTGTATTCTCTGTCTTTCACCCCACTTTTCTCATTGGTTTTTTGTGTGCGGGGGAAGGGAATTTGGGGATCGATGTGCCTGTTCCATTTTTGTTCCTTTTTTTAGTGTGGGAAGGAAGGATTTAGGGGTTGATGATCGTGCGGCCTTTCCTTTCTTTCTTTGTTTCCTGGCTATCTGGAGAAGAAGGATGTCAGAGATGTATACTTTGATAATAAGTGAACCTTTCAACCTACGATCTCTTTAGTACACCATGAATGACCCATTTATTTCCACCATTCGCTTTTCTCTTGGTGACTAATTCCTTAACGTGTTCACTCATTCATTTTGTGCTGTGTCATGTGATGTGGGTGATCACGAGCTTTCCATGATCATGATTGTTCTTGACAAATTTTGCTACAGAAGTGGTTCATTTGGGACAAATTGAAACTCCTCATCCTGTGTTTACTCATCTGGATCCTCAAAGTCTAAGAGAAAAGTTTCATATTTAGTTTGTGACCTTCTCTTGCACAGATGCTGCCGGAAACGCTGAATGTCTTCAGTATTTTCTGGTTTTGTATCATATTAGAGTTATTTTAAATACTATCATCATCATTATGTGTGTGTGGTATGGTACAAATGTATCTCCACCCCACCACCCATGATTCAGGTACAATAATTTAAAAGACAATTGGATTGGTACATGGAGAAGAAAGGCTTGGAAGGGTATAGGTCCAACATGGGCAAAAATAGGTTGTAGCAACACACACAAAATGCTGGAGGAACTCTGCAGCTCTGGCAGCATCTATGGAATTGAATAAAAAGACCCTTCTTTAGGACTAGAAAGGAAGGGGGAAGATGCCAGAATAAAAAGGGTGGGGGGCAGGGGTTTCTAGACTAGCTGGGCGTACTGTTTGGCAGGATGGGATGGGCTGTAGGGCCTTTTCCCATTCTATATTACTCTATGTTTCTGTGACTATGTGCAGCAATTTAATATCAGAATCACTAACTTGCTAAATGTGAGAATGAAAGGGAGGGAGAGATGAGATGTGTGGTAACTGCAAAGCAGGTCCTTCTACATGAAATAGTTTAAAAACCACAGGCCTGTGAGATTACACCCAAAAGGAAGTTCCGGATTCCTGATATATCTATAAATAACTTAACATTCCTGCTAGTAACTTACAGTAATGAGTTGGATAAATACTAAAAGAAATAACAAGTCAGGGCATCACTACGCCAGTTCCCGAACTAGCCCCAACACTAGTGGTAGGTTTAGAGTGGCCAATTACCCAATCAAACTGCGCATCTTTGTGATGCGAGAGGAAAGCCTCATTGTCACAGGAGCAAACTTCACACAGATAGCACTGGGGTTCACAATTGAACCCAGGTCACTGGAACTGTCAGACGAATCGCAATCAGGTTTAATATCACCAGCATATGTTGCGAAACTTGTTGTTTTTACAGCAGTAGTAAATTGCAATACATATGATGCACCATCAATAACTCACTCTGAGACGTAAAAGTGAGATATCGGCTTTTATTGACTGGAAGAAGGAACAAGCAGTGGCTGACCACCATACTACATCCTGCAGACTGAGAGGCCGGGCTCAGGCCTCAATCGCCTTTATACCAGGGTCTGTGGGAGGAGCCACAGGAGCAGTCAGCAGGGGGCGTGTCCAGACAGGTATATGTAGTTCACTACAACATAATAATATAAAACTGTGAATTATTAAATAAGTAGTGCAAAAAGAGGAAAAAGCAGTAGCGGGGTAGTGTTCATGGGTTCAACGTCCATTCAGAAATCTGGTGGCAGAGGGGAAGAAGGTATTCCTGGAATGCTGAGTCTGTGCCTTCAAAGCAAATAAAGTTTAATTATCATTCAACCATACATGGAGACAGCGTTTCTCTGGGGTATAGGTGCAAAGCATGCTCAGCACACACAAAACAGTGAGAAAAAAATAGTCACCCTTATATAGTCCAAAGCCCTGAGTGGCATGCTCATAAATTGATGGTACAGCAACCAGCAACCCAGCCTGTCATTCCATCAATCAGGCACTGGAGGGCAGCACCGACAGGAAAGGCCCTACCACCAATGCCACGTTACACGGCCTCCAGTGTCGCCTAGGCCTAGTTCTCAATCCAACCAAGGTCACATTGCTTCCTTGCCACCTGTCGCACCACCAAACAAGAGGATCAGGCCTGCGGCATCTTACACTATCGACGTCCAACAGGGTCTCGCGATCGCAAGACAGCCCAAGACAGTCATTCACGATTGCACTACACACCACTTTTGTGCACCAGCTCTGCTGCCTTTGAGTAGCGGGCAGGAGTATGGTCTGCACCCTGGTCAACTCCTCCGAAACTGCTCTGACCCACAGTCTGGCTCCTTCTCCGGCCCGATGGCCAGCTTCTCCTTCTCTGACTCACCTCCCGGATTCTCCTTCTCTAACCCACTGGCCAGCTACTCTGAACAACAAGAGGCTCACTGATGTGGTAGGCCTGCGACATCCGTAGATCTTGAAGTCTTATGATCATAAAAACACACTTAACAAACAAAAGAACATCTTTGTTTGGCCCCCGAGAGGCTGCTGCATCCAAACACACTGCCACCTACCGGAAATGCTGCTTCTTATTGGAATGTGATTTTACCACATCATTTCAATTATGCATCGGTGTAGAATCACCAGTACCTGGACAGAAGGTCTCTTGTCCAGCACATCAAGATCAAAGATGAAGCAACTCGCTGTAGTTATTTTACATCTTTAAAGATCTGAATTTGAATACATTGCAATGAACTTTTTGGGCAGGTGGGGCTCGTCAGCTTTGGACGCCAGCTCACCTAGGAGAAGGAAAACTCTGATTTTAAACCTCCGCTGCCTTGCGGCCACACCCGCCCGTGAGAAAGGCTTCGGGAGTAAACCCCGAGGAAGAAATCCAGAGCCAGGGTTCCTAAGGCAGTTTGATGTTGTTTACAGCTTCACTCTGGCAACCTCCGCAATGACACTGGTGCCAAGCTGTACCAGCCTTGCCCTTCCCTTGGACTACATCAGTGACGTGGAGAGGGGGACCCACTGTGTGGGCAACAGCCGGTTCTTCAAATCTTCCCACCCAGGCTTGAGCCCTGACGAGTTCACAGTCCACCAGAGGGGCAAACCCACGATCCTCTGGGATCGACTGCTGCCTACAATACTATGTAATCACTTTGAACCAGGATGCAGTAACTCTTCTGTACACAATTTTGCCAGTTTTTTTGGGACAAAAAGAAACACCACTTCCTTGGTTTACTTTACTCATCTGGTTTCTTCAAGGTCTAAGAGAACGAAGTTTCATATTTGGTTTGTGCCCTTTTCCACAGATGCTGCTGGAAACACTGAACGCCTCCATTATTTTCTGTTCTTGTGTTACTTTAGGGTTATTTTAAACACTATTGTCGTCATCATTGTAAAGTGCCATGTCATATAATGTCAGACCATGACTGTTCTTGGCAATTTTTTCTACAGAAGTGGTTTGCCATTGCTTTCTTCTGGGCAGTGTCTTTACAAGACGGGTGACCCTAGACATTATCAATACTCTTCAGAGATTGTCCGCCTGGCGTCAGTGGTCACAGCACCAGGACTCGTGATCTGCACCAACTGCTCGTACGTCCATCCACTACCTGCTTCCATGGCTTCACGTAACCCTGACTGGGGGTTACGTGGGGCATCACCTTGCCCAAGACTGACCTGCAAGCTGATAGAGGGAGGGAGCACCTTACACTTCCTTTGGTAGAGACGTATCTCCACCCCACCACCCTCGATTCAGGTACAATCATTTAAAAGGCAGTTGGGTCAGTACACGGAGAGGAAAGGATTAGAGAGGTATGAGTCCAACACGTGCAAAAAGATCCCAGCAACACACATAAAATGCTGGAGGTACTCAGCAGGTCAGGCAGCATCTATGGAAATGAATGAACAGTCAACATTTTGGGCCGAGACCCTTCTTCAGGACTGGAAAGGAAGAGTGAAGAGGTCAGAGTAAAAAGGTGGGAGGAGGGGCTTCTAGACTAGATGGGAATGTTGGCTGGCAGGATGGGATGGGTGGAAGGGCTTTTCCCCATTCTACATTACTCTATGATTCTCTGTGCAACACTTTAAAATCATGAACATTAATTTGTTGTTAAATGTAAACGGTGAGAATGACGGAGAGGGATGGTAACTGCAAAACAGGTCCTTCAACTTAAAAATAGTTTGAAAGCCACAGGCCTGTTGGATTACACCCAAAGGAATTCCGGGAATCCTGATAAATCTATTCGTCACTTACAGTCTTGCGAGTAATTTCCAGTAATGAGTGGGATAAGTACTAGAAGAAATAACAAGTCAGAGCAGGAGGACCAAGCTGGAATCTGGGGCTAAATGACCCCTCTTTCACAAGTTCAATAAGCCAGATAAGCTTTGTATGTTGTTCATTCCAGTGTTATCAAACCATGCTTCAATGTCTCGTTTGTACCCGTTGTCTTAGTGGTGGGTGCAACCTGTTATTACGTGTTTTCTTTCTTATAAGATGGAAAGAGGCCATTTTTCTCACTGTTGTGCTACTTTCAGAGGATTCTACCTGATTCGATGAAGTCTACATGCCCTCATTTGCCTATAAATGCCTTTGATTCTCCTGCATTAGTTGTAAGTTTACAGTAACCAATTAACCTATCAGCTGCAGCACCTTTGCACACATGAGTAAGCCTGTAGATGTTGGCAATTCAAAGCGACGCACACAAAACACTGCTGGAACTCAGCAGATTAGTTGAGGGAAGGAGCGTCTTATACCTCCTTTGGTAGAGGTATACCAGCAGGACACCCATTAAACACTATAGAAGTAGTATTTAAACCTTTAGGCTGGATGGGCTAAATTTTGAGGTTGGTATCAACGCTGGACGTTCTGTGCATAGCAACATAAGCACAATGTTAGGGGAACTCCGCAGGTCAGGCAGCATCTATGAAAAAGAGTAAGCAGTCGACGTTTTGGGCCGAGACCTTTCATCAGGATTGTCTCAGCCCAAAACATGAACTGTTTACTCTGTTCCATAAATGCTGCCTGCCCTGCTGAGTTCCTCCAGCATTTTGAGTGTATTGCTTGGATTTCCAGCGTCTGCTGACTTTCTCATGTTAGTTCTGTGCGTAGACTTGAAGGCTAATAAGAAAATGCAGATGGCGGCTCGTAGGCTCGCAGCAGAGTCTACCGGGGGGTGGGGGGAAGAAGGGGCATTAAGAACTTAAACCCCTACAGGTCAACCCCATCAGCAAGTTGATCACTGGCGGAGGAACTGAAGGAGCCGGACTTGTTGCGGATAGCGACATTTAACAGTGAGCGGACGCCTTGGCGGCTGTTCTTGTGGTCGCTAGGTTCTGCTGGGCTTCGTTAATGTGGAAAGCTGCAAGTCCGATTCACTGATTTATTGGCGGTCAGCAGGGGCGGACGGCCGGGCAGCTGCTTGGCCTCAGCCGTAGTGAGGAGCAGGCCTCAAGCTGCAGCGCTACTGGTTTACAGCCACCCCGGGAGAGAGGGGCTGGGGAAGGTCCACTGCACTGGCGCGCCAGGTGAGGTCTGCATGGTGTCCCAGTGGAGTCAGTGCTGCCCCCCAGTGTTTGCTCAGCAGAAGACAAGCCACATTGTGTTCGACTGCAGATGGCTACAAGGTTCAGGGTCTTGGACTACACCTTTGCCTACGATTGTATTTATATGCGCTTGCTGTCTCATATGTACTATAGTAACTATGAACTAAAGCTTGGGCAGCATGGAAAAACAGGTAAAAATGGGAGAAGGAGTTGGAATGGACACAGTGAAGGGTTTTGTCAATTATGATGCTTTGACGTAGATACGTTTAAGGAATTAGGCGAATACTATAGATCAGAAGACACAGGAAACTACAGATGCCGGAACCCAGAGCGAAAAATAAAACAAATTGCTGCAGGGACTCGGTGGATCAACCAGCATCTTTAGAGGGAAGTGGACTGCTTACATTTCAGGTCAAGACAGCAGAATGTCAAGCTGAAATGTTGTTTCTCCATTTCCCGCTACATATATCAGAAGTGATAGTGAAGCTGTCATCATCAGAACAAATATGAAGGAAAAGCTTAACTGTGGAGACAAGAGCAGCCCCTAGAGAAATTCAGATGAGCAGACGTTGCCAAGGCAATTGTGGGAATCCGTGGATTTGTACTGAATGTTTAATGCATGCCAAAAGTCTGTAATGGACATTTGGGACAGGGAAGGAAATTGGCGGAGAAGTTCTCTAAATTCAAGACAAGCTGGTTGCGACCATGACCCGTTCATTATTAGTGTGGATGAGAGGGAGGGGGCTTATGAGCAGGACTAAGACAACAAAAGTCCTACACGTCCAGGGTAAGCCAGACAGAAGCTGGCCCTTACAGTTTCTCATAGAAGCACTGTGAAAGACCATAGTGCTCTCTGTCAATGGAAAAGTGTAACTGCAGGCATGAGCATATACGCATGGTCGGATATTATAACCATAACTGGAACATAACAATGGAAACAACGCAGGGTTCTCAGCTCTTTAGTTATTCCTTTCTGCACCTTGAGGTGCATCGGGTGACAACCTTGAAGTTTCTTTAGCATTTTTTTCTGCTTTTTACGAGGCCGAGTTGCTAGCTCGATGCTCAATCCGGCAGGAAAGGGTGCAAGGAGCTGGCAGGATTCAAACCTGGGACCACTCGACTCAAAGTCTGATGCTGATGCCACTACACCACCTGCCAGTCTCTCACCTCCTGGCAACTCTGATAAAGCACGGTGAATGTCCTGTGAATCGTTTCCTGCTTTCCAATTGCTCACTGCAATTATTGTTGTACACTATGTGGCTCATGCTAATGGCTCAAGCTATAGGCCAGTTAGTCTGACCTCAGTGGTAGGCTCCGAGGGTAGTCATAGCCGAAGGCTGGTAGTGGGGATGAGCTCCCACTGCTAAACAAATGCTCTTCATGCCGTGCTTCTCAAACGGCCTCTGACAACCAAGTCTGACTCCAGGCCTTCACGTGTGGCATGGTTCTTATGCCCGGCGGGGCTGTTCTCACTGACAGGAGAAGGGGCAAAGGCAGGCCACTGGCGCCTTAAAACCAGTTGATCCTGACAGATGGGGCTCGTTAACCACAGATGGTAGCTCATCCAGGAAAGGGAAAACTCCAATTTCAAATCTCCGCTGCCTTGCGGCTATACCCGCTCACGGGAAAGGCTTTGGGAGTAAACCCTGAGGAAAAATCTGGAGTCGGAGTCCCGAAGGCGGCTGACTGCTGTACCCAGCACCGGCACGGCAACTCCTGCGAAGCTGCTGGCACCAAACTGTACTGACTTCCGTCGTTCCTTTGGACCTGTCGTCAGCATGGAGAGGGGGGACCCACTGCATGGGCAACAGACGGATCTCCATATCAACTCTGCCCTGGCTTGCACCCTGGAGAAGCCACTCCCGGTGACTACCAGAGGCGCAGTACCCATGGTCAATCATGACCGATGGAGGCCACACACTAGTGGTTGGGAAGATGCTGGAGTTGATTATTAAGGAAGAGGTCTCAAGGTACATGTAGGCACATGATAAAATAGGCCATATTCAGCATGGCTTCCTCCAGGGAAAATCTTCCCTGACAAATCTGTTGGAATTCTTTGAAGAATTAACAAGTAGGATGTTGTGTATTTGGATTTTCAGAAGGCTGTGACAAGAGGCTGTTTAACAAGCTACAGTCTCATGGTACTACATGAAAGACTCTAGTATGGGTAAAGCAGTGGCTGATTGGCAGGAGGCAAAGAGTAGGAATAAAGAGAGCCTTTTCTGGTTGGCTGTCGGTGACTAGTGGTGTACCACAGGGGTCTGTGTTGGGACCGACTCTTTTTATGTTATATGTCAATGATTTGGATGATGAAATTGATGGCTTTGTTGCAAAGGTTGCAAACGATACAATGATAGGTGCAGTGGCAGGGAGTTTTGAGGAAGTAGAGAGGCTACAGAAGGATTTAGATTAGGAGAACGGGCAGATAGAATACAGCGTCATGCACTTTGGGAGAAGAAATGTCAACTATTTTCGAAATAGAGAGAAAATACAAAAAATTGAGGCGCAAAGGCCTCTGGGAGTCCTTGTGCAGGATTCCCATTGTGAATGATGTTGCGGGCATTACTGAGTCATGACTGAAAGAAGGTCATAGTTGGGAGTTTAACATGAAAGGATATACTTTCTATCAAAGGGACAGACAGGAAGGCATAGGTGCTGGCTTGGTTCTATTGATAAGAGGTGGAACTGAATACTTAGAAAGAGATGACATAGGGTCAGAGAATATTGAATTTTTGAAGATGAATTAAGGAACAGCAGGGGTAAAAAAGAGCATTATGGGAATCATATCTAGGTTTCAAATAGTAGCCATGGTGTGGGACTGACATTACAAAGGGTGCTGGAAAGGGCATGTAGTGAGGATAATGTCGCAATTGTAATGAGGGGATTCAATAAGCAAGGGGATTGGGAAAATCAGGTTGGTGTCAGAACAGAAGAGGTGTTGAATGCCCTATGACAGGGGTCAGCAACCTTTACCACTGAAAGAGCCACTTGGACCCGTTTCCCACAGAAAAGAAAACACTGGGAGCCGCAAAACCCGTTTGACATTTAAAATGAAATAACACTGCATACAACGTTTTGTTTTGCCTTTATGCTATGTATAAATAAACTATAATGTGTTGCATTTATGAAATTGATGAACTCCTGCAGAGAAAACGAAATTACATTTCTGCATGCAACAAAAACATTTTGAACTCCGAAAAAAAGACGTTGGGTTGAAGGTTACTTTTAAGTAAAATACTCAACGTCTATTTGAGTCCTTCTTGTATTTATGAAAAACGCCAAACTTAAATTTGCCGCCAGCAGCAAACCAAAAATAACGTCAGCCAGCTGTCAACCTGAAAAATAAAAGGACTATTTCACTGAACAATGAAAACATATGAATATACGTAAAATAATACGCAATTAAAATATTTATCATACTTCTTCAGGTTGACTCACACCTGACAATGCAGTCGTATTCAGTAGGGATGGATCGATGCTTAGGGGAGTGAC
The DNA here is from genome assembly GCF_030144855.1 of Hypanus sabinus. Lineage (NCBI taxonomy): Eukaryota > Metazoa > Chordata > Chondrichthyes > Myliobatiformes > Dasyatidae > Hypanus > Hypanus sabinus. The sequence continues at coordinate 14,817,257 of NC_082724.1, forward strand.
CGGGAAGGATAATGTGTTTTTTTCCTCTCTGAACTCACAGAAGCGTTTCCCAAACGATGTTTGCATTGCGATGATTGCAGAATGTAAATACTCCGAATTTATCATGTCGTGACATTGTTTGAACTCTCTCAAATTGGGGAAGTGAGACAATGTGCCTTTCTGTAAATCTCTGGCAAGCAACGTCAACTTGCGCTCGAATGCAAAACATCCTCCAACATGTGCAGGGCTGTACGTCCTTACCCCGTTGAAGAGCTGTGTTCAGCGTGTTCAGGTGCGCTGTCATGTCTACCATGAAGTGTAGCTTTTCCAGCCACTCTGGCTGTTCCAGCTCAGGAAAGTTGAGCCCTTTGCTGCCCAGGAAAGTTTTCACTTCTTCCAGACGCGCGACAAAGCATTTCAGCACCTCCCCTCTGGACAGCCAGCGATAAAAACACGTAGCGGTTGCTACACGCAGTCAGTAAACTGCAGTCAAAGATAGCTTTATTCGAACTAAACAGCCTTGCTTTTAAGCCTCCCTCAACCCGCCCCCCATGGGCGCGGATGCTGCAAAAGACATGTACTCACAAACCCCTGTAGGCTATCTCCCTTAGCCTGAACGCTGGCTAATTGTGAGCCGGTTCGGATGTGTCAGGAAATGGGTCGCCACAACGTCTTATTTAGATTGTACAAGATCACCATAATCTTCAAATTTAGATTTACATTTCAAAAACTAACAAACTAACATAAAATACATATTAATTAAATACTGACCATGTAGCGGTGTGCTACACGCAGTGCTAAAATTATGACACGGAGTCGGTAACTGCAGTCGAAGGAAAAAAACTTTATTCGAAATCTTCAGCCTCACTTTTAAGCCTCCCTCAACCTGCCCCCCCCCCCCATGGCACAGAGGCTCCAAAGCTCTGTGCTCGCAAACCCCCGTAGGCTATCTTATTGTGAGTCGGTTCGGATGTGCCAGGAAAAGGGTCGCCACAACCAATTATTTCCCAAAGCAACAGGGAGCCGCAGCACAGACTTAAAAGAGCCACATGTGGCTCCGGAGCCGCGGGTTGCCGACCCCCGCCCTATGAGATGGCTTCTTAGAGCAGTGTGTGCTCAGGCCTACTAACTGAAAGGGAATCTTAGATCAGATGTTCAGATTCAGATTCAGTTTAATGTCATTTAGAAACCACATATGCAATGCAGTTAAAAAATGAGACAGCGTTCTCCAGAATGATATCACAAAAAAAGCACACAACTAAACAGACCACACAAGAAAAACCACATAATGTTTGGTAATCCCCAATCGAGAGTCCTGAGAGGCTGCTGTGTATCAATATCGCGCTACCATCTTAGCACGTTCCCCGGAAAGGAGCTCCAAATCCATCAGATAAAACAAGACTACCCAGACACACCGTCAAGAGACCAGCACTACCACCCAACAAACCAAAAACCTACGCAAAACCACACAGTTATAGTTAATGTTTAGTTGCAACAGTGCAGACAATACCATAATTGATAAAAGACTAACTGACAAAAACCACATAATTATAACACATAGTTTCAACAGTGCAAAGCAATACTGTAATCTGATAGAGAGCAGACCAGGGCACGGTTTGAAAGAAAGTCTCGATGTCCCGACAGCCCATCATCTCACGCAGACAGTGGAAGGAAGAAAAATTCTTTCTGCCATGACCCTCCAGTGCCGCAACCTTGCTGATACGGCCCCCTGGAAGCACCCGACCACAGCCAACTCTGAGTCCGTCCGAAAACTTCGAGCCTCCGACACCGAGCACCATCTCTGCCGAGCGCTTCGACCCCGGCCCTGGCCGCCAAGCGACAGGCAAAGCCGAGGATTCGGGGCCTTCCTCCTGGAGATTTTTCCGATCACCCTGTAGCAGCGGCAGCGAAACAGGCGTTTCAGAAGTTTCACCAGATGTTCCTCCGTGTTTCACCCGTAATAACCCAAACTTCATTAATCAGCTTAACACAATGGAACCCTTGGGAGGCAGTGATCATAATGTGATTGAAGTTATATTGCAATCTGAGACAGAGAAGCATAAATCAGACGTTTCAATATCGCAATGGAACAAAGGGAATTACAGAGGCTTGAGAGAGGAGCTTGCCCAGGTTGGTTGGAGGGGGATACTGGTAGGGATCACAACAGAACAGAGGTGGCTGAAGTCTCTGGGGGTAGTTAACAGGGCATAGAATAGATACGTCCCACAGAAGAAGAAGTTCTCAAATGGCAGGGGTAGGGCTGACAAGGGAAGTTAGAGACTATATAAAAGCCAAGGAAAGAGCATATAAGGTAGCAAAGTGAGTGGGAAGTTGGATGATTGGGAAGCTTTTAAAATCCACCAAAAGGTAACTAAAAAAGCAATAAGAAGGGAAAAGATGAAATATGAGGGAAAACTAGCCAATAGTATAAAGCAAGATACTTAAAGATTTTTCCATTTATGTCACTCCACTCTTTAAGAATGGAGGAAGACAAAAGAGAGGAAATTATAGGCCAATTAGCCTAACCTCAATGGCTGGGAAAGTGTTGGAGTCCATTATGAAGGATGAGGTTTCGGGGTACTTGGAGACCAATGATAAAATAAGTCAAAGTCAACATGGTTTCTGTGAAGAGAAATTTTGCCTGATAAATCTGTTGGAATTCTTTGAGGAAGTAACAATCAGGGTGGACAAAGGAGAGGTGGTGGATGTCATTTACTGAGATTTTCAGAAGGCATTTGATAAGGTGCTTCACATGAGCTGCTTAACAAGATAAAATTCTATGTTGTTACAGGAAGGATACTGGCTTGAATCGAGGAGTGGCTGACAGGCAGAAGGCAGCGAGTGGTTGGCTGACAATGACTAGTGATGTTCCTCAGGGTTCAGTATTGGGACCACTACTTTTCACATTCTTTGTCAATGATTTAGATCGTGGAATTGATGGCTTTGTGACAAAGTTTGCAGATGATACGAGGACAGGTGGAGGGGTAGGTAGTGCTGAGGAAGTAATGTGATTGCAGCAGGTCTTAAACAAATTGGGAAGAATGGAATACAGTGGAATGGAAAATGTGGCAGATGGAATACAATGTTGGGAAATGTATGATAATGCATTTTGGTAAAAGGAACAATAGTGTGGACTATTATCAAAATGGGGAGAAAATTTAAACATCAGAGATGAAGAGGGATTTAGGAGTCCTTGTGTAAGGTATCCAGAAAGTTAATTCACAGGTTGAGTTTGATGTAAAGAAGGCAAATGCAATGTTGGCAGTTATTTCAAGGGAAATATATAAAAACAAGGAGATGATGTCAAGCCTTTATAAGACACTAGTCAGGCTACACATGGAGTATTATCAATAGTTTTGGGCACCTTATTTCAGGAAGTATGTATTGTCATTGGATCATTCACGGAATGGAAGGGTTAACATTGGCAGCTTTGGGCCTGTACTCACAGGAATTTAGAAGAAAGGGTAGGGATCTCATTGAAACCTACCAAATGTTGAAAGGACAGAATAAGGTGGATGTGGAGAGAATATTTTCTATGTTAGGCATATCCAAAACTATAGGGCACAGCCTCAAAACTGAGGGGCAACCTTTTAGAACAGAAGAAAGAAGGAATTTTATTAGCCAAACAGTGGTGAATCTGTGGAATGTTCTACCAAAAATTGCGGTTAAGGCCAAGTCCGTGGGTATATCCTAAACGGAAGTTGATAGATTTCTAATTGGTGAAGGTATCAAGGGATATGATGAGAGGGCAGGTGTATGGGGTTGAATGGGATCCAGGATCAGCCTTGATGAAATGGCAGAGTGGACTTGATGGGCTAAATGGTGTAATTCTGCTCTTATCTTTTATGGTCTTATTGTCTTATTCCCTAAAGATTAATTTGTAGGTTGAATCTGTAGTGAGGAAGGCAAATGAAATGTTAGCATTCGTTTCAAGAGGTCTAGAATATGAAAGCAAGGATGTAATGTTGAGACTTTCTAAAGCACTGGGGAGGCTTCACTTGGAGTATTGTGAGCAGTTTTGGGCCTGTTATCTGAGAAAGAATGTGCTGAAACAGGAGAGGGTTCAAAGGAAGCTCACAAAAATCATTCCAGGTTTGGATAGCATGTCATACGAAAAGTGTTTGATGGCTCTGGCCCCGTATTCACTTTCCACAAGCAGCTGTGGAGGCCAAGTCTTTATGTAAATATAAAACAGAGATCGATAGATTCTTGATTGGTCAGGGCATGAAGGGATACGGGGAGAAAGCATAAGATTGGGGCTGAGAGGGGAAATGGATCAGCCATGATGAAATGGCAGAGCAGACTCGATGGGCCAAATGGCCTAATTCTGCTCCTATAACTTACGTTCTAATGGGAGGTTTATTGTGCATCTCAATGTGGATTTTATGCAGTTAACTAAATGTATGGGTTGTGATTATGCACTTGTTATTGAGTTTATTATCTCTATGGGTAAACGCTTAACCTACTCAGAGAAATGATGCTTTAACTGTTGCTAATTTTTAATTAAAAGGGTTTATTCCTAGGTTTGGACTCCCTGGAAAGATCTTGAGTCTAAAGACCTGTGTTCATCAACTGGCTGGTATGTTCACTAAGATCTTTAACCTCTCAGAAGCAGGATTCAATTATACCAGTGCCCAAGAAGAGGACGGTGATCTGTCTCAATGACTATAATCCAGTAGCACTGACATCCACAGAGATGAAGTGTTTTGAGAGGTTGGTGATGAAACATACTAACTCCTGACTGAGAAGCAACTTAGATCTGCTCCGATTTGAGCAACAGGTTCACAGCAGATGTCACTTCATTGGGTCCTCACTCAACCCTGGAACACCTGGACAGGAAAGATGCATACATCAGGATGCTCTTTATTGACTAGGCATTCACTACCATCATTCCCTCCAAACTACTCAATAAGCTCCAAGACCCTGGCCTCAATACCTCTTTCCTCACTTGTAGAACCTAGTCATTTCAGATTGGCAACACCATCTCCTCCACAATCTCCATCAGCAGGTGCACCACAAAACTGTGTGCTTAGCTCCCTGCTCTACTCACTGTACACTTACGACTGTGTGGCTAAGCACAGCTCCAAGCTATATTCAATTGAGCTGATGACATCACTGCCGCAGGCCAAATCAAAGGTGGTGATGAATCGGCATATTGGAGAGAGACTGAAAAATTAGCTGAGTGGTGTCATAACCTCTTACTCAATGTCATCAAGACCAAGAAGCTAATTACAGACTTCAGGAGAAGGAAACCAGAGTTCCATGAACCATCCTCATCGGACGATCAGAGGTGAGGACTTTAAATTCCTAGGTGTTATTACTTTGGAGGACCTGTCCTGGACCCATCAAGCAAATACCAAAAAAAAACACAGCAGCACCCTACTTCCTTAGGAGTCTGCAGAGATCCGCCATGACACCTAAAACTTCGACAAACTTCTATAGGCGTGTAGTGCACAGTATTTTGACTGGCTGCATCACACCAATGTCCTTGACTGGAAAATCCTATAGATACTAGTGGACACAGCTCAGTCCATCCTGAGTACAGCCCTCCTAACCATGGAGTGCATTTACATGAAACGCTGTTGCAGGAAAGCAGCATCCATCATCAGGGACCCCCACCACCCAGGACATGCTCTCTTCTCGCTGCTGCCATCAGGGAGAAGGTACAGGAGCTTTCGGACTCACACCACCAGATTCGGGAACAGTTACTACCCTTCAACCATCAGGCTCTTGAACCAAAGGGGATACCTTCACTCAACTTCACTTGCCTCTTCGTTGAAAAGTTCCCACAACCAATGGACTCACTTTCAAGGATTCATCATCTCATGTTCTCGATATTTATCGCTTATTTATTTATGACTATTTTTCCTTCTTTTTGTATTTGCACAGTTTATTGCCTTCTGCCCTCTGATGGTGGTCTTTCACTGATTCTATTATGTTATTCTTCTATAGATTTACTGAGTCCGCCCACAAGAAAATGAAGTTAAGGGTTGTATATGGTGACGTATTGTTGTGATGAGGCGAACCCAAGCGCAGGACACAGGCACAGAGACTGAGTTTGGAAGTTTACATGGGTGTAAACACTGAACAGCAAGCAGAAGGGATCTTGACACGGAGCCCTGAAATGGAACCTTGATGCGGACCCTCGACTCAGAGAAACAGAGTCTCATAGGCACCTCGAAACTGGAGCTAAACTTAGAACAAACGGTTCTAAGCAATCGGGAAAGGTGGTTTACTCACAGGAAAAAAGACCAAAGAACTGGCGAATAGTGGTTGTAACATAGTGGTTCATATACTGAGTCTTTGATGAAACCAGCTGTGCAGTATTAAAGAGAATTGGAAGCAATTTGGGAAATTAACGATTGGGACCATGATACATATATGTACTTTGATAATAACATTTTCTTTGAACTTAAGGAATGCCTTGCTGTGTACGTAACATTTCACCTGCCCGTACCACTTTCAATCTACTGGGGCCCGAAACGCTGACGGTATTTTTTTTCCATAGATGCTGAATGGCCTGCTGAGTTCCTCCAGCATTTTGTGTGTGTTGCTCGGATTTCCAGCAACTGCAGATTTTCTCTTGATCGTAATATCCATAACTGCTAACCGATTCTGTTTAAAAATGGCATTTCTCTGTTCAGAATTCAGACCAGTGTGGTGACAGGGACCGCGCTGCGCTCCTTGTCCACAAGTAAAATGAAGCATGTTTGAGCAGTAAATCTGTTTGTGTTCTGATTCCAGTTATTAGCCACAACACCACCACTCTCTGAGTGAAGAAGCTCCCCCTCATGTTCCCAAACATTTCACCTTTCACCCTCAACCCATGACCTCTACCTCTAGTCTTACCCAGCCTCAATCAAATTCAAAACACATTGGCCAGGGTGTATTCCTTGCTGCATGTTTTTCTGTTATTCCTGCAACCGTGCTTGTATTTTTCCTACTTATACCCTTCATATTCCTTCACAAGTTTGAACCTGGAGCAGAGGGCCAGAGCTGGGGGAATTCAAATTCTCATGCTCTGTGAGCAGCAGTCAGTGTGTGTTCAAAGGACAGGAAGGTGGGCAGTCCTCTGTTGCAAAATCAGGTAAATTTTCTTGCATGACGGAAAATTTGTTTATTTGAGACAGCCGCACAGTGCAAAGTTGTAAAATAACTACAAATCATAAAATAAATAAATGATGCAGAAAAAGCGGGAAGATGGATGCATGGACTGTTAGAAATATGGTAGCAGAGGAGGAAAATGTTATTGAGTCGTGGTGGAGTCTTCAGGAACATGTACCTCCTTCCCACTGGTATTAATGAGAAGAGCAGCCTGACCTGGACAGTGGTGGTCCTTAGTGATGGATGTTGCCTTCTTCATGCACCACCTCCTGAAGATGTTCTTAATGTTGGTGAGGGTTGTGCCACCGATGGAGCTGGCTGAGTCTATGACCTTCCGTATCCTCTCATGATCCTGTGCTTTGGTGTAACCAGTTAAGAATGCTCTCCACAGTACGCCTATAGAAATTTGCAAGTGTCTTTGGTGACCTACCAAACGTCCTCAAACTCCTAGTGAAGAGGAGCCTCCGGCTTGCCTTCTTCACGGTTGCATCGATGTGTTGGGCCCAGAACAGACCCTCTGAGACGCTGACATCCAAGAACTTGAAACTACTCACACTTTCCACTGCTGACGCCCTCAGTGAGGACTAGGGTGTGTTCTTCCAACTTTCCTTTCCTGAAGTCCAAAATTAGTCTTGCTGGTGCTGAGTGAGACCCAGCTTGTATCTGGTGTGTGTAGTATATTGTATTTATGGTTATGTTGTGGCAGACAGGAACTGTTCTCTCAGGTAATGGTGCCAGGCTCTGCATGTATTTCCTTATCCTGACTCTCAGGTACCAGTTCAGATCTGGGTTTAGACCATCTGCCCAATCTCCAATCTGATTTAACACTGGGTGGTACCCTGGCTACAAAAAGCACAGAAGGGAGAACCCTCTCTTTGAGACTTCCAATTATTCACTGCTCCTCCCTCTCACAACTGTAACTAACAGATGTTGTGTTGTTTGCTGAAAGGATCACAGGATTATTGCTTTAAATATATAGTGCAGTTCCTTAAGAATAACAGAATCTGACACAAATATAAATGTACAGGATTTAGATATCCTGACCCACACTCCAGTTCAGAATGTGGCAGTAATGCAGCTTAAAACTGTTTGCCAACCACCATAGAACCTCAGAAGAAGGAGATTTCTTGTTGATTTCCAGCAAGCTTCATCTGCTTTTCTGCCAACTTAATCTGGATAATACTAGGTTGGTTCCTCAAGGTTATTATAGTCAGAGGAGGTAGTGGGGTAAACTCTTACCACATCTTAATGCCCCCAATGGCGTGCATCTCAAATAGCATCTGATGACCAAGTCCAACTCCTGGCCTTCAGATGTGGCTTACAGTAGCACAACCGTTTCAACTGACAGGCAAAGAGGCCTTGAAACATGATGATCTAGGCAGATCTAGGCAGATGGGGCTCGTCGGCTATAGTTGGCAACTCATCTAGAAGGAAAATTTTGATCTTAAACCCGTGCTGCCTTGAGGCTATACCCACTCAAGGGGAAGGCTTTAGGACTAAACCCGAGGAAAAATCTGAACCTGGAGTCCCTGAGGCAATCCTATGTTGACTGGCAACTCTTGTGATGCTGCTGGTGTCAAACTTTATCGTTCTCTGCCTTGGATTCATCAGATGTGTGGGGAGGGGGAGCGTGCTCTCAATATTACACTGTCCTGGCTTGTGTATCATGTAGACAGCTGGGATACAACATCAGTAGTCAACAGAGGGCAACAGAGGGCCTTGAGGTACTGAGATCAGTAATGCCTATCATTTGGGTGCATTGGGAGATGTCTCCATTTTGGCCAGTGATGACTTCCCTGACCCTAGGCAGGTGAATAGTGGGTGGAAAGTCAATGAATATAAAGGGAACGTGATTATGCTCTGATTTCCAATACTTGGATAGCCTTGGCAGCTTTTGGACTGACTTCATATGCCTCCATACTGCCCAAATTCCATTAGGATTCCCTCATAAAATCCTTCCAGATTAAAGTAGTTTCCATTTTGGGAGCTCAGGACATTGTTCCCTTGTCCTGGGCTCCCAAAATCCCCAACATTAGCTCCTCACTGCCCAAATCCCATTGGGTTGGCTCTAAGAAAATCCATCTTTCCCATTGACGTTTTATTGTTGTACACGCAGAGCTGCCATTGATTGTTACTTTATTTTTTAGCTATTTGGAGATACTGTGCGGAGTAGGCCCTTCTGGCCCTTTGAGCAGCGCTGCCCCAGCGACTCCCGCCAAACCCGGTTAACCGTAACCTAATCATGGGACAAATTACAATCACCAAGTAACCTACCCAGTAGGTCTTTGGATGGTGAGTGGAAACCAGAGCCCCCTGGGAAAGTGGACGCAGTCCACAGAGGCTCCTTTCTGAACGGCGCCGGAAATGAACTCTGAACTCGTGAACACCCCGACCGGTAACGGCATCAAGCTTACTGCTGAACTGCGGCTGGATGTATAGCTCCTAAACTATGTACGTTACACACTCACCTCGGGATTTATCCACGAACAGCACACAGACCTTGATCAAACCGAAGGCCACTAACATCACCTCATACAAAGTCTTTTGAGAAGGCTATTTCATCATCAGCATAATCTCACTGACTAGAACAATGTAGTACATGAGCGAAATATAAATCAAAATTAGATGCTGGAACTACAGAGTAAAAGCAGAAGTTCTTTGGTCACTTGGAAATTCGGGGGCGGAGGCTGCATTTGGAGTATTGCGTACAGTTCTGGTCGCCTCACTGTAGGAAGGATGTTGAGGGTTTGGAGAGGCTTACAAGGATACTGCCTAGTTCAGAGGGCATGTGCTATCATGAGAGGCTGGATAAATTGGGTTGTTTTCTCCGGAGCATCAGAGGTTGAGTGGATCTCATAGAGGTTTGCAAGATTATGAGAGGTATAGACAGAGTGGACAGAGAGTATCTGTTGCCCAGAGTTGAAATGTCTAATATTAGAGAGCATGCATTGAGGTTGAGAGAGAGTAGGTTCAAGGGAAGTGTAAAGGGTAAGTTTTTTACTCAGAGAGTGGTGGATGTCTGTAATGTGCTGCCTGGTATGGTGACAGAGGCAAATACATTATAGAGGCTTTTAAGAGGCGTTTGGATAGGCACATAAATGTTAGTAAGATGGAGGGATATGGACGTGGTGTGATTTGCTTTTTTGCTGGTTCAGCACAACATTGTGGGCCGGATGGCCTGTTCCTGTGCTGTACTCTTCTATGTTCTATGGTCAGGCAGCCCCTGTGGAAACAAGACCTACATTTCAAGCGGAGGATCACTTCATTGGGCCCTGATGAAACGTCAGCTGTTTCTCTTTTCTTAGATACTGCCTGACCCCTGACTTGCTGAGTTTTTCCAACATTTTTCTGCCTTATTTAAGCACATCATCATCATCATCATCATCGTTATATGCCGTGTTGTATGACATCATCATTATGTGCCATGTCATACGACGTGGGCAATCATGGTCTTTCCATGACCATTGGAAAATTGTTTTTGCAAAAGTGGTTTGTCCATTGCTTTCTTCTGGGCAGTCTCTTTACAAGATGGGCGACCCCAGCCATTATCAATACTCTTCAGATATCGTCTGCCTGGTATCAATGGTCACATAACCAGGACTTGTGATATGCACCATCTGCTCATACGACCGTCCACCACCTGCTGCCATGGCTTCACGTGACCCTGATCAGGGGGCTACGCAGGTGCTACACCTGGCCCAAGGGTGACCTGCAGACTAGTGGAGGGAAGCAGCGCCTTACTCCTCCCTTGGTAGAGACGTATCTCCACCCTGCCACCCAATTTAAACACAGGGGTGGTTTAAGCTTGATTCGGGATTGCTAGGTAGTGGTTAGCATTGTACAGAAGTTCATAAATCTTGTTCAGACTAGAGTTCACACCCAATGATCATAAACCTCAGGTGCTGTAAACCAGAGCAGCTGTAGTAGCACAGCAGCTCCAACAGGTGTCAGGCAAGGCCAGGGAGTCTGTCGAGGACACATTAAACACTCTAGATTTGAATTCATTAAGAAGACACAGATATCCCAATAACTGCAGTTAGATCAAGCAAATGTCCTTTAGATCCCAGTTAAGCAAAGGCACAGTAAAGTAAACAGACCCCAAAACAGATTTTCCAGTCATATTTTCCATGTTAACAAGCCAATTAAATAAAAATAACTGTTGGTCAGATCTTGGCTGAACCAATGTTTCTGCATTGGGCATGAAAGCCTTTATAGAATAACAGAATAATAGAAAAGTACAGCACAAGAACAGGCCCTTCAGCCCATCTAGTCTGTGCTGAACCATTTAATCTGCTTACTCCCATTGACTTGCACCAGGACAATGGTCTATATCTCACCAAAACAGATTTAAGACATAGACATGAGGAACTGATTGATTTCTTTTGTTGTAAAAATGTCTGTGATCATTTACTCCTGCTGTTGACAAACATTGAAATCAACACACACAAAATGCTGGAGGAATCCCACTATTGCTCGTAAGGAATTCGTACATTTTCCCTGTGACCGCGTAGGTTTCCTCCGAGTGCTCCAATGTCCTCCCACAGTCGGAAGATGTACCGGTTGGTAGATTAATCGGTCGTTGGAAATTGTCCTGAGATTAGGCTAGGGTGAAATTGAGGGACTGAAGGATCTATTCCACATAAAAGCAGGTTAGGCAGCGTCTACGGGAGTAGGAAAACAGCCAACATTTTTGAGCTGAAACTCGTCTTCAGGATCCAAAATGTTAGCTGCTTACATCTCCATAGATGCTGCCTGACGTGCCAAGTTCCTCCAGCAGTTTGTGCATGTTGCTTTGGATTTTCAGCATCCGTATTTAAGAGACATTGATGCTACCTTTACCCATCCAAGTGGGTTGAAAGCTGTTAATTTTGTCATCACTATTCAAGAAAGGAGGATGTGATGCGGTAATATTGGGGATTGTAGATTCCCTGTAAACAATTTCAGAAAAATAACTGGAATACCTCTGTTTTAAAAAGTGCCAAAAATGCTAAAAGATGTATAGTATTAATGGCAGGACCCTTAACAGCATTAAAGCACAGCGAATCCTTGCATTACAAGTCCATAATTCTTTGAAAATAACAAGTTGTTAGAGTGGATGAGAAGGCATATGGTATGTGTAAACACGAGAGATTCTGCAGATGCTGGAAATCCAGAGCAACACACACAAAATGCTGGAGGAACTCAGCAGGTCAGGCAGCATCTACAGAATTGAACAAACAGTCAATGTTTCAGGCCGAGACCCTTCTTCAGGACTGGAAAGGGAGGGCTGAGACACCGGAATAAAAAGATGGGAAGTGGGGTGGTAAGGAGGACAGCTAGATGGTGATAGGGTGAAGCCAGGTGGGTGGGAAGGTAAAGGGCTGGGGAAGGAATCTGATAGGAGAGAAGGGTGGACCAGAGGAGACAGTGAAGGAGGAGGGGACCCAGGGGGAGCTGTAAGGCAGATGAGAAGAGGTTAGAGGTCAGAATGGGGAGTAGAAGAGGGGAAGGGAGGGCAATATTTTGCTTCATTCATCATGACATTCAGTGTAAGAGTTATAAAGTTATACTTCAGCTGTCTTAAATTTTGGCTCAGCTACCCTTGGAACTTCATATCCAATTCTGGTCATTACATTACCAGAAGGAGCTGGAGGCTCTGGGCAGGTGATGCTGGCTGGATTAGAGGGTGTGAGCAATAAGGAGTGTTCGGACAAACTTGGGCCTTCCCTAGAGTGTTGGAGACTGAGGCAAAGCCTTGTAGAAGTTTATAAAATTAGCTTTATACAGCATTTCACTGCATGTTAACATGTATTTGTGATAAATAAACCTGAATCTAAAACGATGAAAAGCATAGATAGGGTTGTGAGTCAGAATCTTTACTGGCAGGTAGGAGTATCAAATACTGGAGGGTAGGCGTTTAGGGTGAGAAGGGGAAAGGTTGAGGGAGATGCGCAGGGCAGGATTTTACACAAGAGCCTGCAATGGGCTTTCAGGAGTGGTGAAGGATGTAGAGATTAAAGTGGTGTTGAAAAGGTTATGGCATAGACACATCAATATGCAGGAAATTGTGGGATATGGATCATGTACAGGCTGAAGTGTGTTATTTTAATCTGGCATTGTGTTCAGGTATTGTACTGTATCTTTCTGTGTTTTGTATGCAGTGGCCACTTTATCAGGTACCTCCTCTATCTAATAAAGTGACCACTGGGTATAAGTTTGTGGTCTTCTACTGCAGTAGGCCATCTACTTCAAAGTTAGATGTCAGAGATGCTCTTCTGCACACCACTGTTGTAACGTGTGGTAACTGTCACCTTCCTGTCCATTCGAACTAGAGCGGGCCATTCTCCTCTGACCTCTCTCATTAAAAAAGCATTCAATTATCTTTTTTGTATTATATTATTATTGTATGTTTATTTTTGCACTGTATTAATGTTCTTCATTTTGATTTGGGGTTTTTTTTCTATCTGTAGTGATGTAGAAAATGCATTAAAAAACTAATTAAAAAAAAGCATTTTCACTCATAGAACTGCCACTCTCCAGATTTTTGTTTTGTTTCTCACGCCATTCTTTGTAAACTCGAGAGACTGTAGTATGTGAAGATTCCAAGAGATCAGCAGCTTCTGAGATACTCAAACCACCCCATCTGGCACCAACAATTATTCCACGGTCAAAGTCACTTAGGTTGCATTTCTCCCCCTATTCTGATGCTTGGTCTGAACAACAGCCGAACCTCTTGACCGCGTCTGCATGCTTTTATGCATTGAGTTGCTACCACATGATTGGCTGATTAGATATTTGCATTAACGAGCAGGTGCATCTAATATAATGTCCACTGATCTCCAGTGCTGTAAAGCGTTGTGCCACCCCATAGCAGAACATGGGGAATGAGCGAGTGAGCGTCTGTGGCTGTTCTGCTAACTGGAGTCTCCATGGTACCAGTAAGAAAAGCAAATGAAGTGTTGAAATATTTACAGTGATGAATTACTTGCCTCTCATGTTTCAGCTAAATGCTAACAAACACTTCATGTGTTTTGCACACTCTCAGCTGTTGCAAAATAACTTGCTGTTCAAAGCTTAAATAAGAATCAGTAACAGGTTTCACGAAATCTCATATATCGTGAAATTTGTTGTTTGTGGCAGCAGTATAGAACAATACATAAAAAAATTAGAATTTACAATAAATAAACCATGCGAAAGAGGAACAGTGAGGTAGTGTTATCAGTTCATGGACCGTTCAGAAATCTGATGGCAGAGGGGAGAAAACTGCTCCTAAAACATTGAGTGTGGGTCTTCAGGCTCCTGTACCTCCTCCCTGATGGTAGCAATGACTCACCGATGGCAGTAAGGTACAAGAAGCTGTTGTTCAGGCTGAAGAAGAAACAATTGCATTGTGCAATTAATCAGAGCCGATTACTGTTGACTGAGTGACATCATGCACTCACTGAGAAACGGCACTGTCAAAAAACATGGCTGAGGATTAATTCAGTAACTTGACAAGAATCCTCGGGTCAATCCCGCTGAATTCTGCACTTGGTGACTGTCATTTGATTGACTGCCAGTGTCCAAGTCTTCCCACACAAAATCCCAAATGCACTGGAAAGACCTGCGTCCTGGCCAACTAGATCAGTAACAACAAACAGGAGAAAATCAGCAGATGCTGCAGATCCAAAGCAACACACGCTAAGTGCTGGAGGAACTCAGCAGGTCAGGCAACGTCTGTGGAAAAGAGTGAGCAGTCAGCGTTTCGGGTCAAGACCCTTCATTGGGTCTGGGAAGGAAGGTGGAAGATGTTTGCTTTAAAAGGTGAGGGGAAGGGAAGGAGGCTAGCTGGTAGGGGGTAGGTGAGGTCAGATGGGTGGGAAAGGTCAAAGGCTGGAGAAGAAGGATCTGATAGCAGAGGAGAAAGGGATGGACGAGGTGAGGGAAGTGACAGGCGGTGAGAAAAAGTGAAGGGTCAGAGTTGGAAGTGAATATTCATGCCATTAGGATGGAGGGCATCCAGATGGAATACAAGGTGTGGCTCCTCCACCCCGAGGCTAGCCACGTCTTGGCACAGAAGGATGCCATGGATCAAGGAAATGGGAATGGGAATTGAAATGCTTGCCTGCCAGGAAGTCCCGCTTGTGGAGGATTGTGCCCGATGTGCTCGATGAAGCAGTCCCCCCATTTACGACGGGTCTCACCAATGTAGAGGAGGGCGCATCGGGAGCGCTGGACACAGTAGATTACCCCAGCAGAGTCGCAGGTGAAGTGTTGCCTCACCGGGAAGGACTGCTTGGGGTCCTGAGTGGAGGTGAGGGAGCAGCACAAATAATCACTAGCACACCCCCTGCTCCATCAGTTCCCCCGCACTCAGTGTATCTTTGTTCACTTTTACCCATTGAAGTTTCTGAGCCCCACAGTTCCTGGGTCTGACTGATCAAGTGGTTTATTAATATCTCTGATCCACATCCTCAGGGGTAATGGTGATGACCAACCAGGAGCAACTGCGCAATAGGGGCGGAGAATGCTTCTCATTGCTACAGGTCAGTCAGCAGAGGGAACCTTCAAGCCAACAATTTTCATCATTTTATCATTTTAATATGCCAGTACGTAATTATTTGGAGGAAAACCTTGATAAGTTGCGATTTGAGTTTTATTGAAGTTGATTTTTCTGTCATGTCATTTCATTTCTCCGTCAGCAGATGGCACTCGCGCTCCATATTTAATTCAGAAATCTGGTTGTGGACAAAATCTACTGACGACATCGCATGTGCTAAATTTTACATGTTTTGATTTCTTTTATCCCCAAATTTTGCCTCAGTTAATCCCACTTGTAAACTGCAGTTTAATTTATTTTCCCGTTCTCGGTGCAACTCACTCAGTTCAGCGCCGCCGGAAAGGTAATTACCAAACTCTCTCAATGAGATTGCAACCAGCTCCCGAGTTGTGGAGAGTGAGGTTATCCAGGCCGGCTCAGGAGGCTGATGGTTGCGGATATGGTGATGCTCTGGGACAGGGGCTCCCGACTTTTTCTATGGCATGCACCCCTACCATTGACCCAGGTTGGGAATCTCTGCTCTGGACTTCCCTTCGCCAGAGGCTCTCTCACTCTCTGGAAATATGCGAGTGCTGCACCTAAGCAGGAATTTCTGTTGCTTGGAGTAGTCTTACTCCAGCAGCTGCTCTGCATGAGGGCTGGATCACGGGGGGTTCTCTCCTTTCTTGGTTTATGATCAGTGACCATGCTCCAGCTGGGAGCCTCAGGCTGTACACTGTAATAATTCTCTGATACTAAAGGAAACCACTGAACCATTGATAATGAACAGAATTATATAACAGTATATTTAATATTTTCCCAAATGGATGCTTTATATATAATGTATACCCTTGGGACATATCTTCCTTTACATTCATTGTACCCCCAATTCCATACATTCTCTTATAGCATTGCCATTTAATGTTTCCTCATTAAACCATTCACTCATGAAGCATGTGAGAGTCTGTTACACTGGGCCTCGTCCCTCGTTGCTCAACGGTGGAAAGGCTTTAGACCATAATCCTTTCTCACAGAACATATGTTGTGATTGCATTGAAGAGGTTCTCCCGTACCTTGGGCCATGCCAGTTGACAGCAAAGGGTTGCCAACATCAACTTACACAGCAAGACTACCCAAGCTTCAGACAGACTAGGATGCCTCTTCCACCAAGATGATGATCTTCCAGCGTCTAAGTGCGCGTCCTTTCACCAGGTTATGATCTTTGTTTCAGTACAGTGTATGTCCCTGAGAACAGCCCAGAGGTCAGGGAGTCCTGTGCCTCAAAGCTGTCTGAGCCAAAGCTTAGCAAGATCCAGTGTATCACTTGGGAATTGTACAGTTCCCGAGGAGGTGGGCAACAGTTTGTACCAGACCCATCTCAAGGGCAACGCATGGTGGGATCGAGGCCCCAACTGCACATGGAAGATCTACTGGAGAGTGCCCCTCTCACTATCAGCCACACATGGTCTTGTTGCTTGCCCGTAGTAGAGGGGCATTCTGCGTAGTGACCCCAACAATTTTCTTGGGGGAGTATCTCATCAGCTCCTCCTCATGCGAAACCTGCAGGGTGTCCAGCGCCAATTGCTGTCTGACATGTCAGCAGTCATGGGGGATTCTCTGTAGAGATTGGCAAGGTGCCATGGAATGGAACTTTGCATAGCAAGAAGGCCAGTTGCAGATGACACAAAGGTTGGAGGTGTTGTGGATAGTGTGGAGGGTTGTCAGAGGTTACAGTGGGACATTGATGGGATGCAAAACTGGGCTGAGGAGTGGCAGATGGAGTTCAACCCAGATAAGTGTGAAGTGGTTCATTTTGGTAGGTCAGATAAGATGGCAGAATATAGTATTAATGGTAAGACTCTTGGCGGTGTGGAGGATCAGAGGGATCTTGGGGTCTAAGTCCATAGGACGCTTAAAGCAGCTGCGCAGGTTGACTTTGTGGTTAAGAAGGCATACAGTGCATTGGCCTTCATCAATCATGGGATTGAGTTTAAGAGCCAAGAGGTAATGGTACAGCTCTATAGGACCCTGGTCAGACCCCACTTGGAGTACTGTGCTCAGTTCTGGTTGCCTCACTACAGGAAGGATGTGGAAACTATAGAAAGAGTGCAGAGGAGATTTACAAGGATGTTGCCTGGATTAGGGAGAAGTCTTATGAGAATAGGTTGAGCGAACTTGGCCTTTTCTCCTTGGAGCGATGGAGGATGAGAGGTGACCTGATAGAGGTGTATAAGATGATGAGAGGCATTGATCGTGTGGATAGTCAGATGCTTTTTCCCAGGGCTGAAATGGTTGCTACAAGAGGACACAGGTTTAAGGTGCTGGGGAGTAGGTACAGAGGAGATGTCAGGGGTAAGTTTTTTACACAGAGAGTGGTGAGTGTGTGGAATGGGCTGCCGGCAACAGTGGTGGAGGCGGATATGATAGGGTCTTTTAAGAGATTCCTGGACAGGTACATGGAGCTTAGAAAAATAGAGGGCTATGGGTAATTTCTAAAGTAAGTACATGTTCAGCACAGCATCGTGGGCCGAAGGGCCTGTATTGTGCCGTAGGTTTTCTACGTTTCTCTCCTCTGCAGAGCAGCTGGAACTTCAGCATCTGATGTTCGTCCACAACCTGATGTGGACACACACCAAGGTGGCCACCAGCGTGAGGATTACGTCTGCTATGCTTCTTTCCCATGTTCTCTGGAGACTTGTACATTCTGAGGGGGAAGAGCCATTCCACCGTGGCCCTCTGATGAAATGGAAGATATCTCAGGTGACTGTTGTGCTATACAGCAGGCTGTGGACTGCACCCCATGCAGCAAATGATCAGAACTCAGAATGCTTTTCCAGAACCTTAAACTGAGGCACAGACCTTGAATGGACAGATGGCATTTAAAATATATATTTTTCTCAGTCAGTAGGGTGTGGCAACACCAGCAAGGCCAACAGTAAATGTCACTGATTACTGATGCTGAGAAGGTAATGGTGAACTGCCTTCGTAACAGCTTTGCTTCTAGCAGTATTGTTGAGCATGTAGTTCCAAGATCCTGACATATAGCATAGAACATAGATCATAGAGGAGTACAACACAAGAACAGGCCATTCGGCCCACAGTCCTGTGCTGAACCAACTAAAAGCAACATCAAAAACACCCAAACGCTATTCCCACCTACCATCACTATGTCCATATCCCTCCATCTTCCTTACATCCATGTGCCTGTCCCAAACGTCTCTTCAAAGCCTCCAATGTATTTGCTTCTACTACCATGCGAGGAAGCATATTCCAGGCACCTACCACTCTCTGAGTCAAAAACTTACCCCTCACTTCCCCTTTGAACCTACCCCCTCTCACCTTCAATGTATGCCGTCTGGTATTAGACATTTCAACCCTGGGCTACAGGTTCCCAACCATTGAGTACGTAGACATGAGAAGCTGTCATAGAAAAGCAGCATCCATCATCAGAGATCCCCACCACCCTGGCTCCGCTCTTCTTTCGCTGCTGTTATCAGGCAGAAGGTACAAGAGCCTCAGGACTTTATGCCACTAGGCTCAAAAACAGTTACTACCCCTCAACCATCAGGCTCTTGACCAAAAGGGGATAATCACACTTACTTGCCCAGCCATTGATCGATCTCCACAGGCAATGATCTCACTTTAAGACTCTTTATCTTGTTATCTCATGTTCTCATCATTTATTGCTGTAATAAACATTGAGAGAGAGAGAGAGAGAGAGAGAGAGAGAGTGAGAACAGATCAATGCGCAAAGATAAGTTATCAGTTCATGATTTAGTGCTAAGGAGAGTCATCGTAATGGTTCCAAACATTACACTTCCTCCCCTTTTCAATTAATGTAACATAAAACTGCATATGTAACAAAACATTCAATTTCCCTTTAACAAGCTGTATTCAGATAAACATGCTTTCACTATTACAGCTGATAATTAACATCACTATACTGAAGGTTCAGCTTTTTGGGTGGCACTCCGATCCATCTTTCAGAGAGTGTGACAAGATGGCTCCAATGCCACAAGGTGATGCATCGCATGCTGGTCTGATGGGCAGAAATTGGTCACAATGACTGAACAGTTCACCTGAGGTTATTAGTTTCTTTGTCTCCTTGAATGCTCTTTCACATCTTTCTGACCATTCCCACTTCACTCCTGTCTGCAAGAGTGTGTAGCGCTGTGGCAAAATGTGGGGGAAACCAGCGGTAGTAGCTCACCAGGCCCAAGTGTAACCTGAGTTGTGACATGTTTTCTCACTTGGGTGCCTGCAGCATTGCTGCAGTCTTCTCTTGTGACTTATCAATGACAAGTCCACGATATGAGATTCCATTTTTGAAAAACTCACGTTTTTCTCTCTTTGTGCACTGACCATACTCACCCAGCCTGGTAAGAACTTTACCAAGGTTCTAGGGGTGCACGTCATCATTCTTGCCGGTCACGATGATGTCGTCATGGTAACATTGTGTTTCTGGGATATCTTGGAGCACTTGGTCCATTGCTCTTCATCAATTTGCTGGAGCTGATGTGATGCCAAAGATGAGACGATCATACTGGAACAGTGCCTTGTGAGTGTTGATTGTGAAGGAACTTCCTGCTTGACTCCTCAATCTCCATTTGCAGATCGGCTTGTGACAAGTCAATCTTTGAAAACCTCTCCCCGCCTGCCACCAATATGTAAGTATATCTTCTATACTTACCAGGGGATACTGCACAGTATTCAGCACATTCACGTGAAAGAGCAAATGGAAAGGATGTGGAAGGTTGAAGTCAGAGTAATCCTGGTGGTGACAGGATCACTTGGAGCTGTGACACCTGGACTGGGAGAGTGACTCCAACAAATCCCAGGAACAACATCAGAGATCTCGGTCCGGAAGAGTGCACTACCAGGACAGCAAGGATACTGCATCAAATGTATAAGCTCCCAGGCCTCTGGTAGAAGACCTGAGATTGAGGGAAAAATACACATACCCACCATCCGTAAGGGGTGAGAAAAAAAGCAGTGCAAAATTACAGGAAATAAAAAAGTGGTGAGGTAGTGTTCATGGGTTCTATGTCCATTCAGAAACCAGCTGACAGAGGGGAAGAAGCCGTTCCTGAATTGTTGAGTGCTTGAGCTGTCTTCAAAATGAGGCAGACGCAGAAATGGTATGATCTCAGTACCGGTTCTTAAGGAATATAAAAGGTCTGAAAGGTCTTCCAAGCAGAACAAACAAGTTAGATAATTAAGTGACATATTCATGTACACATTTCCCCAAGCAACAAATAATCTGCTGTACATAAAGTATAAGCTAATTTGTAAAGTTTATTAATGACGAACAAACTAATTGAATTTATTTTATTACTGGAGAGTCCAACAACTGTAACAAGAAAAGGATTTAAATACAACATTAAGGGCCATCACCATCTGTCAAGTGCCCATGTATCATTGCTGACATCAGGGAGGAGGCTCGGGATCCTAAAGATCCACAATCAGTTACTCAGAAACAGCTTCTTTCCCCACGATCAAATTACTGAACCGACCATAGCACCATTTCAATATTCCTTTTACGTTGCACCTTCATCTATTCTGCAATCATGAGTAATTTTTCACCCTAGCACAGTACTGCTGCTGCAAAACAGCAAATTTCACATCAGATAAGACAGCGATAGTAAACCTGATTCTGATTCACTAGCGCAGAGTCGAGACATTATTTTGATTGATAATGAGTTTCAAGAGAAGAAGTTCCTGTAAAATTCATCATCATTAAAAATTCATGAATTAATTTCTTTAACTTCTTCACTCAGAGGGCGGTAAGTGTGTGGAACGAGCTGCCAGCGCAAGTGATGCTTGAAAGTTCGATTTCAACATTGAAGGGAAGTCTGGACAGGTACGTGGATGGTAGGGTACAGGGGTCTGTGGTCCTGGTGCAGGGAGTAGGCTGTTAAAATGGTTTGGTATGGACTAGATGGGCCAAAGGGCCTGTTTCTGTGTGGTACTTTTCTAATTGCAAGATTAAAGTGAATTATACTCTACATCAGCAAAACCTGTGGCTTTATAAATTCTGTGTGGTTGAACGTCATCTGATTTCATGCCATTGTGACAAGATGCATTGTAGAAGACAACTGAAAGTTATTGAAACATTAAAAGTATTAAATAATTCCCAAAAAAAGTTTGTTGGGGATCATTGTTATGACTATATCAGTACAAGTAAGAGTAGAGTTTTACAGTTTCCTACGTCTACCCCGTTTCGATGCACAGTCCCCTAGTTATAAAGGCTTTTATGCTATTATTCTTTTAGATTATAGTTTATACTTGATTCCTATTGGAGAATATTACTTGTGATATTATTAATACACTGTTCTTAAATGAGAAGTATTATCGACATTCTAATGGGCCTTGACAAAGAGGGTGTTTCTCCTGGTTGAACTGCCAAGAACTGTGAGTAACAGTCTCAAAATAAAGTTCAAAGTAAATTTCACTTTCTTGCGATAAATAAATAAATAAATAAACAAATAGATAGATAAATAAATAAATAAATAAATAAATAGATGGATAAATAAATAGATAAATAAATAAATAAGCAATAAATGTTGATAATAAAAGATGAAGAGTCCTTGAAAGTGAGCCCTTTTGGGTGAGTGAAGTTTCCCCTTTGGTTCAAAAGTCTGATGGTTGAGGGGAAACAACTGTACCTGAACCTGGTGGTGTGGGTCTTGAGGCTCCTGAACCTTCTTCCTAACGGCAGCAGTGAGAAGAGAGCCCGGCCTGGGTGGCGGGGATTCTTAATGGTGGATGCCGCTTTCCTGCAACAGTCCTCTCTGTAGATTTGCTCAATGGCTTTATCCATGATGGTCTGGGCTGGATCCGCTACTTTTTGAAGGCTTTTCTGTGCAGGTGCATTAGCATTCCCAAACCAGGCCTTGATGCAACCAGTTCATATGCCCTCCAGCACGCATCCACAGAAGTTTCTCGAAGTTTAAGACGACGGTCTGAATCTTCCCAAACTTCCAAGAAAGTGGAGGTGCTGCCGTGCTTCCTTCAGCATGGTACTTGTGTGCTGAACCCAGGACAGATTCTCTGAAATGGTAACACTGAGGAATTTAAAGTTGGTGACCTTTGATCCCCTGATGAGGAATGGCTCCAGTTTCCTCCTCCTGAAGTCAATAATCATTTCTTTGGTCTTGCTGATGTTGTTTGATAGCAGGAATGCTGAACAAGGATTTAATGCTGAGGCTTCATAAGACACTGGTAAAATCGCATTTGGAGGATTTGGGCCCTTACCGAAGAGAAGATGTGCTGGCATTGGAGAGGGTCCAGGGAATGTTCACAAGAATTATCCCTGGAATGGAAGGGTTAACATATGAGGAGTGTTTGGTGGTTCTCAGCCTGTACGATCTGGAGTTTAGAAGAACAAGGGGGATCTCATTGAAACCTATTGAAAATTGAAAGGCCTAGATAGAGTTGATGTGGAGAGGATGCTATAGTGGGAGAGTATAGGACCAGAGGGCACAGCCTCAGAATTAAAGGGCATCCATTTAGAACAAAGATGAAGAAACATTTCTTTGGCTGGAGAGCAGTGAATCTGTAGAATTCATTGCACAGACAGATGGGTGGACCATATTTAAGGTTGATAGCTTTGTAATTAATCAGGGTGTCAAAGGTTGTGGGAAGAAGGCAGGAGATTGGGATTGAGAGGAAAAATAAAGCAGCCATGATGGAATAGTGGAACAGACGTGATGGGCTGAATGGCCTAATCCTGCATCTGTGCCTTATGGTCTTACGTTTGTTATTGTGACAACACTCAGCTGGATTTACAATCTCCTCCTATATGCTGATCCGTCACCAAGTTTGATTCAGCCAATGACAGTGGTGTAATCAACAAACTAAAATATTGCAACGGAGCTGTACTTAGACTCACAGTTGTAACTATAAAGCAAGTAGAGCAGAGGTGAAGCACATAGCCTTGTGCTGTACCCATGCTGAGGCAGATTGTCGGGGAGATGTTGACAATCTGAACTGACTGGTGTCCGCTAGTGAGGAAATCCAGGATCCAATTGCACAAGGAGATGTTGAAATCTAGAACTTGAAGTTTATTGATAAGGTTAGAGGGGGTGATAATATTGAATACTGAGCTGTGTTCAATGAAGAGCACCCTAACGTGTGCACCTTCACTGTCCAGCTGTTCCAGGATTGAAGAGCCAATGAAGTGACTTCTGCTTTTGCTCTGGTAGGAAAATTGAGGTAGATCGAAGTCACTTCTCAAGCAGAAGTTGATATGTTTCATCACCAATCTCTCAAGGCACATCATCACAGTGGTGGATTACAGTCATTGAGCCAACTTGCCATGCTCTTCCTAGGCATTGTTATAATTGAAGCCTGCTTGAGGTAGGTGGGTACATCAAACTGCCAAAGAGAAAGTTTAAGGATATCAGTGAGCACTCCAGCCAGTTGATCAGCACAAGTCCTTTGTACTTGGCCAGTGATTGCACATGGGCTGACCGGTTGCTTTCCGTGGGTGATCCCTCATGAGGGATGCTCACACGTCAGCCTTAGAAACTGAAACCACAGCGGCATCGGGGGCTGTGGGAGTTCACAAAAATGCCTCCATGCTTTGATGGTCAAATGGAGCATAAAAGGCATTGACCTCGTCTGGAAGTGGTCTTGCTGTCACATACGTTGCTTGGTTTCACTCTGTAGGAGGTGAGCGTGTTCAAGCCCTGCTACAACTGTAGAGCATCCTCCAGAGATTGAAGATTGAAGTTTGCTCCAGAAATGCCGCTCGACGTGTGCAATGACTTACTGGATTGTATACCTGGACCTCTTGTATTACTTAGAATGGTCGAAGTGATTGACCATTCAGGATATGGTCATAGAGTCATAGAGCTCTGTGACCCCCCCCCTCTGAAATGTCATGTTTTGTGCTCTGAAAAGTTAATCGAAAGAAAGACACAAGAGCCCATGGGTGATATGCCCTATGGCAATCTAGTTGGTGCAGGCCAATTTTTCTGCCCGTCCCTATCTATCATAGGAACGAGAAGAATTTTCTTCACCCATCATATAGTGATTAGCTGGAATTCTTCTCTCCAATATCTCCAGTGATATAAAAGATCAAAACATAATGTCATCAAGGGGATTGAAGAATAATGAATTCGGGCAGGACAATGGTAACAAGGTAAAAGAATAAGCAATATTATAATTAATGAGCAGCAAGCATGAAGGACTGAGTGGCCGGAAGTGCTCCTGTTTCTAATATAGTTATAATTCAATAGTTCAATAGTTTCATTTAATATCAGAGAATGTATACAGCATACAACCTGAAATTCCTGTTCTTCACAGACAACCACAAAAACAGAAGAGTGCCCCAAAGAAAGAGTGACAGTATAAAGGTTAGAACCCCAAAGCCTCGACAAACCCCAAAACAGTGAAGCATCGGCCCTCCCCCTCCCTGACTTACTTCAGCATAAAAGCATCAGCACGCCCCACCCACCAAGCAAGCAATAGTAAAGCCCCCCCATAAAGACCATGATCTGCAGAACAACAAAATCTAATCACTCACCCGACAATTCGACGTACCACAGGCTCTCTCTCTCTATCTCTCTCCCCCTAATGAAGGGGTGGAGAGGTGTCACTCAGTGAAATGGGATACATAAACAAATCCACTCAATGATTTACAGCGTTAAAGTCTGCCATGTTGCTTTTTATCCGAGTTCTTTGACTCGAGAGTCGGCAATAAACTCTCCCCCACCGATGACAGAAAGAGAGAGAGAGAGAGAGAGCGAGTGATTCACCGACAATGGAGTCCCCTCCCCAAAAGATGATCCACTGTTCCCGATATTCTGTTTTTCCCTGTGATGCTTCATTCGGTGACACCAGCGTAGAAATGGCTCATTCCCGGGGCCACAAAGCCTCGGAGCCCAAGAGGTGCGCTCGATCTTCGGGGCGTGTTTTTGGGATGTCGAGAAACAACCAGTTGGTGAGCCCCAAGAGAGGGAACCAGCTTCGTAAAGAACCAAAGTTCATATGCAGCTCCAGGTCAGGGTCTTTGACAGAAGCCCGCCCGCCTTAAAAGAAAAAGTGAAACTTTAAAGGGAGAAATTAAGCTGCTTCTGCCGATGAACTGGAAGAAGCTGCCAAAGAGAAGCTAAAGGGAATAGCCGATATAACACAGTGAAGTTAAAAAACGTCTAAGAAAATACTGGAAATACTCAGCCGGTCATACAGCGTCTGTGGAGAGAGAGGCTAAGTTTGTGCTTCAGTCTGGGCACCTCTCATTGTGATCAGGAGACGGCTGCTGATGGGAACTTGAAGATGCCTCTCCCATCATGTAGGACAGTTTAGATTGCCTTTCAGGCGATGAAATGTATCTTTCTTTGCTCGTCCAGTGATATTTCCCTCTTCAGAACAGTACAACCTACATCAGTTGTTTGCTAGAATTCCTGACATTCACCTCAACAATTCACTCCAGCCCTCCGCTGCTATCAGTGAGAGAACAAACTTTAATTGGTGACTATTGTTGCCTTCACCCTGTGGTCACAAAGTAAAATTAAGTAGAGCTTTTATTATGATAAGCCAAAAAAAAAAATGGTATTCATTGTGATTCCGTTCCTGGGGTTGGTTTAAATACACTGTTATACGCCTTTAATCAATGTTCTTGCTACATGTCAATTATTGCTTTGTTACATGCATGCCAAACAAGTAAAACATTCAGCAAGCATATTATAATCTTTTTTCAATATCTGTATCAACTTATGTTTAATTGTTTACCCCTTGCGGGAACCAAAGGAGTGAATGGATTCATTACAATGTTCAAATGTTCCTCCCTTTTTTCTCCTGGATTCTTTATACTTCCTGTTGTCAGGCACAGCTGTGAGATATGCTTAGTTCACACCACATCGAAAAGCATCGTGTTGTGGACAAGCAGTGCTGTTGAAAGTGACTGCTACAGCCTAGTTAATGTGGAATGACACAATTTGCACTTTGTTTATGTGGGAAAGTTCAACCTCCCAGCAAGAGGTTTTTAAGCCCTGTTTAGGGGATTTTATCTGCTAAGGGCTATTTTCTTCAGTCAGTGCACAATAACTGCACATTTAGCAGAAAGGGAAAAAAGGATATAAGATTTTTGAACAACAAACAAGATTCTTGAGGTGTATTTACTGCAATTACCCATTAAAGAATTCTTTTTTACTCCCAGCTGATGTTAGATTAAAACCTCTTGCAGCTCTGTTTCATCTATACATATTTTGTTTATTTTAAATTTCACAAGTAGATTCTAGTTAAAGAGATCAACTGAATGGCTCTGTCCATTTATCATCAAAGTATGTATGCATATACAACGATGAGACTCATCTCCAAACAGATAGCCACAAAACAAAGGAGTCTAATCTCAAGGTTGCCTATGTAAACATTTCTTCTCCGCGCCTTCTGGCGCATCAGGCAGCAGCCTTGCCATTTCTTTAGCATTTGCCTGTTTTTCAGGAGGCCAAGTTGTTAGCTCGACACTCAACCCAGCACGGATGGGAAGTGTGCGAGGAGCCGGCCGGATTTGAACCTGAGACCACTTGCCTCGAAACCTGGTGCGGATGCCACTACATCTCCTGCGGGCTATATGTATAAATACTTAGATAATAAATGTACTTTGAAATTTGAACTTCGTACAGTGAGCTGTGCGTTTGATTCATTTATTTATATAGAATCTACTTGTGAAGTTAAAAATCGTGCAAAGAATTTATAGATAAAACAAAACTGTGAGGTGTTTCATATAATTTAGGGCTTCGGTCTGACAGCTGCTGGGAGTAAGAAAATGAATTCTCTAATGGGTAATTGCAGCCAAGCCACTGGCACTTGCCATTTACATGAGTGGACGTGCTTGGAATGGCTTGTGTGAGGCGAGCTTGCTCCCATATTCTGCCAGAACTTAAAGCTGAATAAATTCAGGTCGGAGCACCGGCTGATTTCCCAAAAGAATAGTCCTCTCTGTTGGAGCTGACTTGAATCATGCTGGCTTTCCATTGCAATGCTGAGGTAGAGGTAATTGACAGCCCTTTAGAAACGGCCAACACAGGGGCTTTTTTTTAAAGGATTGATTTTAAAATTACATTGCCCTCGGGTCCTTGATGGCTGGGTTTGAAAACGCAGCCTTTAAAAATTGTTGTAATGAGATCACCATACCTTATAGTCCCAGCATGGGTGTCTTGGATGTGGGAATGACATGGGAAACTATGAAAATGTGCCCTGAAAGTAATCAGATTCATTTAATAAAAGACTTCTTGTTTAATGTGATTTGCTTTTGATTGTTTCACTCTTCCTGAGGGCTTTAGCATATGCTGAACAAAGGCACATATCAAGTGCAGTCTTACAAGCCAGTGAAGAGTCAGAATAAAAACAATGAGGCTGGGTTGAGATCTCCCTTCATTCTGCTTACATTTATTTCCCTTTCTACGTTGACCCTTTCCATCCTGACAGCCACGATACTGACCTGTAAACTCAAAGCAGCTGAAGACACGTTCGGCGGCACCTTGGCGGATTTTACTAACTCATAGAGTCCGTGGTTAGCACAGCGCTTCAAGTATCAGCCACCCAACTTCAATTCCCATCACTGCCTGTAACGAGCTTGTACGTTCTTCCTGCAACTGCAAGGGTTTCCTCCAGGTGCTCCAGGTTCCTCCCACAGTACAAAGATCTACCGGTTGATAGGCTGATAGGTTGTTATACATTATCCTGCGATTAGGCTGGGGTTAAATCAGGGCATTGCTGGGTGGCACAGATCAAAGGGCCAGAAAGGTCTATTCTGCGTTGTGTCTCAATGAATAAATAAATAAGTGATTTACTCCCACAAAGTGATTATGATGGGGCAATCCAAATAAAATATAATCCTGTATAGTGACTACCATGTCCTGAGACAGCAGGCATTATTAAACTCATTGTATTCTAAACTGGTTCATTAAGTTGTCTCAAGACGATCTTCAGTTCATTTCCTGAAGGACAAAAAAAAATCCTCTGCCTATTACACACAAATTGCAGGGAGTGTTCGGTTCCTGCAGGTTAAGTGAACTTATCTGGTTTCTTACACTAAGATGAGCACTGCAAAAGTTCTCACAGATAATTATTTGACTCTCTTGCTATTGCTCACGTTCAGCTGAGCAGCTTGGAATGGGTCCTCGATTTCACCACATTAACAGCACCGCAAACTGTTGGGGTAATTGGTATTGAAGTGTGGCATTTTCAGATATTAACTCACCATATCCTGCAGATTGGACTTAGCTCTTTCACCAAGGGCATAGCATATACATTTGATTTAGTAGCATTTGATGATGGATAAAAGATGAGCGGAGGTTTTACAATGCAAAACTGTACTGAATATCAGTCTGAGAAATGTTCACATATCCATTAATTCTATTCGTATCTACGTAACTATTCCATCACTAGAACAAAGATCACAACTTCTCTAATTCTGGCCTTTTCATCGTCCTTAATTTTTATTACTCCACACTTGTCATCATCTCCAAGCTTTGATCTCCAGATTTCTCTTCCACCTCAGCCTCTGCAGCTCGTTATTTTGTTTCATTACTTCTTTGATCATTTGCCCACACTGCCTTGAATGTACTGACAGCGGCTGAACAGGGAATGCCGGAAGAACTCAGCAGGTCAAGCAAGTCTGCCGCAGGATCTCAACCCACTATTTGCCAATTTACTTATTGAGATACAGCACGGAGTAGGCTCTTCCGATGCTTTGTGCAATGTCACCCATCAATCCTCTGCTTTAATCACAGGCCAAGCTACAAAGACCAATTAGCCTACCAACCTTCGGACTGTGGGAGGAAACTGGAGCACTCAGAGGAAACCAGTCACAGGGAGAACAGACAAACTCCTTACAGGCTACGGTGGGAATTGAACCCGGGCTACTGGTACTGTGAAGCATTGTGCTAACTGCTCGGCCACTGTGTCGCCCTGTTGCCTGACTTGATGATTTCTCCCAGTGTTCTGCTTTTTATATCAGACTCCACTGTCTGTGGTCACTTTTGTGGTCATGTCAGTGACTGAGTAGATGTGTCAAGATTTATAACTCGCGGTAAGCTGTCCGTTGTGCAATTAAATCAATTTACTTAGAAAATTACAGCAATTTCTCCAGAGAAACACAATAACTAGAATCATAGAACATGTTGCATGAAAACAGGCCAATCAGCCTAACTGGTCAATATCAAATATCATTATTTATAATTTGTACAATATGTGTAAACTCTGCAATCTCAGTCACATACAATACTATTTTCACCAAGGTTTATTGTACTCAGTTATCTATAGTCTAAGTATCTTTGGCCTTGTGATATATAAATAATCTTTTTTGTATTTGACCTATTTAAGTGTGCATCAAATTACATCCAAGACAATATATTAAAAACATGTTTTTGTTTTCCCTACATAGCAATGAGAAATACCACCAAATCTACTTCAAGAACATCTTTGAGAAAATCTATCCTGCATATATTGTGTAAGTTCCATTCTTGTCCTCATCTCTGCGCACTCACTCTACTATGCAGTCTCAGCTAAGCTCATGGAACAGCACCTCACTTTTGACTAAGCACATAACAGCCTTCCAGGCCCAACAATTTTATGTAATGAAAATTATTACCCTTTTCTGTTTTTGATTTGGAATCCCACCATTATCTAGCAATTTCGGATAATCCTTGTATTCTTCCTGTTTATTCCTCCTTGAGGGCAATCTTTCATTTCTTTCCTTGCTCAATTGCAAATCTGTTCAACTTTGTATGATCATCCCTTCTGTCAACTAATCAACTTCATTCCACCCTGCTCTCTTCTTCACCCTCTCTCAGCACAGAAAATTATTTTGCCCAACTAGTCCATTCCACCAAAATTCCATCTAATCTAATCCCATTCACCTAAGTTTGAGCCAAAATACTCTAAACCTTTCCTATCCCATTTACGTATTGAGATACAGCATGGAACAGGCCCTTCCAGCCTTTTTCCCCATGCTGCCCAGTATTCCCCTCGTTTAATCCTAGCCTAAGTAGTGGTTAGCACAATACTTTACAGTGCGGGTGACCCAGGTTCAATTCCTGACACTGCCTGTAAGGAGTCTCCTTAAGACTGTGTCGGTTTCCTCCGGGTGCTCTGGTTTCCTCTCACAGTCCCAAGACATACAAGTTGGTAGGCTACTTGGTCATTGTAAATTGTTCTGTGATTAGGCTAGAGCTAAATCAGGGAATTGCTGGGTGTTGCAGCTCACAGGGCCAGAGGACCCAACTACATGCTGCATCATAATCAATTAGTTAATAATTAAACAAACAAATAAATAGATGAATGAATGAATAGATAGACAATAAGTAAATAAACAAACAAATAAATATGTTGTTAATCTATAGACTCTCCACGGGCTTCCACCCAGATACAAGTAACCTGTACCTGGCTGGAAGAACTAGAAGAGTTTATTAATCATATATGTTGGAAAAACAGTCCAATTTCTATACTCAATGGCCTATCTAAGGAATGCCTGCTGCCAAAAACTTTCTTCACCACCCTGTCTAATTGTGAACCATTTACTTATAGTCCTTTTTCATGTTGTTAATGTACCTGCCTCAACCACTTCCGCTGGCAGCTCATTCCATCTGCTCACCGCCCTCCGCGTGAAAACAATGCCCCCTCAGGTTGCCTCCCACCCTAAACCTATGAGTTCTGTTTTTTAATTCCTTAAATGTTTGGGGTAAAAAAAGCTTTGTGTATTGACTCTATCTAAACTTCTCATGAGCTTATACACTTCTCGTTCTCCTATGCTGTAATGAAAATAAATCCCAACTTGCTCAACCTCCGTCCATAAATTAGGTCCAAGAGTCCCAGCAACATCCTTGTAAATCTCTTCTGTATTCTTTCCAGTTAATGGCATCTTTCCTATAGCAGTGACCAAAACTGAACAAAATAATCCAAAATGCAGCCTCACCAAAATCTTTTACAACTGCAAATAACATCCAACATCTATACACAACACCAGCTGCCAAAGGCCCTTTTCCCCACCCTGTCTAGTTGGATGCCACTTTCAGAGAACCATATACTTGTTCTCCTAGGTTCCTCTGTTCTACAACTATTTATCATCAAACTTCCCCATCCCTGCTGAAAGGTCACCTGTCTTCCTTTCCACAAATAGCGTTTGACCTTTGTGTGTACTTTCTGTTCTCATTTGAGTCTTATGGCATTCGCAGTCAGTTGTTTCTGTGCACATGGAAGTCTTAATATTTGAACATAGGTTACAGTGGTTACTTGTCAAATAATCACTTTGTAACAAACCTCTACAACAGACAGCAAAAATATATAGCTGTTTGAGGAGCTCAGCAGGTCAGGCAGCAAATGTGGATGGAAGTGGTCAATAGGGTTAAGACTTCCATATTGTCTGCCATAACTCCCTTTGACAGATACATAACTAATATATTTGTCCGTATGACATTATAGCCAAGCAGTTGTATTTTATGAACTGCCCCTTATTAAGACAAATTAATTCAAATTTTTAACATGCTACTTTCGAGGAGCCTGAGTAAAGGGGGAATGATTAAAATGAAGAAACTGTCCCTTGTTCCACTTTGCGAGTTTTACTGGGGTTGATGGGAGGCTGCCTCCAAGAGGACCATAACCTCGTCGTGGTTTGGAGGCTTGCGTGCCTCAATGACCCGGAGAGCTACTGTACGTTGGCTGGATTCAGGGCTTCATGCTTTGGCG
The DNA here is from genome assembly GCF_030144855.1 of Hypanus sabinus. NCBI lineage: Eukaryota > Metazoa > Chordata > Chondrichthyes > Myliobatiformes > Dasyatidae > Hypanus > Hypanus sabinus. Next base: position 14,849,532 of record NC_082724.1, read on the forward strand.
CTTGGTAGGGCCATCCATGCCAAACAGGTCAACTGGTAGAGGCCAGACTAAGAGTGGTCCAGCAGCTCTTCAGGTTTAGGGATTCAGATCAGAGCTAACAACCCTGATAGGCAATTACGGAAACAGCAATGAAGAATCTTTCTACATCTGAGAGTGAGTCTCCTCTGGGACTTGGATAACCAACAGCAGTGAAAACCAAGCTACTGACATGATGAAGGAAGCCATGAGCACTGCCAGAGATGCAGGACCTTCATGGCAACCCTAGAAGCCAGCGGGGAATGGGGAGTAGAGGGAGATGATAAGTTATGCTCTGCTAAGACTAGTAGAATTAAATATATATTTATGTAGCCTTGGACCATATGAAACCTTGCAGCCTTTAAACCAGCCACTCCACCCATCACAACTAACATTACTGCTTGCAGCATTGTCTTGGGTGACATTTGGGCTGAAAGAAGGATCTTGGCCCCAAACATAGACTGCTTACTCTTTCCCACAGATGCTGCCTGACTCGCTGAATTCCTCCAGCAATTTGTGTGTGTTGCTTTTTCCTACTCTGCTGGTGAATTGCAAACGAATTGACCATCAATATTATGCTGACATTGACCAAGCCTCCAAAGTCTAAATTTTACAAGGCTCATTATCTGATTTGAGGTATAAATCAAAGCAATGGCCTTTCTGCAAAAGAGATCTGCAAAACATAATCCAAATATGCTTGAAGTTACTGTATGCTGCCCAGTGCCGAGCAGCAAATGAACTATGAAGAAACTGAGCTCAGAAACAGTGAGTGGGAAAGTGTAATGGCCTCATTGGCAACTGTGGAGCAACGTAGCGGAGAAAATGAAAACAAAGGCAAGCACTAATAAAAGGACAGAATGTCATTCTCCTTCAGGCACTCTGCTGCAAATGAAATTACTCTCTTGAAATGTCAGTGCAGTGATTGCTCAATATGATTAAACTCCTTCCATTCCTCTTGTGTAGTCATGCAAACAGTTATATAATAAAATGATATGAACTGACTACATGAGGCAAAACTGATAGATATTGATTGTTTACATAGTGCATTGGTATTATTTACTAGTAACTACACAATTTGTTCTTTTGATGATCCCAGCAATGGATATTTTGCATTGGGTTTGCAGTGCCCAGTTTTGCCTGGTCCTCACAGACGTGACACTGAACATTTGACCACAATTCTCCATTTAAGCCTTTCTGTCTTTGGCCAAGATTTTCTGTCACCGCACACTCAACAGAAACATGGCTCCAGAACAACATCCTGGCACCACCAAACTTCGGGCTTTGCCACTCAGGGATGTGCTAATATTGGTTTGTGACTGTGTTGCACTTTATCACAACTGCATAGTATGACTATATGGACTCTATTTTACTGTGTGTCATTGAATGACAATAAACTTGAACTTAAACTGGAAAGAGCAACCTCTCATATATGGTTTGGCTTTTGACCCAAAAGGTGGATCTTAGTTTTAGATCATAATCACCCCTTTTATCATCTAGAACAGCAGGTGCTGTTAATGCAAGCGGACTGCATGAGAGGAACTGAAAGTTTAAAAGGTTCAGAGGTTCTTTTTATTGTCAAAGTCTGCATGTATGGTACAACTCAGATATTTGTCTTCTCCAGAGAGCCATGAAATACAGAAAATACACAGGAGCTGTTGAAAGAAATGACATCAACAGCCGCCCCCTTATGAAAAACATAAAGAAATAAAATTTGCAAACCCCAAGCCCCTCACCCACTCCCTTGTACAAAATACTAACAGATTGCCCCCCTGGAAAATGGCAGATGGAACATCAAAAACCCCTACCCCCCAATCCCCCCCTTGCAAAAAAAGCAGCGATGATAACATCAAATTCCCAGCCCCCTTCCAGAAAAAAAACAGATAGTAACATCAAACCCCCAACCCCTTTTCTTGCAGAAAAAAGGCAGTGACAATAACATCAAACCCTCACCCCACCAACACCCTCCCGGCAAAAAATGACAGTAACATCAAACTCCAAACCCCCCCTCTCATACATGAAAACAAACAAATCACCCACACAGATAAACACCAATGATAGCATCAGATCTCAAATCTCCAACTCCTCCCTCTCTCAAAAAGTAACCCACTGATTGGCACCAAGAAAGAAGCACCAAAAACTGAAGAAGACCGATATAAAGTGCAGTCCGATAATCACACAAATCTCAGAATATTAAAAACATCCTTCCGTCAGCATTCGAGGAGTGCGACCGCACGCACTCTGCCATTCCGTGAAGAGTGCCCGCCATGCCGGGTCCGAATGCTGCCAACCCAACTACCAAGAGAGGAAGGAGGAGGAAAGCCAGGCTGGTTTAAACTTTCTTTCTTTTTCAATCTTTTTATTGATTTTCATATATACACAAAAAAAAATAACATAGTAATAAGTAAGTTGTAAATACAATAGACTTGAAATCACATTGATAATAAGATAACAATATCCTACTAAACATCAACAGAAGAGAATACCTTAATCAATCAAGTCTACATGATTATATGAAAAAAAAACAAAAATAACCATTAAAAAAGAAAAAAAATATTAAAAATATGTGAAAAAAATATATATTAAAAAAAAACACTAAACTAAACTAACATGAGCAATAATAACAGTTTACAAGTATATGATAGTGTCAAAGAACTCTGGAACTCTATACCTGAACATGAATAAGCAGAGAGAAGGTCTGGAAAAGGCCAAATTAATTCATATGAAAATGTCTAATAAACGGTCTCCAAGGTTTAAACTGACTGGAAGGCGATAGTAACTCAAATAGCCACACATTACAACAATGGTGTGTGGGAGAGCATCACTGAATGCACAGCATGTCGAACCTTGAAGTGGATGGGCTACATCAGCAGAAAACCACAAACATACACTCAACGGTCACTTCATTAGGTACAGGAGGTACCTAATTAAACAGCCACTGAATTTGCTCTCATTTCTAAACTCATGCTGGAATGAAGGTCGCTGATGAAGCTGCTGTGCCCCTAGGTCACAGTCCTGAAGAATGTCCATGGTGCTGCAGTGGGTGAGTGAACCACCTGCTTTCTGCATGGGAAGACTAATGCCATTGCTCTGCTCTTCTCTTACCGACGATCAGTTCCAGTTTTACCAGGGATCCTTGATATCATCCTCAATCAAATCAGTCTTAATATCAGGGCATTCACTCTTGGCCCATCACTAAGTTCAGCTTGGACCAAGGCCACGATGGGGCCTGCAATGGAATAGTGCTGTCAAGACCCAGACTGGGGAAGGGTCTTAGTCTGAAACGTGGACTGTTTATTTCTGTCTGTAGATGCTGCCTGACCTGCTGAGTTCCTCCCACGTTTTATTTATTTAGCAATACAGCACAGAGTAGGCCCTTCTGGCTCCTTCAAGCTATGTTGCTCCAGCAACCCCCGACAAAGCTGAATATCCCTAACCTAATCACGGGGACGGTTTGCTATGAGCTCTCATTTCTAAACATGCTGGAATGAAGGTCACTGATGAAGCATATGCTGATTATCAAGCACTCAGGCATTAATCCTTCACTAATTCCATTGTCTCTCTGCTTTCCCCATAGAATCTGCCACTCACCTGACCACTTTGCAGTGGGTAGTTAAACTACTGTCCCGTATACTTCTAGGTTATGGGAGGAGACAGGAGCACCTAGAGGAAATCCACATGGTCATGGTAAGAATGTACAAGTTCCACAGAGGTAACACCCTGGAGGTAAGGATTAAACCCAGGTCATTATGTTACCTTGAAATCCCAAAGTGATTACCTTAATACCATTAGATTTATTGCTGGCCTTGTTTATTCTGGTTTATGTGTGACTCCAGACCCTCATCAATGTAATTGCTGCCAACATTGGTGGGTCAAAGAGCCAATTTGCATGCTGTATAGCTATTGTTACGAACCCCGTAACTGGGTCACTTACCAGCAAAGATAGAGACGTCCGTTGAAGTCTGATAATACTATTTTTAACAGTATTTATTAGTAAAAGTATACAAAAATAATGTCAATGCAAATATACAGATAATATACGTCGTCAATACTAAATCTAAAAGTGCGGGTATAATAATAATCAGTAAGAAATAAGCTCTATCGTTGACTAGGGGATAATGTATTGTCCGATGGAAATATAAAGTTCGCTCAGTTCATGCAGGCTGCAGCCTTTGGGGACCGCTGGGGTTGCAGTGGTTGGAGAGAGAGAGAGATTTTTGGGAGAAAAACTTGCCGGCTTTTCCTTTTATGATTTCGATCTGTTGGAGTCTCGTTGGTGTGGCCATTCACTTGTGGCCTCTCCTTTAGCTAGGCCATTCTTCCGTGGTGAGTCTGCCAATCCCAGGCAAGGGAAGGACGCACACGAGCCCCCACCGGCTGTCACTATTAAACGCTGTCACGGGATTTCTAGCGTTTCTCCTGGTGCGTCTAAAGGGGTTGTTCCCCAGACCCTCTTTTATCCTTACTCATGGGGTCTCAGATGTCAATCAGGTTGGGATGATGCAATCCCTCAACCAGCCCACTCTGGTCGTCCCCTGAGGGCTTCAATGAATAGTACAGTACTCAATACACAATTCCGTCTCCAAGAGACAATGGCCGTTATCAGTGGCTTTGTTTCGCTGAGGCCAGGACACATTCCAAACCTTGTGGATTCTGCGTGTCTCTCTCTCTCATTTCCTGGGTCTCCTGACCTGAATTAATAGTGATCTTGCGATTCTCAAAAAGGAGGGGGCGACTTTGTACCCTTCGGCCCCTCAGAGTTCTCCATCTTTGTAACACTATTACTGATACCAGTTTACTTATTTGAAGTGTAGTTATGTAGGATACTTCGAAAATCATACACTCCAACTTGGCAAATCAATCCTTTTCCAATTATCACAAAAGTGCCTCTTGCAAGCTAAGTTCCACAATATCAGAGCAATGGAGTCTTTCAACAGTTTAGCTTATTTTTAAAAAGTTCAGTCATTATAATTTATATGCAACTTCCAAGCTAAAGTGACTGTAAGTCAGGTTCAGGGTGTGTGCAGCGCAGGAGGAATTGTTTTGCTAAATGTTAAAGAACCAAGAACAATAAGCAACCACAAATTAAGCATCACAATTTGGCAGAAAAATCATCATTATTACTTATAACACAGAAGCAGGTTCACAGGTTCGGTGAGTGAGACGAAAACCACTGACTATGAATAAGCGTATTAATCATTTATTTACAAACAATAAAAAATTCAACCAAACATTTAAGTTCCCCCAAGTAACACAAACTACAAAACTAAATATTCAACCAATGGTTAAAAGCACATGTGAAGCATACCTTCCCAAGGGTTCTGTAAAGTGTCTGGTGTCTTTATACCCAGAATGCTTGACACGGGACACTAGGTGCTGTGGCACACAAGCCAATCAATGGGAAGGGTAGCCACAGTCTTTAAATTGACCAATCATGATAAAAATGTCTTCTGACAAGGAGGTAAGCCATACCCCCACAGGACATTACTTTGCATAGATATTGATTATCCTGAACTGGAACAATGGTAATTATAAAGTTCAGTTGTGGTTGGGTGGCAACAGAGAAGTACCACAAATATTTTATATCTTGTCATGGAAGAACAAACTCATTAATTTTTCACATGAAGATGATGTAGGGACAAAAATGACTGCTTTATTGCTTTTGTGATCAAATCTACATGTAAACTAGAACCACCGCAATCTAAAATACGTGTTCCCTATCCAAGCTAACATTGTCTATCCAGGAACCATGGATTATTGGCAAGTGCACTGGGAACATCAATCTGTATGAGAACTTCCACTGGAGATAACTGAAACAAATACCTTAAAGTGTAAAGTAGTGGGGAAATTATTAAAGTCTGAAGAAGGTCATAAGCTATTGAGTCAGAATCAGGCCATTCAGTCCATCTAGTCTGCACTGCCATTTCATCATGGCTGATACATTTTGCTTCTCAGCCCCAGTCTCCTGCCTTCTCCCTGTATCCCAGTCAAGAATCTATCAGCCCCTGCCTTAAATATACATAAAGCCTAGACCTTCACAGCCACCGGTGGCAACAAAGTCCACAAATTCACAACTCTCTGGCTAAAGAAATTCCTTCTCATTTCTGTTCAAAAAGGATGCCTCTCTATTCTGAAGCTGTGTCCTCTGGTCTTAGACTCTCCCACCGTAGGAAACATCCTCTCCACATCCACTCTATCAAGGCATTTCAACATTTGAAGATGGCCATTGACTACAGAAAGCATTATACTAAAAGGTATCACAGCAGCTGAAACTTACCATTCTGGACATTTTCCATATCAGCTATTCAAGGGTTATGGAAACTGCTGAAAGATAGTCTGTCAACTGTTAGTCATAATCGTTTCAGTGTCAATCAATAACATTAACTACGATCAGAGGGCTCATCGGCAATGTTCTCTTTAAAATTCTGAGAATGAAAGAAGAGAATGTCAAGTTAATTGCAACACGCTCGTGCCATTTTGTTCCTCATCTATCAAAACAGCTTTTAAAATTAGCTATAATCTAGACAAGATTAACTTTGACACATGTTCACACCAGCACAAAAATTAACACTGGTCTCACGTAGGTCCGTCTACCCACTGGAATGAATAATCCCTCTCCAAAGTGTACTGCGCAGTTTAAGTTAAATTAAGTTTCTTTTCGCTCTATTTAGCAAAGTATTTCTTGTGTTTACTCCTTAGGTTATCATCCTAAAATAGAAAATCAAAAAGTCTAGAAAGATAGGGCACACGGCACCTAAGTGTTTTGGCAAACTGGATCCATAAGTGGCTTGGTAACAGGCAGATAGTGGTGAAGTGTTGTTTTGCTGACTGAATGTCTGTAACCAGTGGTGCACTTCAGGGTCTGTTTGTCATATCCTCTATGTATATGCATGGCTTGGATGAAAATTTTTGTGGTCTAGTTAATAAATAACTAATTGTATCACTAGTACTGGTGACATTGTAGATAGTGGTGTTTGTTGCACAAGGTTACAGAGGGATCAACTGGAAAGTTGGACATTTAATTCAGGTAATGCACTGCCTAATGCTGAATTGACAAGTAAATTAAGTGACAGGGATGCACGGGGGACATTGTGGTGCAAATTCATATCTTGCTAAAAATTAGGACAGAAGTAGATAGGGTAGAAAATAAAGCATTTAGCTTGAGACAAAAAAATGCTGAGGGAACTCTCAGGCCAGGCAGCATCCAAGGAAACAGTTCAGTTGATGTTTCAGGCCAAGACCATTCGGCTGGACTGTCCTGCTGAGCTCCCGTAGCATTTTGAGTGTGTTGCTTGGATTTCCAGCACCTGCAGATCTTCTCTTGTTTGTGAAAGCCTTTAGCGTGCTTGTATCCATACCTCCAAGAGAACCACAACCTTATCATCGGGTTTAGAGGCTCGCCTGCCTCCATGATCCAAAGAGCTTATGTTGGCTGGAGTCAGGGCTTAATGCTTCGGTTCTTAGTAGGGTCACCCACGACAAACAGGTCAAGGAATAGAGGCCCGAATAAGAGTGGTTCACTGGCATTCTAGGTTCGGGGGCTCAGCTCAGAGCTGGCAACTCTGACTGGTAAAGCAAAACTGTTATGGAAACAGCGATCCTTTTGCACCCAGGTGCAAAGGTATTCCTGAGTCTCCATCTGGGACTTGTGTGACTGACAGTAGTGAAAACCGAGACATGATGACATGATGAAAGAAGCCCGGAACACCGTCGGAGACGGAGGTCTTTGCTGCCCTAAATGCCAGTGGCATAATGGGTAGTAACTAGGTTGCTTGGATTCATAGGCAGGGCTATTGAGGATGAGAGTTGAGGTGTCATATTGTATCTGTACATGATATTGGTACAGCCATACTTGAATTAACGTCTGTAGTTTTGGTCATGTGTGGTGGGAGTAGAAAATGTAGAAGAGATTCACCAGGATGATCCGGATGAGTTCCTCCAGCATTTTGTGTGTGAGGGTGTTGTTCTAGATTTGCAGAATCTCTTGCGTTCCCCAGGATGTTGTCCAGAATGGAGGATACGAGTCACAAAGAGAGATTGAACAGTCTGGAATTGTCCTTAATGGAGAACAAGAGGCTGAAGGTTAATGTAAGATATACATTACATCTTCCATCTATTCCATCACCTTACCCCGCCTTATTTCTGTAATCTCCCCCAAACATTTAAACTTCCAAGGTACCTCCACACCCACTATTCATGACCATCTCTGCCTGTAGTTGCTCCACTATTGGCAGACAAGCCAAGGCCCCCAAACATCGTCATTTCATTATTTTCCTTCTTTAAAATCCCCTTAAAATGTACAGCAACAACACAGTTCACTGTGGATCAGAATGCTGCTACAGTCCCCTGCAGTGCTGTCTGTTGGAATTTTCACATTCTCTCTGTGATAATATATTCTTTTTCCCCAGGGTGCTCTGGTTTGCCCTCACCTCTCAAAGATGTGGAGGTTGGTCAGTTTACTGGTCACTATAAATTGTCTCCTCTGTATCTGTGCTTTTAGAATTGATGGAAATGTGGGGAAGAATAGGTTATTGGGGAATGAGATAGGTCTGTAACTGGCATAAGCACCAAAGCCTAAGTAGCTTCCTATGCTCTGAAATTATCTTTATGACCAACTATTTCGTCATCTACTGACTATCTCCCCATGTGGGCTTAACATTTCTTTTTACTTCGGAACACTCTGGTGAAGCAGCTTGAACCCTTTCCCAGGTTAGTGGTGCAGTTCGAAATGGCCAGGGTGTTGGGGTCGAAGGTGAGCGATGGTCCGGTTTGGATTGCTGCTCCACAGGGTTTGCTGGACTGGGGTCGTGGCCTGCCGCTGGTGGACTTCTGGATCGGCTGCAGGGATGCCAGGCTTTGCTCGGGGTTTGCTCACCCCTGGGCTGAATTGAGTCTGTGCCTGCCACACAGTCTATATTGGCTGCAGTGATGCCTGGCTTTGTGAGCTTCAGCTGTGAATGCTGCTTGCTTGTTTTTATTGTTTGCACCATTTGTTTTTTTTCTCTCTCTCTCTGCACACTGGGTGTTTGATGATATTGTTTTGTTTTTAATGGTTCTATTTGGATATCTTTATTTCGTGGCTACCTGTATGGAGACAAAGCTCAAGGATGCATAAAGTTCAGAGTTTTAAAACTTGAAATTTGTGTTCTCGAGACAGCCATGAAAACAAGAAAGAATATGAAACTCGTTCAAAGAAAAGCATCAAATACACCCCTCAAACAAGAACAAACAGCATCCCGATCATCAATCCCTTAAAAACAACCCCTCCCTGGCACGAATACCTAATAGAACACAACAGAACATCAACCCCCATGCACTGTCCCCTCACACAATAAAACAGAAAAGGAACGGGCGATAAAAAGACACGGAATATAAAAACCAAAAGTCTGATGAAGTCCACAGTCCAAGAACAGAATAGTCCAGTCCATAAATGTAGAACCACGATACTATCTGACATTCATTGAAAGAGAAGAGGGGGATGCCACACGAGGCAGAGAGGCCTACATGCCTGCCACAGCGAGACACACAGCAATAGGCTGCTCACAGAATCCTTCTCCAGCTGCAATCAAAAGGAAGGCAGTCGGCACTGAAATTCTCACTCGCTTCCACACTCATCTCGACGTCTCAATCTTCCTCAATGCTTTAATCAGTGAAATGGAGTCAAACGTCGGCTCACACCCCATCTCAAAGTTCCTTCGCATCGGGGCCTTCTGTGTACGTGTTCGCTTCCCGAAATCTTCTTGGAGACAGCAAAGAGCTGGGTCACTCAAATGATCTCCAAACTGTAAATCACAGGCTCTAACTCTAACAGTCCCAGAAAAATATTTTGAGGTGAAAAACAGACGTAACAGAAGTAAAAAGAATATTTTTGTGAGCTATCTGGAAGACGTTGTGCACTGGCACCATCTTGACTGGATGACCAGACAAAGTATACATACTCTGTTAATAAATGTACTTTGACATTCACCTTCGGATAAATGAAAGTGGCAGGAGATGCTTTAATACTAAATGACCCGTCTCAGATGATCTCCAACACAGATTCCCTTTGCTTAAATATTTTGCTGACCTGATTTTGACAAGAATAAAGTCTTGAAACTATAAATACCAGATTGTGTTGGAACGTGCCACAATAAATGTTTTCTACTCTAGCAGCACAGAAACTAAATGCGCTTAAAAACAGTCCACCTGTTTATATTCTATATTTATCACTTGAACAATTCTCTTGTCATTTTTTACCTCATTGTGTTATATTTAAAAATTGGACCTTATTTGAATTGCTTTTATCTGTTATGTTTTGTAACTCAAAAAAAAACTAATTAGAAGAAAACGATGGGAGCCCAAGCAGCACAAGTCTTAGTTTGTTCTTTACCGTTAGCGAGGGATGCACATGGTGGTGTCATGACGTATGCAACTCACTTATTTTTACATATAACCCGTAAAGAATTATTCAAATGAATTGCAAACAAGAGAAAATCTGCAGATGCTGGACATCCAAGCAACACACACAAAATGCTGGAGGAACTCAGCAGGCCAGGCAGCATCTACAGAAAAAGAGTACAGTGGATCTTTTGGGCTGAGACCCTTCAGCAGGACCAGAGACAAAAAGACGAGGCATAGAGTTACAAGGTGGGGGGGGGGGGGGAGGTTTATTTTAACAAATAATGCTTAATCAAACAATATATTTACAATATTACTCAAATACTACTGAAATTTTAAATACATAATTTTATTTTAAATGCATTTTATTTCAGAATGCTGCAAAAATTGCCACTGTAATTGTCTGTTGCAAAACCATTAACAATCAGCGCTCGCTATTGAAAGGAAATCTGAAGGGGTTTGTAACTTGAAGACAATGAAGTTTCTGGCAGTTCCGCTGATATCTGTGTGAATTAGATTCATCTTCGGTTTATTCCCAGGATGAATCTGGGGAATAAGGATATATTCCCGGTGTTGAAGCATATCAGCCTCCAAGTGGCAAACTTGGAACAGCTCCAATTTGCCTACCAAAACAATAGGACTACAGCAGATGCCATCTCATTGGCTCTTTACACCACCTGGGAACATCTGGACAGCAACAATTCATGCCTCAGGGTGCTCTTTATGGATTACAGCTCAGCATTTAATACTATCATCCCCTCAAAACTAATCAGTAAGCTCCAAGACCTGGGCCTCAATACCCCCGTGTGCAATTGGATCCTGGATTTCCTCAAGAGCAGACCCCAGTCAATTTGGATTGGCAAAAACATCTCCTCTACAATCTCCATCAGCACAGGAGCACTTCAGGGATGTGTACTTAGCTGCCTACCCTACCTGCTTTTCACCTATGTCTGTGTAGCTAAGTACGATTCTAACATTATATACAAGTTTGCTGATGACACCACTGTTGTAGGCAGTATCAAAGGTGGTGATGAATCAGCATGCAGGAGGGAAATTGAATATCTGATTGCGTGGTGTAATAATAACAACGTCTCACTCAATGTCAATTAGACCAAAGAACTGATAGTAGGCTTCAGGAGAGGAAACCACAGGTCTATGAGCAAGTACTCATCAGAGGATCGGAGGTGGGAGGGTCAGCAACTTTAAATTCCTGGGTGTCACTATCTCAGTGGAACTGTCATATAAATATAATTGCAAAGGATGCACCACAGTGCCTGCGGAAATTCGGCATGTCTTCAAAAACCTTGGCAAACCTCTGTAGATGTGTGGTGGAAAGTGTGCTGACTGGCTGCGTTACGGCCTGGTATGGGAGCACCAATGCCTTTGAGCGGAAAATCCAACAAAATGTAGTGGATTCGGCCCAGTACATTATGGGTAAAACCCTCCCAACCATTGAGCTCATCTATGTGAATTGTTGCCGTAGTAAAGCCACATCCATCACCAAAGATCCTCACCACCCCAGGGCATGATCTTTTTCTCACTGCTGCCATCAGGTAGAAGGTAAAAGAGCCTCAGGACTCACACCAGCAGTTTCAAGAACAGTTACTGCCCCTCAACCGTCAGGTTCTTGAACAAAAGAGGGTTATTGCATTCACTCTGCTTCTGGTGCTCCCGCAACCAATGATCTCACTTTAAGGTCTCTTTACCATGTTATTTCATGTTCTCATTAAATACTGCTATTTATTTATACTTGCATTAGCACAGTTTGTTGTTCATTGATCCTGTTTAGTTACTGTTCTATAGATTTGTTAAGTATGCCCGCAGGAAAGAGAATCTCAGAGTTGTATGTGGTGACATGTGCTCTGATAATAAATTTAACGTATGACCTTTTTGACTTTTGAATCCCCAAATGAAGTTCAAGAGCATATAACAAGCTGTTGAAATATAAAATGAAACCAGAAAATACTGAAAATCAAGTTCATGTCTTCAAACTAAATCTTTAATTCTATTCCTTTTTCAACAAATGAGACCGAATCTGCTGAATATTTCCAGCATACTCTGTTTGTATATCAGTAAAATCATTCCTTATTATTAGTACTATATAATTTAATTGCAGCTAACATTAATCAAACATCTAAAATCATGCTTAAACTGAAGTTACTTTGAATATCATTGTTTTTATTTCAGTGCAAACAGGCAGTCAGTTTAGTCAAACACGAGGAAATCTGCGGATGCTGGAAATTCAAACAACACACACAAAATGCTGGTGGAACACAGCAGGCCAGGCAGCATCTATACGGAGAAGCGCTGTTGACGTTTTGAAGAGTCTCGGCCCGAAACGTCGACAGTCAGATTAGTCATCCTAACCATATTTTTATCTCAAATAATATGACTAACTTTAAAAATCCTGTGTCTTTATACATATTTACTCATTTTCCATGACATTTTGTCTTTCCTAAGGATGAACTGTCAAGATGAGCTGTTGTAATAAAGAAATTGAAATAAAATTTAGAAAATATCTGGACATGAAAGAGTGAATAGCATCTGTCACACAAGATTACAAACAAGGTGAAAAGAGCAAACCTTACTCTATTTTAGAGAGAATTTGAGTAGCAACAAATTACTGCAAAACAGAGGGGATGTTGAGCTGGAGAATGAAAACAAAAAGAACCTTATTCAAATCAGACAATACAGCAATTATTTTGCAAAGAGCCATTCTGTTTTAATGCATGCAGTGTAATTTAGAGCATGGAACATAGAAGAGTACAGCACAGGAACAGGCCAACCAGCTACAAGGCAAATCAGAAACACCCAAACTCTGGTCCATCCTATCTACACCATGCCCACATCCCTCCATCCCCCTTACATCCATGTGCCTATCCAAACTTCTCTTAAAAGCCTCCAATGTATTTGCCTCCACCTCTGCACTAGGCAGCACATTACAGGCATCCACCACTCTCTGAGTAAAAAACGTACCCTTCACATCCCCCTCGAACCTACCCTCTCTCACCTTCAATGCATGCCCTCTGGTGTTAGACATTTCAACCCTGGGAAGCAGGTACTCTCTGTCCACTCTATCTGCGCCTCTCATAGTCTTATAAACCTCAATCTGACCTCCCCTCAGCCTCTGGCGCTCCAGAGAAAACAACCTTAGTTTATCCAGCCTCTCATGATAGCGGGTGCCCTCTAAACCAGGCAGCGTCCTAGTGAACCTCTTCTGCACCTTCTCCAAAGCCTCAGCTTAAGGGAATGAGAGGATTCTAACGGCAAGCGGCACCCCCAGTACATTTCAGAAATTCCTGGTCTTTAACTTCTTTTAAATGATGAAAGCGTCAAAATTGCAGTAGTTCAAGAAGGCAGCTCTTTCAATGGCAATTAAGGATGGTAATTAGATGGCTCATTCAGTAAAAACCTAAATCCCTTGAAAGAGTTAATAAAAAACACTTAGTAGGTCAGACGCATGTGTAAGAGAAACAAGAGTTAATGTTTCAAGTCAAAGACCCTTTGAGCCTTGCCTTTGTTCTGCAGTGTGATATCTCTGAACATTTATTTATTGGCCTACAGTGCAGAGTAGACCTGTATGTCCTTCAAGCCGTGCTGCCCAGCAAACCCCAATTTAATATTTGATTTTCCAAAGACTCTTTCTTGATTTCCAAAGATTCTCCTATAAAGAAATTAGCCAACGTAAGATAAACTGATTCATATATTAAAGTAGCTGATTGAGTAATTTCATGCAAAGGTGTTGTGTTTCACAACTGTAAAACACTCAATAAATATTGGATTACGATAAATTTAGAGCTGGTGTCAGGAACTCTTGCCGATCAAAAAGTGATTTTTCTTCTCAATATCATGAAATCACTGAGGAAATTGATAGTTTGATGCTGGAATCTTTCTGATGAATTGGGACTGACTGAAAGTACTATATACTGTAAATGGTTATCTTAAACCTTGAAATTCTGCGTATTTCTCAATCCCTCCTCATGTAAAGTGATGATTGGTGTACTCTTTAATCAATCAATCAATCAATTAATTAATTAATTAATTAATTCATTCATTCATTCATTCATTCATTCATTCATTCATTCATATACAGCACAGAAAAGGCCCTTCAAACTGCACCACCCAGCAATCCCCTGATTTAACTCTAGCCTGATCATGGGACAATTTACAATGACCAATTAACCTACTTTGGACTGTGGGAGGAAACCGGAGAACCCGGAAGAAACCCCTGCAGTCATGGTGAGAGCGTACAAACTCCTTACAGGCTGTGACGGGAATTGAACCTGGATCGCCTGTACTGTAAAGCGCTGTGTTAACTACTGTGCTACAATGTCACCCCAACATTCCTATCACCTCTAAGTCAGAAAACTGTGGGTTAAAACCTCTTTCTTTAATTTGTTCATGGAATATAGCGATTGCAGGCAAGGCTGGCTTTTTAGTGTTAAGTTTCTTAGTGTGCTATACAGATGGTACAAGGAACCATAAAAATGCAGACTTACTTAGCTGGTCAGATAAGTATGAAAGATTCCAGAGCAGATTTGAAAAAGAAAAAAAAAGTTTTACTTGTTCCCTGACCAATATTTTTTTCTTCAATGTACATCTAAAATATTAGTCTGAGCCAGGGACCCCACGGTTAATGGTAGGGGTCCATGACATAAAAAAGTTGGGAACCCCTGGCTTAAGCATTTGCAGCTTGTGAGATCTTCTTTGTGCACATTGACTGCTACCTTCTCCGGGTTACATTTGTGTCCAGTCTTCAAAAGTATAGCATCATGACATTATGTAATTTCTGAATCCTTAGTTCTCCGTTTGATGCGTTAGTTAATTATTGGAGCCCTTCATAAAGTTATTGCGATTAGTGTGAGTGCATTTGAAGTGGAAAGTGACAACCAGCGAGAAGGATTCCATTATCCTGAACAGCTGTTAACCACAATTTGAGGTTCAAGTGAACATATTTTTAAACTTCAGTGATTTGACAAATTGTGCTTCGATAACAAGCACAGTTTCTGTGCTGAAAGTCTGAAAGCTTTCCACAATGGCGTGTATACTGCTTTGTATTTTTTCACCTAGTTCATTTCTTAGTATTGGACTTGGGGCTCAGGGACTGATTTCCCTGGGGTGGATGATGATTGAATGTAATAGCAATTCTGTAGGCAATAAAGAATTGGTAACATTGTAACAGGAAATGAAGCGGAGATTCAGGATAGGGTGTGTAACTTGACTACTGCAGTCACTAAAATGTTATCTATTATGTAATCTGTTTGAAAAGCAGTGCAGATAAACTATCAGCACAAAAATTCTTCGGGTGCTGGAATCCCAAAGCAACACACACAAAATGCTGGAGGAACTCAGTAGGCCAAGGCAAATCCATGGAAATGAGCAAACAGTTGATGTTTTGGGCTGAGAACCTTCTTCAATAGTGGAAAGGAAGGGGGGGGGGAAAGACAGCAAAAATAAAAAGGAGGGGTGAGTGGAAGGAGGATAACTAGAAGGTGATAGGTGAAACCAGGTGAGTGGGAGAGGTAAAGGGCTGGAGAAGAAGGAATCTGATAGGAGAAGAGAGCAGTCCATAGGAGAAAGTGAAGGAGGAAGGGCACCAGGAGGAGGTGAGAGAGGTAAGAGGCAAGAGTGGAAAAGCAGAAGAGGGGAGGGGGAGGGAATGATTTTTACTGGAAGGAGAAATTGATGTTCATGCCGTCAGGTTGGAGGCTATCCAGACAGAATATAAGGTGTTGGTCCTCCACCCTGAGGGTGGCCTCATCGTGGCACAAGAGGAAGCCATGATCTGACGTGTTGGACTAGGAATGACTCCTCTCACCAAAAGAAACATAATTTTCTCAGAAAATAAGTAGTAGCTAGATAAAAATTATGTTCATCAAACAAACCCTGGTCATTTCTAGCTATATAATCAGGAAAAAGGACAGCGAGGACAGCAATTTGCTACCAAGATCTCTCAAAATTTTCCTCAGATGCACAGTGGAGATCGTTCTAACTGGCTGCACCACTGAGTTGAATGGGGGTGTCAACGCAGAGGATTGTAAGAAGCTGCAGAAGGTTGTAGACTCAGCCAACTTCATCACAAGACTCGCTACCATTGAGGACATTTTTCAAAGGCAGTGCCCTAGGTGGGCCATAGCCACCTTGAAGGACCTTCATTATCCAGGACATTCCCTTTTCTCATTACTGTCATCGAGAAGGAGGCACAGGAGCCCAAAGAAGAATTGGAAACAGCTTCTTCCTCTCCAATTTCATATTTCCAAATAGCCCATGAACACTATCTTACTAATCCTTGTTGGCACTATTTATTTATTTTGTAACTTACCGTAATGTTTGTCTTGTACTGTACTGCCACAAAACAAGGAATTTTGTGACAGGTGTTTTGTAGAGGTTTTGCTGGTTGCTCGCTTTGCAAAACCTACTCTCTCCTCGGCATAACAGGGGCTGCAAAGTGAAGAGCTATCAGAACTCTCACAGAGGCTGCTGGGTGAGCCTCTAGGTGACTATTGATCAAGAGGTGCGACCCATGGACCAGTTCTGCTGGGACACAAGCTGGGGCCTGATCAACCCTAGTGGGTTGCCTGGGCGAGGGTACTTAATGTTGAAACACCTGAAACACCCGATGACCCCAGATTTAATCATTGATGCTGTGTCCCAGCACATCCTAAGATGTTTCTCAGCATCAGTGACAATAAGCCTGATCCTGATTCTGACTTGGACAAGTTTGCAACGGACAATTGTGTTGATATTGCTTCATCACATCATTTTGAATTAGCATTTTGAGGATGAAATTCTATTCAAGATCCAAAATTTAATATAGTGTAAGAATCACATAACAATGTCATGGCTTAGCAAGTTGGCTATGTCATTGTCACTTTATACAGTTAACCATTTAGAGAATGAAGAGAGTTCTTCTCCTCTCTGTCCTGAATATGTTACTCATTATTTTAAACCAAAGACCATTGTGTCCAGAAACCCTAGCCAGATGAAACATTGCATCTAGATAATCCTCATAAAAGTTTTATATGTTTCAAAGAGATCATCTCCAATTCTTCGAAGATCAAGAGACCATCAACTCAGAAAGCTCAATCTCTCCTACCTGAGATGTCAGAATTAAAGAAACAGGAAACCTCAGAGAGGTGTAGGAATTTTACAGAAATTGGGAAGAACAATGCCATGAAGGTGTAAGAAACTGGGATGAAAATCTTGTCCAATTGCCGTTTTTGTTGGCTTAGTCATTACCATCTACTGTGTGTTCAGCCTGATTCTGCCAAAAACAACTCCACATTTTGAAGATATGATATAATAACATAAAAAACAATAAACAAGAGAAAGTCTGAAGATGCTGGAAATCCAAAGCAACACACACAAGATGCAGGAAGAACTCAGCAGGCCAGGCAGCATCAATGGAAATGAACAAACAGTCAGTGATTTCGGCCCATCCTCTTCTTCAAGTCTGAGAAAGAATGGGGAAGATGTCAGAATAAAAAGGTGGGGGGAGGAGGAGTGATAGGCCATTCAGCCTCTTGTCCTATTCTGCTTTTCAATATATCATGGCTGATCTTCTAGCTCAGCACGGTGTTCTTGTATTAACCCCATATCTCTTGACTTCATTTTGCTTGAGTAAGAAAGCAAAAGATTTGACAATTTCACTACTTATTAGTAGGACCTAACATATAATTTGAAACTTTCACAATACAGTTTTATTTCATGGTAAATAACACTGGTCAAGAATTTTTTTCCCTGAGTGTTGTTTTCTGAGAATTTTTTTTCAGTTTGTGATAGATTGCTTGAAACTGAACACAAATATAATTTCAGATGATTTGCATCACGTAGGAATTTGGAGAAACAAGAAATTAACTTTTTTTGAATATAATGCATTTAATTACATAACAGTACTGACATTTTGCAATAGTTCAATTAAATTAACAGTGGTTTTGTTGATGATTTTCATTTGTACAGAGTGTTTGAGACTTCTCCCTTAAGTGTCCAACAATAATCAGGCAGCATTGATGGATTCCAGTTGCCCTGATACCATTTCTCCATGACTACAATGTCCTGGTGAAACCTTTCACCATGCTGAGAAAGCCTTTGATAAGGTCCCACATAGGAGATTAGTGGGCAAAGTTAGAGCACATCGTATTGGGGATAGTGTACTGACATGGATAGAAAATTGGTTGGCAGACAGGAAACAAAGAGTAGGGATTAACGGGTCCCTTTCAGAATGGCAGGCAGTGACTAGTGGGGTACCGCAAGGCTCGATGCTGGGACCGCAGATATTTAAAATAAACATTAATGATTTAGATGAAGGGATTAAAAGTAACTAGCAAATTTGCAGATGACACAAAGCTGGGTGGCAGTGTGAAATGTGAGGAAGATGCTATGAGAATGCAGGGTGACTTGGACAGGTTGGGTGAGTGAGCAGATGCAGTTTAATGTAGATAAATCTGAGGTTATCCACTTTGGTGGCAAGAACAGGAAGGCAGGTAGAGCAGGCAGTGCAGAAAGCTAATGGCACATTGGCCTTCATAACAAGGGGAGTAGAGTATAGGAGCAAAGAGGTCCTTCTGCAGTTGTACAGGGCCCTGGTGAGACCACACCTGGAGTATTGTGTGCAGTTTTGATCTCCAAATTTGAGAAAGGACATTCTTGCTATTGAGGGAGTGCAGCATAGGTTCACAAGGTTAATACCCGGGATGGCGGAACTGTCATATGTTGAAAGATTGGAGTGATTGGGCTTGTATACACTGGAATTTAGAAGGATGAGAGGGGATCTGATTGAAACATTTAAGATTATTAAGGGATTGGACATGATAGAGGCAGGAAACATGTTCCCGATGTTGGGGGAGTCCAGAACCAGAGGCCACAGTTTAAGAAATAGGGGTAAGCCATTTAGAACAGAGTTGAGGAAAAACTTTTTCACCCAGAGAGTTGTGGATCTATAGAATACCCCGCCTCAGAAGGCAGTGGAGGCCAATTCTCTGGATGCTTTCAAGAGAGAGTTAGATAGAGCTCTTAAAGATAGCGGAGTCAAGGGATATGGGGAGACGGCAGGAACAGGGTACTGATTGTGGATGATCAGCCATGATCACAGTGAATGGCGGTGCTGGCTCGCTTGTCTATTGTATAGTTCTCATCACTGACAGTGCAAAGATTTGCAGGGAAGAAGTGTAAATAAGAGTGATGGGAATACAGAAAATGAATCTTTATGACATGTTGCACTTTATGGCTTTATATATGTAGCATGTTGTCCACCAGCTGCACTTAGCTTGTAGCTGCCAGGAAATTTTTCAACAACATCCTATGCGATTTTCTCCACACCCAATAGAAGTTCTTCGAATTGTCTGTCATCAATGACCTCTTTGATTTGTGGACTAACTAATCCTCACATCAGTTAATCTGTCTTGAATTATGAATTGAAATTACAAAAATAGGTGATTTAAAAAATGCTGTGTGATATGGGAATTTCATGGTGATTTTCAGGATCAGTAGCCCAAAATCCATAAGATACAACTAAAAGTGTTCAGGAAGGAAAATCTTTGCTGTCCAGTGTAATTCCAAAGAAAGAAAAACATATATGTAGTTCAAACGAAAGAGGTAATGCTTTGAATATTTACAGTCAACATACTCTAATATTAGTCTCACACTGAGCAAATCATTTTTGTTATGACATCACCAAATTGATTACTGTTTCCTGCATGTATGGGGAAATGTTTGGTCAGCAGGTAGTGGGAAGTTGGGCAGGGGTGTGGAGCACTACAGAGCAGCATTTAATTGTATAGAACACACTTTGTGTGAGGGGGAGCAAACAATAGGCGCTGATGGTCAACAACCCTCAGATGGAGAAAGTTCCTTCTGCAGGAAGATTAGTAACAAGCTGATAATCCAGCCGGACCAGTTAGTGTCTGTCTTAATGCGAGTTCCTGAAAAGTGCCTGTAGAATGATAGTGAGGTGTTGGGAATGTACTGGGATAGTTACCAGCACTTTTCTGACATCTCTTTCTATGCCAAGGGGTAACTCCTGCAGGAACTAGCAGAAGGTCCCCTACCTATGGTAGATTTATGAGCTGCTGAGGCTCCAAAGCTAACGCAAGGCACACACAGGACAGTTCTCATAACACCATCCTGACTATATTCTGGTGTTGGACTGTCTGAATGATGAAGTGCTCAGCCAAGTGGCATTGAGTGTTGGGTGGTGGAAATGCCTAATGGAAATGTCTAATTGCAACCACTTTCTCTGCTGCCCAGCGTTTCAAACTTCTCCCATTGCATGCTGGTTTTGTGCTTGGAGGAATTCCTTCTCCAGCTGGAGTGAGGTTGAGGAACAACGGTGCAGGTGTAGTTTGGTCTGTGGGTGAGAACAGTGCAGGTTCTTGAACTGTCCTGTGTCTGCATAGCTAGTGGAGTGAGGACCAATCTTCGCAGATTGGGGACAAACAGAATTCCATTTAATAACATAATTTGGCTGTGTTATGTCTCGTTTAGGCCACTTTGCCATTGAGTTTCATCATGGCCCATCTGATCTTAGCCTGAAAGCAGAGCTTGAAACATACACAAAATGCTGGAGGAACTAAGAGGGTCTCCAGCATCTGCATATTTTCTCTTGTTTGTAAGTGGAACTTGAAATTGGGCAGAACCTAATCGATCAAAGTTCCAACTCAATCTCCAGCTCCTGATGGTTAATCTGCCAACCAAATTGCATATTCAATCTTCTTTAATCATTGGAGCATCTATATTTTTTTCCTGTTTGTGGCCCCTATTACTTTTAGAGGCAAAGCTTTCATGTTGTAGGTTCTCCAATACAGGAGCATAGATACTGTATAGGCAGACAATAAATGTGCCCTTGTCAAACTCCAATGCTAATTTCTCAAGGCCAAACATAATAGGATATGGTTGAATGACTTACCTTATCTGTGAATTGCCAATGGCACATCCATAGAGCATCACAAGTTAATAAATACTGAGTTCTGTTCTGCAAACTGTGTACTATCCAATATAGAAAGATACATCTACTTTTCCCTGTAGATTAGAGTGATGAGAAAAGGCAACAAAAGAATATGTCGGTCAGTCTATTATTATCAGAGACAGGTGGGTCTGAATCCACAGGGTGATAGAAATGTCTTTGAGGGCTTTGTATGAATCATCTGTTGTCTGACACAAACTCACTTTAACAAATGTTTTGAGGAAGTTAATGGTAAAATGTTAAAACTTATTCCCTTAACCACAGCCCTGCTTGGCTGTCCATTTGAATTGATCAACTTTTGGTTACAGCCTCAACAGATGGAAAAAAGAATTATCTAATTATTCTGTCCCCACTGTGAACACATAAATGATTTTCAGAAAATCATTACCAGTAATGTTGGAGGCAGCATTCATTAGGTCACATTTATATAATGTTTAATTTGCTGCAACAGTTTATAAAATTGAAAACTACTGATCTTGGGGTATAGACACAAGAGATTCTGCAGGTGCTGGAAGTCCAGAGTAACACATACATGATGCTGGGGGAGCTCAGTAAGTCAGGCAGCATCTATGGAGTGGTCGGTTGTTGCTCTCCATGGAAGGACTGAGATTGAGCAGTCACTTGCCTTGAAGCTGATGGAGGATGTTTTTGAAATTCAGAGATTTATGTGATGGACTGTAGTTTATATTGGTCTTCAGTTTTCTGTGTTTCTTTCTTGCTGCTGATTGGTGGCTTGGAGGTTTGGTGTCAGTGGGTGATGTGTTAGTTTTTGTGCGTTAGAAAGGAGGTTGGGGGTTCTTTTATCATTGTGGGCATACGATAGTATTTGTGTGAGGGAGGGGTTGGGCAAGTTTTTGCTTCTTTTTCTTTTTTCATCTCGATGGCTTTTCTTTCAACAACTTCCACAACTTTTCAGTATTTCATGGTTATCTGGAGAAGACAGATCTCAGAATTGTATTCTGCATACATACTTTGATAATAAAATGAACCTTTGATCCTCTTTGAACTTTTAAAGAGTTGACGTTTTGGGCTGAAAACGGATGAGATCAGGATGTATTTGTCCAAACATCTTTTCAATATAATTATACTTGTTTCTCCCATTTCCTCTGGTAGCTCATTCTGTATGTCCACTAGGTGAAAAGGTTGCCCATCAGGTTGTCTTTAAATTTTCCCACACACCTTAAATTTGTGCCTTTCGTACCCTGGGAAAAAAAGTGACTTTTCACTTGATCATGATTTTTATATACCCTTAGAAGGTCAACACCCAAATTCCTATTCTTCCAACACTGTGTCTCAAGTTCTCCAGTTCTAGTTGTGAATAGTTTCTGCATCCTGTCCTGCTTAGTGACTCTTTCTTATTGCTTGCTACCAGAACGTCATACAATTGTCCAAGTTTGGGTTCACTAATGTCTTATACAGTTGTAATATGAGCTCCTAACTTTTGTACTGAAAAGTCTGTCAAATGTATCCTTCAAAATCCTGTCACTTCATCACTATCAGGGAAATATGTGCTTGTACTCTCCGATCCCTGCTCTGCAATACTCTGCCAGTCCTGCCCGCGTTTAAGTTCCCAACAGTTTTGCATTTGTGCTCTACTAATCTGCAGGTACGTTCTTTGCAAATTTGGTCTGTCACTCCTTGCCCACAGAAGATACAGGAGCTTGAAATCTTGGATGTCACAATCGCCTTATGGACAGCTTCTTCCCCCACTGTTGTCAAGCAATCACCTCTTTCACACCCACTCCGCAGTGGTGCTGGCACACTCCCAGGTGCTAATGTCTCCCTCTCTCAGTTACTCTGTTATTGCCACTTTAGCATTGCTTTTCCCGCTACTTCACATTGCACTATTATATATTATTTTTGCACTCTTCTGCTGTTTGGCAGTCACTGTATTTGTTGTATTTACACTTCCATGTGAACTGTGAGCTGCATGTGAGGAAGGTACAGTATTTCATTGTACCTTGGTGTGCATGACAATCTGATAAATCTTCTGCCTTATGGACTTGTTATTAAAATATACAACTTCATGTAACTTGATTTTTGATCTGTATCAGTCATCCATTTGTGATATTAATTCAGCTTGTTTTATTTCTCTCTTGGAATGAAGGTCATGTCCAGCCTGGTCTCCTGCTCTGCATTTTGCAAGTTCCACATAATTTTGCCTATGTACACACTCCCATTAACTTATTGATAGATAACATTGTTTACAGCTTATTCCCAAGGTCACCCTGGTATTTTCCCATCAGAGACATCCCCTCACCCTAACCCTAACCCACCTTCCCTACAGAGACATCCCCTTATAGAAGATAGAACATAGAAATCTACAGCACATTACAGGCCCTTCACAGAGTTGTGCGAACCATGCAACCTACTCTGGAAACTGCCTAGAATTTCCCCACCGTATAGCCCTCTATTTTTCTAAGCTCCATGTACCTATCTAAGAGTCTCTTAAAAAAACCCTATTGTATCCGGCTCTACCACCCTCGCTGGCAGTCCATTCCACACACCGCTTTCTGTGGGAAAAACTAACTTCTGACATCCCCCTTGGACCTATTTCCAAGCACCTTAAAACTATTCCCCCTTGTGTTAGCCATTTCAGCCCTGGGTAAAAGCCTCTGGATATCTACACAATCAATGCCTCTCATCATCATATATACCTCTATCAGGTCACCTCTCACCCTCCGTTGTTCCAAGGAGAAAAGGCCAAGTTCACTCAACCTATTCTCATAAGGCATGCTCTCCAATCCAGGCAACATCCTTGTAAATGTCCTCTGCACCCTTTCTATGGTTTCCACATCCTTCCTATAGTGAGGTGACCAGAGCTGAATACAGTGCTCCACATGGGGTCTCACTGAAGTCTTACATAGCTTTAACATTATCTCATGGCTCTTGAACCCAGTTGATGAAGGCCAACACACCATACGTCTTCTGAACAACACCTGGGAACCCCTAATTTAGACATATAATCTCTAAAGTACAACATTGTGGGCTGAAAGGCCTGTTCTTATGCTGTTGTGTTCTCTGTTCTACACCTGCTGAGTATTTCAACCATGTTCTGGTTTGGGTTTAGATTTTTAGTATTTGCAGCTTTAAAAAAAAATTAGTTAACTTTGCTTATAGTCTATGGGCAATACAATGCTGTGTTTCTTGGAAAATGCCATGCAAGTACAGGACAGATGATATAATTATTTGGTGGGAGCTGGTATGACCTGAATACATCCAGGCTGGGAGATGCTGCCAGCTCTCCTCCAACCAACAGCTGTCAGCAAACATTTGCAGGAATAAAATGATTATTCGTTAAATGACCCTACAGGCTTCCTGTGGCTAAAATGCTGGAAGGAAAGCACGTCTTGGTTTTCAATATTTCTGTACTCTCACTTATCTTAAGCTTTTAATTTGGACAGAATGATCAGGTTATTTGCACTTCTGCAACATGATGAGTATGGTTTGAAGACCAAAACAGGATGTCACATGGATTTTTAAAAAATTACAACATATTTACTCTATGTTTTATAACTTCAAAACATTAAATTAATTCACAGGAAGATATTGGAGTCCAGGAATGGGGGTTCAACTTTGATTTTTACTTTCAGTGAGGCACACACGTATCACATGGTAGAGTGATAGCGTATGCAAATCATGTACTTTTACATGTAACCCATAATTAATTATTTAAACTAATAAGCATGCTTAATGAAACAATATATGCAGGATCACTCAAGTATTATTGAAATATTAAATACACAATAGGTATGTTTCCAGTTACTGAATGAATCATCTTTCTCTTGTCCCTAAGCCACTTTTAGCTTTCACCTTTTCTTTTTACAGGCCCTGATTCACTCCACCATTACTGATATCTGCAGAGAAGCCAGCAAGACCCTTTTTGTCAAGTGAGCTCAGGAGGAGTTGCAGACATGAAAAACTCCACCATCTCTCCCAGAAAATGCCCAATCCTTAGAAAAAGGCACAGGGGAAATTTATACCTTTTTAAACATGAAGAATCATAATTGTAAAACGTCCAATTATAAACTGCTTCACACAATATGAAGATGATATTTGTTACTCAATACAATCTACCAGCGTGGTGCGATCTGAAGATATCAGTTGAATTGTGAAGCTGAGTAACAGCAGGATATAAATCGTATTAAATACAAATTAATATGGTGACTGAGGACTGGGAAGCATTGGGGCTGGCACAGTATAGGGAGGGGGCAGGCGGTTCATCATGGTAGGGTAGTGTTTAGCACAACGTTTTACAGTACAAGTGACCTGGGTTCAATTCCTGCCGCTGCATTAATCGTGTGGGTAACCAAATGGGCTGAAATAGCTAACACGAGGGGGAATAGTTTTAAGGCGCTTGGAAGTAGGTACAAGGGGGATGTCAGAGGTAAGTTTTTCACCCAAACCAGAACATGGTTGAAATACTCAGCGGGTGTAGAACAGAGAATAGAACAGCATAGGAACAGGCCCTTCAGCCCACAATATTGTACTTTAGTGATTAAATGCAAGGAGTTTGTATGTTCTCCCCATGACCACGTGGGTTTCCTCCTGGTGCTCTGGTTTCCTTCCACAGTCCAAAGACGTACCAGTTGGGAGGTTAATTGGTCATTGTAAATTGTCCTGTGATTAGCCTAGGGTTAAATCAGGAATTGCTGGGTGCTGCTGCTTGAAAGGTCAGAAGGGCCTATTCTGAGTTGTATCTCAGAAAATGAGTAAACATTCCTAGACAGTCCACGTTTATTGGTCCGATGCAGCACTGATGGCCTCTGTCCCCATACCCACCACCATCAGAGTTTCAAAGTCAACGGAGGAGATTCACTTGCATTCTCTAAATCAGGGACACCCAACCTGGGAACCACGGACCCCTTGGTCAATGGTGGGGACTCACAGCATAATAAAGGTTGGCAAACCCTGCTCTAAATGCAGACAGAAGGAACAGCTTCTTCACAATGGGTGTTACTAGAAAAGCTTTCCCTACACCCTGTTATAGTTATGAAAAAATAGGGCTGTGATAGTCTTATTTCCCACTAGCCTACGGAAAGCTCAGTTGTTTTAAACAGGGAAAAGAAATCCAAAGGTGAAGAACCTCAGGGGCCGGGGGACAAAATCGTTCATGGGTTGGACCTGGTTAATTCCTGCTGGTATAGTGATTTCCTGCATATTCATTACTTAGTAGAAGATGAAGAAGAACCCAAGATTAGTATTCAAAGTGATTAAGTGGATCTGATTGCACAGTATCAACACAGCAGCATGGCTGAATAATCAGATTCTGTTCAATAAAGTATTTAATTCAAGCATGAAAAACTCTTCTCTTACTACTCGATTTCCCATTATAGCTTACCCTCTGAATATCATAGTTATTATACGTAAATGACTCTGAGAGCAATTAACACAGAAACCAAAACATTATCTACTTTTTAGACTGCACAACTTTATACTTCTCAACTCATAAAATTAAACTAAATCCCAGCATGGAAATGCAAAGCTTTCAGATGCTCTAAATTGTCCCAAAGTATTTCTGAGAGATGACACTAGCATGATGGATGAAATCTAGCAGGAAATTAGCACATTTTCGAAATTCAGGACATTGATTGATTAAATGAGCCGGCAAACCCCTAATCAATACACTACCATGACCCCTTTGATCACTTTCCCCTCAAATGGACTTAGTCAGTTTGGATTGGCAACAACGTCTACTCCATGATCTCCATCAACACAGGTACACCACAGGGCTGTGTACTAACCCCCCTGCTCTACTCGATTTACACCCATGACTGTGTGGCTAAGCACAGCTCCAGTACCATATTCACGTCTGCTGATGACACCACTGTTGTGGGCCGTATCAAAGTTGGTGATGAATCAGCATGCAGGAGGTAGGTTGAAAACTTGGCTGACTAGTGTCATAACAACCTCCTCTCACTCAATGTCAGCAAGACCAGGGAAATGATAGTAGACTTCAGGGGAGGGAAACCAGAGGTACATGAGCCAGTAATCATAGGAGGATCAGAGGTAGAGAGGTTAGCAACAGTAAATTCCTGGTGTTTCTATTTCAGAAGATCTGTCCTGGACCAGCACATAAGTGCAATTGCAAAGCAAGCACGGCAGTGCCTCTACTTCCTTAGGAGTCTGTGGAGATTTGGCATGACATCTGAAACTTTGACAAACTTCCATAGGTGTATAGTGGAGAATGTACTAACTGGCTGGATCTTAGCCTGGGATAGAAACACCAAAGTCTTTGGATGGAAAATCCTGCAAAAGATAGTGGATTTGGCCCAGTGCATCAGGGGTAAAGCCCTCCCAGCCATTGTACACATTTAAATGAAACACAGTCATTGGAAAGCAACATCCATCATCAGAGATCCCCAGCACCCAGGCCATGCTGTTTGCTTGCTGCTACCATCAGGTAGAAGGTACGAGCCTCAAGACTCTCACCACCAGATTCAAGAATAGTTACTACCCCTCAACCATCAGGCTCTTGAACAAAAGGGGATAAATACATTCAATTGCCCATTCCCTGAGATGTTCCCACAATCAATGATCTCACCTTATGGACTTTTTATCTTGTTATTTCATGCTATTGCTATTTATTGCTGTTTATTTATATCTGTATTTGCACAATTTATTGTCCTCTGCACTCTGGTTGATCTTTCATTGATCCTGTTATAGTTACTATTCTATGGATTTGCTGAGTATGCCCGCAGGAAAATGAATCTTAGGGTTGTATGTTGTGACATATTTGTATTTTTATAATAAAATTACTTTGAACTTTTTGAACTTTGAGGTTTTTTGTTCTAATTGTGTTCTTTCTTATAAAAATTGTGAATTATTTATAGAGTTATAGAGTATTAGTATACTACAGTACAGAACCAGGCCCTTTGGATTGTCTAGTCTGTGCCAAACTATTATTCTGCCTACTCCCATCATCCTGCACCAAGACCACAGCCCTCCATATCCCTCCCATCCATGTACATATCCACATTTCTTCCAAGTATTGAAATCCAACTCTTTTGCAGGCAGCACATTCCAGAGCTGAGGTAGGAGTGATTGTCTTCATGTCAACTGTTTATTCCCCCTCCATAGATGCTGCCTGACTTGCTGAGTTCCTCCAGCATTTTGCGTGTATTAGCTCTAGATTTCCACCATCTGCAGAAACTCTTGCGCTTACATAAATTTACAAGAACGTTACCTGGACTTGAGGACTTGAGTTGCAGGGAAAGTTTGAATAGGCTAGGACTTTATTACCTAGAGTGCAGGCAAATGAGGAGAGATTTGATAGAGGGGAATAAAATTATGACGGGTATAGATAAATTAAATGCAAACAGACTTTATTGTTTGAGTGAGACTAGAACTAGAGATCATGGGTTAAGGGTAAAAGGTGAAAAGTTTGAGGGGAACTTGAGGGGAAACCTGTTACACAGGCATGGCAGTGGACAAACCCAAGTGCAGAACACAAGCATGGAGGCAGAGTCGGGAGGAATTATTGACGTAGCAAGCACAGAATCAGTACCCAGGAGCTACGCTGGACTTAGAACTAGCAATCCTATGAAACAAGGTTACTTAAACCAGATTCAACCAATGAACTGGCAGTTCCTTGTGTGTTTCCAGGGTCTTTATCCTGCAGGTACTGATGGGAAGCAGGTGTGTGTAATTTGCTGAATTGGGAACAATTGGAAATCAGGCATGGGGAGTTAAGGCTCAATTAAAGAGGTAATGGGGAATTGCCAGACAGGACTGTGACGAAACCTCTTCATTCAGAGGGTGGTGAGAGTGAAGACACCTCTGAGAAAAGAAGTTCCCCTCATGTTCCTCTTAAACTTTTCATCTTTCACCCCCTTAACCAATGACCTCTAGTTCTAGTCTCATCCAACATCAGCAGAAAAAAAAACACTTGCATTTATCCTATCTATACCCCTCACAATTTTGCATAATTCTGTCAAAGCTCCCCTCATTCTCCTATGTTATAGTTATAAAATATCCTAATCTATTCAACCTTTTGCTATAACTCAGGTCCGCAATTCCTGGAAATAATTTTGCAAATTTATGTAAACACAGATGGTGGAAATATAGAGCTAATACACACAAAATATTGGAGGAACTCAGCAAGTCAGGATCACTGTTACCTCAGCTCCGGAATTCAACTCTTTGGCTGTGATAAGGTCTAGAAGATCGAAGTAGTCCTGCTGAAACCCAAACTGAGTGTTGAGGAGCAAATGACTGGTGATAATTTACAACTAGAAAGTATGCTTAATGACACTTTAATTGCTTTGATCATAACTGAGAAGAGACTGACAGGGCAGTAATTAGTGAGATAAGATTTGTTCTACTTTATGTAGACAGGACATATCTGATAATTTTCTGCATTGATGCCAGTGATACAATTGTGCTTCAAAGATTTTGTATAGAAATGGGGTTAATTCTGGAGCATTCACTTGTAGTGTTATAGTCTGGAAGTTGACTTGGTCCCATAATTATTGCTATATGCAGTGCTGTCAAGCTTTTCTTGGCTCTGTGACTGTGGATGGACTCTCTTTCGAGAGCTTTGTTTCTGAATGCTAATGGTTTTGACCGAAAACATCAACTGTACTCTTTTCCTAGATGCTGCTGGGCCTGCTGAGCTCCTTCAGCATTTTGTGGGTGTTGCTTGGGTTTCCAGCATCTACAGACTTTCTTTTGTTTCTGAATGCTATTTGCTTGCTTTTATTATTTTCACAAATTGTTTTTTTTCTTTCTCTGCACATCAGGGTTTTGATGATTGTTTTTTGGATGGGTCCTTTTGGATTTCTTTGTTTTGTAGCTGCCTGTCAGGAGATGAACCTCAAGGTTGTATAACGTATACATAATTTGATAATAAATCTAGTTTGAACTTCGATACGGTATTATTTCTTGACATCATCAGGCATCTCATGATGTTGAACTGACTTGGCCAAAGACTGACTTGTGATGGTGAGGATCTCATGAAGAAGCCCAAATGAATCATCCATTTGGCACCTCTGGTTGAATATTGGTGATGATGTGAATTCTCCAGCCTCTCTTTAACACTCATTGCCTTTGCTGAGGATTGGGTTCTTCTTCGAACCTCTTCCTTAACTATTCAGTTGTTCACCACTATGCATGATTAGATGTGACAGGTCTGCAGAGATTTGGTCTGATTGATTGATTGTACATCATTTCAATGGTTCATTGGTCCGATTTGATATCAGGGATCATGTACAGTACACAACCTGAAATTCTTACTCTTTGCAGACATCAATGAGACAGCAGAAAATGGAGAGGAGGAAGAATTTCTTTAGCCAGTCAGTGGCAAATCTGTAGAATTTGTTGCCACAGGCAGCGGTGAAGGCCAAGTCATTGTGTATATTTAAGGCAGAGGTTGATAGATTACTGATTAGTCAGGATATGAAGGGATATGGTGAGAAGGCAGGAGATTGGGGTTGAAAGGAAAAATGAACAAGACATGGTGAAATGGTGGAGTGTACTCAATGGGCAAATGTCCTAATTCTGCTCTTATATGTTATGGTCTTACAGTCTAAAAACCTGAAAGAATGGATGTCAGAAAACATTAGAACCCCAATTTCATTGGGGTGAGGGAGGCTCATTGTTGGGTTACTTCTGCACTTACAGTCCATACAAAAATATTTTTAATATATTCAAACGACCACTTAAAGCCATAAGGTATGAGATCCATTTACAGTGATGAGACGCCCGAAGTATTCAAAATAATATGTGCCGAATGAAGAGAAGGATTGAGCTTTGAAACAACATTTCGACAAGTTCCCCACCTATTTGGATTTCCTTACAGATATCCAACATAAGTAATGTTGTTGCACCCAATCACGTTTTAATGGACATTTGCCAATGCCACCTTCTCACAATGCTTGGTCTAATAACACTTCTCAACAATTTCTAAACAAAACCTCATTACATGCCCAGTTTGGTACATTCTTAATACTGCTGCTGAACCCCCTGCAGGGCCAATTTGAATAGAGGCACATTCCTTTAACTGGATGTAGCTCCGCTTCCCACACAAGTAGCTATGTAATTGTTGATGCCATAGCTTTTACCTCCTTCTAAAGTAGTTATTGTAGGGTTGAATGTCAATTAAACTTGAACTTGAACTTGTTCGTAAATGGGAATGTTTAAAAACATTAAAGCTATATTTCAACAAACTGAGCCACATCTAGGTCTGCTGCACAAGGTAAATGATCAAAGGTATCAGTTAAAGCTGGGCAAAGGTTTAAAGATCAGCTTTATTTGTTGCGTGTTCATCGAAATATCAAAACACACAGTGAAATGCATCGTTTTCATCAAATTAAATCAGTGACGATTGTCCTGGGTAGTCTGAAACCTTCACCATGATTCCCGTACCAACTTAGCATGCCCACACACTACACATTCCAAAACCTTTGGAATGTGGGAGGAAATCAGAGCACCTGGAGGAAACCCAGGTGGTCATGGTGAGAACGTACAAACTTCTTCCAGGCCACTGCGGGACCGGTGATTGCCAGCATGGTAAAGTGGTGCACTTATCAAGTTAGTGTTTCTTTCAGACATATTACTGCATTGGGTGGTGAACGTAAATCACAGAATAAGCTGAAGAACTAATTTGGATAGGAAGATGTTTTTTGTCCTGCATGAAACCTTTAATGGTGAATTCTAATCAAGCAAGCTAAAGAATTCAACAATTTAGATACTTTAGTATTTTGACATTCACCATAATTTTTCAAGTGGGAGCAAGTAATTATTGAACAACCCATTTAAATGTTAAAACACTTACATGTACCGTATATACT
The DNA here is from genome assembly GCF_030144855.1 of Hypanus sabinus. NCBI lineage: Eukaryota > Metazoa > Chordata > Chondrichthyes > Myliobatiformes > Dasyatidae > Hypanus > Hypanus sabinus. The sequence continues at coordinate 14,881,671 of NC_082724.1, forward strand.
GTGGAGTGTGCAACAGGATGTTTCAAAGCACTTTACTGCCAATGAAGTACTTTTGAAGTGTAGTGGTTGTCATTTGTGGGAGCATAATTGCCAACTTACAAACAGAAATCATACAAACAACAGTATGATAATAAGCAAATAATTTATATTAAGAGCTGTTACATGAGGGTTAATATTATCATAACATTAAGGACCATAAGCCTTCTTCCATACAGAGTCATGGAGTCAAAGAGCTCTAAAAGGCAGAAACATACCATCTGGTCTCTGCTGGGGTCATCTATTGTGTCTGGTACTCCCGATGCAGCCTCCTCTACATTGGTGAGAGCCATTGTAAATTAGAGGACTGCTTTGTCAAGCACCTCTACTCCATCTGCCGCAAGCAGAACTTCTGAGTGGCTAAACATTTTAATTCTGATTACCATTCCCATTCTGATATGTCAGTCCATGACTTCTTTTTGTGTCAAGATGAGTTCACCCTCAGGATGGAGGAGCAGCACCTCATATTCCGTCTGGGTAGCCTCTAACCTGATGGTATGAATATCAATTTCTTCCTAAGTTAAAAAAAATCCCTCACATCCCCACTCTAGCCTCTTTCCTCTTCTTAGCTGCCTATCACCTTCCCCTGGGTCCACTCCTCCTTCCCTTTTTCCTACGGCCCACCCTTTTCTCCTATCAGATTCCTTTTTCTCCAACCCATTATCTTTCCCATGCATCTGGCTTCACCTATCATCTTCTAGCTATCCTTCCTATCCCCCTACCTTACTCTGACGCCTTCTCAGTCCTGAAGACGGGTCTTGGCTTGAAATATTGACAGCTTATTCATTTCCACGGATGCTGCCTGACCTCCCTCAGCATTTAGTGTGTGTTGCTTCAGATTTCCAGCAACTGTAGAATTTCTCATTACTGTCTATCACAGAAAGCCGAGGGTGTTTTTGTTTAATATTTCTTTTAATACCACAGCAACTCCAACATGCAGCTCTCAATCATTACAGGAGTAATGTCACAGCCTAGAGTTTTGTGAGTGGGATTGAACCCTCAGTATTATGACTGAAAATTAGGAGTGATATGGCTGACAACTATTTTGGGATTTTAAGATATTATTGTCCAGAATTTCAACCTCAATTGATGGAACAAAATTAATCTACCTCATTAACTTATCAAAAGTTATTCCTGGAGCTGGAGCTGGGGCTAGGTGCACTCAGGACCATCTGGGAGGCTGAAAACCTCAGAGATTAGACTTTTACTGAGGTGGTCACACCCAGGGTGAAGGCTTCAGATAGGAGATGAGTGACCACCAGGAGAAGAAAAGGGAGTAAGTAGTTTGCGCAGGGTCCCCCTGTAGCCTTTCACCTCAGGGGCAAGTCTACCTCTTTGGATACTGTTGTTAGGGGGGGGGGATGAGTTAGGGGATCCCTACCAGCGCACAGCAGCAGTGGAACAGCAAAGGCTGGAGTTTCGGGGTTCAGTTCAGAAGGCACTGGATAATTGCATCCCAAAGATGAAGAAGCATTCTAAAGAGAGGATGAGGCAATCCTGACAAGGGAGTTCAAAGACAGTACAAAAGCAAAAGAAAAGGTGTACACTATACCAAAAAGTCAGTAGGATTTGGGAAGATTTTAAAAACCAGCGGAAGGCAACTAAAAAACCATAAGGAGAAAGAAGATGAAAAATGAAGGTAAGCTAGCCAATAACATAAAAGAGGATACCAATAATATATATATTTTCAGATACAGTAAAACCCCATTATGACGTGATCGTTTGGGTCAAAAAATGTCATCGCGAAAAAAGTGGAGTCGCACTTAATCAGGGTTCAAGAAAATCAGCGTTCAAACTGACCCAATGTTAACCTAACATCCTAAAACACCCCTATTTAAAGAGTAAAAGAGAGACAAGAGCAGATACAAAAATCACACTACAGAGGTAGTAATGGGGGACAAAGAAATGGCAGACAAACTTAATAAATACTTTGCATCAGTGTTGCTTGTGGAAGACACAAGCAGTATGAAAGAAATTCGAGAGTGTCAGGGGGCAGATGGGAGTGTAGTTGCTGTTACCAAGGAGAAGGTGCTTGGGAAGCTGAAAATCTGAAGGTAGATAAGTCAACTGGGCCAGATGGACAACATCCCAGTGTTCTGTAAGAGGTAGCTAAAGAGATTGTGGAGGCATTAGTAATGATCTTCCAAAAATTACTAAAATTGCTAATGTCACTCCATTCTCTAAGAGACAAATGCGGATTAAAGGAAATTATAGGCCAGTTACCTGCCTTTCGTGGTTGTGAAGATGTAGAAATCCATTATTAAGGATGAGGTTTCAGGGTACTTGGGGGCACATAATAAAACAGAGCAAACTCAGCATGGTTTCCTTAAGAGAAAATCTTTCATGACAAATCTGTTGGAATTATTTGAGGAAACACCAGGCAGGATAGACAAAGTGTCCGGAAGAAGTGTCTCAGCCCAAAACATCCACTGTTTCTTCATTTCCATTTATTTGGCCTGCCCCAGTTGAGCACCTCCAGCATTATGTCTGCTTACTTTGGATTTCCAACATCTACAGAATTTCTTGTGTTTGGAGTCAATGGATGTTGTTTACTTAGGTTTTCAGAAGGCCTTTGACAAGGTGCCGCACATGAGGTTGCTTAAGCAGAGAAGAGCCCATGGAATTGCAGGAAAGATACATGAATTGGAAAAGAGTGTGAATAAAGGGGCTTTTTTTGGCTGATTGCCTGTGACTCGCAGTGCTTCGCAGGGGTCGGTATTAGGACTGCTTCTTTGCACATTATATGTCAATGATATGGATGATGGAATTGATGGCTTTGTGTCTAGGTTTGGGAATAATATGAAAACAGGTGGAGGGGCAGGTAGTGTTGAGGAAGCAGCGAGGCTGCAGACGGACTGAGGCAGATTGTCAGAATGGGCAAAGAAGTGGCAGATGGAATGTAGTGTAGGGAAGTGTATTATAATAATAGTAATGTATTTTATTGATCCTGAGCGGGAAATTATTTCATTTCAGCAGCAGCATTTAAAAATACACTTAGCAATAATAATAACTAATAATAAAGTACAGAATAATAATATGCACAATAATAATTTACCAATGTGCAATAATAATAATAATAATGTGGTCATGCACTTTGGTAGAGGGAATAAAGGCATAGATTATTTTCTAAACAGAGAAAAATTTCAAAAATCAGAGTCAACAGGACCTAGTAGTTCTCTGGCAAGATTCCCTGAAGGTTACCTTGCAGGTTCAGCTAGTGGTAAGGAAGGCAAATACAATATTAGTATTCATTTCAAGAGGACAAGTATATAAGAGCGAGGATGTATTGCTGAGGCTTTATAAGACTGCAGTTGGAGTATTGTGAGCAGATTTGGGCTCCTTATCTAAGAAAAGGTGTATTGACACTGCAAAGTGTCAAGAGGAAATTCAGGAGAATGATTCAAGGAAGGAAAGAGTTTGTGTACAATATGAAGAGCATTTGATAGCTCTGAGTCTATACTCACTGGAGTTTAGAAGAATGAGGGGGGGGGGATCTCATTGAAACTTCAAATATAAAAAAGGCTCAGATAAAGTGGATGTGGAGAGGATGTTTCCTATAGTGGGCAAGTAGAGGGGCACATAGCGGGACATCCCTTTAGAAAAAAGATGAGGAGGAATTTCCTTCGCCAGACGCTGGTGAATCTGTGGAATTCATTGTCATGGACGTCTGCGGAGGCCAAGGAGTTCGATAGGTTCTTGATGATTCTGGGCATCAAAGATTATGGGGAGAAGGCAGGGGAATGAGTTCGAGAGGGGTGATAAATCAGCCATAGTGAAATAGCAGAACAGACTTGATAGGCTGAATGGCATAATTTTGCTCCTATGTCTTATGGTCATATGGCCTACTTGTACCTATCAGAGAGGATACTTAGGGCTTTAAGGTTATCTTGGGATATGTTGAATTCCACAGTATACAGATCAGTTTAGAATTAGGATGAACATTTAACATTTCACATATTTACATGGCAAATTTGATTTTAAATTTTGTCTGTATGAAATAAATTGTATGCAGATAAAATTACAGGAGTTAATGTGATGATTTCTCAAAAACATGTGCTGATGCTTTTATGAATGGGAAAAATGGATACCAAGGTCATAAAGGAAAATAACCATTAGTGATGTTTTACTTTTGAAAAGATTTCCACTCCTTCAACTCTTTGACAGGCCACCAGAGGGCGAGTTTTCTTGTGGTACACTGGAGACTGGAGCAGGCAGGCAGCAGATCTCCCCCATACTCTGGTCCCCATTGAAGGTGTTCTTTATAATTCCGTCATCCCACAGTATCAGCAACCCCAGAGCAAAGGTGTTCTGGAATATAACACATTAAGAGCTCTTTATTACAGGCAAAAATAGCTGTATTTACTCAGTAGTTTGTAATATAAGACCATAAGACACCAGAGCAGAATTAAGCCATCTGGCTTATCGAGCCTGCTCCACCACTCAATGGCTGATTCTTTTTTTTCTCCTCCTCAACCCCAGTTCCCAGCCTTTTCCCCGTAGTCTTTGATGTCCTATGCAATCAAGAACCTATCAATCTCTGCCTTAAATACACTCAATGACCTGGCCTCCACAGCTGCATGTTCCACAACAAATTCCACAAATTCACCACCCTTTGGCTAAAGAAATTTCACTGCATCTCTGTTTTGAAAGGCAGCCCCCTATCCTGAGACTGTGCCCTCTTGTCCTACACTCTCTCACCGTGCAAAACATCTATTCCATATGTACTCTGTCTAGGCCTTTCAACGTTCGAAAGGTTTCAATTATGTTGAGGAGAACTGAATGTAAATAAGTATCTTGCAACAAATGTGTTATCTATAATGTAGTTAAAGCCTTCTAAAACTTTGAGTTGTGTCTCAGTAGCTTCTACAGTGAAGACATCAGGTTATTCCCATCTTTCAGCATGGAAGTCCGTCTGATCGCTTCTCAGTGAGGCTAGTTTACGTCCTTGTCCCTGGTTTTAACTGTCACTGTAATTCAGTTCAGTGTAACATCATACTTGCATTAGCTTCACACAGGACATTGCCTGGAGTTTAAATTCACCTGGAGCTGGAAACAAATGAACCAAAGGTCAGAAAGCAGAAAGATTATCCTGTTACACTCACTGAGTTTGTTATAGTGCTATGGTGTTATAGTGGCCCGACAAGTACAACAAAGCTATTGCATAGGCTTAAATGTACTCAGAATAAGATGGGAGGGCTTCAGGAGTAATGGTGCATGTCAGGTCATATAGCGAGGAGAAAGGCCATTATGCCTCAGTTCACTGGGCTTTCGTCAGAGTAGAAAATTAATGACAAAGGAAGAATATCTATTTTGGAAGTGACAGAAAGATCATCCCCTGAATGTTGCTCCATATAGTTTCTGTCTTTGTCAATCTGCATTGGTAATACCACCCTACATTTCCAATCTCTGTGCGCTATCGCCTGCTGTTCGTCAAAAGATTCAAAGATTCAAAGATTCAAAGCACATCTATTATAAGATAGCAAGATGAACAAAAATTCATCAAGGTAAATTATAAATAATATGACAGTCCTCATTCAAAGGATTCAAATTACATTTAGTATCAAAGTATGTATACAGTGTACAATCCTGAGATTCATCTTCTTTGCAGAGAACCACGAAACAAATAAAATCATGGAACCCGTTCAAAGAACAAACATCAGTTCCCCACATGTGGAAAAAAAAACAAATTGCACAAACAGCAACAAAAAAACTAGCTAAAAAAAAGAATATAAGAAACAGAATTGAAAGGGTCCAGGTATATTCATTACAGCCTAGTGTTTGTTATCTGCAGGCCACCCCAATTTAAATTTGCTCAAAATAGCAATGATAAAAAGGAGCGACCAGAAACCAGAAGCGCATCGTAACGTGAAACTAGAGTCCAATGCACAAACTGCATCGAGTAAACATTGTCCAAGACCCACGACTCCGGCATCATTCTCTGACAGCATCGAGAGAGAGAGAGAGACCAGTCAAGCACAGGAAGCTTCCTTTGAGAGCAGCAAGCAAAAAGGAGAGAAAGATCATCACCATTCAAACACAGGAAGCTTCCTTTGAGAGCAGCAAGCAAAAAGGAGAGAAAGATCATCACTGGCGGACACCTTTCTCCAGTAGCAGCAAGTGAGAGGCTGGTAGATGACGCTAAACACCTGGCCTCGAGGCTGCATGCTTTGCCCAAAAACACCCTCGGAGAGAGCAAAGAGCGAGATTGGTTAATCAGCCCCAGAAAACACACCACGAAAATATCGATCACAGGCTCCAACAGCAGCAGAATCACATTTAAAAGAGAAAGGAGATGCAAAAGAAGTGAAAGAAGTAGTTTCTTGAACCTTCTGCAGGATGTCATCCTTGGTCAAGTTGTTCGCTGGCGCCCTCTCCTCCAGAAGATCATCAAGTTTGGTGATAAGTTTCAGATTTCTCAATGGCAGCTCACCACTTCCGGGTCAATGGATCATAGGATCTGAGATACATAGTCCACCAGACAGGAATTAGAAATTTTATTCTGTGGGTTGAAATGAAGAGGAAATGAATTTAGTACAGTACTACTCATTTAATTCTAATATTAATTATGTTTGATAATTTGCTGCATTTAATGTTGACCATTGGTAGTTTGAGAGGCCAGACAAAAATGAATGCAGGCTGTATCCTTCCATTGTAACTGTTTCCTCTCTCTGTAGCTCCTTGATGATCCTTTATTAGTCACTCTGGCATGAGCTACCATGCTTTGCATTGTTCCTATACTCCATAGTCTTCCTCTTGTGACTACTCCAGGGCTTCTCTCCTTGTCACACTGTTGCTTTCCTCACCTGTAGTGTTTCCCCTCTCAGCACGCTGTACTCTCCTGCCCCCCATCACCTTGTATAAACTCTCCCCTTTATCAGTCTGGAATATTCTCACTCCCCTTCCCACCATGTCCTTCCCCTCAGTTCTCCACAATAACCCTCGTCCTCATCTCTCCACAGTGTTTCTCACCTATCCTTTTCCCCGCTGCCCAGCTCTCCACAATATTCCACTGCAGTGCTGCCACCTCACAGTCTAGCACATTTCTCTTGTAATAAGTTGATTAAGTTTGTGGAATAGCATTGTATGTCATGCATTCAAGTGCCCATTGGCAGCATTGGCCCCTTCTTGGTGCTGAGAAGGAAGTTTGAATGATAGAATCTTTGGGTTATACAGCATGGAAACAGGCCCATAGGGCTGTCGAGTCTATGCTAATAATTAAGGCTCTGTTTACATGAGCACACTCGTATCAAGTTAATGTAACAACCACAAAGGAAACATAGAAGAGAAAAGTACTAACGTGGCCTTAGAATACCAGCTCAACTTGAATGGATGGTGAGTTTGGGAAACAGTGGTGGTATATTTCAATGCAATGCTCAAAGAACAGAGAAAAGAAATGGGGAGATTGATGAGGGTGTGAAGGTCTTTGTGAAGTGATGTGGAGGGAAAGTGAAGATCAATGGAAGACTGACGTGAAAAGTCTTGACTTCATTCATTGATAGTGTTCAGTGCTTGAATTTCTTAGGAAATCTGAATTGATTGATATAGCCAAACTCCAGTAACCATTGCTCTCTATACCCTTTTATTTTCCCTTATCACAGGGACCCTTTCCCCTCCCTTGCCCTCTCAATCAGCTCATCACCTTCGATTCCTCTCCTCACCCCCTTCCTTTTATTCCATGGTCTACGACCCTGTCCTATCAGAATGTATCTTCGTCAACCCTTAGTGCCACCTCCCAGCTTTATACATCATTTCCATTCCCCAGACCTGGCTAAATCCCCTTCTTACCTGGATCCACCAATCACCCACCAGCTCTCTTTTCACCTTTCACTGCCACCCTTTTGCATTGACTACCTCTGCTCTTTCTTACCAGATCTGAAGAAGGGTCTTAACCGAAAGCATCGACAGTCCATTTCTCTCCTGACCCGTTGAGTTCCTCCAGCATTTTGTGTGTTGTTAGCGATTTCAAACGCTTTGAATGTTAGTTGGTCGTAGTGGAAAATAAAAATTCCATTTATCATTGTGTTTCATATTAATGTTTAACATGTGATTTTGAATGGACTCAACAGCATTTAGTGATCATCACAGCTCAAGGTAGACTACCACACACCCGAAAGACTTTGGAATTTAGCTGCTGAGTATTTGCAATGTTTGTGGTTAGGTATATGGGAATTTTACCAAGCTCATTTACACAAGAAAGCTAAGAACAGTGAGAGGGAGTCGTTTGTTTGTGGAAATCCCATTTATTTTTACGTTCATGATGTAACAGCTTCCTTCCTGAAGACCACAGCCAAGACGGAAAGAAAGGGTCAAGCGTTAAAATTTGTTTATGATAAGAACCACTTATGAAAACTGTTCCAAGCCAAGTGACACTCTATTTATGTCAATACTCAGTGACAAGATAATAATCACATAATAAAGTGCATTTCCAATGGATTTGTGGCAGGGAAACATAATGGAAAATCTGTTGTCTGGAATCTGAAACAGGCAACTTTACTTGATGGAATTTTTAACAATTTACAGTCCAAATAGGCCGAATAGCCTGTTTCTGCTCCTGTATCTTAAGGTTTTAAATAAAGATTAGGTTTGGGATGGAGAGAGGTGGGGAGGAGAAGAGTGAAGAGTTGGAATGTCTCAATTTTATGTGATGATGCTAAATGGATTTCCTAAATGCTGAGATCTATGTTATTACTAACCACCATGTAGGGTCAAGTTCTGTCTCTGAGTTTTATTTCCATCTCTTTATATTTTTAATAACCAGTAATCTTTAATTCAACTGAATCTTATTACATTACTGACATTGATTGCTATATGTCTCATCCACTAAGATGTCCTGCTTGGTGGCGCAATAATATCAGCCCCGGACTCTGGAGCGCAGGTTCCAAAGTTCGAATCCAAGTCGGGTTGAGCGTTGAGCTAGCAACTTGGCCTCGTAAAAACTAGAATAGCTTGCTACAAAAACACCGTCATGACGGTGCCCTGATAACTCCACTGCCGAGTTAAGGGCTATTCTTCTTCTTCTTCTCATTGACTGAGATGCACACCTTCATTTAATAACACTGCCAGGGCAGCGCCAGTGAGAGTTTAGAAATTTCATTCAGTGTTAAACAAAACCTTCTGACCACAATATCGCCATGGTCAGAGAAATGACAGAACTCTTTCCTTTTATATGTGCTGCCTCAATAGATGCCACTACATTGTTGGAGATTCTTAAACTCATCTATAAGTTCTTCTCGATAGAAAATTCACATTGAGTAGCAGTGGTGTCAAGCATCAGATATCTCTTTACCTTGGGATGAGCATGTGAGTTAGAATATTGAGTTGTGAAGGCTGTGTGGTTCTCAGTAAGGTCTGTAGAACTTGCCCAAGAAGCAAATTCAAGGTCAATAGCATGGAGAACAACATTCCATCTGATTGTTTTACAGCTGTGTGGACCAACCATTCCTGAGTGGGAGATTCTCACGTGACTTGAAAACTGCATGGCCACTTTAAATGTGTTTTTTTTTGGTAATATCACATAAAATAAACACAAAGCACAACCAACAACACAAGTAAACAATATCAGGTAGTCAAAAATGCCAAAAGTTAAATGTTTTGACCAGACAGTATTGGTGATCATTTGGCCAATGGTTTATTAACAATGAGCTAGCAATTTCTGTTCTGTGTTTATTGTTGCAATTTGTAATTTGAAACACTGACAACGTAAGTACATTGAAGCTCTAAAATGCTTCAAAGTAAGAGTTGTGGTACATCTTTTATTTAGAAAAGTTCTGGATTATATGAATTAACACAATTAATTATGGGCATTTCACAATTGTATTAACATATATTTCAAAATTATATTAATATTATACAAAGTAATATTCCAACTGTTCGGCATTAAAAGCCATTTCAGTTACTGCATGGTCGCACACCCGTGCATCTTAGCAGGAACTGTGATGGTGAGATTGCTGTGCCTACCAGGAGACCAAGAGAAAGAAGGCAGATGGGCATCAATGTGCTCCTGTGCTGACAGAACAGTGTATCAGATGTGTTTGCAGTTACTCAAGTCACGGAACTTGCCACTTAAAGTTAAGTGTAATGAACTCTACAGAGGCCAAAAATATTGGAAGTTGTATAGGCTCTCACTACTTGTTAAGTTAGCATAAGTGGGATAAAAATAAATAACTTGGCCTACTCAAGACACAACTGAGTGAAAGACGCTTGGAGTAGATTGTCATGATTTCTCTGCCAACAGTGAAGCCTTTCAATTGATGAATCAAGCCGTTCTGATTCATTGAACGTCTGCAGACTATCATTTAAGAAAAAGTGTCTATTACTTGAAAGGAGTAGCTGTTGGGTGGGTTCACAGTGAGAAGCTTGGCAACCCATCCTACAAAGAAAGAGAGAACGATAGCAACACACACAAAATGCTGGAGAAACTTGGTAGGCCGGGCAGCATCTATGGAAAAAAGGTATAGTCAGCGTTTCAGGCCGAATTGCTCGGATTTCCAGCATCTGCCGATCTTCTCTTGATAAAAGAGAGGAAGATAGTTTGTGTGAGTGACTGTATGAGAGAGAGAGAAAGCTTGTGAAAGAGAATTTTTTACTCTGTGTGTGTGTGTGATAGAGAGGAAAGATGTAAAAGCTACAAGATATAACTCAGAGCTGTAGAAGGTGCCCAGCAAATCATGCAATGTTGGTGCTGAGAGAAAAAGTGAGGTGACTTAAAGCTCGAGCTTGCTCCCATAGACTGAACAGAGGTCCTCTGCAAAGTAAACACACTGACTGGTTGCCCTGCCCAACTGGCCAAATGATTCTTGACCAAACTTCAATTCCAAATGAGCACTCTGTGTTTCTCATATCACCTTCCACAGATGTGGTAAATGACTCCATAAGTGATGGACCTGGGGCTTAATGGACAGTAAGTTTCAAAACTGTGCTAATTCCAGTTATTCCTATACCCAACAAGGGCAAGTCACTTCAGAACTTGAACACTGAAGTCAGGTACTAGCCTAGGCCAAATCCACTCCCTCATTTATCACTATCACAGATCATTCCAATTAAGTATTAAATCCTGAAAGAGATCCTTTTCATCAAGAATATAAAATCATCCACTCAGTCTTCTGTTGATTTCACTTGATAGTAACAATGTTATAAGTTAATAACATTAATTTGCAGTATTTCCATGGTTGTGGTTTTTATTATATTCATTTATTTGTTATGTGCTGTGTCATATGACATCATCATTATGCATCATGTCATGTGACATGATCAATGTTTCCACGACCATGATTGTTCTTGGCAAATTTTTCTACAGAAGTGGTTTGCCATTGCAGCCTTCTGGCAGTGTCTTTCCAGGATGGGTGACCCATTAGAGATTGTCTCCCTGGTATTAGTGGTTGCATAACGGGGATTTGTGCTATGTATGATGCACCACCTGCTCCCAAGGCTTCACATGACCTTGATTGGTTGGGGGGTGGGGGGGGAGGCTAAGCAGGTGCTACACCTTGCCCAAGGGTGACCTTCAGGTTAGCGGAGGATACAAATGCATTTCACCTCCTTTGGTAAAGACGTATCTCCACCCCTCCACTCATTTTCTTATATTAGGTCTGTATTTAATATTGTTGAACTATTGTGCTGCAGTTTCTCGAACTGTTGTGTGCACAGGGGAGCTTTATAAATGGTCCATTCAATTTATATAAAACAATTGATATGATGACATGTTAAAACATTTCCAATTAGAAAACTTAAACCCTTCTTCTGCTGTGCTTTTCCATTTGTTATCAGATAAGAATATGTATCTAAAACTGTGATTTGCAAGTCTTAAATGTAATTGGGATTCTTATTAATATATTTAAATGCAACCTTTTATATGCACATAAATAGATAACATTTTAGTCAGTGCTAGTATTAAATTATGATTTCAGACTATGATTTCCAGCTAAGTAATTCATATTCCAGACCAAAGAGGAAAGGAACTATTTTGCAATATATTTTGTAAGGTTGAGCGACAAGCTTGCCAGGAGAGTATTTTCAAATTTCCTTTATGAAGCAGTTGCTTTCAATAATACATTACATTGATAAAGTAATAATTAATAGTTAGTTTTAAAAATTTTAGAATAGTTCTTTAGAATAATTTTTGGCTAACACTTTAATATCAAGAATGTACAAAAGCTATATGGAATATGGATTTAAAACTGTTAATGGATGTTCTTATAAGAATCTACAATATTAATGAGTCCATTCTGGATGTGGAACTTCAGCCAGAATTTACACCAGCCAGCAGGCTGAGTTAACGATCTTCTAGCTGGCTGTAATAATCCATACTTAACTTGGTACAGTATATTACATGTAGAACTTTAACATTAAATTGAATAATGTTGGCTGACATTGTGAGCAAAAGTGGTGTTACTAGGGAGACTACATATACGATAATCAATGTTTAAAATAGTTAAAATGCATTTAATTGCCAGATTTGAAATGCTTAATCCAGCAACAATAAATAATTATAGTCAATATTTATGTACTATTAACAAGTAACAATGGTTACAGGAAAATATGATTGTTATATTGCCAATAGTATACTACTGGGAGTACAAATAAGTTTTTCCTTCATGCAGTTTTGTTTTCTTCTGCATTTCATTCAACAGTGTAAGTTATTGGTGCCAGGTTTCCCAGCAACCAGTGTTGTCTCCTTCCCACTAGTCCAGTACAAATTCTTATTGGGGTTAAAAAAAAATCCAATAACAAATCAGGAGATAAGATAATTCAATGTACAATTCATAGATAGGCTCAATTTATAAATATGCAAATGTTCCCAGACATTAAAGTAATGATTCTACAGTCTGACACCGAGCTCTGAAAGAACACAAGTGTTTGAATGCATTTCTAAATGTATTCAACTTTAATACATATAGACTTACATTCAAGCTCTGGTTATTGTTAACAACCGCAGAAAACTGTGCTCTCAAACAGGTGATTAAACAACAACCAAGTAATGGTTGGTCATGATAACAGAAAAAAAAGTAATTTGCTTTGAGGAAGTAACCATTCTTAATAGGATTTGATGTGAAACCTAATACTAATGAACCTGGAAGTACCAAAGTTAATCTTCTGGCTGCATTTTCAGCTTGGTGACCCTTCTGCCAGAATTTATTGCACTGGGGGCTAATATGCTGCCAACCTCATTATTTACTGTCTGCTGTAAAATGCAAAAAAGAAATTTCCTTGAGGCCTTTGGAAATCTGTGGACTATTTGTCTCCTGAAAACAAGAGCTTGTTTTCTTTTTCCAAAGGCATTAGCAGTCAGCTAACACAAATTCATTCATTTCACGTCCCGTAATGTGTTTGGTAATAAGGAGCAAGTTAATCTGTGCGCAAAATAACAAATGCTCAATATTGCAAAGAAATAACAGTAAATATGGAAGTCTGAGAAGGTAATTGTGATGATATAAGGTTCATCGTGAAACCTCTCTGTTCCAATGTACAGTGATTGCGCAATGTTCATTTGCATTCAAACTAACAATTTGCCACTTGATGGCATTCATCAGTCTTCACAGTTTGAAAAGCTTTTATCTATGTGCTTGTAGCTTAGCTTAGTCTCTCTGGAAATAATTATTATTCCAGGCACAATCGCTACTGTGGCAAAGCTTGCCCCATTAACTATTTGATGTTTTACATGGCAAATTCCACACTGGTATGGCTTTGAAAATTACTGCCCACGACAATGTTATGAGCAACATGATGAAGGCTTTTATTTGTATTCTATGCCCTTACTTTGAGATATTCACTACAGAATTCATGTGATAGCTTTTGAAAATACTGTTTACAATATAACCCAGGTAAAATCCCAAAGACTGCACATCATTAGAAAATCAAAGAGTGACCAAATGAACAATATTGCATGGAATTTCAAACTCTACAGCACTAAAAGAGTACTCCATTTTAATACCTATTCAAACACTCGGTCGTCAAAATTAATTTTCCAGGGAGAGTTTTAACGCTATTTATTTGGTAGGGTTAATAAAATGCATGGGGCTCATAAACATTTCTAAGCTTTGAATGCTTAACATGCTCTGAATACAAAATAAATTGTTATTTTGGTTCAGGAGTTCCCCTGAAATCTTTTAAGGGGCACTTTCCAATTTGAAAATACCTGCTGATCGGGAGAAAATTAAATCTATTTTATTAATAACAGCTAAGTTAGCTGATGGAAAGTTCAGAAACACTCTGAACAGCTCAGATAGCTTGCTAACTTGCTGAAACTTCCTTCTTAATTGTAAAGAGTGTGGATTGGGCTGTCAGCGCAGGTTGTGTATGCGAGCTCGATTTCAATGTCTAAGAGGAGTTTGGAACAGTACATGGCTGGTGGCCTATGGTACCAAAGCACTCCGATAGAAGTAGGCAGTTTAAATGGGTTGGCATGGGATAGATGGACCAAAGGGCCTATTTCTGTGCTGTACTTTTCCATGACTCTATGACTCTAATCACATTGCAATACTATTGCAAAGATTGACACACCCAAGATTAAATGTTGAATGCTTCAGCTGACTTTGTCCTGGAAGTCAAATGATTATTTTGGAACGGTTATTATTTTTTTTTCCCCAGATGTAGAGTTTAGGCAAGCAAAGGGTGACTGCTGGCCTGTCATCTGTTCGATCCTGAGGACTTGCTGATTTAAAGGGCCAGCAACTTTCACTCCTGGGATGGTGCCCCCTGTGGCTGGCTTAGCATTTGGTGGCCCAGTGAAAGCAGGTTTCAGGTGTTGGCGAAGACGACGCGGGGATTGTGGAGCATGGTCAATAGTGTTTATAGCCCTTCCCTAGAGCGTGTGAGCAGGAATGACAGAGGTCAAAGGTAATGTTGTGGAACCCCACAATATAAACATATTCTATGCAGTTCTCTCTGCTCTGTGTATGGCCTCAGTCTCATTGCTGGACCTTGCGGAGTGTTGGATTTAACAGATCCACTCTTTAATGGATGGGTACTTAGTTATCAACAGTTATTAAACAGAAAGTGGAATATCACAGGGAATAAATCAATAAACTAGTTTCCAGAGGCCTGTGTCATTGATCCACTTGAAATTAAATCCAACTATGTCAGCAGGGGAATTTAACGTCAACTAATTAAATAAATCTGAAATTACCAGCATCAGTAATTGTGAACATTAAGCTACTGAATTATCTTTTAAAAACCCATCTGTTTCACTAACACGTGGAAAGAGTCTGTCTCCAAATTTGCCACCTTGTTTGAGACTTACCAGCCCAAGAAAAAGCTGAGTGACCTCAACTTCTTGGGCTGACTCAGGAATTCAGATGACCAGGCTTGGGCCCGGCAACCATTAGGAAAGTGCAAGTCAAGTCAAGTTTATTGTTATTTAACTATACACATGTACACTGTCAAATGAGACAGTGTTTCTCCAGGCCAGGGTGTAAAGCACAGGCATATACATAACACACAATATCTTGGGAAAGTAAGAATTAAATCTACAGATGAATTACACATAGGTAAACAAAGTAAAGTTCAAAAATTAAATACTGTATGGTACAGGACATATTATATGGTGATACTTTGAATGGAAAGCCGCAGGGAGCTCAGAAGCCTAATGCCCGAAGGGTGAAGCTGTTTCCCATCCGGATTGTTCTTGTCTGTATGCACTGAGTCTCCAGCTTGATGGTACAAACTCGAAGAGGATGCTGGGTGAATGACTGGGTCCTTTCATAATATTAAGGGCCCTGTGTACACAGTGCTCCTGATAAGTGATCCTCTTGACTGTTCTCACAGTTCTTTGTAGGGCTTTCAGGTCCGAGCTTCTTTACTTTCTTAGGGGGTTAAGGAAATTTAGCTAGTCATCAAACATTCTAATAAACTTTTATAGTGGTACAGCACAGATACAGGCCATTCAGCCCACGATGTTGTGCCGAACCAATTCAATTTGTAATGAAATGCCAAATAAACTAATCCCTCCTGCCTACACAATGCCCGAGTCCTTCTATTTCCCACACATTCACGTGCCTATCTAAACATCTCTGAAAAATTTCCAATCTACAGTACCTGCCCCTGCCAACTCCCCAAGCTGTGCCTTCCAGCTCTCTGTGTAAACAAAATTAGCCCTCACATCCCTTTTGAAATAATTCCCTCTCACCTTAAATACATGCCCACTCGTATTAGACATTTCAACCCTGGGAAAAAAGATACTGCCCGTCTACTCTTTCTGTGCCTTTCATAAATTTATAACCCTCTCTTAGATCTCTCCTCAGCCTCTGCTGCTCCAGAGAAAACAGCTCTTGTTTGTCCAAAATCTTGTTATAGTACACACCCTCTAATCTAGGCAACATCTTGCTAAACCTCCTGCACCCCCTCCAAAGCTTCAACATCCTTCCTATAATGGCGTGACAATAATGTACGCAGTCCTCTAGCTTTGGCCTAATTAATTAATTGGGGCAACATGGTAGCGTAGTGGTTAGCACAATGTTTTATAGTACCGTTGACCTGGGTACATTCCCCACCGCTGCCTGTAAGGAGATTGTACATTCTCCCCACGACCGAGTGGGTTTCCTCCACGTGCTCCGGTTCCCTCCCACAGTCCAAAGAAGTACCGGTTGTTAGGTGAATTGGTTATTGTGAATTGTCCTGTGGATTAAATGCGGGGTGGTAAGGCTCAAAGCACGTGAAAGGCCTAGTTTGCACTGTATCTCAATAAACAAAATCAATAAAGTTTTATAAAGCTGCAAAGTAATGGCTGAAATTATCCTGACCGGTTGCCTCAGCTAGGGATTGTAGGAATGTAAGAATCTGCAGGGAAGGGTGGGCTCTCCCCAGTACATTACAGGTGCATCCCTCTCCACCACTGGTAGTTACCGAAAGGAGAAGCCTCATGGTGACATCTATCATCAAAGGTCCCTAACAGCCTGGCCATACTGGGTTTTTACAGCTACCAGCAGGCAGGGGGTTCAGAAGCCTGAAGCCTCCCATCACCAGATCCAAGTACAGCTCCTTCCCTTTAACCATTCGGCAAACCCTAATCGCAACAGTTTAGCAACAGTGTGGCCGCTTTGCAGTTTTTATCCTAATCGTGTTTTCTAGTAGAAATGGTGTATAATTTGTGATTTCCTTGTGAATGCTGTTTATATGATGTGAGTGCTGGTGATGCAAGTAAGTTTTCATTACACCTGTGCAGACAGGTACCTGTGGATTTGACAATGAACTCAACTTTGACTTTGGCTTGAGATGCAGAGGCAATTCAGGATGGGCTATAAATGTCAAGGATACCCACATTCTATGAATGAATGATGCACCATCAATAACTCTCGGAGACGGGAGGCGAACTATAAGCTCTTCTTAACTGCAAGAGCCCACCACACAACATCCTGGAGACAGAGGGGGGAGCAGTGCCCCCAACCGCCTTTATACAGGGGTCTGTGGGAGGAGCCACAGGAGCAATTAGCAGAGGGGCGTGTCCAGACAGGTATATGTAGTTCACCACAATGAATAAAGAAATCATCTTTAATTGTTTCTATGAAGTGAACTAATTTCAAAATGGTGCTTTACAACTATCATGAATTTAACAATTTTTTTTTAAGACTGACAATGTTTAAACCAACATTATTCTTCCCCAGCCCTTGACCTTTCCCACCCACCTGGCTTCACCCATCACCGTCAAGTTAGCCTCTTGCTTCTTCCACCACCTGTTTTATTCTGGCATTTCTGACCTTCCTCTCGGCCTCAAAGGAGGGTCTCAGCCCAAAACGTCAACTGTTTATTCTTTACCATAGATGCTGTCTGATCTGCTGACTTCCTCCAGCCTTCTGTGTTTTCTAATCTTTCTTTTCAACACAAAAATGGCAAAAATCTAATTTTATGTGGGCACCAACCAACCACACACAACTAAATTTCAAATGTTAGAATGAATTTCTAGACCACCATTATGTGCACAAACTCCATGGTATTTGTTATTATAAAATTGGAAACTATTGATTTTTTTGGACAAGTGATAAAATATTATATTTTGTGGAAACCCTTTTCCAAATTTAATCCAACCGTCTGTAACGAGAGTTATTTGAGAATAATCCACAGTCATTGAGTGTTACAGTCATTGAGTATTATCAACATAATACACAAAATATCAGAATAAAGGAAGTTTAACATTGAAGTGCTGCCATGCATAGCCACACACTTCTGCAATATAATACACTGCCCATGAGATCCACCAAAAATGTCCAAATTCTCCACCTACTTGTGGATTCCTAGATATCCATGTTTTTTTTTTGTTACTCTCCATAACTTGTGGCACACTGGGCGACAACCTTGCCACTTCTTTAGCATTTGTCTGTTTTTTACAAGGCTGAGTTGCTAGCTCAATGCTCAACCCATGGAAAGTGTGCGATTCGAACCTGGGACCACTCACCTCGAAGTCCAGTGCAGAAGTCACTACACCACCAGCCAGCTAGATGTACGTACGTTGTCTTTCTTCTTAATTTGATCTCAGTTATACAGTAAGTTGCAGTTCCTCTCTCTTTTGCTGGTTGTACTTGCAGAAACACTCAGCTAACTCATAGGCCATTCTTCAATTATTTCAACTGTGCACTGCTAAGCAATCAAGAAGGACACTTAATTACGCTATATAACATTCTTAATAATCAGATCAGAATCAGAATCAGGTTTATTATCACCGGTATGTGATGTGAAATTTGTTAACTTAGCAGCAGTTCAATGAAATACATAATATAGAAGAAAAAGACTGAAATAATAATAATAATAATAATAATGTAACTCAATTACAGTACACATTTATTGAATAGATTAAAAATCATGCAAAAACAGAAACAATATACATTAAAAAAGTGAGGTAGTGTCCAAGGGTTCAATGTCCATTCAGGAATCGGATGGCAGAGGGGAGGAAGCTGTTCCTGAATCGCTGAGTGTGTGTCTTCAGGCTTCTGTACCTCCTCCCTGATGGTAACAGTGAGAAAAGGGCATACCCTAGGTATGGGAGGTCCTTAATAATGGACACTGCCTTTCTGAGACACCGCTCCCTGAAGATATCCTGGGTACTTTGTAGGTTAGTACCCAAGATGGAGCCAACTAAATTTACAACCCTCTGCAGCTTCTTTCGGTCCTGTGCAGTACCACCCCCCCCCCCCCCCCCCCCTCCACACACACATACCAGACAGTGATACAGCCTGTCAGAATGCTCTCCATGGTACAACTACAGATATTTTTGAGTGTATTTGTTGACATGCCAAATCTCTTCAAACTCCTAATGAAGTATAGCCGCTCTCTTGCCTTCCTTATAACTGTGTCGATATGTTGGGACCAGGTTAGGTCCTCAGAGACCTTGACACCCAGGAACTTGGAACTTGAAATCATGTTCCAAAAAGATGTCCCAAACATCATTCTACCAGAACATGACTCAGCAACAGAACCTCCACAAATCTGCAAATATTCACTCTACAAACATGACTGTGTGGCTAGGCACAGCTCAAAGGCCATGTTTAAATTTGCTGATGACACAGTTATTGTTGGCAGAACTTCAGATGGTGATGAGAAGGCATACAGGAATGAGACATATCAGCTAGTTGAGTGGTGTCACAGCAACAACCTTGCACTCAACGTCAGTAAGATTGAAGAACGGATTGTGGATTTGAGGGTACACACACCTGTCCTCATAAGGGTATCAGAAACAGAAAGAGTGAACAACTTCAAGTTCCTGAGTGTTGACATCTCTGAGGATCTACATTTTGGGCCCAACAAATCAGTGCAGCTACAAAGAAGCAGCTCTCTTTCATTAGGAGTTTGAGGAGATTTGGCACGTCACCAATGACACCAGAAAATTTCTACAGATGTACCATGGACAGCATTCTAACTGGCTACATCACTGTCTAGTCTGGAGGGGGACTACTGCACAGGATTGAAAGAGCTGCAGACGTTGTGAACTCACCCATCTCCATTATGGGCGCTAGCCTCCGAAACATCCAGGACATCTTCAAGGAGCGATGCATCAAAAAGGTATCATCTATCATTCAGGATCCCCACCACCACGGTCATGCCTTGTTCTCATTGCTACCATCAGGAAGGAGGTACTGGAGCCTGAAGGCACACAGTCAACTTTCAGGGGTAGGGTCTTCCCCTGCCATCGGATTTCTGAGTGGACATTGAACACATGAACACCACCTCACTACTTCCTTGCACAACTTATTTAATATAACTATTGAATATATATCTACTGTGCTTACTGCAATTCACAGCTTCTCCTTCTATTATTATGTATTGCAATGTACTGCTGCCACAAAAACAACAAGGTTCATAACTTACACCGGTGATATTAAACCTGATTCTGATTCTACCCCTTGACAAAGGAATTTCATTTCCGTTCCAATGTGTCCTGAATGGCCAATGCCTTAGCTTGAGGTATTGACTCTTGATTCTACCCAACACAAACAAAGTTACATTGTCTCCTCATCAATCCTTCTGCAGTGAATCTGTCATCCCAGAAACAATCTGTTGAACCTTTGTTGCTCTGCTTCTGTTCCAGATGCGTCTCACTAGGACTCCAAATAATTTGAGCAAAGGACCTTTGTTTTTGACTCATACCCTTTCTCAGTGAAGATCAGCATACTGATTTCCATTGTAAGCCCTTTCCCCACTTGCATGCTATCAATGATTTATGTAGAAACAAATAGGAATTCTCTGAGAAATGGAGACAAGAAGACAAGTCGATATTTTGGTGAGAAACATTATGTTCTGTTTTCATTTCAGATTTCTAAAACTTGTAGTCATTTTAATATTATCCAGCAGAATTGCTTTGGTTACTAACCTTACATTTCCATCAGGTTTTCCTATTTCAGTTTGTATGTTAAAATGGTCCAGTTAAAATAAAAAAAAAACAGTTTTCAGTCCAATAAGTCAATTTGTTAATAGTCCCTAATGTAGCAGAGAGGAGTTTACTTAACTATATACACATGCTGGCTTGAGTGACTGAAAAAAATAGGTAAACTCATTCATCAACAAATCTATTCTAGATTTGACATCTGACAATGTGCAAGAGGTTAATCTAGCATATTGTGACTACTTGACCATCAGAATCAGGTTTATTATCACTGACATATGTCATGAAATTTGCTGTTTTGTTGAAGCTTTACAGTGCCAGAGATAGCAATTACTTTAAGCTACAAAGTGTAAAAGATGAATAGAGAGGTAGTGTTCACGCACTCATGCAACACTTGAAATCTGACAGCAGAAGCTGTTCTTAAAACATTGAGGGTACACCTTCAGACTCCCGTACCTCCTGTCTGTTGGTAATAATGGAAAGAGGCATAAGTACGAGAAACTCTGTAGATGCCGGAAATCCAGAGCAGTACACACAGAATGCTTGAGGAACTCAGCAGGTCAGGCAGCATCTATGGAAATGAATGAACAGTCGACACTTTGGGCCAACACTCTCCATCAGGACTGGAAAGGAATGGGGAAGATGCCAGAATTATAAGGTAGGGGGAGAGGAAGGAGGAGAGCTAGAAGGTGATAGATGAAGTCAATTGGGTAGGAAAGATAAAGGGCTGGAGAGGAACGAATCTGATAGGAGAGAAAGGTGTGCCATTGGCAAAAGGGAAGGAGGATGGGAATCAGGGGGAGGTAAAAGGCAAGTGAGAAGAGGCAAGAGGCCAGAGTTGGGAATTGATGAAGATGGGAGGGGAAAACATTTTTTCTGGAAGGGGAAATCGATATTCATGCCGTCAGATTGGAGGCTACACAGACGGAATATAAGGGTGGCCACATTGTGGCACAAGAAGAGGCCATAGACTGACATGTCGGAACGGGGATGGGAAATCAGAATTTAACGGTTTTGCCACCAGAAAGTTCCTCTTTTGGCAGATTGAGTGTAGGTGTTCGGCATGTCCTGGATGGTGAGGGTTCTTAAAGTCCTGGAGAGGATGTTTCCAATGGTGGTAGAGTCTAGGATAGACGGCACAGCCCCAGACGTCCCTGTACAACAGAGAACAGAGATAAGGAGGAATTTCTTTAGCCAAAGATTGGTTAATCTGTGGAATTTATTGCACAGATGTCTGTGGAGGCCACATCGTTGTATACTTAACGCAGAGGTTGATAGCTTTTTGATTAGTAAGGGTGTCAAAGGTTACGGGAGAAGCCAGGAGAATGGGGTTGATAGAGATAATAGATTAGTTATAATCAAATGGTGGGGTAGTCTTAAACATAGAACATAGAACAATACAGCACAGTACAGGCCCTTCGGCCCACAATGTTGTGCCAACCCTTAACCCTGCCTCCCAAACAGCCCCCACCTTAAATTCCTTCATATACCTGATAGAACACATAGAACATAGTCTTGATCAGCCAAATGTCCTATTACTGCTCCTAAGGTCTTAATGTTGGATGTCACCTTCTAGAGTCAGCGCCTTTTGAAGATGTTCCTGATAGTTGGGAGTGTGGTGCCTGTTATGGAGTTGGTTGATGCTTCAACCTGCAGCAGCCTCTTTCATTCCAGTTCTCCGGAGCCTGCACACTAGGCCATGAAACAACCAGACAAAATACTCTAAAAGAATATCCATAGAAATGTGCATGAGTCTTTGGAGACCTATCAAATCTCACTTAAGCAAGAACTGTGTTGACAATAAAGACTTTTAGTTATCAGAAGGTATATTTTCTGATTGGGTGGCAGGGTGGAGTTACACCTCTACCAAAGGAAGTGTAGGGTGCTCCTTTCCTCTGGTAGCCTGCAGGTCACCCTTGGGCAAGGTGCAGCAACTGTTTAGCTTCCCCCCCCCCCCCACCCCGATCAGGGTCACGTGAAGCTACGGGGGTAGGTGGTGGATGGTCACATGAGCAGCTGGTGCATAACCCAAGTCTTGGTTATGCGACCACTGACACTGGGCAGACCAGTCTCTGAAGAGTATTGATGATGGCTAAGCTCACCTGTCTTGTAAAGACACTGCCCAGAAGAAGGCAATGGCAACCCACTTCTGTAGAAAAATTTGCCAAGGATGATCCTGGTCATGGAGACCCTGATTGCCCACATCTTACAGCGTGGCACATAATGATGATGTCATACAACACGGAACATGATGAAGATGATGATATCTCTTGAGGAATGTTTTCTGATTTTCTATTAATCATTGCTCTGTTGTCTGGAAGACAGTAAAATGAGACAATATTCAGGTGATGAGGTTACATCTTCCCATTTCATTGTTATTGCATGCTTTAATTGAAAATCAGTCATGTCCATATCGATCAGGCAATCAGCAGTATGAAGCTCTGAAGTAATGGAGAAGTAGACAGAGAAGGTATGAAGTTTCTCCTTCAGACAGGCTGAGCCCTTTCGCATTAGATACATTTGGAAACTTCCCTCAGGGACAGAAGTTAAAGTTAGATTAAAAATCTTATTCCCAAGGTGGAAAAGTTGAATATTGAATGGCATGGCTTTAAGATAAGAGGGAAAAAGCTGAATGGGGATGTTTATGGTGTAGGAAGCTGCAGCTGAGAGAAACACACTGTCAGTGGTGGTGGGGATGGTGGAATTAGATGTGGCAGTGATAGCTAAGAGATATTTTGGCAGGCACATGCACATGTGGGAAATGGAGGGATATAGATCATCTGCAGGTAGATAGGATAGGTTTAACTTGATATAATAGTAAGCACAGACATTGTGGGCTGAAGGGCCTGTTTCTGTCCTGTAGTCTTCTACTCTACTCTGTTCTATGTAACTAGGGATGCAACACTGAGGACGTTGACTTGGGAAAAGGCACTACCTTCGGGTCACCTGCCTTTCTGGTGAATTTGGTAGGTTTTGAGGAGAAAACATTGGTGACATTTTTCCAGCACTTTCAGATGCCTGCTGTACACAATTCAGATCTCAGAGGCCTCAGAGGCAGAATCATTGCAGTCCAGCGGACCATGAGTTTTGTGTTATTGCGGAGGCCTCGCTCTTCAAAATCCCTTTTCCTCAACAACCAAAGCAGAGCTGGCACATTGAAGGGAGCAGTGAATTTCATCACTAATGACTGCCTTTGCCAACAGGTGGCTCCCAACTCAAGGCTAGTAGTTCATGCTTTTCACAGTCTTGTTCAGATCCAATTCTGTCAGAGGCAGTATGGTGCGGAAGACTGGGAGAGGATCTTTGGCATACAGTTAGAATTTAATG
Source organism: Hypanus sabinus (assembly GCF_030144855.1). Taxonomy (NCBI): domain Eukaryota; kingdom Metazoa; phylum Chordata; class Chondrichthyes; order Myliobatiformes; family Dasyatidae; genus Hypanus; species Hypanus sabinus. The sequence continues at coordinate 14,905,840 of NC_082724.1, forward strand.
TCCACCCTCAGTGATAGCTTGTAACTCGCCATCTGAATGAAATGCGGGCATCAACACATACTGCAGCTTGGCTCCTGAGGTTTTACGTTTGGACCTCTGGGGTTGAGAGGGACAATAAATCAGCCACAATGGAATGGCAGAGCAGACTTGATGGACTGAATGGTGTAATTCTGTTCCTCTGCCTTATGTTCTTATCACTTGGGTAATCCCTGTGCTGGTATACAATTGCCTTGGCTGAGCAGTTTCTGATTGGTCCTGAAGTTGGGCTTACTACTGAATTCATTGGTGCAATGTTATGACAAGTAGGATTGAGAAAATTGCTGGGCAATGGTCCAGCATTGTTTGACACCAGTCTTTACCAAGAATGGCTCTTCCTTTGATTAATAGCATGGGTTGCATATCATTGTGGAGCAGCCTTAAGATGGACGTGGACTTCACTGGGAAGCCAAATTTAAGGAGAAAATTCCACGGTGCGTTCGAATTGATGATGTTAATGATAAGGTCAAGAAAGGTCCTGAACAGTGGTTGGTCTTGCTCTCTTCGCTTTTCTTTGTCAACGTACTGCAATGACCGGTACACAGTGGGACCTGGATTGACCTTCACACACACCACCCAGGCCATGCTCTTTTCTTGCTGTTGCCATCAGGTAGAAGGTAGAAGAGCCTTGGGACCACCAGGTTCAGGAACAGTTACTACCCCACAACCATCAGGCTCTTGAACAACAGGGGATGACTGCACTCATTGAGGTCAAATTCAAGTTTAATTATCGTTCAGCCATATATTCAACCACCTGAATGAAACAGTATACCTCTGGGGCCAAGGTGCAAAACATACACAACACATGATTCAAAATAGTGAGCAAAAAAAAAACATAGCCCAAGTCCCTCAGAAACATGTCCCACAAAGTGATGTTGCAGCTACTGCAATCCAGCCTGTCATTCCACCAATTGAACACTAGATGGCAGCAATGATGGGAGAGGTTCGTCTCTGATGGGGTAGACCTGCAGTACCCAAACTTCTTGGTGTCCAGTATGTTCTGCATATGTTAAAAAGACATTTAACAAAGAAAAAAAACCCTTTGATTGGCCCCTAAGAGGCTGCTGTATTTGAACTTTCTACCTTCTTACTAGAAGATGTTCCCACAACCAATGATCTCAGTTTAATTGGAACCTATCAAATGGTGAAAGGTCTTGATAGAGTGGATGTGGAGAGGATATTTCCTATGGTGGGAGGGTCTAAGACTAGAGGACACAGCCTCATAATAGAGGGAGATCCTTTTAGAATGATGAAGAGGAATTTCTTTGGACAGAGAGTGGTGAATCAATGGAATTGTTTGCCAAAGGCAGCTGTGGAGGTCAAGTCTTTATATATATTTAAGGCAGAAGTTGATAGATTCTTGATTGGTCAGAGTATGAAGGAATAAGGGGAGAAGGCAGGAGATTGAGGCTGAGAAAAAAATTGGATCAGCCATGATGAAATGCTGGAGTAGACTTGATGGGCCAAATGGCCTAATTCTGCTCTTATATCTTATGGTCTTTAAGGACTCTTTAGCTTTTTATTTCATGTTTTCCTTATTTATTGCTGTTTATTTATATTTGCATTTGCACATTTTGTTGTCTTCTGCCCTCTAGTTGATCTTTCATTGATCCCATTATAGTTACTATTCTATAGATGTGCTGAGTATGCCAACAGGAAAATGAATCTCAGGGTTCTATGTGATGACATATATGTACAATGATGGTAAAAGTTACTTTAGTTTTTGAACTTTGATACTGCAGAGAAGAACCAAGCTGAAAGCATTTTTCCAGTTGAATTGTTAGCATGAGTTTGTACGTTCTGCTCGTAACCGCATAGATTTCCTCTGGGTGCTCTGGATTCCTCCTGCAGTCCGAAGGTGTACTGGTCAGTAGGTTAATTGGTCATTGTAAGTTGTCATGTGATTAGGTTAGGGTTAAATAGACAGGCTGTTGGGTGGCACTGTTCATTGGCCCAGAAGGTCTTGTTCCGTGCTGTATCTCCAAATAAAGTAAAATTCAATGGCATGATTGACACTCAGAAAGGCGATGTCGATCATTAAAGACCCCATCACCCAGGGCATACCCTCCTCTCACTGTTACCATCAGGAAGAAGGTACAGAAGCCTGAAGGCACACACTCAGTGATTCAGGAACAGCTTCTTCCCCTCTGCCATTCGATTCCTATCTGGACATTGAACCCAAAAACATTACTTCACTTTTTTTTTAATATACAGCATTTCTGTTTTTGTACTATTTTAGGCTATTCAATACACACACACACACTTACTGTAGTCTGTTTGTTTATTTATTTATTTATTTATTTATTTATTTATTATCATGTATTCCATTGAACTTCTGCTTCTAAGATAACAAATTTCATGACACATGTTGGTGATAATAAACCTGTTTCTGATTCCTTCCTTACACAAGGAGGTTCACAAGGAAAGGACACAGAGTGAATGACCGTAAACTTGTCAACTTAAACTGGCAAAGATGGTATCAAGAATGAGTTCATTGAGTCCATTTGGAGAGTTTCCAAGAATCATACATCAGGGACAGACTTTTAAAATTCTGATCATATACAGTTATTCCGAACTAATTAATGATCTCATAGTAAAAGAGTCATAACACAGAATTTCATATTCAGTCTGAGAATAAAAATCTTAGGTCCAAAACTACTGTTTTCGAGCTTAAGATAGTTACAAAAATATAAAAGGAGTAGGCTTCAACTGATGGAAAAATAAAGTAATAACTAAGATGTTAGATAAGTAGTGGTAGCTACTTAAAGAGATGTTTCCTCATTCTCAACATTCCTGTGAGAAACAAAGATTCTACAAGAAGACTGATCCATTTGGAATTAACTGGGCAAGGGTGGTTTCAAATTGAAAGAGAAGTGATGTAATGTTGCAAGTATCTGTAATATACCAAGGGAATGAGAAAAGTTTAGAAACTGGCAAGGAGATGACTTAAGAATAATCATGGGAGAAATATTAGATCATGAGGGTGAGCTGGCAAGGAATATAAAGAAAGAAAGTGCTTTTGTAAGTTTATAGTGAGGAGAGTGGTTAAGATAAAGACTGGTCCCTCAGAGAATGTAACTGGTAAGTTAATAATGAGAAGTAGGAAGATGGAATAAAGTTCATGGCAAAAAAAATCCATTAATAGTGAATTCTAAAGGATGGGAGGAAAGGAATATAAAATAATTGTATTTATTATATTTATATTCCTCTCCTCTCTTCCCCCAGATTTTGCAGTGGGGTGGGGAATGTATTCCACAAACTAACATACTAAGGACTGAGGTGACCCCCACGCCCCTCCAGATCTGTTGACCTAGTACTAAGAGTATAGGTTGTGATCTTTTAAAATTCCATGGATTTTAAAAAAATTATTAGTGGGTTGGAAAATACTGGTGTAATGCCATTATTCCAAGCACATACTGTAAACGTCACCATTTACTACCCTGAGATTTGTTTACTTTGCGGGCATTCACAGTGGAACAAAGAACTACAGTAGAATCACTGAGAAACTAGACAGAAAGACTGACAAACAACGAATGTGCAAAAGACAAACAGCAAATACAAATAAAAATATTAATAATAAATAAATAGTGAATGAGTAATGCTGAGAACATGACTTGTTGAGGTTTTGCAACTGTGTCAATAGGTTGTAGAGTCAGTGTTGAGGAGTGTGATGTTGTCTACGTTGGTTCAGGAGCCTGATGGTTGAAGGGTAGTAACTGTTCCTGAACCTGGTGGTGTGCAACCTCAAGAGCGCAGAGTAATAGAGGGCATTAGATGTCATATAGGGTATGGACTATTGTCTGACATCTGTTATGGGAAAATGCAGGAAAACCATAAATAGGAAGAGGAAACAGAGCATCTAGAAAACACCATAATACATTAAGAGTCACTGTCCATTTATGAAAGTTTAATGGTTATATTCAAGTTAGTGATCAGTATGGTAGGTCACAGGGATCACTGCTGGGGACTCAGCTATGTTCAATGTTAATGACTTGAATGAACAGACCTGGCCAAATATGTTGATGATACAAAGATAGGTGAGAAAGCCAATTGTAAAGACGCAAACCTCCTGCAGTGGGATGACGATAAATTGAGAAAATGCAGAAGGGGCATAATGAGGAAACTTGAGACTATCCATTTTGGCAGGAAGTACAGAAATGAGGTGGACAGATTTTAGTTTAGAGGGAGGTAAGGGGATAAGGGGAAGAAATGCAAGGAGGTTGAGCTGTGGCCAAGTTCAAACCATATTTAAATTAAAACGGTAAATGTTGGAACTCCTCAGTCTTCATCAGAACTCCTTATCAATTAAGGCTTTTTAAACAGAAATGATAACTTCATGTCTCTTTGTTGACATGCTGTTAACATGCAGCTTCCAGCATTTTCTGTTTTTATTTCAAAATTCCTGCATCTGCAGTTCTTTGATCAGCCGTTAACTTATTGGAGTTCAATTGGGCTTGAATAGGCAATGACCACCATTTCCTTACATAGAGAAAGTTGTCTGCATAATTCCGCAGAATTGTTAATAAGCCTTCCTCCTTTTCCAGATTGGTTCTGAAATTCATTATACGCTCTCTTTTAAAGCTTCACTCTGTAAAATATTTTTATTCCCACTTGTGCAAAGAAGGCTGTCTATGGAAACCAATCGGAGAGTTACTTATGCCCATATAATATGAAAGAGATGACTGTAGATTTCAGAAAGGGTGAGACAAGGGAACACAAACCAATCTTCATAGAGTATCAGAAGTGGAGAGAGTGAGCAATTTCAGGTTCCTGGGTGTCAAGACCTCTGGGGACCTAACCTGGTCTGAACATATTGGTGCAGCTATAAAGAAGGCAACACAGTAGCTATATTTCATTAGGAGCTTAAAGAGATCTGGTTTGTCACCTAAACACTCAAAAAACTTCATGGAGAGCATTCTGACAGACTGTATCACTGTCTGGTATGGGGTTGTGATGCTACTGCACAGGACCAAAAGACACAACAGATGGTTGTAAAATTAGTCAGTTCCATCTTGGGTTCTAGCCTCTGTAGTATCCAAGACATCATCAAGGAGTGGTGCATCAGAGAGGCGACGTCCATTATTAAGGACCCCCATCACCCCGGGCATGTCCTCTTCTCATTGTTACCATCAGGAAGGAGGTACAGAAGCCTGAAGGCACACACTCAGTGATTCAGGAACAGCTTCTTCCCCTCTTCCATATGATTCCTAAATGGACATTGAACACATAAACACTACTTAATTAAAAAAATATATATATATTATTTCTGTTTTTGCGCTATTTTAATCTATTTAATATATATGTGTATGTGTATATACAGTATATATGTGTGTGTGTTTACTGTAATTGATTTACATATTTTTTCTTTCTATATTATCATGTATTGCATTGAACTGCTGGTTCTAAGGTAACAAATTTCATGACACGTGTCAGTGATAATAAACCTGATTATGATTCTAAATACTCTTTGTCAGAACTACAGAAGTGAGCAAAACAAGTTAATATGAGGTTGAATAAGAAGGTGGACGAGGGTTAGAGATAACAAAGGGAATATCTTAGGATGAGTCCACAGTTAAAATGGTTAATGACTATGACTCTTAAAAAATGATAGGAAAGCATCGTCTGGTTAGATTTGGGGTGTAATGACCGAATCTTTCTGGCAGATTTAAAAGTACTATCTGAGAACATTTTTAAACCCAAGAGATTCTCAGAAGCTGGAAAGGTTCTTCAGATGCAGAAACTTTTAAAAAGTTTATTTAGGACTGTGGGACATGAAGAACAATGTTAATACTTAACGCCTACCTAAAGGCCTGTGAACCGTGCATTTGGCATTCTCTCCCATAAGACTACAAGACATAGAAGCAGAATTAGGCCATTCAGCCCATCAATTCTGCTTCACTATGGCTGATTTACTATCCCTATAACCCCATTCTCCTGCCTTCTCCCCATAACCTTTGACCCCTTATTAATCAAGAACCTATCATTCTCCGCTTTAAATGTACTCAGTGATTTGGCCTCCACAGCCATCTGTGACAATGAATTCCACATATTCAACATCCATCACAATCACCTCCTCCTTGGGACCATGAGACAAAAAGTAACCTAATATTAAAAATAAAAGTTAAAAAACATCATAAAATCCCAATTTGCAGGTTAACATAACTTGTGCTTAAAATTCCACCACCTTTGGCAGCGTTTGCACTGATATTGAGGGAACGAAGCGGAGAACTCCAAGCACTGGCATTTGTCAACAACATTTCCTTTAAATAGTCATCACTTGTAACCACAGCTGGCAATTGGCCAGTTGGCAAGACAGGACCATTGAGAAATCTGAGTTTCACACTCACAGGGATGCCATTCATAACATGGCCTGGCTGAGTCGTAGTCTTCAATCCAAGTTCCACCATTGAGGTATTATATTCCTTTGTGGAGACTGCCACTGCTGTAAACATTGGCATTTGAGAATTCCAATTAATTTTTAAAACAATAATTTTCAAAGACAAAGATAAAATCATCTATTTCTAAAGGCAGATAAATCCACACAATTCCTGCATTTATTTGTACCTTGTGCTAGGTGCGATCTATGTAATTGATTTGCACCCAGTAGTACAGCATAAACAACTAATTACATTTGATGCAGGAGGGCTGTAGCAGGTAATGCTATCCAGAAACACTTTACTTGTTGGGTGTTAACTGTTAATCCAAATGCTGGGATGGCTGCTGCAGCCTTGTCAACTACAGGTTTCAATTGAATCTTGTGAAGGAGCCAAACAGAGGACCAATTACTCAGGCCCTATTTCGTGTTAACGACATCCAGTGAAATTCAACCCCTTTGTATTCAATAGGAATGAGCCTCAGAAGGATAGCAATGTACTTCCCTGAGCTGCAGCCTTGGGGTAGACCATTCAGCTTATCAACTCTATCAATTCTGAGTAACTGAATTGCCATCTCCAAATAGTCCATACGAGATTAATTGATTTTGTTTGTAACTGTATTTATTATTTTATAAATAAATTTTCAAAGATGAAACTATGAGCTGGCAGGTGTATGGGTTGGGCATTCTGGGTTGAGAAATTATTGTCACCTGACCTCTTCCCTTGTCCCTCTGTGATCTATTGATTGCTCTTCTTCAGGATGCTGCTAGAGAATTGCTTTAATCCATGGAATGAAAATAAGTACAAATGCTATTTCACCAGATCTTACCAAAAAGAGGCCACTGTATTCAGTTATGATAGATCAGTAGTTTTTAGCTTACTGGGCCCTGGGCCCACAGAACACATCCCCACTGACCCTCTGTCCCTTTCCCGCCATTACATAAAACTATAAAAACTTTGATTTACGGTGCTCAGTGATATGAATAGGAAATGTAAATTCAAAGCAGTGATAAACAATTGGAAAAATAATTCCAATTTCTTTAAAGCTACAGATAAAATTATTTCTTTATTTAAATACAGTTAAAACAGTTTTTGTGAACAATTTTAGAGCGTACATCAGACGCCAACTCTTCACTACTTCAGTGCTTTTTCACTTTCAGTGAGATGGATGGGCTTGGGGCAACGTTATCATCTTCTCAACATTAGGCTGAATGCCAGTCAGGAGTCTCAGATGTCCACGTTCAGTATTTTGCAGACTATTTTGTTGTTTTGAAAGATGTTAGGTGACCGCACTGAAACCATGCTAGAGTAAATATTGAAAAGGCAATGAAGAACATTTTGACCTTTTTCCACAGTGCAGGATAGCACTCAGCAATTTCTTTCAGCAGACAAAAGCCTCGATATGATTATTTTGAACCTCGGCTTAATTTTGTAGTGAGGTCAGTTCTTCCTTCATCGTGCCTGTTAATTTCTCATTGCAGGTGTTCAGGAATTGATTCATTATCCAGTCTGGAATTTGGATCAAGAGAAGATCCTGAAATCTCTCTGACATGTCTTTATGCAGCTTACCAAGGTGGCCACAGTATACTTGAAGATCATCAAAGGTCACGACGACTAATGGTCACTTAAATAGGGTTAATTTGGACGAAATTTGGAGACAACTGATTTTACTTCGATAAGAGTTCCATAATTTCCTTGCAATCAAGGATTGATTTCATTAAACTTTGCAGATAATTCTGGCAAATAAGCAATGTCATGCCTAATATTCTTGAGTTGATTACCGAAAGAAGCATTCGCATCTTCAAAGAATTTAATCACACAGTTTGAAAAAGAGCATAGAAACATCTCAGCAAGACACAGAAAATGGTGGAGGAACTCTGCGGACCAGGCAACATCTATGGAAAAGAGTACAGTTGACTTTTCAGGCTGAGACCCTTTAACAGGGCTGGAGAAAAAAGGATGAGGAGTCAGAGTAAGAAGGTGGGTGGAGGGGAGGAAGAAACACAAGGTGAAAGGTGAAACTGGGAGAGGGAGGCGTGAGGTAAAGAACTGGGAGGTTGATTGATGAAAGGGATCCATGGCTGGAGAAGGGGGAAATCTAATAGGAGAGGACAGAAGACCATAGAATTAAGAGAAAAGGGGAGGAGCACCAAAGGAAGGCAATGGGCAGGCAAGGAGATAAGGTGAGAGAACAAAAAGAGAATGGGGAAAAGAGAAGTGGGGTTGCATTACTGGAAGTTCAAAAAATCAAATTTCATGCCATCAGCTTGGAGGCTACCCAGACAGAATATAAGGTGTTTCTCCTCCAACCTCAGTGTGGCCTAATCATGACAGTAGAGGAGGTCATGGATGGACATGTCATAATGGGAATGGGAAGTGGAATTAAAATGGATGGCTACTGGGAGATCCTGATTTTTCTGGAGGAAGGAGCGTAGATGCTTGTCGATGTGGTCTCCCAGTCTATGTCAGGTCTACAAGAGGCCACACCAGGAGCACCAGATACAATGAAGTGTCGCCTCACCTGGAAAGACTGTTTGGGGCCCTGAATAGTAGTGAGGGAGGAGGTGTAGGGGCAGGTGTACCACTTGTTCCGCTTGCAAGGATGTGCCAGGAGGGAGAGTGCAAGTTCAGATGCTACCGCCAAAATAAGCCTAGTATGGCACTAAAGCCTTTTGTTAGTGAGAAATACTTTGGATTCTTCTTCCATCTCCATCTGGTGGGAGGCCTTAGCTAAGTACACTTTTCTACAATGTATCCATCCATTGCAAATATATCCGCTATCATGGTCAGAGGATATTAGTTTACTTGCAATACTAGGTTAATGGTGATCTTAAAATCATCACAGATCATGATAGATCCATTTGTCTTGGCCTCTGGGACCACTGGGCTTCACTCAATCTTGGAAAGAATTCCTCCAGCCTCCATCCATCTAGTTCATTGGCTACATTAACACAGATGGTATAAGCAACCAGATTGGCTTTGTAAAACTTGGGCGTAGCATTTTCATTAACACTATTTTACCCTTGATATATTTGAGTTTTCCAATGCCATCCTTGAACACTGCTGTAGGATCATCTAATACCTTTCATAACTTGTGTTCATTTGACTCTGTTGCAGGTGATGTGGCATGCAAATGGTGGATGGCTCTCCAATCAAGTTATAATTGTCTCAGCCAATCACGTTCCCACAATGATGACCCAATGAGGCTTGTTGGCCATTGAGTTTCACTGTTATGAATGACATTCCTACATGAGTTATCTTTTTTTCCATCATAGGTTCTTAGTTGGATATTTGCAGGCTTCAGTTCAGAAAATCCATTCACTTCTGGTGTAAGCCATATTGCTTGTTTATTGTTAGTTTTCACATTGTAAATCATTATGTCACTCTCATCATCATTATCAAATTTTTCATCAAAGGCATTCAGATTAGTGAGTTTAGACCATTCTCTGCCCTTTTTTAAAACTCGACGTCTCTGTCCTCTTGCAATGGAGTACATGCTGCTCTGCTTTTGTTAAACTTAAATGCCTTGTGACACTGTAACAGGTAGGTAGTGGTCTCGGGTTCATTTGAAATGGCCTCACTGCCACTGTTATATTTTGTAACTCCAAACCATTAAACCAATTGAAAGGAAACATGGAGACAGGACTTAATGCATTTAACTTTGTTTTTTTTTTCTTCAGACAACATGTGCAGATATGACATGGTGACGTGATTACGTATTCCATTCACGTACTTCTACATACAACGTGTAATGAATTATTTAAACAACAAAGAATGCTTAAACAATATATTTACAATGCCACTCAAATATTACTGAAATATTAAATCACGTCAATAAGGTCATCACATTTCTCATTTTCAAGCTCATTCCGAACTGTCTGGACAGACTTCAGCAAAATCACACTGCGGTACTGATGAAACCTGCCGTAGCCAATCTAGATGCATTGTTCCCAAAGGACTGTATTGTTTCTCCCAGCCTCTTGCCTTAATCCTGATCTCAATCTAAACTCCCAGAGGCACAACATAATAAATGATCTATGCTTTTACCCTGGAAGTTACCAGCCACCGCAAAGGCCAGCATGTACTTGAGCAAATGAACAAGCACTCTGCAAGCATTTTATAGTCAGTTTGAGCAATCACTTTTTGTAAAAGAAAACATGAGATTCGGTAATAAATGAGATTGAGGTGAGCACAGTTAGCATGCATTTTGAGGACATAACTTGTAACCTCAGAAATGAATTAGCAGGGGTGAGAGGAAACATTCTGAGACTTGTACAATCTGATCACTTTTTTTTAAGTGAAGTGTTGGCTAGCCTTAATTTGGCAGACTTACGGAGGCTATTATTTTTTCACATTGGCTCCCACACCCTTTGCCACAACATTTAATCTCTCTGCTTTTCATTGCCAAGCAGAGGGTCCAGTTCTACTGTGGAGAGAGAGCCTGGATCCTCAAGCATGACAAATATCCTTTGCTGAAGCAGTTCTTGCAAGGATTTTATGTAAGAATAGAGCCGTTCTCCATCATTGACCAGCCTGATTACACTTTGTTCCCAGCATATTTTTAAAGGACAGGTAGCTGTGGTGTGCAACATTTTAAACCGCTTTCCCCTGAATTATTGCCCCACTGACAATAAGTCCCTGGAATAGACCCATAATGGGGTAAGCACTTTCTAATTTGGGTTACAACCAGTTTAGGAATATCCCACAAAGCTGTCCTAGCATCAACAATGCCAGCCCTGCTGATCCAATAGGTAAAACTATCCTTTAATGTTGTGTTTGCTGCTAATTCCACCAGTAATTTTGCTTTGAACTAATCCATTCCTGCTTTGTTAAGATTATTGATTGGACAATAGGTAGACTATTTTATATTGATGTTGCTAGGGAAAATGAAAGTTTTATTATAACAACTTCAAAGTTCAATGTTCACTACTACCTGAAGGAGGAGTATGTGAGATAGTGGGGTGGGGAGGGGGATGCTGCAATTTGGAACAGGCCAGTTACGCTGGATTCAAACCAAGCTCTAAACTCCTCAACTGGAAATGCATTTGATATGAAACCACATCCCTATATAGTGTTGAGATAACTGTATTCTATATCTAGGTCATTAATAAAGGTTCTGAAGAAGTCCCAACATTCATCCCCAGTCAACAATGAGCATCATCAAGGTGACAAATTAATCATGAAAGGGAATGACAGAACAAAACATAGCCTCTGGTTAGTCAGTTGTGATGAATATTTGCTTCCTGGGTTAGGGGCCTCATGTTAGGCCAAGCTCAGCTTTCTAAAATAGGAATTGCCATTTCTAAGATCAAATAATATAAGTTAAAATTTCCTACTACATAACTGTGTTCAGTTTCTGGTTGTAAATGGGAGCCAGTTTTAAGTTTTTAAAATGGAAATGGAAAGCAGTAATCAGCATGAAGTTAAAAACACAGTTATGTAAACAAGCTCTGTCTATGGAGCAGACTGCTACCCCATAATACTTGGTTTATTGTTGCTCAAGAGGTGCTGTATAAGACAATGGGTTATTTAATTTGACTTGTTTCAAAACAGACAAGCTGGCTGAGTTGCTTAGTTCAAGGACGCCTACAGACCAGATGGAAACAAGCACTTAGCATATCACTTAGCATAACAGATCTATTAAAAACTTGGGAATTTTACGTCCTGAGAGAAGTTAGTATTACAGTAGTAATTGTGTGTACCTGAGGTCTGCGTCTCCAAGAAGCTTTTAGACTGTTTGTGTAAGAAGAACATCTGAGGAAATATCATATTTCTGTGAAATCACCCAAGTGGCAGAAAAAGGGTATGAATGGAGAGAGCAGTTCAGGTATTTTAGAGAAAATCAGCAGATGCAGGAAATCCAACCAACACATACATAATGCTGGATGAACTCAGCTGGCCAATCAGCCTCTATGGAAAAGAATACAGTCAATGTTTCAGGTCGAAACCCTTCAGCAGGACTGAGACCCTAGTCACAGGCTTATTAGGAATGGATTTAGGACCATCATGAAACATGAAAGAAACAATAAGTGAGCTAGAATCCATTCCTCTAGCTTCAAAATGTGGCCGACGATTCGTTACTCTGCATCATTGATATATCATCTAAGTTTACAGCAATTGTTCTTGTGTTTTGGAAATCCTTTCTATTTTAAAAATGCTTTGTAATTTGGAAATGTTTAATATAGAAATCTTCTGAGTTTTAAATGTGTTTAAAGAACGTTGTTTGGATTTAGATGAACTGTGTTTTAACTTCTCCTCGCTGTGTTAAACTCGCTGTGGAGAATGGCAGGGAAGTGAACTAGTCTTTGAAGGCTGGGTAGTCACAGTATAACTTCCTTTTAGTGAAAGTAATTGCAGCAATTTATATCCAATAAGTCTAAGGTGTTGCAGTTTAGAACATGGAGGTCAGCAAAGCCAAAACCATCACAAAGTACCTTTTTACGTAATTTTGATTCTCTCAACCAACATTTGATATTTAGCTTTCCTAGCCCAATGGACAGAGCATTTGTTTTAGATGCTCTGACGGTTTTAAAGGTGCTTTTTCTGTTTGAGGGGTGGCATTGTGTCACAGCAGGCGGCATAGCTGACTTACAGCTCCAATGAGCAGACTGTAATCCTGATCTCTGGTGCTGTCCGTGTGGAGTTTGCACACTGCCTGTGACCACAAGGGCTTCTGCCAGATGTTCCATATTCCTCATTCATCCCAAAAGTGCCTTGGTAGATTAGCTGCTTACTGTAAAGGGCATGCAAGAGAGAAACCAAAATTAAGTCTGCGGGAAAAATATGAAAAGGGGATGAAATGAGACTGCCAGGATTACTCTGTTGGAATCAGCATGGACCTGATGAACCCATGGCCTCCTTTTCTATCATAATGGAAAGATGTCATGAAATCTTTTTCCCACAGATGGTGGTGAGCATATGGAATGAGCTGCCAAAAGAGATGCTATAGATAGGTACAATGGTGTCATTTAAGAAGCACTTGATGGGTATGTGGAGGGGTGGTGCTCAGAGGGATATGGTCCGAACACTGGAAATTGGGGCAGGTTGGGTGGTTATTGTGGTTAGGATCACCTCATTGTGCCGAAGGGTCTGTATCTGCGCTGTATTGTTCTGTAACTTTAAGGTTAGAGACTTTCCTAATGCTCTATGCCCCTGAAGTCAGCATTCTCTTCACTAAGTGCTGCTTTCAGTTTTACTCTTGCTTACTGGCAGTGTAGGAAACTTTGCATCCCATACCGTCTCTCGCTGCCGCTGACTCACCAAATGATCCCCAGTGTTTCTATGCAAATACAAAAGCCATCCGACAGCTTATCTTTACAGAGCATGCTCCCAGACACCCAGGCTGAGACTGAATTAGCGAGATAGCGAATTAAGTGTCTGTCTGAATGCATCTGGAGAACAACTCCCCACTTAGATAAAGGTGGATGGAAAAGTACAAATAAAACTACTTCCTAAGAATGCTTGCTGAGAAACTTGTTTTCTTACCAGTAAGACTTTAAGAAATGTGATTAGCTTCAGGGATGCACCAAAAGCACCAAATTAACAACTGTCAAAATCACCCTCTTGTCAATAGTCATTAACTGAAGAAAACTATACCACTCTTTAAGTTAGAAATAGTATGGGCAGCAAAGTGATTTGTTTTGTGAGCAGAAAGCACCATGAAACATAGCTATTATGTTTAAAGTGATATCATAATCAGTTAAAAATATTCCTGTTGAAAAAAACACACACTTAAAACTGATCCCCCTACAGTTGTTACGAGGTGTCAAATCCAATACCAAGGGATTTATACTGACAGCATGAATATTGCTGAGTGACACTTTTACACATGCAGTGATAAAGTGTTTTGAAAATGAGATATGTGTACAAAATAAGTGCCAATATTTGGGCCACGATACCGCTGGAATAGAACATAGCACAACAACAGCGCATTGCAACTAAAACATGAAAAATATGAAATGGGGAAGATCAGTTGCATTTTAATGCCATTCCTGGCTCAAAGGGCTGGAAGGGCTTATTCCACGCTTTTTAAAAATAATTTAAACATTAAAAAGAATATTGCTATTTTAAACTGTTAACATTTGGCAATACAACAATGTATCTAATTCTAATTGTGTTGTACTTAAGTGGCCTTTACTAAGAGATATGATTTAGATAGTCCAAAGCCCAATTAGCTCATAAAACAAACAAAATGTTATGTTATGATTGCACTGCTCCTGGGAAACGTTGTCTCATTCTGCCCTGCAGAGCTGATGTACGGATAGAATGACAATAAAGTTTTTGAATGCTGAAGGAATTCAGCAAGTTAGGCTACATTGATGGAAAGGAATAACGAGGCAATACTTTGGACCGAGATCCAGCATATATGGAAAGGAGTAAAGAGTTAAAATTCTGGGCTGATGCCTGATGAAGGTTTCAGGCCCCAAACATCGAGTCTTTATTCCTTTCCATAGATATTACCTGACCTGCTGTGTTCCACCAGAATCTCGCATGTGTTACTCTGGATTTCCAGCATCTGTAGAATCTGTTGTGTTTATGATTAGCTCATAAAAGACTCATAAATAAAATTAATGAATGCTTTACCAAAGGAAATAAAACAGAATGGATGGGATTTTTAAAAAAAAATGTTGATTAACTGGTATGTTTTTCATGATTAGTGTCAGGGCTGCTAAATTTATCAATAAAACTATTCTCTGTTTAGGCACAGAGGTGCAATTTCAAAATGAGCACCAGAAACAAAAATTGTGATGCATGGGTAATTCAGAAAGAATGAAAATGAATGCAGGTAATGGACGGTTTAATTACAAGTAGAAAATATATAAATACATATGGATTTACATTTCAGGCATAAGACAAAAGAGATGAATCAAGAAGGAAGGGATCTCTGATACATAAGTCTTCAGAACCTTTCAAAAAAATCTGAGGTCTTAAGTTTTATAGATTAAAACCCTGGGGAGAAATTCCTGTAAAATACTCCCAATCTGTTTCCATAACCAGCAGGTGATGAAGATCCTCGAGAAACCAAATTATTTTTCTTGAGTTTCATTACAAAGTGACACTGGGAGATCAGAATCAGGTTTATTGTTGCGAGAACGCTATCAGCAATTCACAAAGATTGGGTACAAAAGGACATTCCTAAAACTCTTTGACCTACTTGGATAGGCCCTAAATAAAATACTGGGTCCACAATGGACAGTTGCAACAAGATCATTGTGAGGTCATTGAAGAGAATTTGCAACAGGGTATCAAATATGTCGTACATTAGTTGCAACAAGAGATTAGAAAAATGTTTATTTCAATGAAGGAAATGTTTCATGAAATTATGCAAAATCATGAGGAGCTATGATTGAGGGATAATTCATCAGCAAATTAGATACTTTCCAAATTATTTTATTTTTTTGGTATTGAAAATCATTGTGGAGTAAGCCATTCCGGCCCTTTGAGCCACACTTCCCAACAATCCTATGATTTAATCCTAGCCTAATCACAGGACAATTACAATATGCAATCAACCTATCAACTGGTACGTCTTTGGACTGTGGGAGAAAACTGGAGCACCCAGAGGAAACCCATGAGGTCAAGGGGAGAACGAGCAAACTCCCCACAGGCAGCAGCAGGAATTACACCTGTGTCGCTGGCACTGTAAAGCATCGTGCTAACCACTATGCTACCATGCACCCGGAGTTAAGCATCTGATCTTTAACAACTAGAGTGTTCGATATGTAAAAGAATGGAAGTAGAGGTTACAACGTTTATTTGTGAAGTTTCCTGTTAGCCATGTTTCCTCTAATTTGCACAGACCAAGCATTGCTCTGAGCAGAAAATGTTTATAGGGCCTGAAAGCTGTGTAGTACTTTAAATTAGCATTATATAAAAGGAAATCCCAACTGCAAGGCAACAGAGGCTATGTGCATGGGTACATTGCTGTTACTGTGCAGCCCTACACCCATGAAGCTGAGAGAGAACTGTGCCTCTTAGAAACAATGGCAGAGGTAGGAACGATATCACTATCACCATTACGTGCCATGTCATATGATGTAGGCCAATGTGGTCTTGACCATGATTGTTCTTGGTAAATTTTTCTACATTAGTGGTTTGCCATTGCCTTCCCCTGGGCAGTGTCTTTTCAAGACAGCCGACCCTGTCCAAAATCATTATTAATTGTCTGCCTGGTGACAATGGTTGCATAACCAGGACTTGTAATATGCACCAGCTGCTCATGCTGTCCATCCCCTGCTCCTGTGGCTTCACATGACCCTGATTTGGGGGGTGAGGGGGGTCACTAAGCAGGTACTACCACTTTCCAAAGAGTGTCTTGCAAGGCTAGTGGAGGGAAACAGCACCTTACATCTCCTTTGATAGAGATATATCTCCACCCCACCACCCGAGAGTCCGTAACAGCTGTCAGAAAGGAACCAGGAAAGTTACTACAAAAAATATATGTGTTTGGGAGAACATTAGAGAGAAATGGCTAGTTCTTTTGAGTTGCTATGGTACGATGGGAAAATGAGGGCAGGAGTAGATGACTTTGCCACCTACCTCAATAAGATAAAGACTGATCTGCTTTCCTGTTCACTCAGAGTAACAATACACCCCGATACTTTCGAGGTAATTGTCTACCTCTATCTTAATAACATTCCAAGACTGTTGACGCTGCCTTTTGAGGAAGAGCATTCCAACGGCTCATAACACAGAGAGGAAAAATATTAACTTCATCTCTGTTTCATATCTCAGCTTCGTCTCTGCCCCATACTTGCTTAATTATTGCCCATTGACATTTAGAGCAGGAATGCAGATCCTCCATCTCTGTCCGTATAGAAGAATTCTTCACTGCTGTTTCTGCAACAATTGTTTTTACACCAGTAAGGGTTGTTAGCCCTGAGTTGAACCTTCGAACCTGGAGGGACGGAGGACCACTCTTCTTCTGGACCCTATCCTTTGACCTGTTTGGCCCGGGTGACTCTATCAGACCCAAAGCTTAAGGCCCTGACTCGAGCCAACATAGCTCTCCAGGTCATTGAGGCACACAAGCGTCCAAGCTGCTTTGACAAGGTTCTGGTCCTGCTGGATGATCCCATACTTCCCCTGCACTAATTATTTTGTTTCTATTAGGTTCAAGAAAGAGAAACACGTTCTTACTAAGAGATGGGGTGGCATGGTAGCGTAGAGGTTAGCACAATGCTTTACAGGACCATCAACCCGGATATCAATTCCTGCTGCTGACTGTAAGGAATTTTAACATTTTCCCCGTGACTGCATTGATTTCCTCTAGGTCCTCTGGTTTCCTTGCACTGTTGAAAGATGTACCAGTTGGTAGATTAATTGGCCATCATAAATTGTCCTGTGATTAGGCTAGGATTAAATCGGAGGATTGCTGGGCAGTGCAGCTTGAATGGCCAGAAGGGTCAGCTCCGTGCTGTATGTCAATTAATTAATTAAACTTTGTACACAAATCACCATTTAGCTTGAGGAAGGATTGAGAAATAAGTTGAGTTCGACGATTTTGAAAAAATCATTCATGGTATATACTACTTTCACTCATTCTCAACTTATTAGAAAGCTTCCAGCATCAAACTATCAATTTCCTCAATGATTTCATGATATTTAGAAGAATTACCACTTTTTGATTAACAAGTGTTCCTGAAACCAACTTTAAATTTATCAGAATGCAATATTTATCGAGAGTTTTACAATTGCGAAGCGCAACAACACCTTTGCATGAGATTACTCGGCTACTTTAATAATATAAATCAGTTTATCTTAAATTGGCTAATTCCTTTATAAGAACAAAAGTCTCTGGAAAATCAACCATTTCATTATAGCTGTGACCCACGATGCCACAGATTAGCCTTGTGACACTTCACCACGTCTCCAGACATGAATAGCTCCTTTGTATCTAAATGACCCAACTGAGCATGTTATTTGAGAAAATCTCCTCCTCTGCATGTTGTTAATGAATCATTTACATTCAACTAAAAAATTCTTATTCACCCGTCATAGTGAAATACAGCGATTTAAAACTGCAGCACAAATTCAAAACTTGGTTAGTTTTATTTAAAATTCCTTTTATTTGTGAACGGCAGCAACTAATTCTGCATTTGTTGTCCATCCATTATTGCCCACAAACAATGGGCCAGATAGGGCTCGCTCCAAACCATTGACTCCACTCCCCCTTTCCTTGGTACATCCACACCTTGGCTCATGGCTAATCAATTACATTCAGGGCACAGACTCTAATGTGTGCAGGTTAAGACAGCAGCCAATGCACAGCGACTTCCCAAACATAACAGAGCAAAGAATGATTGGCTATGTGGAACTGACTTAGAGAAGAATATCAGTGAAAACATCAGCTGAACGTTGCCAGAGCATCTCACAAAATCCATAAGAACCTGCAGACAGGGTCTTGGTGTAATGTCCCCTCAGGAGGGTAGTGCCCCTTCTACATTGCATTGTTGTAATCCCACCACTTACTCTTGTCTGCACTGCTCCAGAATATGTGAATCCTGCATCAGCATCCATAGCCAACTGAGGGCCCAACAGACAACCGCATAGGAGAACATCATACTCGACTCAAGTGATCATGCTTATTATTGTAATCACGGAAGTTGCAACCGGAGATTTGTATCAACTAACACCTCTTTGTCAGTGGTGGAGTGCTAGCCATCAGCAAACCAGAAGCATCATCAATTGCATTTCTGTTACCGGACACAATTCTCCTTTTGTTTATTTTTTTTCCAGTCCTACCATTGTCAACTCAAACGTCCATTTCTAACTTACTCCATTCTTAAGACATCAATCATTCTTTAATTTCTTTGTTTTAACTCCCATGTTTTCCCTTCAGCCAGTTTATGTTTTTTTCCACTTTCCTCAAGCTAGACCATGTCCTTTTCCTTGTGACAGATGATAGGTTGACTCCCAGTGAATCTGCTGACGGCTACAGTTTGACTTCTGCTTCTCAGAGTGCACAGAGTTTCTGCTGTAGGCTTCTAAGCATATTCTGTGTGCCCTCGACGGGACTGTTATCCAATTACACGGCTGTTCAGTCTGATGTTACCATAAGTTTTAGGATGTCATTAAAATTAAACGGTGAGAGGATTTTCCTGAATGTGCAGCATTTTAAGTCTGTCAGCGTGGTGTCAGTTAACAGAAGATCCCTCCATTCCAGATTGTACAGGAATGCTGAACTGTTGTGCCCATCGACATATGGTCTTGTGAATGGCTACAAAGTTGAAACAGATCTGTATAAGGCGTTCAACGCAGTTTTTTTCAGTGCCGAGGAACATGAATAGGATTAATATCATG
This sequence comes from Hypanus sabinus, assembly GCF_030144855.1. Taxonomy (NCBI): domain Eukaryota; kingdom Metazoa; phylum Chordata; class Chondrichthyes; order Myliobatiformes; family Dasyatidae; genus Hypanus; species Hypanus sabinus. The sequence goes on from NC_082724.1 coordinate 14,925,552, forward strand.
TTGAACAAAAAGGTTTACAATAGGTATCTGCAAAGACAAACGATCTAAAATTGGAATCTCTTTCTCAGAATGGAAGACATATAATTTTAGAATGTAAAATTGATACAATATATAAACATGCAATGATGGTTGGTAAAGACACCATGGAGACTATTTTTAGAGTATCAGGTACAAAGACACTATTTCAAATTATGAAAAAACTCTACAGGGGGTGTTTCCCAGCTTTTTTTTAGCACAGCACCCCACCAAAGCACCTTCATACTTGCCAATGTCCCTCTTAAACACAATATACTTTCTGGCGGCCCCATAGTCTACCATATGCTAATATGAGAAAAATGATTCTGCTTTAAACGTATATTTGTCTTTAAACCTAGCTTACACAGTACCTGTGCACTCTACACCATCTTCCATATCAATGTAATCCTTGAGCTTGATGGTTATTAGCAAGAGTTGAAATTCCTGGTTCAAGTTGTGACAGCAAAAGCCTTCAGTCCTCATGCGTGACAATGTTCAAGCGGATTCTGCTTTTGTGAGTGTGTGGTTCACTGTGCTGAAGTCTCTTTCAACAAGGTAGGAGGATGGAAGTGAAATGAAGAGCAGTTCGGCTCTTCTCCAAAGACCAGGAAACTTCGTCTGACAATGTAGCCACACACCTCTAAGCCAACATTTGTGAAAAGCATTTTTGCTTCTTTATCATTCTGAATTTCAATAACTTTTTCCTGTAAGCTCTCTTTCTGTTCTTCCACCCTACAAGGAAATAGGTTAATTACCCAGTCTGGAATTTCCAGATTGAATCAATTCTGAAAACCCTCCTTCAATGATTGCAGGTGTAAGCAGTATTCTTGCAAATCATCATCTGTGAAAGGAAGTGCCATAGTTTCCATACAGGGAAACTGTGAGAACATTCTTCTCCCAATGTTTTGCTTCTATATTTCCAAATTTCAGATAAAGTGGATACTGCATTTTTCACCTGGACTAAATTGACATTCTCAGCCTGCAACTTCATACTTAAAATGTTCATTTTGTTATACAGATTGGCTAAGTATGCCACATCTCCACGTAGAGTTCAATCTTGTTTCCCAAACTTATCGACTTTGAGCAAAAATTCAACCAATGTCAAAAGGATCAAAGAAACATTTTAAGCAACAGCCTTTTGACAGCCAACGCACTTCAGTGTGAAGAAGCAAGTGTTCCAACTCTTCTTTCTCATCTTGGCATAACTGGTGAAAGATTCTGCTATTTAATGGATGAGTTTTAATTTTACTGATAGCAGATATTACAAGAGTCAACCTTGCAAAAAGTCGCTGGCTGAGGTTTTAGGCTGTGAGACATTGACAACAAATTACACAATGGAGTGTAAACAGACTTGAAATTTCTTTTTTCTTAATTGCCACTAAACCATCATAGCAACCTGTCATATATGGTGCTCCACCTGTTGGATAAGAAATCATGTTCCTAATCAGCATTCTTTTATCATCAATATACATCTTGAGCTAGATTGATTCTCCGTTGGTATTTGCTTTAAACATTTTGCGAAAGAGAGTCTCTTCATAAACTTTTCCATTTTTGACCAACCATACTTATGCCATCAGCAAAGCCTTGTTTTTTCACATAGTTGACTCATCCATTTGTATCCCAGATTTTGTTTTTTGTTAGCTCTGTGCATAGCTGATGCTCAGTGCCTTCACTCATTTCATCAATACAACCGGCTTCAGAGCTATAACTCAGAGGGTTTGATTTTAACATACTGGGATCCATATTGAGGACAGTGGTGAGCATTTCTGATACAGCAGGCATTATTAATCACTCACCAATTGTGTGAGATTTTTCACACTCTGCTATCATTTTGGAAATGTTATAAGAAACAGTGAAACACTATCAAGTTCATTTTTAGCTTTTTTGGCAAAGTACTTGAGTGCCCAATGCTTTCAAATGCTTCTGTCATCTTCTGGAATTGAGTAATACCATAAGTAACCTTTTCAGGGTGTCTTTTACAGAACTGTTTCTGCAAACTTGATGGTTTCATGGCTTCATTAAACAGGACAGTATTACAAATAAGACACTTGGGCTGTCGCGGATCTGACGGAAACTGAGTAAAACCATACTCCTGGTATGTAACATTGTATTGACACACTTTCTGTAGCTTCTGTTTCTTAGCAGGATTAGAATACAAGACTTCACTGTCTTCAGACTCATAGAGATTGCGCCGTACATATCTATCCATCATTAATGGGCTAAATTAAAATTAAAAAATTAATACAAACTGGGAATGCCTATGGGATATTGACGACAGCGGTGAGTTGACATGGATGGGAAGATGGTAGTGCACACAAAGGTACAGTGAGGTGAAGATGAAGATGATCACAACAGTGAAAATTACGTTGACAAGGACTCAGATTGGAATCTGAATGTTAGTCAGGATAGAGCTGGTGTTTGGCAAGCTACCTTTATACTGTTCCAGTTAGTGCAATTGACCAATCATGTAAGGACTTATAATCCCCAAAGATGGTTCTTAACCACACATATAAAGCCAAGGTCACTTTGAACATCTCAAGAGGAATCCTTGAGCTCAGCAAGTTCACTGATTGGCTCCATTTCACTGTTTCGTTCCGGTCAGCGCTGTATCATTACACGGCCTGTTTTCCATAGATCTGCAGAGAGGTTGAGAGGGTGTATTTGACCTGCCAGCTGTTAAATTGCATGAACTTGTTCTATTCCACAAGTCAAGGGGAACTGTTGGGCATCCTGCTGCTAATTTATGCAATGCCAATAATGTCCATTTGGTTAGTAAGGTCGGACGAGATCGCTGAATTTCAGACACATTGTGACAATGAGTGCTCACTGCCTGCAAGGTTATGCTTCTTCTTGTGTTCCAGGGTCTCATCCTTTTACTTGGACGTGCCCGCTCTACTAACAGTCCGTCTGGTCTCGTGCCTCAAGTTAGGCTGGCATTTCCCACCCTCCCCCAAGCATCTTGAATGCTCCCTGATGACTTCTATTTCCCCTCAAGCCTCCTTAGGACACATACTGCCCCCGTTGGGTATCACTAGCCTACACTGTCTCTGGATCCTCTATATTTTGATACACTATGGTAAATTTAAGCTCTCCACCAGTTAAAAAGTAGTACCCGATGCCGCTGGACATGCTTCAGCGAGCTCTAAGAAACTACACTGCAATACTGAGGGCAGAAGTGATCATTAAAAGTAGAATTAATTGCCAAAACTACACCTTGATCATAATTTTCAAATTAAAAGAGTGAATTTGTTGAACAGAATAGCAATCAGGGATAGCAGGCTTTAGTTAGGCATTTGACAAAGTTCCCCATAGGAGGTATGTCAGGAAGGTTCAGTCGCGCAGCATTCAAGACGAGGTAGTAAATAGTGGGAGAAGCCAGAGAGTGGTAGTAGAGGGCTGCCTCTCTGACTGGAGGTTACGCTGCAGGGATCAGTGCTGGGTCCATTGTTATTTGTCATCTATGTTAACAATCTAGATGACAATGTGGCTAACTGGATCAGCAAATTTTGCAGATGACGCCAAGATTAGGGGTGTAGTGGACAGCGAGGAAGGCTACCGTGGCTTGCAGAGGGAACTGGACCAGCTGGAGAAATGGGCTGAAAAATGGCATCTAGAATTTAATGCCGACGAGTGGAAGGTGTTGCCCTTCAGTAGGACCGACCAGGAAAGGTCTTACACGGTGAATGCTGGGGCATTGGGGAGAGGGGCAGAGCAGAGGGGCCATTGAAACTGGTGCTGCAGGTAGGTAGGGTTGTAAAGAAAGCTTTGGGCCCATTGGTCTTCATAAATCAAAGTACTGAGTACAGGAGAAGGTACTATGATGAAGTTGTATAAGACATTGCTGAGGTCTTATTTGGAGTATTGTGTGCAGTTTTGGTGACCAACCAAAATGAAAGATGTAACTAAGGTTGAAAGAATACAGAGAAAATTTACAAAGATGTGCCATGTCTAGAGGACTGGAATTATAAGGAAAGATGGAATAGGTCAGGATGTTATGCCTTGAAATGTAGAAGATTGAGAGGAGATTTGATAGAGGTATATAAAACTGTGAGGGGTATAGATGCTGTAGGGTAAATGCAACCAGACTTTTTTCACTGAGATTGTGTGGGACTACAACTAGAAGTCATGCATTAAGAGTGAAAGCAGAAAAGTTTAAGGGGGACAAGAGGGGAAACTTCTTCACTCAGAGTGTCAAGTGTAGAACAAGCTGCCAATGCAAGTAGTACATGCAAGCTTTATCTCAACGTTTAAGTGAAGTTTGGATAGGTACATGGATGGTAGGGGTATAGAAGGCTATGGTTTGGGTGTGGGTTGATGGAAGTAAGTAGTCTAAATGGTTCGGCATGGACTGGGAGGACTGAAGGGCTTGTTTTTGTGCTGTACTTTTTTATGACTCTATGACTGTGTGGCTCGAAGTTCTATCCAGGAGAAGAACTGGATAGTGTTTGGCAATTTGCATCATTTTAGCAGATTTGATGAAAAACTCTTGACTAGCTGGGAGGAAATTATTTTCTGTACTGTGGCTAGTGCAAGGATTAGGGGCACTTTCAGCCTTGTTTTACCCATGGTTATCAATAAAGATTTTGACAGCCCTTATTGGATTTTTTAGAATCTCATGCCAGGGCCTGAAGGCTTCTTTGCACCAAACACTGCAAGCTCACACAAGCCTTATAGCTCCCAAGAAAATGCCATATCTTGCCTGGTGAGGGCCCTTAATGATGGATAACGCCTTCGAGAGCCACCTGCTTTGGCAGCTGTTCTCAATGGTGGTGAGGCTAGTGTTCATGATGTCTGACTAGTCCATGCACATCACCTTATTATTCCTCTTTTGGTGGGGTGGAGATACAGATAAGTCTCTATCAAAGAAGGTTTAAGGTGCTCCTTCCCTTTGCTCGCCTGCAGGTCAACCTTGGGCAAGGTGTAGCATTTGTTCTGCCCTAGATTAGGGTCGCGTGAAGCCCGCTGAAGCCTCTTAGTATCTTAAACATTGGTGCCTCCGTGCATCCAGTCAAGAATGCTCTCCACCGCCCATCTGTAGAAATTTGCTAGTCTTTGGTGACGTATCAGATCTCGTCAAACTCCTAATGAAGAAATGCCGCCGGGATTTCTTTCATTATGGTTGAATCAATATGTTGAGCCCAGGGTAGATCATCTGAGATTTTGTTGCCCAGGAACTCAAAGCTGTCACCCTTTCCATTGCTGGCAGCACAATGAAGGCTGGTGTTTGTTCTTCCAAATTCCTCTTCTTGAATAAATTCCTTGGTCTTGCTGATATTGAATACAAGTTGTTGCGACAGTCATAGTTGTAAAGAGAGCAGAGGGAATACTGCAGTAATATTATCGAGGATTCTTAATCAAGGTTGTGAACTTTATTTTCCAGATGGCAATTCCTTGACTCTCACTCAAAAATTCAATTGGATTAGGCAAGTTAAAGAGAGCTCTACTAATTTCTGATCAAAAGTGTTGTGAAGTAACCAAATGCGAGTTAGCTAACCTAGATACTGAGGCAGAGGTTGAGTGACCTTCAGACCTTGGGACCTTTGACCACCTCACAGCTTTGCTATTTATAATAGCTGGGGAGTGCTTCTGTTAAAATGTCCCCCTGTTCTTCCCTGTGTCTGATTTGCAAACGTTGCTACTACTGTCAGTTAGCATGAAAATTCCGCACACAGGATCAGAACTCAGGAACTCAGGATATTGCACCATTGTGTCTATGCATGGAAAAGAATATTCCTCATGCTCTTGACAAACAGTTGCATCATTGGATTTTGATGTTTGGAGTTTGACTGAGCTTTTAATCAGTTTTAATAACTAACTGAAACAGATTATGGCAATCTTTAAATCTCTGTTGAAACCCAGAAGTTTAAAATATTCCATTCGCAGCTGTGTCTGCTGGTCAAAAGAATTTTAAGCTTTTCTGCTTATTGTTATATTTCTAAGTAGCTCTGGAAATATAAGTGCAATTGCAGGGGAAGGCAGGGGTGCTGAACTTGCACAGTCTTCAGTTAATTGGCCAGTTCATTACCAGCATGCCAGATAGTACTGTCTCAGTGGGATTTCTCTTCTCTTCCCCAAGCCAGTCCCACTTGCTATTGAATATCAGCTCTCTAGAGAAAAATAAGTTTCTTAAGGTTGTCACAACTGGGAAAGGTAGTGGGAATCAGCTCCCACTACCTAATAAATGCTCCCAATGGTGTGCATCTCGAACAGCCTCAGAGAATCAAGTCCAGCCCCTGGCTTTCATGTGTGGCTTAGCTACTAAGTTCGGTGGAACCACTTCTACTGACAGGGGACGGGGCAAAGGTGTGCTACTGATGCCTTAAAACCAGTTGCTTCGGGCATATTCTGGTTAAATGGGACACATGGGGACCAGTACATATTGGCCCAATTAAGCGGCTGCCCCAATTAGCAAGTCATGAAAATAGCTAAAAAGTGAAAAGAATACAACCTACCATTTAGACAATAGACAATAGACAGTAGGTGCAGGAGTAGGAGAAGGCCATTTGGCCCTTCTAGACGGCACCGCCATTCACTGTGCTCATGGCTGATCATACACAATCAGTACCCCGTTCCTGCCCTCTCCCCATATCCCTTGACTCTGCTATCTATAAGAGCTCTATCTAACTCTCTCTTGAATGCATCCAGAGACTTGGCCTCCACTGCCTTCTGGGGCAGAGCATTCCACATATCCACCACTCTCTGAGTGAAAAAGTTTTTCCGCATCTCTATTCTAAATGGCCTGCCCCTTATTCTTAAACTGTGGCCTGTAGTTCTGGACTCACCCATCAGCGGGAACATGCTTCCTGCCTCCAGTGTGTCCAATCCCTTATTTGTCCTAGCATGCGAGGTCAGCTCTGGAGAATTGGACAGACAAGATCACAATGAGAACCAACAGGCAAGAAGGCAGTTCTGTGACGCTTTGAGGTGAGCAAAGGGTGTAATACAGCGCAGAAGTAGACATGGTCATCCACTGTAACCAAGGAAGACCCCAGTTTGTGATGAGTACTCATACCACTGGACGCAGACTTCTGAGGCAGAGAGAGTGGAATTGTCCCAGTGCCAGAGCTTTTCCATTTTAAAAACACTCCCACACAGGTTTCACTGTCATCATCAGATATGACAGACAACCAACATGCTAACATTTTCTTTTTTTTAGTGTAAATAAACATGAAAATAAGTGTAGACACCCAGTGTAGATAATGGACTGCCTTCATACAATGCTTTTGACATCCTTCAAATCTTCATTTTTATTGTAACATTCAAGATGATTGTTGATACTTTCAAATTCTTTGTAGCGCCTAATTTGCAACTTGTACAAATTTTGTAACTTTGTAAGTTTTTGAAACTTGTACAAATTCTTTGTCGTGCCTAACATTTTCTCTCGTGGCTGTTTTAGGCATCTCCAAGCCTGAATGCTTGATACCACAGTGAGCAAACCAATTGTGAAATTCTCACCAACAGTCAGTGACAAAAATCACTGCTGTTTGAACACAACACATGTAACTGATGTCAGTTTAAAAATGTTCATTCAAAGAACGATGTAGTGTCTGATGGCCACACAAGTGCACGTGATTGACGTGAGTTAGAAACTGTTCAGCACCAGTCTCCTGTTCCAATTAAGCGGCATAGTGTCCCAAATAAACAAAGGGAATCCTGGCTATTTCCTCAATTAGGTTTTGTTCTTTAAGAGTTGGCTCAAATGAGCGGATGCCTTGATTAACCGATGGTGCAATTAACTGGAATCCACTGTATATACATATTTATTTTCCCCATTTGTAAGGGGTTTGGGAAATTGCATTGTTTAGAGAATTGCCTCAATGCATCCAAGTCAAGGAACTATGCAGAATGTTGTGCCCAGGTCTCTATGAATAGGCCAATTTCTTAATGGGACCTTAAGCTGGACACTATGTCTCTCGGAAGATTCATGACCCAATGCCTTATCATCCTTGAACCAGATGACAGAAATCATCCATAGGCAATAAATAAATTTTGCAAATGTCTTTAATGTCTGGGAATGGACCCACAAAATGGGCAGTTCTAGCCTCTGTTTACCACTCACTGAATAAACACAACAATCTCCAGTATCCATGCTAAATTGGTTCTATCTTCCAGCACCAGTTAAACATTACATTGTTGGGCATTTGAAAAAGCACTCTCCAGGAATTAGATTTTGGCCAAAGAACAAACATACTGTAATCTTATATAGAACAATCAATGGCTATGTGGGAGGGAAGTCCTAGATTGATCTTAGAGTTCATATTTCAGCACAACATTGTGGGATGAGGGGCCTGTACTGTGTTGTTATATTCTACGCTATGATATTTCCCCAAATATAAGCATGTGGGCGATTATGGACATTAAGCAGAGACTTCCTTTAAACTGAAAATGTGCAATATACTGTATAATTAGCATATTAAAACATTTAACGAATTACCTGAATCTCCTAAAAAAATCTATAAACTTGTTGCCAACTATTTTTGATAATAATCCATGTTTAATAACATATACACTAGGAAATTCCTTGCATTTATGATAAGATAAAACCATATTTATCCCAAAGGAAATTATTCTTGTAAGGTTGCTTAGTCAGAAATATATACTTCAAAATACAAAATGTAAGCATTGAGGTGCAAAAAAGAATACAAAATGTGCATTAAAAAGTAATAGGGCAAAATACAGATGAGCAATGAAACCATATACTTAAGGAGGAGTAGTTGTAGAGCCTTATAGCCACTGGGAGAAAGGATCTCCTGTGGCGTTCAGTGGTGTACCTTGGTGGAACCAGTCTGTTATTAAAAGTGTTCATCTGTTTGTCCAGTATGTCATGGAGAAGGTGAGAGGGATTGTCCAGAATGTTCCATAGCTTCTGCAGTATCCTCCTCTAAGAGACAACCACCAGGGAATCCAGTTCCACCCACAGAACAGAACTAGCCTTCCTGATGAGCTTATTGATCTTCTTGTTGTCAGCTGCTCTCCCCCTGCTGCCCCGGCAGACTACAGCGTAGTCACCACTGACTCATGGAACATCTGCAGCAAAGTACTGCAGGTGTTGAATGACCAGAGCCTCCTCAGCAAGAACAGTCAGCTCTGTCCCTTCTTGTACAGAGCCCCTGTACTTTCGGTCCAGTTCATTGTCCAGGTGAGTTCCCAGGTATTTTTAAGCATCTCTCCCTGATAATCTAAAAGCTATCCCTCTTAAAATGAATGACAACTAACAAAGAAATGGATTCACCTTTTAGAAACTACTTATACTGTAGCTCAATCATAACTTCACTTGTAAATAATGTACATACTGTTAACTACCCTACAATGTGTTAGTAGCCCAATTGTGCTTCCTCATGCTTTTGAAATTAATTCTGAGAAAAGAATTTTACATTGCTTCAACAGATGAAACTCCTGAGAACTGAGGCGATATAAAGCTTTGCTTTCCTCTCTCTACTGGATGTTGTATTTCGTATCATTTTCAGGTCACTTCTGAAGTCACCTGGCCTTTCTGCCTCATCACAACCACTATTGAAAGCAGATTGAATAAAGCCAGAAGACATAGGTGCCGAGCGTGGCTATTTGGCTCATCAAGTTTGCTCCACCAATCGACCATGACTTTCAAATCTCCTGTCTTCTCCCCATAACCTTTGACACCCTGACTAATCGACCTCCGCTTTAAATATACCCAATGACTTGGCCTCCGTAACATCCATGGCAATTAATTCCACAAATTCACCATGCTCCAGCTAAAGAAATTCCTCCTAATCTCTGTTCTAAAGGGACATCCATGTATTGTGATGCTGTACCCTCTGGTCCTAGATTTCCCCACTACAGGAAACATCCTCTCCACATCCACTCTATTTAGGCCTTTCAATATTTGATAGAACTCTTTCTGTTCTATATGACGTCTCATCTCCCTGACCTTACTTACCCAAAGTGAAGCAGTCAACGCAGAACAATACAATGAAGGGAGACATACTGTCAGTTTGAGGGCCACTTCACAAAAATATACTGATTGGATTGACTACTTTCAGGTTAGCTATACCTATCAACAGCTCAACTGTGCTTGAAGTATCAGGAGTAGAAAATCTTCTCTTGGCTCCTAAAACCCCACTCCAGCTTCCCAGTAGTCATTCTCAGGGAGGAATCTGAATGGTTGGAAAAGGTAGCCAGTTGCCAAACATTTTGCCAAGATAGAAAGTCCTACCTCATGTCAGATTCGGGCTTCTGTCACATACACTATACCGCTTCCCTAAAATGGCCCAAAACAAATATGCACCCCTTACCTATCACAATGAGGAGCAATCTGTTCTACAGAATTGGTCAATGAATAATCTTGGCTGGGGTACTGAGGAGAACACTTCTGCTCTTCATTGAGTGCTATCAAGGATCATTTACATCCATCATAGAGGACAAACACCACATCTGATTAACACAGAATCTGACAGACCCTCTGACATTGTAGCAACTGCACTATGTTGCATGGAAAATGTCATACTTGACTTTTGCCCAATTCTTTGAAGTGAGACTCAAACCCATGGTCTTCAAAGTTGAGAATGCTAGCCCTGAGACATGATTGTAATTCTGAAAAAGAAATGGGTTTATTCATATTTGTTATCTAAATTCAGTCATTGAAGCTGGGATTTAGGCAGACAAAGCTTGCCGAAGGGTTTCAGCCCAAAATGGGACTGCACTTTTTTCCATAGATGCTGCCTGGCCTGCTGAGTTCCTCCAGCATTTTCTGTGTGTGGCTCAGATTTCCAGCATCTGCAGGTTTTCCCTTGTTTAAGACTTAACTGAATTCTACTTCAAAGTCAGTGACTTTATAAGGGGTATAATTTTACTCTATTACTACATAAGCACAGATATAAATGTAAGAGATCCCACAGATGCTGGAAATCCATTGCAACACATAAAATGCTGGATGAACTTAGTAGGCAAGGCAGCATTTATGCAAGTAAATAAACGTTAATGTTTTAAGCACAGATATTGTCCTTTAGATACTATTTATTATTTATCTATTTATAATTTACTATTTATTATTATAGCTGCAAGGGGATCAGGCCTGGGAATTGAGTGTACCAGGGTATACGTGCTATCGTAGAGACAGAAATATGGGAAGAGGGGGTGGGGTGGCCCTGTTGGTGAGAAATGAGATTCAGTCCTTAGCAAGAGGTGACTTGGGAACAGGGGAAGTAGAGGCTGTGTGGATTGAGCTGAGGAACAGTAAGGGTAAAAAGACCCTAATGGGTGTTGTGTACAGGCCCCCAAACAGTAGCGTGGATATTGGATACAAGTTGATTAGGGAGTTAACATTGGCATGTGCTAAAGGTAATGCAGTCGTTATGGGAGATTTCAACATGGAGGTGAACTGGGAGAATCAGATAGGTGCTGGACCCCAGGATAGAGAGTTTGTGGAGTGTCTAAGGGATGTATTTTTGGAACAGCTTGTGCTTGAGCCAACCAGGAACGAGGCTATTTTGGACTTGGTGATGTATAATGAACAGGAATTGATAAGTGATCTTGAAGTAAAGGAGCCATTAGGAAGTAGTGATCATAACATGATAAGTTTTTATCTACAATTTGAGAGGGATAAGGGCAGATCAGAGGTGTCAGTGTTGCAATTAAATAAAGGAGACTACGGAGCCATGAGGGAAGAGCTGGCCAAAGTTAAATGGGCGGATGCCCTGGCAGGAAAGACAGTGGATCAGCAGTGGCAGATATTCTTGGGCATAATACAAAAGATGCAAAAGCATTTCATTCCAATGAGAAGGAAGGATTCAAAGAGGGAAAAGGGGCCACAGTGGTTGACAAAGGAAGTCAGAGATTGTATAGCATTAAAGAAAAAGAAGTATGACAGGGCTAAGATGAGTGGGAATACAGATGATTGGGAAAGTTTTAAGGAACAGCAGATCTTAACTAAAAAAGCAATACGGAGAGAAAAAATCAGGTATGAGCTCAGTCTAGCCAGGAATATAAAAGGGGATAGCAAAAGCTTTTTTAGCTATGTGAAGAGAAAGAAGATAGTTAAGAACAATGTTGGCCCCTTGAAGAATGAATTGGGAGAAATTGTTATGGGAAACAGGGAAATGGCAACAGAATTTAATGCGTACTTTAGATCTGTCTTCACCAGGGAGGACACAAGCAATCTCCCAGATGTATGGATGGGCCAGGGTCATAAGATATCAGAGGAATTGAGACAGATTGACATTAGGAAAGAAACTGTGATGAGTAGACTGGTAGGACTGAAGGCTAATAAATCCCTGGGTCCAGATGGTCTGCATCTGCGGGTTCTAAAAGAGGTGGCTCAGGAAATTACGGATGCATTGGTAATCATTTTCCAATGTTCCTTAGATTCAGGATCAGTTCCTGAAGATTGGAGAGTGGCTAATGTTATCCCACTTTTCAAGAAGGGAGGGAAGGAGAAAACGGAGAACTATCGCCCTGTTAGCCTAACGTCAGTCGTGGGGAAGACGCTTGAGTCCATTATTAAGGACGAAATAGTGGCACATCTTGATGTCAGAAATAGGATTAGGCCGAGCCAGCATGGATTTACCAAGGGCAAATCATGCTTGACTAATCTGTTGGAGTTTTTTGAGGGTGTAACAAGGAGGTTAGATGAGGGTAAGCCAGTGGATGCAGTGTACCTAGATTTTCAGAAGGCATTCGATAAGGTGCCACATAGGAGATTGGTGAGTAAAATCAGAGCTCATGGAATTGGGGGCAGGGTTTCAACATGGATAGAAAACTGGTTGGCAGATAGAAAGCAAAGGGTAGCAGTGAATGGGAGTTTCTCAGACTGGCTGGAGGTGACTAGTGGGGTACCACAGGGCTCTGTATTAGGACCACAGCTCTTTACGATTTATGTCAACGATTTAGATTAGGGCATTGAAAACTATATCAGCAAGTTTGCTGACGATACTAAACTGGGTGGTAGTGTGACATGCGAAGAGGACGTTAGGAGAATACAGGGGGGCTTGGATAGGCTGGGTGAGTGGGCAGATACTTGGCAGATGTCATTCAATGTGAATAAATGTGAAGTTATCCACTTTGGAAGCAGGAACAAGAGGGCAGAGTATTGTCTGAACGGTGTAGAGTTAGGTAAGGGAGAAATGCAAAGAGACCTAGGAGTCCTAGTTCACCAGTCAATGAAGGTGAATGAGCAAGTGCAACAGGCAGTGAAGAGGGCAAATGGAATGTTGGCCTTTGTTACAAGGGAATTGAGTACAAGAGCAAGGATGTCCTTTTGCATTTGTACAGGAACCTGGTGAGACCACACCTGGAATATTGTGTACAGTTTTGGTCTCCAGGTTTAAGGAAGGACATTCTGGCAATTGAGGAAGTGCAGCGTAGATTCACTAGGTTGATTCCTGGGATGGCAGGGCTGTCTTACGCAGAGAGATTGGGCTTGTACACGCTGGAATTGAGGAGATTGAGAGGAGATCTGATTGAAACATTTAAGATAATTAAAGGATTTGAAAGGATTGAGGCAGGAAATTTGTTCCAGATGTTGGGAGAGTCCAGTACCAGAGGGCATGGATTGAGAATAAGAGGTCAGTTATTTAAAACAGAGTTGAGGAAGAGCTTCTTCTCCCAGAGAGTTGTGGAGGTGTGGAATGCACTGCCTCGGAAGACGGTGGAGGCCAATTCTCTGGATGCTTTCAAGAAGGAGCTAGATAGATATCTGATGGATAGGGGAATCAAGGGATATGGGGACAAGGCAGGGACTGGGTATTGATAGTGAATGATCAGCCATGATCTCAGAATGGCGGAGCAGACTCGAGGGGCCGAATGCTCTACTTCTGCACCTATTGTCTATTGTCTATCTGAGTGATGAGGTGGAGATACGTCTCTAGCAAAGGAGGTGTAAGGCGCTCCTTACTTCCAGTAATCTGCAGGTCACCCTTGGGTGAGGTGTAGCACCTGCTTAGCCCCCCCCCCCACTCCGATCAGAGTCATGTGAAGTCATGGGAGCAGGTGGTGGAGGGTCGTACGAGCAGCTGGTTCATTTTACAAGTCCTGTTTATGCGACCAGGACAGACAATCTCTGACGCCAGGCAGACAATCTCTGAAGAGTGTTGATAATGGCTGGGGTCACCCGTCCAGTAAAGCCACTGTCCAGCAGAAGGCAACGGCAAATCTCTTCTGCAGAAAAACTTGCCAAAACAATCACGGTCCTGGAAAGACTGTGATCGCTTATGTCATACAACACATAATGATGGCGCTGATGATGAATTGTCTGGAGAAGTATGAAATTGATTTAAAAATCTAAAAGTACATTGTACCCACTACCAATTTATTCGTCTAGCTTGCATTAATTTTGTCAAATTAAAATGGGCTTATTTATCTATTTTAGAAATGATAATCATATTGTTCAATTGGCCATTTGGTAGGAATGATGACAATTCTTCCTGTCCGTACATAACACTCACATTCTCCCTCTGCTATTTATACACAGGGCTTTTAGACAACCTGGTAAGTGTTGATTTTCTTGAGCAAGTGGAGCATCTGTCATTGGCGCATACACCTGGAGGATTGCCAACAGATTCTTGCAAGATAAAGTTTCTTCATATCAGATTGCCGCTTGGCCCTTATTTAGACCTACCCTCAGAAGTCCAAATCAATCACCTTGCCCAACAATGAAGGTTATTTTTAGTGATCCATCTTTAGTGAAATATCATCTAAAGCACTACCTTAACAAAAGTTTTAAAGCGAAGACTGCTTAATCCAATTACTGGAGTTTAACATAGCACTCTTTCTAGTTACCACTCCTCAAATTTTTTTTTCAATTGCTTACAGGTAATTTTTCATTAGAATGACTTATGTCTTCTTTCAAAAAAAAACAATATTCTTTCAAAAAACTGTGAAGGTGTTCCATTATGAAAGGTCAACATCAAAATGACAATATTAATTTCTACGCTCAGTGACCACTTTATAAGGTACAACTGTACAATTGGGCATTAATGCAAGTATCTAATCAGGCAATCATGTGCATAAAAGCATGCAGACATCATCAAGAGGTTCAATTGTTGTTCAGGCAAACATCAGAATAGGGAAGAAAGGTGACTTAAGCAAAATGATGGTTTGTGCTAGATGGAGCGATTTCAATCTCCTGATCTCCTGGGATTTTCATGCACAACAATTCTAGAGTTTACAGAGAATGGTGCAGGAAACAACAAAACAAGATCCAGTGAGCAGCAGCACTGTGTGCAAAGACAAATTGTCACTAAGAGATGTCAGAGGAGAATGGCCACACTGGTTTGAGCTATGAAGAAAGGTTGAGCCTAAGTAGACGTAGAATGAGAGGAGATAGTAGCACTCAAAATCATTAAGGATATAAGTAAAGTGGATGCAAGCTGGTGCTTCAAAATTAATCAATCATCAAGGACACAGGAGCATAGGTGGAAACTGGTTCAAGGGAGATTTCAGACTTCAGTCAGGAAACATTTCTTTACACAAAGAGTTGTGGACACATAGAACAAATTACCTGGCTGAGCAGCTGAGAAACGTTCAAATCTAAACTCAATAGTTTTTTCACCACACTATGTGAATAGGAATTTGGCAAGTTTAGTTGAGCTAGACGGCCTGCTTTGGTCAAAAAACTTTCTAATGCTCTAAATGTTCTGACAGGAAGGTAACCGTAACTGAAATAACTACGTGTGACAACAGTTGTATGCAGAGGGGCATTTCTGAATGCACAACATGTCAAACCTTAATATGGATGGGCTACAGCAGCAGAAAACCATGAACATACTCTCAGTTGCCTCTTCATTAGGTACAAGGGGCCACCAAGTGTGTGTCTCATATGCTCATCTCCTCAGTGTGGAGAAAAACTCTTGGAGAAGGTTGGTTGTTCTGCTCAGATTCAACCTTCAGCAAATTGGTACTTTAATCTGAGAATAAACAGTGGAAAAATACTATTTAGAAGGAAACATCAGTGGTTTATTAATGAATGTTGCTCATAACAATTTAATGTGTGATCTTTTTGTGGTTCTGCATGTCTTCAGCCGAGGCTTCAAAAAATGGGCAAATTTCAGGCGGACACAAGGAAATTTGCAGATACTGGAAATTCAAACAAGACACACAAAATGCTGGTGGAATGCAGCAGGCCAGGCAGCATCTGTAGGGAGAAGCGCTGTCGACATTTCGGGTATATCCATGGCCTCCTGTACTGTCAAGATGAAGCCACTCTCAGATTGGAGGAACAACACCTTATGTACTGGCTGGGTAGCCTCCAACCTGATGGCATGAACGTTGACTTCTCTAACTTCTGTTAATGCCACTCCTCCCCTTCTAACCCCATCCCTGACATATTTAGTTTTTATCCCCCCTCCCTTTTTTTTCTTCCACTCTCTGCCCATCATTCTGCATCTCCCTCTGGTGCTCCCCTCCTCCTTTCTTTCTCCCTAGGCCTCCCGTCCCATGATCCTTTCCCTTCTCTAGCTCTGTATCACTTTCGCCAATCACCTTTCTGGTTCTCAGCTTCACCCCACCCCCTCCGGTCTTCTCCTATCATTTTGCATTTTCCCCTTCCCCCTCCTACTTTCAAATCTCTTACTATCTTTCCTTTCAGTTAGGCCTGACGAAGGGTCTCGGCCCGAAACGTCGACAGCGCTTTTCCCTATACATGCTGCCTGGCCTGCTGCAAATTTCAGGCAGAGAAAACAATTGATAGAGTTCTGCAATTCTGAACACATAAGAAACAAGATGCAGTTTTGTTGGCATGTTTCTGTAGATAATTTTTATTGTGATTTACATGTAATGAGACCGTAAGGTTTTTCATTAGGAACAGGTCCACAATTTTGCTGCGTGCAAAGTGTGGAGAAAAATTCTCAACCCGTCCTGGCAATGGGAATGGGAAACTGGTTGGACTAGATACTAAAATACACTTAAATGATTTAGTGTCCCCAGGAAGCCTCACTCTACTGTGCCATAATCCAAAAGTTTGAATAATCTTGTTGCACGAGGACCATAAGATATAGGAGCAGAATTAGGCCATTCAGCCCATTAAGCCTGCTGTGCTACTCCATCATGGCAGAACCCAGATCTGATATACCTGCCATCTCGCCATATCCTTTGATGCCCTGACCAATCAGGAAATGATCAACTTCCACTTTAATAAACCCACGGACTTGGCCTCCACCACAGTTTGTGGCAGAGCATTCCATAGATTCACTACTCTCTGGCTAAAAAAATTCCTCCTTGCCTCTGTTCTAAAAGGTTACCCCTCAAATTCGAGACCGTGCTCATTAGTTCTGGCTACCCCTAACATAGGAAACATCCTCTTCACATACACCTTACCTAGTCCTTTCAACATTCGGTAGGTTTCAATGAGATCCCCCAGCATTCCTCTAAATTCCAGTGAGTACAGGCCCAGAACTGCCAAACACTGCTCATATGTTAACCCTTTCGATCCTGGAATCATCCTTATCAACCTTCTCTGGACTCTGTCCAATGACAACAAAATAACTCTGAGGAACAGGGCCCAAAACTGTTGACAATACTCCAAGCGCGGCCTGGCCAGTATCTTATAAAGGCCCAGCATTATTTTCTTGCTTTTATATTCTATTCCCCTTGAAATAAATGCTAACATTGCATTTGCCTTATTTACAACAGACTCAAACTGTAAATTGACCTTCTGGGAGTCTTGTATGAAGACTTATAAGTCCCTTTTCACCTCTGATGTTTAAATTTTCTCCCCATTTAGATTGATAATCTGCACTATTGTTCCTTTTACTAAAGTGCATTACCATACATTTCCTAAAACTGTATTTCATCTGTAATTTTTTTTGCCCTTTCTTCCAATTTGTCTAAGTCCTGCTGCAATTGCATTGCTTCCTCAGCACTACCTACCCCTCCTCCTATCTTCGAATTATCTGCAAACTTCGCCACAAAGCCATCAATTCCATTATTTAAATCATTGACAAGCAATGTGAAAAGTAGTGGTCCCAATACTGACCCCTGAGGAACACCATTAGTCACTGGCAGTCAACCAGAAAAGGCCCACTTTCTTCCCACTCACTGCAGCCTGTCTGTCAGCCATTCTGCTATACATGCCAGTATTTTTCCTGTAACACCACAGGATTTTATCTTGTTCAGCAGCCTCACATGTGGCACCTTATCAAATGCCTTCTGAAAATCCAAATAAATGACATCCGCTGCCTCTCCTTTTCCTATCCTGCTTGTTACTTCCTCAAAGAACTCTTAACAGATTTGACAGTCAAGATTTCCCTTGACAGAAATCATGCTGACTTTGACTTATTTTATCATTTAAACTCCAAGTACCCTGAAACCTCGTTCTTAATAATACAGTCTAAGACCTTCCCAACCACTGAGGTTAGGCTAACTGGCCTATAATTTTCTTTCTTTTGCCTTCCTCCCTTCTTAAAGAGTTGAGTGAAATTTGCAATTTTCCAGTCGTCCGGGACTATGCCAGAATCAAGTGGCTCTTGAACGATCATAACCAATGCATCCACTATCTCTTCAGCACCCTCTCTCAGGATTCTGGGATGCAGTCCATCTGGTCCAAGTGACTTATCCACCTTAAGAGCTTTGAGTCTGCCTGACATTTTTTCCTTTGTAATCGCAATAGTAGTCACTCCTGCTCCCTGACATTCACAGATCTCTGGCACGCTGCTAGTGTCTTCCACAGTGAAGACTGATGTAAAGTGCTCATTAATTTCTTGTGCCATTTCTTTGTCCACTTCACCAGCATCATTGTCCAGTGGTCCGACATCAACTCTCATCTCCCCTTTACTCTTTATATTGGATAGACCGTATAAACTGGGTGTTAACTGTGCTAGGTATAATGCTGGGCTTTTATGAAGATACATGGAGGAACACATTGGCAAAAAATTTCCCAGAAATTGACGCTGAGTTCCCTCAAATGAGTTTCATGCCACAGCCAGCCTTGTTACACAGGAGGTCTTTTGAGGGAAAGCAACACACACAAAATGCTAGAGGAAGTCAGGAAGTCAGACAGCATCTGTGGAAATGGATATATAGCTGACATTTGGGCCAATGCCATTCTTCAGGACTGGAAAGGAAGTGGGAAGATGCGAGTATAAAAAGGTGGGAGGAAAGGGAGTAGGACAGCTAGTAGGATACAGGTGAAGCTAGATTGGTAGGAAAGGTAAAGGGTTAGAGAGGAATGCATCTAATTGGAGAGAAGAGTGGATTATAAGAGAAAAGGAAGGAGAACAAGATGATAGGTATGTGAGAACAGATAAGAAGCCAGAATGGGGAATAGAAGAGGGGAGGGGGTGGGAATTTTTTTTACTGGAAGGGGAAAGCAATATTCATGCCATCAAGTTGGAGGCAACCTGGATCAAATAAGAGGTGTTGTTCCTTCACTCTGAGGGTGGTCTTATCTTGGCATAAGATGACGCCCATGGACTGGTATGTTGGAATGGGAATGAAACTTAAGATGGTTGTCCACCTGGAATTTCTGCCTTTGGCAAATGAAGAGGAGATGCTCGATGAAGCGGTCCCCCAATTTACAGCTTTGGAAGAGGATCCTCATTCATGGGGCCAAAGCAGGCCTGGAATGTGGGTAAGAGTGCCTGGCAGAAACAATCCTGCTCTTGTTGGCCCACAAGCAATGATGTAATAACTTAATCTCATGAACTCATCTCTGTTTAAAACTGCTGGCCTGGCAAACCTGACCCCAGTGGCAGAAAATAGCACAGTTAAACTGAAGGCTAATAGCTTTATCACAGTAATTCCTCTGAGCGAGATTGGCTGCCTGCCCTTCCTCCTGTCTCTACAACATCAAAACATAATAAAGCAACAGGCCATTTGGCCCACATTCAAGCCTCCTCCTATCTTTGCAAATTAGAGGTAGAAAAGCTGGCTCTCAATCCAGATATTTTTCCACCTCAACCCACCTATTTTTTTTCTCTCTATTAAGAATCCATTAAGATTCATTTTAAGTCACCTTTGAGAATAGCTTTGTCACTTCCAAGGATGATTAGTGACGCTTCAATCAAATTTCTTCAGGAAAGAAATAACTTGCATTTATTAGGCATTCCAAAGAACTTTACAGCAAACAAGGTATTTCTGTCTGACCTCCACTATCAATCTGCACCCAGCAACGTGATTAAGATGAAGGAATGTCTTTTTTAAAATTTAGTGATATTGGCAACAGGACAATTACTGATGTGCACCTTAGATCAAGCATCAAATCAAGGCAGTAGTATCTTTAGTGTCCATTTCAAAGGAAGCGGGGACTTATCATTGCAACTAAAAAGAACAACTTTTCTTTTTCAATAAAAAAAGTTCTCATGTTCATTGGCCTTCAATAGTTAGAATGTAAACAAAGAGAGTTTGTAAAGATTTCTGGTCATCCCTATTAGCAAAATTGTAAAAAAACATTCTCGAAGATTTAAAGTATCATTCAAAAAATCAAATAGAAGTGACATATACAATGTTGCTAGATATAGCACCAAAGGGATTCCGAAATGTTGACTGTTTACCCTTTTCCATAGATGCCTGGCCTGCCGAGTTCCTTCAGCATTGTGTGTGTATTGCTCCTCAACTTCTGGTTGAGTTACCTATATTAGGTAACTCATATAAGAAGCTCATAGAAGGATGACCAAGAAGGAAGACCAAGGATTGTCATTGAGGACAAGGGAAAATTACACAGATTAGATAAAAAAAAAGGCCATTTCAGAGAAAACAGGCTAACAGGAGATAACTTATCACAAGAAATGTGGCAATCTAAAAGTTAAGTTCTCAAAACTAATCCCCAGTTCACCAGTCAAAATAGTTGAATGGTGGGGGTGGGGCTGATTCAGATAAATTGTACTAATGCAAGTTACTGATTGTTCCAAGTGCTTTTTCATCTGCGGTTTGCAATGGTTAAATCAACTAGTTATTGGTTTAAATGAAACCTTTAAAACACACACACACACAATAGAGTCATCTCACTGTAGTTATAGTAACAGTGTGGAATTTTTTGTTTTCCTGTGGTATTCACCCAAGATTGGGTCCAAGTGAACAAGTGAAAGTCAATACCTTCAGGGAGAATGAAGATTCTTGCCTTCTGGAATTCAGGCCTTGGCATTCTCTTTCTAGGAGTCTAATTGTTGACAAAGTTTTTTGACTGTGCTGGGATTGATCATTTGTTCCAGGCCCTATTGCATCATGCTCGTTAATATCTAACTTTATGATACTTCTCTCCAGTCCTCCCATTTGGTTAATACTAAGTTTCTGATTATTGGAGCAACTTCTGCTGCCGATGTAACTGTGGTTTCAGAAGAAAACATCTCCCATCCTGCTATGCCTGGACTGATTTGTTATCAAACCAATAAGATGCTGATTCGCTTAGACCTGACCTGCAAGACTGAAATCAAAATGAATCTGTTCTGAACTGTAAAGTTTTAAAACTGTTCTGAAGATCTAAAGTTAGATGCACTTGCGAATCATCATTTTTAGGTTTCTGGTAAAACAATATTCTGCATTCTCTTTGATAAGCCACTTGCAGTTAACCCAAAGCCCAGCGTTTAGCTGAAATGGCATTCTTAATGCCAACATGTTTGCATGTACTTCAATATACAGGGCAGATTGTCAAACTCTTCTTGCTCTACCTCACTTAAGGGAGATCTGTTTCTTTTGGTTACTGCTCGCCTCCACCTCACAACCTTTGCAACTATTAATTATATAATTAATTTTATTATTAGTGATTCAGCACAGTAAGAGGCGTTACTAACTAGTACATCTTCAGAATGTGGGAGGAAACTGGAGCACCTGGAGGAAACCCACACAGTCACAGGGAGGATGTACAAACTGCGGCAGAATTGAACCTGAGCTGCTGGGACTGTAAGAGTGTTACATTAACCATTATGCTGTTGTGCTTCCCCTAAACTAGGGGTTCCTGACCTTTTTTATGCTATGGACCCCTACCATTAACCAAGGGGTCTGTGGACTTCATGTTGGGAACCCCTGTCCTAAACACTAAGTAAAGTTATCCATCTTTAATTTTTTTTCCCCCTAACTTTGTAACTACCTCTAGTTTTAATACTTAGAATCTACACCAACTATCAACAATTGGTTTCTAGATCATAATATCTTTAGTTCATTAAATGGAATATAAAATGAGGTTTTGTCCAAATTGACACACCATCCCAAGACCATGTCTCATCCATTTTGGCTGCAGTGTGTCTTATTTGAAAAAATATGTTTCACTTCAATTTTAATAGGCTGATAGATGGATCTGAGAGGCAATGGGAGAGTAATCAAAAATTCATTTAAAATAATTAGATGATAGAGCTCTTGCAGGTTTTTCAAAACATCTCTTTATAATTCATCATTATATTTCTAGTCAAAGCTCCAACAAAGTATTGGTTTGAGGGTCCTATGGCCACTGTACACGATACTATCATTTCTTTGGAATTTAGTAGTACTGTTTTGAAAGTTTTGTAGAAACTGTGTTAACTTCATGATTTTACGCAGTTGGGGACTTCCTGCATGTTTACTCATTGCACTTGGATACATGGTAATAATATAGCGTAATTATGCCTCAAATTGACTGATAAAGTCATTTATGGTCTGAAGAACACTGTAACACTTATTGCCTCATCTTTAAAGATTTGAAATTAATCCCACAAGCTATGCAGGCAAAAAGTGAATCAGTTTGCAGCTTCTGGGAGGATGCAGGGAAACACCCAGCCAGATGTGCTTTCCATGGCGTTCAGTTAGCTGACATTACGGTAACTTTGGCCTTCATCTCTTTCTACTCATTCACTGGAGTGATGCCAATATCAACCTCCGTACCCGATAGATGGGGGTATTGGACTTCACTACACGTCACCAACTCTGTGGTCACCAACTGATTTGCTTCTCTGAGGTGAAGAGCTTAAGTATATTTATTAATGCAAAGTAATTCTATTTGCTGAATGTAGATTGGTTAAAGCAAATGGTATTGGCATATTTAAAGAGAGGATGAAACATCCATAAAGACAAAGGGGGACTGCATGTTTGGTGGTCCAACTCAGAAGGAAATGCAGGTACACTCAAACATCTATAACGCAGAAGGGGCTGTCAGCCTCTGTTCTCAACATTATTTGTATAGTAATTTACAGTTCCTTATGAGGAAAATATCAGGTACCTGTGCATTGCCGCTGAATGCAATTTACTGACCCCTCATCTGAAACAGATGCATGGTGGCTACGTACACATACTGACACGTAATATGACTTCAACGTATACCTTTAGTTTCACACGCTCCACATTGTGTCAATTCATATCATGACACAAATTACTTTTGGCATTCAGGCCATCCTGGGTTAGAAACTTACGGACACACTTACATCTGAACAGGCTCCCATCATATCATTAAAATGTAAAGTCTAATGTATGTATATATATGTTCATTCCTGTAAATAACAGAAGTAGTTTCCTCTCTCTCTTTCTACTTTTAATAACTCTTCCTTTCTATCAGTGGTTTGGGCTTTTAATGCCATTCATTACACACCGAGGGGGCACAGTTGCCAAATCAAGTGATGATCATCTGTATTTTCTGACTTACAGACCAAACCAACTGATAGTCGCCTATAAAAATGGAACCTGCTATATTACCCAGTTTGGCCTGTATGTGACTTTCTGACTCTGCTGCATTTAAAGGGTATGCACTGAAATAAAATGCAAAGCAACAATATTTTTGAATTCTGTCAGGTTTTTTTTTTGCGATTGTGCCCTAAGTTAGCTGGGCATTGGGTCTGGGTTGGTTCAAAGAACTTTGTAACAGCAACAACAGAACCTATGAGAAGATGTCCCATTTTGCCTTAGCCTACAATTCTGGGGCCCAAGTAGAATGTTTCCCATGTATTCTATTGCAGACTCGTGCATACAACATAGCCCTTTAACTATGCTCGCAGAAACTGTCATTAATGCCCCATTGCACTGCTTTTTAAATGGTGAAAGCTTGTCCGCATCTGTACCTACATTAATCTGGACCTCAGTAATACAAATTTAGCCACTCTGAGATCTGTTCTCACAAATCCCATTGCTGCTGTTTTAAATATCTTGGGAGACCAAACTGCTCATATAGACTATGACAGCAGATGACTCCAACAGAAGAATTCTATCTCTTTAATGTGTGCATTATCTTCCTAAAGCTGCATCTTTCAACATACTTTTAGGGCCTGGAACTGCAAGATGCTAAATGGTTTTACATCAACACAACTCAAACAATATTAGTTTCTTGAGAGGCACCTAAGGATTGACAGTATCCTGAATGGTTCTTATTTTTTGATACTGTTATATAACCTAGTTATAGCTTGGAGATGTTTTGTTTTTACTGTTTCTCAGTGGCTGTACATTGCAAATAAACAACGCCATGAAATTTGTGGCTTAATCAATTAATCCCATTGATGCACACACAGTGGCCACTTTGATAGGTATATCTATATATGCTCATTAATGCAAATATCTAATCAGCCAATCATTTGACAGCAACTCAATGCATAAAGCATGCGGATGTGGTCAAGAGGTTCAGTTGTCATTCAGACCAAATATCAGAATGGGAATGAAATGTGATCTAAGTGACCTTGGACGTGGAATGATTGTTGGTGCCATATGGGATGGATTGAGTATCTCAGAAACCGCTGACCTCGAGGGATTTTCGCACACAGCAGTCTCTAGAGTTTACAGAGAACCTTGTGGAACATCCAGAGAGCGGCAAATCTATGGCTGAAGATGCTCTGTTAATGAGAGAGGTCAGAAGACAATGGCCGGACTCGTTCACACTGAGAGGAATTAATCACCTGTTACAACAATGGTGTGCAGAAGAGCATCCCATAACGCACAACCCGTTCCTCCAGAATTTTGTTTTGCTTCGATTTCCAGCATCTGCAGATTTTCTCTTGTTTGTGGGACAACGTGTTGAACCTTGAAGCGGGTGAGCTACAGCAGCCGAAGACCATGTACACTCAGGACGTAGCTCTACTTAATAAAGTGAGTAATTTGACTGGGTGTGCATTAACAGCTCGGATTAAATAACAAGTACATTCAAGACCAGCGCTGCCCATGAGATTCAGTTAATTTGAATTTGGAAAATAAATGTGGAAGCTCGTTACTTCCTTAAAGCCTTTTGTACATTAATAAGAAACAACTTAATTTGGAGCCGAACAATAAATAAACCATTTTCAACAATCCCCCGATTCATTACAGCACTGTACAATCAAGCACCTGAACTCTGTGTCCTATACAGAAATCTTTACCAACGGTGTAAACCCTCTTCTGGTAAATGGTGAGATAAAATAAATACACTAAATTAAGTGCTTGTGAAACTTGAAATAATTCATCTGTTAGCAACTGTCATGACTGACTTCGCTGCATTTGCCACAAGCCTTCTCCAAGATGTGGGGGTGGTATGAACTGAGGAAGCTGAAAAATCTCCCTTTTTGCTTTGATACAGGATTTGAATCTATCCTGCTCTCCTACCGACCCCCCCCCCCCCACAACATCCCACACTCCCTCCTTCCACCCGCCTTCCCCGCTCTTCAGTGGAAAATGTCTCTATGGTCACCTCCAAGGAGCTGCCGACCGGACTGCGCTCGGGAGTCCCACGTTCCCTTACATTCAGAAGTGCTACTCTGCTGATAGCTACGTTTTAAAAAATTAACAGTGGCATCGCTCTTCACGCCCTCTCCATTCCCCACACCCCCGCCTCTCTGTGCTTTTAATCGGCCAACCGGCAATCCAGCCCTGAAGCCCGTGTCCGCGACGAAGATGAAACAAATGCCTTTGGAGTTTTCCCCACCAACTTCACCCACGGTGTTGCGCCATTAATTGATACAATCTGTACGGCAAGCTAGAGGGCTCAGTTAGCAGCACATGGCTCGGGTCCAGTGCGGCAGCATCTGAGAAAAGAGTGCGTTTGCTTTCTCAAGTCATTCGTTTCGCTGAAGGCATCAGCGGAGGACCAAGCGCATCTGGACTGATCCACGCACCGAGCGAGAACGCCACTGCGGAACTCCCTCGGCGAGACCTCGGTGCAGTTACAATCTCAGTGCCAGTGGGGGAATCCAGGCAGCCGGGTTAACGGCGGAATTCTCACCGTGTGAGTAATTGACCGTCTTGTCATTTTCAGCAATCGGTTGCACCAGGGCCAGATCTCATTAATTTATCGGATGTGAGTCTAAATGAACTCCACGCACGCCTTTCCCGTTCCATTGCCCGAGCCGCTCTCAGTTTAATTGCCTTGCCCACTCTAATCAATTTGCGCGGCTTTAAAATCTGGAAGTTTTGGAAGGGGGCACGGAATAAATAGCGAAAATCAATGATCGGCGCCCAAACTTTCCGCTCTCCTTTGCAGGCGGCCCCAGAGCGTCATGAGAGCGGAGAAAGCTATTCCGATGATCAATGGGAAGCCCGAAGACACGATGGATATCGAAGCTTCCAACGTCAATTTAGTCCGTACCAACGACAAGAAAGTGTCAGAAAGAGGCCAATGGAATAATAAAATCGAATTTGTCTTGTCTGTGGCGGGGGAGATCATTGGATTAGGAAACGTGTGGCGATTTCCCTACCTCTGTTACAAGAACGGAGGCGGTACAGTTATATAGCTTTCTTATCTAAATATTTTTAAATAATACATTTAAAGCCATTCGTCGATATTTCTTTATGGTTAAATGAGCAAAATGTGCAATTTCAGGGAAGTACCCTTACTTTCGGGGTAAGCGAGGGGAAATGCGTTAACTTTGTCTTCGAATATTCCTGTCCAGTTCTGAGTTAAAATGATCGCTCTCGTTCACTTTCAGGGGCTTTCCTCATCCCATATGTAATTTTTTTCGTCGGGTGTGGTATACCCGTATTCTTCCTAGAGACTGCCCTGGGCCAGTACACCAGTGAAGGGGGGATTACGTGTTGGAGGAAAATTTGCCCCCTCTTTGAAGGTAACTGTGAAACCTTAGTCCCACCTTTCCTAAACATTAGCGGCGAATTAGAAGTTTACACATAACTAACAGCTAGTGTATTCATTGCCAGGTATAGGATATGCAACCCAGGTGATTGAGGCTCACTTAAATGTGTTTTACATCATTGTTTTGGCTTGGGCCATATTCTACCTGTTCAACTGCTTTACAACTGAACTCCCTTGGGCCACCTGTGGACATTGGTGGAACACAGGTAAGATGCGATTCTGTCACTCTCCTCTCATATCACTAGTTAAAGAAAGTGTTAAAGGGTCATAAGTCTAATGTATATGCATCAACCTTCACATAATTGCTGTTTTAATCACGGTTTGTTTCTTTAATCCCCTCAAAGAAAACTGTTCGGAATTTAAGAAGATGAATTCCACAAATAGCAATCATACAGCCCTACGAAATGCAACTTCGCCTGTCATTGAGTTCTGGGAGTAAGTATGGGACAACCTGATTAAAGTGAAAACAATCTAGTATATGGTAACATAAATAATTTAATGTAAAATATAAACTTAAGAGTTTTTTGCATGTTTAGATGAAAGTATGTATATATTAAACATATTAATAAATTATATTTTCTTTATGATTCTAACTGAAATTGGCAAACTGTGCATTGTGTTTCTAGAATCATAGAGGTCTGAAGCAAGGATGGTTGGCTGATATTTCAGTTAATAATGGGTCTTCCTCTACATAGAAGTTTACTCGTTGCTGTTTGCACTTTGTTTTATGGACTTAAGTTATAATGACTGGGATAGGTGTGGGGACCAATAATATTTAAGCTAATTTTGGCTAATTCCAAACTTTATAAAGGATTTATACCCAATCAGGGCATTTTTGCTCCTCATTATATGTTGGGATGATAGAGATGTTTCTACCATCTATTTCATTGCTAATATGTTCTACAGTTTTCCCAGAAAATGTAAACTTTATGAATACATAAAATTATGAAGATTCACATGTCAGGAAAAGAGTAATAGGAAAGTATTGAGGCTAAAGCAAGCAGAAATGTGCACATCTGTGATTAAGCTTTAACCATTTATTTCCCAGTAGGTCATTTGGAAGGTAATCCTGTTTGGGGAGAAATTGCTGCCACCAAACAAGTTGGGGCCAGATTATGCTTAACTCATCAGTCCTCGTGTTGCCCCCTCCTCCTGCCACTAACCCCTGGAATGACCCCTAAGCTTCTCTGACCCCATCGATTGAATTGAACTCAAAGCCTTGACGCATGTCCGTTTTGTGAAGCAGAGCATTTCCAGGCAGCCATTCGTTCACATCCAGGTGGAAGCAAAGACCCACCTCTTTATTTCACATATTCAAAAACAATAGGATGAATTTCAATTATTTTAAGAAGTTAGAACATAAAAAACAGAAAATAATTTATTTTAAAACACTTTTAATTGATGTGAATTAATTAGTACATAAAGATTACAGTACTTACCTTCTCCATCCATATCAGCTGTGTCTGAAGATTCAGTGATAAATCCAGAGACAGAGGTGGAGATCAAATGTGCTGGAATTTGACCTTCAGCTCTTCCTGTACCTTTTGCACCATAGCGCACAGATATCAAAGGCAAAGATTTGCTCAGCAGCTCTGGGGGGAGGGAGTGCGTTGAGCAGCATTATCATCACGCCATTCAGAGAATGGTGCAAGCCAGTGGAATAACCAGTTACTTCTCTTCTGTATTTTCTTTTGATATTCTGCTCGTGTCATTGCCATTGTCTAAACTTACTGGTGAAGCGGGCTCACTGGTGGAAGTGTTAAAGAGGTCTTGGTGGCATTGTCAGGTTCTGCAGACTGGAGTTGGCACTGTCAGAGGAGGAGGGAGAAAAAATTAACATTGTTTTGAAGCACCCAGAACCAGGCTTCTTTATTGCTCAAAGTTTATAGCAATCAAAGTGTGATACTGTCAAAGTAATTCAGAAGGACTTGTAGTGTAAGTTGAAACTATTGGACAACTTTCATTGTTGTATTGGTGGTACTGTTTCATATGAAATATTTCAGCATCATGTTTTCTGAAGAGTAATTCTCAAGTGTGGCAAGTAATATTTAGGTAAATTAAACCTTGTCTTGCTAATAGAATGCTTCAGCATGGTGACAAAGATTCCACGTGAGGTAGGATGAAAAGGATGAATGATTAGGGTGCCCCAAATTTGAAAGTGAATCTTTTTAACGTTTGTATTAGGGAAGGTTTGTCCATGTTGCATTCTTGGGAAGAATCGAAAATCTGTTTTCATTCTTTCTCGTATTGCAGAAGCAGCCTTTGGTTTATGAACGAAAATGTAGCATTAACGTGTGATGATACTAGGTTTGCTGAGTTGTAAACTCTAACAAAGATCTTAAGCCCTGTCTAATATAGATAGTTATGAGTAACCTCACTAATGGGAGGTTATACTGTAACTACCTACTCTTCAAAGACAAGTTCACTTCCTTGTTTATTCTTCACAATGAGGTTAGCTGTCAATACCCATTATTTGAGAAGTGGGTACTCCCTCTCTACCAAGGGGAAGATACTTCCAGCTAACAAAGTAGTTTGAACACAGTACAAACATGAGGAAATCTGCAGATACTGGAAATTCAAACAACAACACACACAAAATGCTGGTGGAACACAGCAGGCCAGGCAGCATCTATAGCGAGAAGCTCTGTCGACGTTTCGGGCCGAG
Organism: Hypanus sabinus; assembly: GCF_030144855.1. Classification (NCBI taxonomy): domain Eukaryota; kingdom Metazoa; phylum Chordata; class Chondrichthyes; order Myliobatiformes; family Dasyatidae; genus Hypanus; species Hypanus sabinus. The sequence goes on from NC_082724.1 coordinate 14,955,140, forward strand.
ACCCTTCATCACAGTACATTTATTTTTAGTGATAGACATTAAAATTTAGATAAAATTATTAAAATACATTTAAAGCTCACAGAGGATTTCTATCTTTTAAAAGATTTCCAAATTACAATCAATTTCTAAAACATAAAGGATTCCTAAAATATAGGTATTGTTCCTATAATCTAAAAGGATATACCAATGAGTTGCAGACGAACGAGTCACTGGGCACAGAAATTGATGGCAGGGGAATTGATTCTAATCACCCGTCTTCCTGTCATTCTTCTTGTTGTTCCTTGATTATTCCTAACAAGTGTATCTGTTCTCTTACATTTATACTGTTTTTTAAAAAACTTGGGTAAGTTCATACACGTGAAAATTTTTCAGATACCTTTTCACACAGATGGTCTAAAAGCATCTGGGGACAGAGTTAACAGATTTCCATAATTAATGCTGTGAAAGAACACTCTCTGAGTACACAAACCTTCCAACTATTGAAAGATCAGCTATTTGATGTGCTACATGATTGTATAGATCTGGTCTGCAAGCTTCCTGGGACTAAATAACTTAGCCAGTGTTGTCTGGTTCGCTAAAAGGCCAAATAACATCTCCCCATTGTCTTACTCTGAATCTCTTGAATAACTAGCCCTTAGCTGTGGGCCAACATCCTGTGCTTTATAAACTGTGCTGTTTGTTTGTAATGCTGTGCTTTTAACTTCAGACTGATTGCTGCTTTCCATTTACATTAAAAAGAGAAGGTTGGTTCCTGTTTACGACAGGAATCTGAACAAAGAATATTAGTTGGATGTTTAATTTACTCAACAACAACTCTTTGATCTCAAGAAGCTCACAGCTGTTGTTAAAGAGCTGAGCTTGACAGAAGTATCCATTACAAATACAGCTGGTAGAGAATAGTTAATTAATAAACATGTGTATATTGGAGGTGGGACTTGGGCCCTCTATCTGAAAAAGGATGTGCTAACACTGAAGAGTGTTAAAGGAGGTTCACAAAAATGATTCCAGGATTGAAGGTCTTTGTCATATGTAGAGCTTTTGAAGCTCTGGGTATGTACTCATTGGAATTCAGAAGAATTGAAACATATCTGATGTTGAGACACGTCAAATGAATGTGGAGAGGATGTTTCCTATGGTGGGAGAGGCTTGGATCAGAGGACACAGCCTCCGAATAGAGGGACATTCTTTTCGAATGGAAATGAGAAGGAGTTTCTTTAGCCAGAGAGTGGTGAAGCTGTGGAATTCTTTGCCACTGACAAGTGTGGAGGCCAGGTCATTAGGCATATTTAAGGCAGGTGTTGATAGATTTTTGATTGGTCAGGGCATGAAGGGATATGGGGAGAAGGCAAGAGATTGAGGTTGAGGGAAAAATTGGATCAGCCAAGCAGACCTCAATGGGGAATATGGCCTAATTCTGCTCCCGTATCTTATGGTCTTATGGACTCGCAGGGAAGAGAAGCGAAAGCATTAAAGCATCAAGAGAATTCTTTAACAGTCACAATAAGCCTTAAATAGTGACCGTCAAGAGCAGTGAGTTATTGTATCTTTCACAAGTGTACCATTTATTCTACGGCACCTAATTTACCCCCGAGTGAGTTCTAAATGCAGTGGAACAGGTTGTAGACTACAGCTCCTTTGTATGATTAATTAACCACTGCTCACCATGATCTTATTTAATCAACTTTTTCCCAGCATGTGCAGTTTTCAGTGTAGCTGATTATTGCATGACTCTCAGAATAGCCTCCAATGTAAAAAAATTACAGTGGTGTGAATGGCTATATGCATAATTTCAATAATGATATATTAGGTGGCTTTTCATTAATGACATATTAATGATTTCATTCATTACATATGAAGTGGTTTTCAGTATGTAATATATTAATCCACGTATGTCATCTTAAAACTAATTTTGATGTGAGATTATTGATCCCATCTACTGCACCCTTACAGTAACAAAGCGCTTTTCTTGAAGATAATTTTCTAATTTAGTGGCATTCTTTGAGAATCCAGTTTAGCACAATATTATCAGAGGCACACTATTGACATTGAGTGTGGCCCCAGTGATAGAACAGATCCTAATTATAATGAACTGAACGACAGTAACAGGTATCCACTGTCCTGTCTGCCATTCAATTTGTTTGTGAATTAACAAGTTACTATGAAAGTTGTTTGATGTCATTCACAGTTTAGTGGTGGATTCATTGACTAAGGGAGGAAAGGAAGTTGAAGTCCCAGTGTCTGTGAGGCTTATAGTCGGGGGGTGGGTGAGGACTGGAGGCCCAGGTGTTGGTCAGTCCTGTGGAGGCCTGTGCATGTGTGTGAGTTAATGGGTGGCTGGGAGGGTTGCAAAGGGCCTTGTTTTGCTGTAGTTGTCTTGATTTGTATTTGTTGTTCTGCTGAGCATTGTGGGGATGTCCTCTTGGCGCCAGAGTATGTGATAATACTTGCTGACTGTCCCCAGCACATCCTTGGGCCTGTTGGCTGTTAACGCAAACAAGACACCTCCTAGCAGATATCCCACCTCTCCTGGAAGTTCTGGGAGTCTCCCGCATATTGATAGCGTGCTAGCGACTCCCTGACACCCACAAATTATACAATGTCCCGGAAAAAAAGAGAGAGAGGGAGAGAGAAGAGTGTTCCAGAAAAAGAGAATATCGAACGTACTTCACCCCAGACTACACTAAAGTCTACCCCTGCCTAATCGGCGTCAAAAATAATTACAGTGTTGCTCACTGCACTGTTTGCAACAGTTACTTTTCTATTGCCCATGGTGGGTTAAATCACTGTTGAGGTGACTTTAACACTTGTCATTCGTTCATTAGCATAGCTAACGTTATTTAATCTAGCTACCTAGCTGCGAAGGAGCTACTCTGTTGCAGACACCCCACCTCTCGCAGGAATCTCCCGCAAATTGATGGTGTTACCTCCCTGAAATGAGTTTTTGCAGGGTGGGATGTCTGTTATAGTATGTTTCGATATGTGTAAGGTAAATAAATCTGAATCTGATTCGGAGAAGGTAATAGATTCATAAGTTCCCTCGAGCTTTGAGCTCAAAATCAGTGCTACACAGTTATGGATACTAACTTTAAAATAAACTCAAACCCTTCAGGCTCGTGTAACATCCCATGGTATCATCTTCAAGCAGAGCAGGAAATATCCACAAGTATAACAGACAACAGATGTCTGGTGTCTGCATGTGATGGTCTTTCGCTGGCTGCTCCCGGGGGGAGGCCCCTGCATCCAGGTGGCCTCTCTGTTCCTGCAATGCTGTTGGAGGATGTTACTGAAGTTCTGGGTCTTTGATTTATGGATTAGACTGGTCTCTTGGACTTTTTCAGTTTTGTGCCTTATATTCTGTTTTATCACCCATTCTTTTTTTTTGCTGCTTGTGTGATTCGCTTGTTCTTTGACGTGGGGAGGGGGGTTTAGGGTTCGATGTTCTTTTTGCAGTTTGCGAGATGTTTTTGCGTGGGAGTTTGGGGATTGATGTTCTTGCTGTTTGCATGATCTTCTTGCGCAAAGAGGCGTTGATGTTCTTGTTGTCATTTGTGATATTTGTATTTTGTTTTGCGAGGAAGGCTTTGATAGTTTTCTTTGTTTCACACCTATCTGGAGAAGACAAATCTCAGAGTTGTATACTGCATGCATACTTTGATAATAAATGTATCTTAAACTTTGAGTCTAGGTAAGAAGGCTGGAGTCATGGACTGTCCTTAGATTTGGTCATATCAGGCTAGTGGACTCAAGCCATTACTAAAAGCAAATCTGATCATCTAAATGAAGACTTTAAGGCTTTGCAGTCACTATAGTCTATACTGATGCTGGAGCTTCAGTGCCAAGTCCATTTTCAATTGCTCATGTCCGTATTGCAATGGTGCTCATGCTTGGTTCCAGCTAAGTATTGCATTGAAATCACCACTCACACATTGGGTGCCAATAAGGAAGAGGAAGATCTTGCTACAAGGAAGATCTTGTTATGCTTGTGAGTATGTTCACAGAGCTTGGACACTAACGCAGTGTTCATCAAACTTCTCTAGCTCAGCTGAAATACTGTGAATTTATAGATGCTTTTGATGCAGTAAAAGACAAGGAAAGGAGAATGTGTCTGCAGTTGGTGTGTTTACCTAGTTATCCTCTTTCTCATCATCAATATGAGGCTGTATCAATACCCAGTGCCTCCTTTTCCTTGTCAGGAAAGACAGGTAGATGGCAGGGCAAGGTCGCAGTCAATGGGATGAGCTGCAGTGCAACATGGGGACAACTTCGAAAAGGGTGAAGGTGTTATATTTGAATGCACACAGTATATGGAATAAGGTAGATGATCTTGTACCACATTTAGAGATTGGCATGTATGACGTTGTGGGCATCACTGAGTCGTGACTGAAAGGAGATTATATTTGGGAGCTTAACATACAAGGATATGCATCGTATTGAAAGAACAGGCAGATAGGCAGAGGGGTTGGTGTGGCTCTGCTGATCAGAAATGAAATCAAATCCTTAGAAAAAGGTGATATAGGACTGGAAGACATAGAATACGTGAGGGTAGAGCTAAGAAAAGGGAAGGGTAAAAAGACCCTGAAAGAGATATATATGGGTCTCTGAACAGTAGCCAAGATGTGGGCTACAAATTTCAATGGGAAATAGAAAAAGCACGTCAAAAAGGCAATGTTATGATAGTCATGAGGGATTTCAATATTCACATGGATTGGAAGAATCAGGTTGGTGCAAGATCATAAGAGCGGGAATTTATAGAATACCTACAAGATGGCTTTTGTAGAGAATATTGTGGTTAAGCCCAGGTGGGTGAGCAGCTATTCTGTACTGGGTTTTGTGTAATGAACTGGGTTTGATTAGTGAGCTTAAGGTAAAGGAGTCCTTAGGAGGAAGTGATCACAATATGCTAGAATTCACCCTGAAATTTGAAAAGGAGAAGCTGAAATTAGATGTGTCACTATTACAGTAGAGTAAAGGAAAATTGTTGAAGCATCACTGAGGAGCTGGCCAAAGTTGATTGCAAGGGGACACTAGTAGAGATTATGGCTGGACAGCAGAGGCTGGAATTTCTGGGAACAGTTCGGAAGGTGCAGGAAAGATACATCCCACAGAAGAAGACATATTTTAAAGGCAGGATGAAGTAAGTGTGACTGGCAAGGGGAATCAATGATGATAAAAGCAAAAGAGAGGGTATATAATAGAGAAAAATAGTGGGAAATTAGTGGATTGGGAAGATTTAATAAAACAACAGAAGGCAACTATAAAAGCCATAAGGAGGTAAAAGGTGAAATATACAGGTAAGTTATCCAGTAACATGAAATAGGATGCCAAAAGTATTTTCAGATATATAAAGAGTAAAAAAGAGGTGAGAGTATATTGAGCCACTAGAAAATGATGGTGGAAAGGTAGTAATGGGAGAAAAGGAAATGGCGGACAAACGGACTAAGTATTTTATATCAGTCTTCACTGCGGAAGACATTAACAGCATGCTGCAAGTTTGAGAGTGTCAGGGAGCAGAAGTGAATGCGGTTGCTATTACTAGAAAGAAAGTACTTGGGAACCTGAAAGGTCTGAAGGTAGGTAAGTCACCTGGTCCAGATGGACTATGCCCAGGGTTCTGAAAGAGGCAGCTGAAGAGATTGTGGAGATTTAAACATCAATAGATTCGGGCATGGCTGTGGAGGATTGGAAAATTGCAAATCTTACTCTACTCTCCAAGAAGGGAGGGAGGCAGAAGGAAAGAAATTAAAGGCCAGTTAGCCTGGCCTCAGTAGTTGGGAAGGTGGTGGAATTGATTATTAAGGATAAGATCTCAGAATACTTGAAGGCACTTGTTAAACTAGGCCAAAGCCAGCATGATTTCCTCCAGGAAAAATCTTGCCTGACAAATCTTTTGGAATTCTTTGAGGAAATAACAAGCAGGATAGACAAAGGATAATCAATGGATGTTGTGTACTTGGATTTTCAGAAGGCTTTGACAAGGTGCCACACATGAGGCTTCTTGACAAGGTAAGATCTCTTGGTATTACAGGAATGATACTATCATGGATAGTGGATTGGCTTATTGGCAGGAGGTAAAGAGTGGGAATAAAGGGAGCATATTCTGGTTGGCTGCCGGTGGGCGACTAGTGGTGATCTGCAGGGGTTGATGTTGTGATCACTTATTTTCATGTTATATGTCAATAATTTGGATGACGGAATTAATGGCTTCATGAATGATTTTAAGTTAGGTGGAGGGGCTGGTAGTGTTGAGGAAGTGGAGGCTGCAGAAGGACTTTGACGAATTAGGAGAATGCGCAAAGAAGTACAATAGTTTATTGACAATAAACTGGACTGGTCAAAGAACACTGAGGCTGTCTACAAGAAGGGTCAGAGCCATCTCTATTTCCTGAGGAGACTGAGGTCCTTTAACATCTGCCGGACGATGCTGAGGATGTTCTACGAGTCTGTGGTGGCCAGTGTTTGCTGTTGTGTGCTGGGGCAGCAGGCTGAGGGTAGCAGACACCAACAGAATCAACAAGCTCATTCGTAAGGCCAGTGATGTTGTGGGAGTGGAACTAGACTCTCTGACAGTGGTGTTTGAAAAGAGGATGCTGTCCAAGTTGCATGCCATCTTGGACAATGTCTGTCATCCACTCTGTAATGTACTGGTTAGGCACAGGAGTACATTCAGCAAGAGACTCATTCCACCGAGATGTAACACTGAGCGTCATAGGAAGTCATTCCTACCTGTGGCCATCAAACTTTACAACTCCTCCCTCGGAGTGTCAGACACCCTGAACCAATAGGCTGGTCCTGGACTTATTTCCACTTGGCATAATTAACATTATTTATTTATTTATGGTTTTATATTGCTATATTTCTACACTATTCTTGGTTAGTGCAACTGTAACGAAACCAAATTTTCCTCGGGATCAGTAAAGTATGTCTGTCTGTCTGTCAGTCTGTCTGTCTGATGTCTAGTATCGGGAAGTGTATGACTGTGCACTTTGGTAGAAGGAATATAAGTGTAGACTATTTTCTAATTGGGGAAAAAATTCAATAATGCAATGTACAAAGGGACTTACCTTCATGCGGGACTACTGCAAGGTTAGCTTACAGGTTGAGTCAGTGGTATAGAAGGCAAGAGCAATGTTAGCACTCATTTCAAGAGGACTAGACTATAAAAGCAGAGATGTAATGCTGAGTCTTTATAGGGCACTGGTGAGGTTTCATTTGGAATATTGTGAGCAGTTTTGGGCCCCTTATTTAAGAAAAGATGTGCTGACGTTGAAGAGTGTTCAGAAAAGGTTCATGAGAACGATTCTGGGAATGAAAAACTTGTCGTATGAGGAGCAATTGATAGATCTAGGCCTATACTCAATAGAATTTAGAAGAATGAAGGGAGATCTCATTGAAACCAAGGAATGTTGAAAGGCTGAGGTAGACTGGATGTGGAGAGGATGTTTCCCTTAGTGGTAGAGTCTAACCAGAGGGAATATCCTCAGAATAGAGGGATGTCCATTTAGAACAGAGATGAGGAATTTCTTTTTTACCCAATGGGTGGTGAATCTGTGGAATTTATTGCCACAGGTGGCTGTGGAAGTCAGGTCATTGGGTGTATTTAGAGTAGAGTTTAATAGGTTCTTGATTAGTCAGGGTGTGAAAGGTGAGAAGTTAAGAGAGTGGGGCTGAGAGGGAAAATAGATCAGCCATGAAATGGCTGAGCAAACTCGTTGGTCTGAGCGGCCTAATTCTGCTCTGAAATCTAATGGTCTTTTCCCCCTACTCTGGTCATTTTCCTTTTCTTCCTAGGCTGTTTGTAAATTTCTGCAGTGGGTCAGCAGGAAAGAAAGTATAGAAGAAGTGGGGTGAGCATTCCTTTCTGAAGCTTAAGAGAAGTTTCAAAGTGTATTTGCATTCGAAGAATGTATAAATGATACAACTTGAGATTTGTTGGCTTACAGCTGCAAATAAAGCAAGGAACCTGAAAGCCCACAGAGAGAGAAAAAACCATGAAACAAATCATATAAAGAATGGAAGCGAGCACCAGCATTGCAAACCAAATTGAGTTCCTTAGATCCAAACCCCTGGAGCAGGCCCAAAGCCTTGGTATTCAGTTTGATCATATTACAGGGGTGATTTGTCCTAAAGTTCGCAGACAAAAGGCACAGCAATGGGGGAAAGAATCACAGTCTTAGCATTATAGAGAAAGAAGCCCCCAGACTGTTTAGGACGGTATTTAAATTGTCTGGACCTCACACTATGACCCAGCTCTGCCACCAGAGAATCACTCCGGGCCTAGATTTTGCTGTGGAAGAAACAGTTCTTGACCTCGACACCCTGAGCGATCCAACCTCACCCGACTCTCAGCACCGTGCCTTTCCAGTCTATGTGGGCTGGCATTTAGATTGTCCAAACAGAAGAATGTACCCTGTGTTAGGACCCGAGCCTTGCCGTGGTGAGACACTCCCGACCTTCAAAATGCTGCCCAGCGATTCACTTCGGACCTGGATTTCGCTGCCGAAGAAGGCGTTCTCGACCACTCCAATACGGCCCAGCGCTTAGAGTGACCCATCCTCATACCCAGATTTGTTGGATGGACATTGGAACTCCTCTGTCCCGTCTTCTCCCCTCCGAACCATTCACTCTGACCAGCTTGGCTGCGACTCCAAGTGTGTTGATTTTGCAGCGCGGGCGCATCCTGTGAATTCGCTTTGTCTTTGCTCACGTCTTCATTGTTTGCGATGATAGTTTACCACGATTTCATTAAAAGACGTGTCATTAACAATTCTTCTCATCAAATTCCTTTTGTTTTCGAACTACCAGTAAGCTGTCACACGTCTTCAGTAGCCCCATCTTAAACCTGAAGATTTGTGAGCTTCAGAGAAATCATGGGATGATGGCATCAATGCCCCTTTGCTAAACCAGCCTGAAAAACTTGCAGCTGACAACAGGCTACATGAGTTTGCAGATGAGGGACCCAGGGAAGAAGGCATAGGTTAAAATGAGGGAAGTCGCTTTCGCAACTGGCCCATCCTTTGTATGTGTGAATGCCTTGCAAAATCTTAAGCAAATCACCCTAAAATAGTTTTTTTGTATCAAGGAATTTTGGAGAAATAAGTCATATACATGAGGGCATGGGACTGTCAGAATGGGGAGGAGATCCTGTGGTCACAAGAACATGCCGCAAAGGTTGATGGGCAGTCAGAGCATGTGACAACAAATGATGAAGGGTCTCGGGCTAAAATATCAACTGCTTATTCCCCTCCAGAGATGCTGCTGAGTTCCTCCAGTATTTTGTGGGTTGCTCCGGAACAAGTATCTGCAGAACCTCTTGGGTTTATGTGACAAAAGATTCAGCCTATTCTGCAGTGTGAAGTGTATTTCATGGAAACATGTTTTTTTAATACAGAGAGCGATTTGCCCACTAATAAAATGACATGAGCCAAGTATGCTAAGTTGCCAGTCCTGGTGAGGTTGCTAAACATCCAATGAAATTATTTAATTTTTATTTTCATTGAGATACTGTGTGGAATAGGCCCTTCTGACCCTTTGAGCATTGCCACCAACACCCCCAACTTAATTCTAGCCTAATGGGACAATTTATCATGGCTAATTAACTTACCAGTTGGTACGTCTTTGGACTGTGGGAAGAAACCAAAGTACCAACAAGGTCAAACTCCTTATAGGCAGGAGCGGGAAATGAACCCAGATCGGTGGTACTGTAAAGCGTTGTGCTACTGTGCCGCCCCATTAGATCTAGGGTAAGGAAATTAGCACTCATTTGTTGGGTCATGTTCCTGCAGATGCATTCCCAGTTGGGTTGTTGGCACTTAAACAGAGGCTACCACCTTTCATTTCTATCTTGGACAACCGAATTGTTGAGACTCTGCTATCTTTCTCGCTGATCCACAGTCGTGGTATAGACTCAGATGGGGTTGTCCAGGGACTGTCCCGGACAAGTAAAGTATTAAATGGCACCAAGTCAAATACTGAAAATCCTTGAAAATGGAATGGAAAGCCTGATCATTTTTCCCTCTCTTCCCAGTCTGAGTCTTCTCTCCTTCCTCGACCCCAAGCAGGTTAAATATGTTAACTTTCGAAAGAGAAGGAGTGCCTGATTGAGCGTGCAGCAGGAGTTAAGAGAATAGGTTAAGGATTGTTTACCGGATGTATGAAAGTTCCACATCATCCAATTTATGTTGCATTTCACAGATACCCTGTCAAAGGGAGTGAACTGGTCAGAGCCATCACCTCACCAGGGGCCATCATCTGGGACAATTTTTAAAACATCTATAGACTATTTAATTGATTTTACAAAAGTAGGAGTGCGTATTTTTTGTCCACTTCAATTCGAACAGTGTGGTTTTAGTATTAGCAAACAAACTGAATTTATGTTGATATTTCAGATTTATTGTGATCTATCCCAGAAGTGTTTAACTCTAGTTCTACATGATATCCAAAGATAAAACTGCTGTATTTTTCAGGCTGGCATAATAGGAAAGCTGATTAGAACGAAGCAAGTAAAGCATCAGTCACTTTAAGATTTAACAAAGGAGTGACTGACAGTTCAATTGTGAAAGACTTCCTTTGAACACCATGGAAACACGGTCTGTAAGTGTGGAAGTGCTCCAGTGTGGATAAAATATCGACTTCTCGTCCTTTCAATGGTGCTTCAGTACCTATTTGGTGGACGGAATTAATGTTTCAGTCCTCATTCAGGAAGGTAGTGTGTTGAAAGTCCGCAACATCAGTTCCAGGATTCAGGAGTCCCCTGACAGCAGACAAAGGCAATGAAACCTGCTCATGCCTATTTTCGGGTGTCATTCGGCTGAAGAGTCTTAGCTGTGGCATATTGATTACCGCTAGAGAGAAGCAATGATAGTAGCGAGGGCAAATGAATGCATTTTGGGCTCACACAAAAAAAAATTCTCCTATTTATATACCAACATTAACGAAGGCAGTTTGTCCTAAAATGCAGGTGTAGTCACTGTTGTGACGTAGTAGATGGTAGGATAATATACAGTGCTATGGCAGCTTGAGAGAATTTGAAATCTTACCCAACACTTTGAGGAAAGATGGTTGACTTTCAAAAAGGAAGTGGTGCCTGAGGGTCAGGGGTAAACTTACATGATGTGATCCTCACCAGTGTAGCTTTCTCAAGTGCATGTATCTGTGGCAGTGTTGGTACCAATGCCTACTCTGGTGTTGTGTGTTGCACACAGGACAGACGGAAAATATTGGAACTTAAGATCCAGAAGGAAGGATTACGCCATTGTACCTGCTCTAACATTCAACAGGGTCATGGATGGACTTTAATCCCAGTGCCACTTCCCTGCACTAATCACATATCCCTTAATATCTACAAATCTAGTAGACTCTTCCTTAATATGTTCAGTGCTTGTGTTACGACATGCAGTTGACCATGCTGGTCTCTAGGGTTTAGATGCTCCAACTCTGCAGTATGGCTAGTTGGTGTGACCCCTTTAAAAATTCAGGCCACCCTGCTAATTATGCCATGCTTTGATGCCAGGATTTTAATACTTAAAGTCCACATGAACTGAGGTTCAGTGCTGAATCGTCAGTTCAACTTTGGATTTTCATCTAGCACCTAGTTTAGAATCCTGTCTTCATTTCGTATCGTGCCTCGAATCTAGTCTCAGATACTCCAGGACTTCAGTCCTAACCATCTTCACCTACGTCTCTTGTCACAACCCGAGGCACCACAACCATTCTGGGAGCAAGAATTTCAAAGATGTACTGGCCTTTGCAAGAAGAAATCTCTTCTTATTTTTGACTTGTCACAGTCAAGGGAACCATCATCACTGACTTTAGAGATCATTTAAAAAAAATAAAACAGTGTACAGGCCCAGTTTACTTAAGATCTCCTCATACAACAAACCCATCTTCCTCATACTTAATCTAGTGAATGTTCACTGCATTCCATAATCACAAGTACACCCCTGTTTGGATAGGACAATTGGACTGTACACAATATTCCAGATACCATCTCATCATGACTCTATATAAGACCATAAGATATTGGAGCAGAATTAAGCCATTTGGCCCATTGAGTCTACTGCACCATTTCTTCATGTTGATCTATTTTGCCTCTCAGCCCCAATTTCCTGCCTTCTCCCCATATCCCTTCATGCCCTGATGAATCAAGAATCTATCCATCTCTGCCATAAATATATATATATATATATATAAAGACTTGGCTTCCACTGGTTGTGGCAATAAATTTCATGGATTCACTATTCCTTGGCTAAAGAAATTCCTCTTCATCTCTGTTCTATTCTGAGATTCTCCCACTATAGGAAACATCCACTCCACATCCACTCTATCGAGGCCTTGTAACATTCGATAGGTTTCATTGAGGTCACCCCTCATTCTTCAGAATTCCAGTGAATACAGGCCTGAAACCACAACATGCTCTTCGTACGACAAGCTGTTCAATCCTGGAATCATTTTCTTGAACCTCCTTTGAACCCTCTCTTGTGTCAACACATCCTTTCTAAGATAAGGGACCCAAAAGAGCTTACAATACTCCAAGTGAGGCCTCACCAGTGCCTTATAAAGCCTCAACATTACATCCTTGCTTTTATAATTATGACAAGATGCCGTATACTCAAATACATTTGCAGTAGAGGTCAACATATCAAGATCTTTATTAATTGTTTGTTAAACCTGCATGTAAATTTCCAGTGATATGAGTACAAAGGCACTTAAATCTATCAACACCTTTCCTTGCTTTTAACCAAAGTGTCTCCATATTTTATTCTATCTTTATGTATTTCCTCATTCAATAATCCATTTATATTTCCCTGAAACATCTCTACAGGTGCCTGACAACCTCCTAGATTGTCAGCAAATGTGGGTTATAACTTGGTAGGTGCCTGGGTTGTACTGTCAGAGGTAACAGTGGAAGCAAATATACGGGGATTCAAGATGCTTTAAGATAGGCACAAGGATATGCAGAGAGTGGAAGGTTATAGATTATGTGCAGGCAGAAAGGTTCAGTTAAATTTGACATCATGTTTGTCAGAGACATCATGGGATGAACGGTCTGATCTTGTGTTGTTCTGTGTTCATGATACACTGTGAACCAGGCTTTTGATGTGGACTGTAAATAGCTTGAATCCCAGCACAGATTCCTGTGGGGCCTCCACTTCCAGAGCACCTTGTTCCTCCCTCAGTTTCCCCCTCATTAATAATCTCTGTTCACGTCAGTCCGCAATCCTTTGGTCCATTAATTTTTCCAGTATCACGTGCCCTAATCTCGTTTATGGTATAATGGATGGTGAGGTGGAGGTACATCACTACCAAAGGAGGTGTAAAATGGTCCTTCCCTCTGTTAGACCATTAGAACATAGGACATCGGAGCAGAATTAGGCCATTATGCCCATTGAGTATGCTCCGCCATTCAATCATGGCTGATCCTTTTTTCTCCTCCTCAGTCCCACTCCCTGGCCTTCTCCCCGTAACCTTTGATGCCATGTCCAATCAACAACCTATCAAGCTCTGCCTTAAACAGACCTTATGACCTGGCCTCTACAGCTGCCTGTGGTAACAAATTCCACAAATTCACCACCCCCGGCTAAAGAAAATTCTCCACATCTGTTTTGAATTGACATTCCTCTATCCTGAGGCTTTTCCCTCTTGTCCTAGACTCCCCCATGTTTCCCATCATGGGAAACATCCTTTCTACATCTACTCTGTCTTAGACTTTTCAACGCTTGAAAGATTTCAATGATATTCCCCCCCCCCCCCCATCCTTCTAAATTGCAGTTGAGTACAGGCCCAGAACTATCAAACGTTCATTGTACGATAATCCTTTTATTCCCAGAATCATCCTTGTGAACCTCCTCTGAACACTTTCCAATGCCAACAAATCTTTTCTTAGATGAGGAGCTCAAAATTGTTCGCAATACTCAAGGTGAGGCCATGCCTGTGCTTTATAAAGCATTACATCCCTGCTCTAGAATTCTAGACCTCTTGAAATGAATGCTAACATTGCATTTGCCTTCCTCATCACCTACTCTGCCTGCAAGTTAACCTTTAGATTCCCAAGTTCCTTTGTATCTTAGGTTTTTGGATTTTCTCCCCTTTTAGTGAATAGTCTGTGCATTTATTTCTACTGCCAAAGTGCATGCCCATGCATTTTCCAACATTGTATTTCATTTGCCACTTACTTATCTAATCTCCTAATCTCCTTCTGCAGCCTTCCTGTTTCCTTAACACTACCTGCCCCTCCTCCAATCTTCACATCATATGAAAACTTGGCACAAAGCCATCTATTCCATAATCCATATAATTGATGTACAGCATAAAAGGAAGCAGTCCCATCACTGACACCTGCAGAACACACTAGTCACTGGCAGCCAACCAGAAAAGGATCCTTTCATTCCCACTCACTGCCTCCTACCAATCACCCAATGCTCTAACCATGCCAGTAACTTTCCTGTAATACCATGGGCTCTTAACTTGGTAAGCAGCCTCATGTGCACCTTATCAAAGGCCTTATGAAAGTCCAAATATACAACATCTACTGCATCCCCTTTTATCTATTCTACTTGTAATCTCCTCAGAACTTTTCAACAGGTTCAACATGATTAAGGAAACCATGCTGACTTTGTCCTATCTTATCCTATGTCGCCAAGTACTCCATAACCTCACCCTTAACAATTGACTCTTAACATCTTCCCAACCACTGAAGTCAGGCTAACTGGTCTATAATTTATTTTCCTCTGCCTCACTCCCTTCTTGGAGAGTGGGGTGACGTTTGCAATTTTCCACTCCTCTGGCACCATCCACTGATTTTTCAGAGATCATTACTTTAATTTCTGCTGCTACTTCCTTCAGAACTCTAGGGTGCTGTTCAACTGGTCTGGATGACTTATCCTTAGGTCTTTCAGCTTTTTGAGCAACTTCTCCCTTGCAATAGTAACTGCACTCACTTCTCTTCCCTCACGGTCTTCAACATCTGGCACACTGCTAGAGTCATCCACAATGAAAACTGATGCAAAATACTCATTTAGTTCATCTGCCATCTTCTTGTTACCCGTTACTGTTTCTCTAGCCTCATTTTCTAGCTGTCCTATATCCACTCTCATCTCTTTTATTTTTTTACATATTTGAAAAAGCTTTTACAATCCACTTTGATATTGTTTGCTAGCTTGCTTTCATATTTCATCTATTCCCTCCTAATGATTTTTCTAGTTGCTCTCTGTAGGGTTTTAAAAGCTTCCTAATTCTCTGTCTTCCCACTAGTTTTTGTTTTGTTTTATGCTCTCTCTTTTACTTTTACATTAGCATTGACTTCCCTTGTCCACCATGGTTGTACTTTTTTGCCATTTGAGTACTTCTTCATTTTTGGAATACATCTATCCTGCATCGTCCTCATCTATTTATAGAAACTCACGCCATTTTCTGTTCTGTTGTTATCCCTGCCAGCATCTCCTTCCAGTTTGCTTTGGCCACCTCCTCTCTCATACCACTGTAATTTCCTTTACTCCACTGAAATACTGCTACATCAGACTTTACTTTCTCCCTATCAAATTTCAAGTTGAACTCAATCATTGTGATCACTGCCTCCAAAGGGTTCTATTACCTTGAGCTCCCTAATCACCTTCAGTTCATTACATAGTGCCCAATCCAGTATAACTGACACACAAAATGCTGGTGGAACACAGCAGGCCAGGCAGCATCTATAGGAAGAATCACTGTCGATGTTTCGGGCCGAGACCCTTTGTCAGGACTAACTGAAAGGAAAGATAGTAGGAGATTTGAAAGTAGTGGGGGGGAGGGGGAAATACGAAATGATAGGAGAAGACTGGAGGTGGTGGGGTGAAGCTAAGAGCTGGAAAGGTGATTGGCAAAAGGGATACAGAGTTGGAGAAGGGAAGGTATGGGATGGGAGGCCTAGGGAGAAAGGGGGAGGGGAATAACAGGGAGATGGAGAACTGGCAGAGTGATGGGCAGAGTGAGATAAAGAAGGGGTGGGGGAAAAAATAAATAAATCAGGGATGGGGTAAGAAGGGGAGGAGGGGCATTAATGGAAGTTAGAGAAGTCAATATTCATGCCATCAGGTTGGAGGCTACCCAGAAGGTATGTAAGGTGTTGTTCCTCCAACCTGAGTGTGGCTTCATCTTGACAGTAGAGGAGGCCATGGATGATGTATCAGAATGGGAATGGGACGTGAAATCAAAATGTGTGGCCACTGGGAGATCCTGCTTTCTCTGGCGGACAGAGCGTAGGTGTTCAGTGAAATGGTCTCCCAGTCTGCATTGGGTCTCACCAATATATAAAAGGCCACACCGGGAGCACCGGACACAGTATACCACACCAGCCAAGTCACAGGTGAAGTGTCGCCTCACCTGGAAGGACTGTCTGAGGCCCTGAATGGTGGTGAGGGAGGAAGTGTAAGGGCAGATGTAGCACTTGTTCCACTTACAAGAATAAGTGCCAGGAGGCAGAATGGTGGGAAGGGATGGGGGGGTGGAATGAGTGGACAAGGGAGTTGCGTAGGGAGTGATCCCTACGGAAAGCAGAAAGGGGGGAGGGAAAGATGTACTTGGCAGTGGGATTCCATTGGAGGTGGCGGAAGTTACAGAGAATTATATTTTGGATCGGGAGGCTGTTTTATTATTGTCATTTCAACCATAACTGCTGATACAGTTCACAGTAAAAACAAAATGTTTTTCAGGACCATGGTGCTACATGAAACACCATTTATTGCAATGCCTGCACAAAACAGTGTAATAAAGAAGACAATAGACACAGCAGAGGGCAGTAAGTTGGTGTCAGTCCAGACTCTGGGTATTGAGGAGTCTGATAGGTTGGGGAAAGAAACTGTTACATAGTCTGGTTGTGAGAGCCCGAATGCTTCGGTGCCTTTTCCCAGATGTCAGGAGGGAGAAGAGATTGTATGAGGGGTATGTGGGGCCCTACATAATGTTGTTTGCTTTGCGGATGCAGCATGTAGCGTATATTCTTCCATGACCTTGTGGGTTTCCGTCAGATGCCCTGGTTTCCTCCCACAGTCCAAAGAGCTGCTGGTTAGTAGGTTAATTGGCCATTGTAAATTGTCCTGTGATTGCTGGGCAGTGCAGCTCAATAACTTTAAAAACATTCTATCTGTCACTAAGGGGCTATTTGCAGTATTGGTAGTTCTTGATTAGTAAGGTTGTCAAAGGTTATTGGAAGAAGGCAGGAGAATGGGGTCGAGAAGGACAATGAGCCAGCCATGGTGGAGTGGCGGAGCCACCTGGTTACAAGGAACATGTTTTATTTCCATGTGGACAGCACCGGAAGGATTGAACCCTGGTTGCTGGATTTGTGAGCCAGCAGCCATATTAACTCTACCACCAGACCCCTCATCTCTGTTCCTAGCAGCACTAAATGAGGTAGATTTAGAATATAAATGGCAGCTCAAAAGACTATGCCTCGGTGGATCTTCAGCAGAACGCAGCGCTAATTTCATGGACTGGCATATCCTTCCTTATACCGCTATCATTGAAATAAGCAGCGGGTGCGATGGTGAATGTAGGAGATCACGCTTGGGGCTCTGCAAGGCATGTCAGAACAAGGGATTCTGACCTGATGAAGCTACCACGCAGGATTAAAAGTGCACTAAGCGACCAAAGCACAAAGTTTTTGAAATAGCTCAGCGATGTCACAAACGATGTACCAGATCAAAGTTCTACAGTTCTGTCATATCCTGCCCCATGATCATCCCAATCCCTAACGAGCGAACCCATCCGGAGAGTACACAAGTAGGTTGAAGTGAAGACTTTGGGCTCTGACAATATCTCATCAATAGTTTGCTTTGAGGGTGTTAGGGCACTTTCTGGATATATGACAAATATTAAGTTAAACAGCAGCCCATCTTTAGACGTGAAAATGGATGATAGATTAAATTTGAAATTTAGATTAAATGTGAACATTAGTTGATTGAAAACCAGACAATGCTGATTAATATTCATTTCGGGTGCCTGGAGTGTGGGTGCAAAGAAGGAGGTGTGTGAGAAATATATGTAATTCAAAGGAAGCATTGTAACTCAAATAGTCCTGCTGTTAGCTTATAAAATGTCATGTAAGATTGGGTCAAGCAGCCGCCTTCTTCTGAGACTGTCTCATTTTCTGAATAAAGTACATCTATATCCACTAGCTTCCGTGTCTGGTGACTTTGTTCACGTTTCAACAGGGGGCATACTCTGGAACTGCCCACGCCTCCAGCCATTATGCTCCAGTACAACCGTGCAATATGGACAATTGTTTCCTACTTCAACCATCAAGCAAGTGTTGGAAAGTGACTAAAGTGCAAGAATCAGCAGGTTCCAAAAATAAGAACAGAAAATGCTCAATAGTCAGAAGGACAGGAAGCATCTGCTGGAAGAGTAACCGTGTCACCCGGACCAGATGAACTGCACCCTAGTGTCCTGAAGGAGGTAGTGATAGAGATTGTGGAGGCGTCAGTAATGACCTTTCAAGAATTGTTGGGCTCTGGCATAGTTCTGTATGTCTGGAAAATTGCAAATGTCACCCCACTCTTTAAGAAAGGAAATTATAGACTAGTTAGCCTGACCTCAGTGGTTGGGAAGATGTTGGAGTCAATTATTAAGGAGAGGTTATGGAGTACTTGGTGACATGGGACAAGATGGGACAAAGTCAGTATGGTTTCCTTAAGGGAAAATCTTGCCTGATTAACCTATTGGAATTCTTTGAGGAGATTACAAGTGGGATAGATGAAGGGGATGTAGTGGATGTTGTATATTTGGATTTTCAGAAGGCCTTTGACTAGGTGCCACACATGAAGCTCTAATTGGTGTTGGAGGTGACACATAATACACACACGAGCAAAAATTACGCAATCATCTTCAAACAGTGTTGATGAATCTTTGACCAGAGGAACAAAATAATGTATTGTACTTTCCTTGGAAAAATTCTCATGTTTCTTCAAATATAAGAATTTAGCTTTTTGTCAAGTTTTTCAGGTGTGCGTGTATCTCAAGTAAACTTAAATTTGATAAATTTACAGTCGTTAGTCCCCAACACTCTGGCATCCTTGGAATAATAAATATTGGCACAGGGAAATTCTGTTAAACACAGTCAAAACATTCAGTTCTGACCATCAAACTTTAGAAAATATATGAAAGTCATAGAGTTGAAATAATACCAAAATGGTTCTACGGATGAAGGATTTCCACTCGAATGTCTGAGCACAGAAACTGTGATTCTCCTTGGAGCAAGGAAAGTGAGAGGAAATTTCAAGGATATTACTGACCTTGGACTACATGCAGACCCTTCCTTAATGCAACCTAAACTTTATATTAATATGCTAAAATCCTACATTTAAAAACTATAAAAACTATATTGCATTGAAGAGAATCAAGATTGCAGGTAGAGTTTAGAATCATCAAATTCAATATCATAGAAGTCTATTATATAAAATATATAATATAGAATTAATGTAGAATAATAGATTATTATTATAAATAAACTATTTATATTTAGGATGTATTAACTTAATCAAATAAGTCACACCAATTAAGTGTATTTATAGAGATGTTATATATACTGTTTTCAGTTATAATTTCTGGCTAAAAATGACAATTGGCAGATTGTTACCAACTTATCTGGTACTTTTTACAGCAGTTTATGAAAAATATATTTAAATATGTTTTTTGATAAAATGTTATTGGTAATTCTTAGACGTAGAGTGCTTGGATTATCACAAGGAATTGAATATATTGGACACATACGATGGGAACTTGCTCTGTGTCTTCTTGCTGCTTGGATAATTTGTTACTTCTGCATTTGGAAAGGACCAAAGTCCACTGGAAAGGTAAGCTTAAACCTTCATACTTAGTCCTATTAAAATCTTGAGATTGAACTATAGGCATTGTTGAATGCTGTTTTAAAAAGTGTTTTGGAGAATTCAGTTCTCTGGTAGGAATATGTGTTGGCTTCTTAACCATGGTATTTAATAAAGTCTGACATCACTGAATCTAATTCTACTGCAAGATAAGTGATTCTTTTAGTTATTTATTTCAGCTTGGATTATTTATTTTACAAAACTAATAGATGAAATGCATTGCTTCCAAGTAAACTGACAATAGGAATATACTAAGCTGAAATATGCAATGAAGTATGCTGAAATATGCTATGCAGAAATAACTGATTTTGTCTTTAAAACTATTTTCTTTTATACCTACTAGTATACATCTTTTATACATCATTACTAGTTTTTAATCTGAAAGATGATGGTTTATGTACAGTTTTCTCATAGACAGGCGTCTTTTATATTTGTATTTGGTAGGCCCCTCAATGCTATCATTCACTGCCATACTTCCCTCTTTAGGTGAAAATGAAGAATTACCACAACTGAGCATTTACTCATTGCTGTAATGAAAAAAAAAATCAATGACTACAAGGTTAATAGAATAAACGGGTGTTCCCCATTTGCCAATTGAGGAGTATCCCACATTGTGTCTCATTCCCTCTGGAGGCATATTAAGCACCAAGAAAACGTGTTCAATCAGAGAATCCTTGGCCAAAGTTGAAATATAATCATCTAACTTATTGCTGTCTTTGGTTGTTGGCCACTAAATTTAAATGAAAGGCTGTACATGTAACACAAAGTATTGTGTATAAATATTTTTACAAGATGTATAAATATCAGGGAGGAGGTATAGGAACCCGAGAACATTCGCAGATGCTGGAAATACAAAGCAACACACACAAAATTCTGGAGGAACTTGGTAGATCTACCAATCAGGCAACATTTACGGAAAAGTGTAAACAGTTAACGTTTCAGGCTGAAACCCTTCAAGACCCCTCTTTGAGTCCTGAAGGAGACAGAGGAGCCTAAAGGCAAACTCTCAGTGATTCAGGAACAGCTTCTTCCCCTCTGCCATCAGATTTCTGAATGGACATTGAACCCATGAACACCTCCTCAATACTTTTTAGCACTACTTATTTAGTATTTAACTATTTTGTATATATATATAAATACATACACACTTGCTGTAATTTATGGGTTTATTATTATATATTACAATGTACTGCTGCTATACAACAACAAATTTCATGACAAATGCTGTTGATATTAAACCTGATTCTGGTAATAATAATCAGAGAAGTGATGAAGCCAGTACCAAATTATAGCAATGTAATACCCGCTCAGGATCTCCAGCATCTCTTGTGTTTATGAGCAAATTTATTATTTGTTTCTGGATTCACAATGAATAATTGAGATGAGATGATGTCTTAAATCAGAAATTTTTACAGCATTTGTAGACAAAGTCGATGTAAATTTTATTATTAAAGTACATATTGTATATGTCACCACTTACAACCCTGAGATTCATTTTCCTGCCGGCATACTCAGCAAATCAATAGAATGGTGACTAGCAGGGTCAGTGAAACATCAGCCAGAGTGCAGAACACAACTGTGCAAATGTAGATATAAACAAACAGCAATAAATAAGGAGCACATCAGATAACAAGGGAATATTTAAATGAGATCCTTGGTTGTGGGAACATCTCAATGGATGGGCACTGAGTGTAGTTATCCCCTTTTGTTCAAGAGCCTGATGGTTGAAGAGTAGTAACCGTTCTTGAACTTGGTGATGCAAGTCCTGAGGCTCTTGTACCTTCTATCTGATGGCAGCAGGGAGGTAAATAATAGACAGTAATGAAAGTTTATAGTAATTAGTTGAAACCCCTTTGGTAGCATGTTTAGGAATGAGTGTAAAGACACTCAGTCATACCAATGTAGAGGAGTGCATAAACTTTTGTTTAAGTCTATTCCCCCTGTGTGTTTATAAGCACAGCCTAGTCTGTGGTGTACATGGTATGTGCTGTGGGTTTTTTAACAGTGGAAAAAAAAAACAAGTTGTGCTTGTCAAGCCTTTGGAATAATTAAGTTTGCTTGAATACTTTTTTTAACAATAATAGCAAAATAAGATCTAATGTGCAACCCACGCAGACATAATTTTTGGGCTGGCGTCATCTTCCTTACATTTATGCTAATTAAGTTGCTATCTTATCCATAATATGGCACACTGATTGGAGGGGGACAAATATCCTAGCAAGGAAATTTGCTTTTGCCGCAGGGAGTCCTTACAGTAGTTTTGACGCAGGAGTGAGACCCGAGAAAGCAAAGTCAGTGAGAAGACAGGGGTGTAACGACCAAAGAATGTAAGCATAGCTATCAGAATAACCATGTTTACAGTAAAAGGGTACTGAGTCATAGAAAAGTACAACACAGAAACAAACCCCTCGGCCCATCTAGTCCAGGCTGAGCCATTTATAATATAAGGCCACTACTTTGTAAGACCACTGCTTTAAATTTCATTTATTTCAATGTATGCAGCTTAACAGATACAGCAGATGAATCGAGAGTGTGGATTGCTTCTAGTGACTGGGATATTGTGGCCATGAGAAAAAGGGTGGTTGACAGAAGGAGAGGCTCAATTTTCTGGGATACCGATGTTCTGGGCATGACAGAAGGACTGATGGGAGTGGAGGTGTGAATGATAAGGAAAGACATGATGGTAGTGCTTAGAGAAGATTCTCTTGAGAGATAATTGAAGGAGGATGTAGAGATTTTTTTTCCTTAAAGGAAATTCCTGTCTGACAAACCTAGTGCAATTTTTGAGGAAATTACAAGTAGGCTAGACAAGGGAGATGTAGTGGATGTTGTGTATTTGGATTTTCAGAAGGCCTTTGACAAGGTGCCGCACATGAGGCTGGTAAACAAGGTAAGAGCCCATGGAATTATGGGAAAGTTACATATGTGGATAGAGCATTGGTTGATTGGCAGGAAACAGAGAGTGGGAGTAAACAGATCCCATTCTGGTTGGCTGCCGGTTACCAGTGGTGTTCCACAAGGGTCCATGTTGGGGCCACTTTTTTTACATTGTATATCAACGATTTAGATTATGGAATAGATGGCTTTCTGGCTAAGTTTGCTGATGATACAAAGATAGTTGGAGGGATTGGTAGTGCTGAGGAAGAGAGTCTGCAGAGAGACTTGGATAGATTGGGGGAATGGGCAAAGAAGTGGCAAATGAATTACAATGTTGGAAAGTGTACAGTCATACACTTTGGTAGAAGAAATAAATGGGCGGACTATTATTTAAATGGGGAGAGAATTCAAAGTTCTGAGATGCATTGGGGCTTGGGAGTCCTCGTGCAAGATACCCTTAAGATTAACCTCCAGGTTGAGTTGGTGGTGAAGAAGGCGAATGCAATGTAGGCTTTCGTTTCTAGAGGAATAGAGTAGAGGAGCAGGGATGTGATGTTGAGGCTCTATAAGGCACTGGTAAGACCTCACTTGGAATACTGTGTGCAGTTTTGGGCTCCTTATTTACGAAAGGATGTACTGACGTTAGAGAAAGTTCAGAGAAGATTCACTAGAATGATTCCAGGAATGAGAGGGTTAACATATGAGGAACGTTTGACCACTCTTGGACTGTACTCCTTGGAGTTTAGAAGAATGAGGTGGACCTCATAAAAACATTTCGTATGTTGAAAGGCATGGACAGAGTGGATGTGACAAAGTTGTTTCCCATGATGGGGGAGTCTAGTACGAGAGGACATGACTTGAGGATTGCAGGGCGCCCATTCAGAACAAAGATGTGAAAAAAAAATTTAGCCAGAGGGTGGTGAATGTATGGAATTGTTGCCACGGGCGGCAGTGGAGGCCAAGTCATTAGGTGTATTTAAAGCAGAGATTGACAGGTAACTGAGTAGTCAGGGCATCAAAGGTTATGGTGAGAAGGCAGGAGAATGGGACTAAAGGGGAGATTGGATCAGCTCATGATGAAATGGCGGAGCAGACTAGATGGGCCGAATGGCCAACTTCTGCTCCTTTGTCTTATGGTCTAAGTAAGAAGGGGATGGTCACCTTTGTCGGGCTATGCTATAACTCCACCCCAATAATCACTGGGATCTTGAGAAGCACATATGTTGGGGAATTTTCATGAAATAGTTTGAGTACTAGAGTAGTACCAGTGATAGATTTCAATTTTTCTAATATTGACTAGGCTACGTAGTGACATCAGGTTGTTATAGTCAGGAGTGGTAATGGGGATAAGCTCTCACACACAACCTATTAAATGCTCCCAATGCGTGCAACTCAAATAGCTTCTGACAACCAGACCCAGCTCCTCGCCTTCAAGCACGGCTTAGCTAGTAGAGACAATTCTCTTTTTGTTCATTGTTTTTTTTCAGTTCTTCTATTGTCAATGCAAACGTCCATTTCTAACTTACTCCGTTCTTAAAACATCAATCTTTAATTTCTTTGTTTTAACTCCCATGTTTTCCCTTCAGCCAGTTTATGTTTTTTTCCACTTTCCTCAAGATAGACCATGTCCTTTTCCTTGTGACAGATGATAGGTTAACTCCCAGTGAATCTGCTGACGGCTACAGTTTGACTTCTGCTTCTCGGAGTGCTCTGAGTTTCTGCTGTAGGCTTCTAAGCATCTTCTGTGTGCCCTCGACGGGACTGTTATCCAATTACACGGCTGTTCAGTCTGATGTTACCATAAGTTTTAGGATGTCATCAAGATTAAACGGTGAGAGGATTTTCCTGAATGTGCAGCATTTTAAGTCTGTCAGCGTGGTGTCAGTTAACAGAAGATCCCTCCATTCCAGATTGTACAGGAATGCTGAACTGTTTTGCCCATCGACATATGGTCTTGTGAATGGCTACAAAGTTGAAACAGATCTGTATAAGGCGTTCAACACAGTTTTTCTCAGTGCCGAGGAACATGAATAGGATTAATATCATGTTGAACAAAAAGGTTTACAATAGGTATCTGCAAAGACAAACAATCTTAAATTGGAATCTCTTTCTCAGAATGGAAAACTTATAATTTTAGTATGTAAAATTGATACAATATATAAATGTGCAAGCATGTTTGGTAAAGACACCATGGAGGCAATTTTTAGAGTATCAGCTGAAAGACCCTGTTTCAAACTTTGAAAATACTCTACACCAGTATTTTCCAACTTTTAGCCCAACACCCCCCCAAAGCATTTTCATCCTTGCCAAAGCCCCCTCTGAAACACCTTTATATTTACCAATGCCCCTCTTAGGCACAATATACTTTCTGGCACCTCCATAGTGTAAAAACATATCTGCCACATGCTAACATGAGAAAAATGATTTTGCTTTAAATTGTTATTTGTCTTTAAACCTGGCTTGCACAGTACCTGTGCGCTGTACAGCAGCTTCAATATCTATGTTATCCTTGAGATTGATTGTTTTTAGCAAGAATTAAAATATCCGATTCAAGTTGTAACAGCAAAAGTCCCTATATGTAGCAATGTCTGAGTGGTTTCCGCTTGTGAGTGTGTGGTTCCCTGCACTGAAGCCTCTTTCAATAAGGTAGAAGGATGGAAATGTAATGAAGAGCAGTTTAGCTCTTCTCCAAAGTCCAGGAAACTTCATATGATAGTGCAGCCACACATCACAAAAACCAACATTTATGAAAAAGCATTTTTGCTTCTTCATCATTCTGAATTTCAATAATTTCTTCTTGCAGCTCTGTTCCTGTTCTTTCACTTTACAAAGAAATGGGTTTAACACCCAGCCAGAATTTTCAGATCATTCAAATCCTTGAAAATCCTTCTTCGGTAACTGCATGTATAAGCACTACTCTTGCAAACCATCGTCTGTGAACGAGTGTGCTGTACTTTCCATGCAGGGAAACTGTGTGTACATTTTCCCTCCAAAGCTTTGCTTATATATTTACAAATTTCCAATAAAAGTGGACATTGCACTTTTTCCCTGGATTAAATACAAATTCTCACCCTGCAATTTCATATTTAGAATGTTCATTTTGCCATACAAATTGGCCAGGTATGCCACATTTCCACATAGAATTTGAATCTTATTTCCCAAGCTCTTGGTAACTTTGAGCAAAAAATCAACCACATTGTCAAAAAGATCAAAGAAATGTTGTAAGCAGCAGCCTTTTGACAGCCAACACTCTTCAATGTGAAGAAGCCAGTATCCAAGCCCTTCATTGTTAACTTGGCATAAGCAGTGAAATATTCTGCTATTTAATGGATGAGCTTTAATTTTGTTGATAGCAGATATAACAAGAGTCATGCTTGAAAAGAGTCACTGGCTGAGGTTTTTGGCTGTGAGGTGTTGATGATTAACTGCACAATGGATTGCAAACAGACTTGGAATTTCTTTTTTCTTTAATGCTACTAAACAGGCACGGTGACCTGCATATATGGCGCTTCACCTAATGGAGAATAAATCATGTTCCTAATTGGAATACGTTTAGCCTCAATATACATCATTAGCTCATCCTAGATTGTTTCCCAGTTGATATTTGTTTAACTTTTTGCAGAAGAGAGTCTCTTCATAAACTTCTCCATTTTTGATCAACCATACTTATGCCATTAGCAAAGCCTCATTTTCTCGTATAGTTGACTCATCCATTTGTATCCCAAATTCTGTTTTTTGGTAGTTGATACTCAATGCTTTCTCTTATTTCATCAGTATGACGTGCTACAGTTATTGCTCAGAGGAATTGATTTTAACATACCCATATCCATGTTGAGAACAGCGGTGAGCATTTCTGATACAGCAGACTTTATTAATCTTTTACCAATTGTATGAGATTTTCCACACTTTGCTCTCATTTTGGAAATGTTATAAGAAGCAATGAGATCACTATCAAGGTCATTTTTAACTTTCTTAGCAAATGACTCAAGTTTGCAACACTTTTCAAATGCTTCTTTCATCTCCTGGAACTGAGTAATACCGTAAGTAGCCTTTTTAGGGTGTCTTTTATGGAAGTGTCACTGCAATCTTGATGGTTTCATGATTTTATTTGTACAGTATTACAAATAAGACAAATGGGACATCACTGATCTGATGGAAATGGAATAAAACTATACTCCAGGTATGTAACATTGTATTGGCGCCCTTTCTGTAGTTTCTGTTTCCTAGCAGGGTGAGAATTCAAGGCTTCACCGCCTTCAGACTCAGAGACTGGGCTGTATTTATCCATTATTAACAGGGTTAAAATAAAATGAAAAGCCTATCAGGTGCTGAGGACAAAATGAGTTGACACGGATGGAACGATGGTAGCGGCAAGCAAAGGAACAGCGAGGCGAAGCTGAAGATGGCCACAACAGCGAAAATTACGTCGACAAGGATTCAGATTGGAATCTGAAAATTAGTTGGGGATAGAGCTGGTGTTTGGCAAGCTACCTTTATACTGTCCACTTAGCATGATTGACCAATCACTTACGTTCTCATAATCCCCAAAGATGGTTCTTGACCACACATATGATGCTGAGGTCACTTTGAACACCTCAAGAGGAATCCTTGGGGTCGGCAGGTTTAGTGATTGCCTCTATTTTACCATTTGGTTCCAGCCTAGGCTGTATCATTGCGCGACCTGCTTTCCATAGATCTGTAGAGAAAGTTTAGAGGGTGTACTTACCAACTGTTAAATCGCATGAATTGGCCAGGGGGAACTGTTGGGCACCCTGGTTGCACTGATGTCTGTTTGGTTGGTAAGGTGGGATGAGATTGCTGAGTTTCATACGTGTTGTGATGACGAGTACTCACTGCCTGCAAAGCTATGGTTCTTCCTGTATTCCAACTCTTCGTCCTTTTTTTTGGAAGAGCCTGCTCTAGTTATGGTTGGTCAGCTCTCATGCCTCAAGTTAGGGTGCTCCCCCAAGAATCTTGGATGCTCCCCGGCGACTTTTATTCACCCTAATGCCCCATTAGGAATCATAACCACCCCCCTGAGGGTGGTGCCGTTCCCTTTGGGAATCACTAATATCGAGGAATCTACTCAGGAGGAAGAAATGCCGGATTTGGTGAACAAAGCGGGCCAGGTAACTGAAGAGAAACACTTTTGATCCAGTAATCACAACCTTATTAGTTTTGTAATGATTATGATCATCGTCATCTTCATCATGTGCTGTGTTGTATGACTTGGGCGATCATGGTCTCGTGACTGGGATCGCTCTTGGCAAATTTTTCTACAGAAGTGGTTTGCCATTGCCTTCAGGGCAGTGTCTTTACAAAACTGGTGATCCCAGCCGTTATCAATACTCTTCAGCGATTGTCTGACTGGTGTCAGTGGTCGCATAACCGAGACTTGTGATATGCACCAGCTGCTCACAGGAACCCCTCCACCACCTGGTTCACATGGCCCTGATCGGGTGGGGGGAGGTGGGGCAGTGTTGTTAAGCTTGAGTTACACTGCTAGCGAAATAAATTTTCTAAGGAAATTTGATTAAAGTTGATGGCATGCAGATCAGACATGGACTTTGAAGTAAAGGGAGCTTTATTCATGATATTGTGGGGAGTGGAACTGCTAACAGTGGGTTTCGAACTCCAAATAATACAGAGAGCACAGCTCCTTATATACATGTACAGATCGATTGGCAAAGCAAGGCTGTTGGATTAACCTTGTGAATTACAAAAGATAAGCTAGGTTCACATGCAGTTCACATGTGATAAGCTATACTCTTAACAACAGGCAAAGTAAAAAATTTAGTCCTGTGTACAGTTTTGTATTAACAGACAGTTTGTCTTATATCCTTGAGGCTAATTCTTCCAAGATAAGCAACTGCAAGCATTTATTCTAGGAATTGTGTTTGCTAAAAGCTAAGGCCATGTCTCCCACAAACTAAGCTGCAAATTGGTTTCCATACTCAAAAAAGCCAATGTTAACCCTTTGTCTATCAAAATCTTTAACTCACACTATTTTCCTCCACAATCCCCTCCTTTTTGATTGCAAGTTGAGCTGTAAATATCAGAATTAGTGAATGGGGCCTCATAACCTGGTGGTAGGGTTCTCATTTTTAAACATCCCTCTTCATTATACTCTGGGTCAGAAGTGTCAGTGTTAACTTGAGGGAACATGGAAACAGGGTGATTCGTCAAAGGGGGTGTGACTGCAGATATGAATCATGTGGCTAAAACATATACTATTATTACAGGGATAATAATTCCATAATGTACTGGCATTCTCCACCAATCATCAAAGGGCCAAAGGGCCCTCAGTTCCCAGGAGCGTATGATTATGGAATTCTTCTCCAATCTTGCATCTCTGTTTTGGACTTCTCTGGATATGGTCAGCCAAGTGGGTTACATTCTCAGATTCATCAGGAATATAGCTACAACATTCCCGCCCTGTAATGGCACACGTTCCTCCTTTCTCATCTAAAATAAAATCTAGGGCCATCCTTTTTCTCAGGGCCACAGTTTGAGTGGCTACCACGTCAGCTGTTAAGCCTAAATATGTATTGCAAGCGTAGGTAAGTCTAGGCGCTAAGGCAAAAAAGTCTATTGTTAGACAGTTCATTTTCCTTCTTTTCCATTACACTGTCGGACTCTGCAGGAGAGGGCTGATACAGCTAATACTTGGTTCCGTGCACCCAGTCAGCTTTGCCTTGTACCTTGGCCACCGTTAGTAGCACTTTGTAGGGTCCCTTCCACCTAGGAGAGAAAGAGAGTCTTTTCCAGTGCTTAACGTGTACATAATCACCTGGCTTAAATGGATGTGCATTTCCCTAACCAGGTTTGGGCAGGGCAACCGTCACTTTTCCTTGAACAATAGCTTCACCTAGAGCTGGCAATCGGCCAGAGTCTTGGAAGCCAGCAGCAGATCATCAGCATGTTATAAAACGACACTAGTTCCTGGCAACAGGAATGTATTCAAATCGCATCGTACAGGAGCTGCATAAACCGCTGGACTCTCAGTATTTCCCTGAGGCAACCTTGTCCGGGAGTATTGTTGTCCAATATATGTCAAGGCAAATGGGTATTGACTGTCTCATGCAGTGGACTGAGAAGAAGGCAGAGCAGAGGTCAAAGCAGAGGCAGAGCAGAGAGATTCCGATGGTATAGAGGCCAAAATGACAATTGTGTCCAGTACAACCGAGAAAATGGGCGGTACTATCTGGTTGACAGCCTGCAAACCTTGCATAATCTACCATTCATCTGGCTTGCCTGGTTTTGGGATTGGCAATGCCCACAGAGGAGGTCCATCACCTTCAGTCGAAGTGGAGGGGTCATACTGAGGAAAAGTGGATGGCCTTTCCTGTCTCGAAGGATACAAGAGATCCTGAAAGGGAGAGTCTTAAGGGGATTTGTCACTATCACTCCAGTATCTGGACCAAATAGGTTACGGCAATCAGAAGGGTGCCCTGAATTTGCTCTTTTAACCGTTTCACCATCAGATCCGGATCTTTGGGCTTAGAGGGGGCTTCATTCCCAGGGATAGGTGAGATATGGAGTGGTCTCCTTCCAGGAAGTAACTTATCTGAGAAGGGTGTAGCTTTATTTTGGCAACTGCCTCTTCAGGGCTATAAAATATTTGGCCCTTAAAGCACAAATTACAACGCTCTCCATCTTGGGCCTCAGCTTTTCCTTATGTCCATCAGCAACCTGAAAGAGTGTGATATTTCAGGTCGCAAACAATTGTTAAAAAGTTTGCACTCCTAAAAGTCCATTCTGTTCCACTTGTAGTCCTGCACTCTTTTCCCACGCATCTTTAAACCGGGAAGTGAAATCTGCAACAGGCTCATGCTTTTTTTTTATTGTTGGCATCCTGAGACCTATGCTGTCTGCCCCTGCTAGGATCGTCTCTTCAGTCTGTTCTAACCACCTCTGCCAGCATACTGGGGTTGCCTTCATCTCCAAATGCATTCGGTACCCAATCGTCATCTCCTGCCATTGTTCGGGGTACCTGCGTATGGATTGTACTATCAGGCAGTCCACTTTCCTTATGGCTATCACTAGGTCCTGCTATAGAGAGAATGCAGAGGAGATTTACAGGGATGCTGCCTGGATAGGAGAATGTGCTTTATGAGAATACATTGAGTGAACTTGTCCTTTTCTCCTTGGAGCGACAGAGGTTGAGGGTTGACCTGATAAGAGGTGTATAAGATGATGAGGGGCATTAATCATGTGGATAGTCAGAGGCTTTTTCCCAGGGTTGAAATGGCTAACACAAGGAGGTATAGATTTAAGTGCTTGGATGTAGATACAGGGAGGATGTCAGAGGCAAGTTTTTCACACAGAAAGTGGTGGGTGTATGGAATGGACTGCCAGCGAGGGTGGTAGAGCCGGATACAATAGGGTCTTTTAAGAGACTCTTAGATAGGTACATGGAGCTTAGAAAAATAGAGGGCTATGCGGTGGGGAAATTCTAGGCAGTTTCTAAGGTAGATTTCTTGGTGAGCACAACATTGTGGGCCGAAGGGCCTGTAATGTGCTGCAGATTTCTATGTTCTGTGTTCTATGTATCTCCACCTTGCCACCCAGTAGTTATAATGGTTAATAAAAAGATCCAACAGGTCCACAGGTTGAAGTCTGACCTGGATGAAGGCCAACTTTGAGGACAGTAGAAAGGATCCAGCTGGGGTCAACTGGGTGACTCAATTTAAAGGTAATGGATGAGTTGGCAACTGGGGGGGGGGGGCTTTTACAAGGGTCATACCAAGAGATCAGGAGTGGCATTTCCCTGTAAGACTCAAGAGTAGACAGACCACATGCATGAAACCCTGACTAACAAGAGATAACAGGGCGGTGGTCAAGCAAACATTGCTTTTAGGCAACTGGGTATGAATGAATCACTTGATGACTATAAAAAGTTTAAGAGCAGGCTCAAGGGGGAAATCAGGAGAACAAAAAGAGAGTGTAGGTTGGATTTGGCAGGTAGGTTTAAAGATAATCCCAAGAGGTTCTTCAGATACCTTAGTAGTTAAAGAGTGATTAAAGGGAATATAGTTTCTCTTAAACACTATCAGCGCTACCTATGTGTGGAGCCACAGGAAGTGTCTGAGATTTTTAATATTTGTTTCTCCTTGGCGTTACTAAGGTGAATATCACAGATGCTGAAGGAATTAGGGTAATAAGTAAAGAGTCTTGGATTGTATGTATGTTATGGGGAAAGATGTATTTGCAGCCATGAAGTACATTAAGGTAGGAAAGTCTCAGGGCCTAACCAAATGCACCACTGGACTTTATGGGAGGCCGGGGAAGAAAGGATGGAGACCCTTGCAGAGATATTTGCTTCGTCATTGCTTCGGCAAATTTCCAGAAGACCGGGGGGTGGTGAACGTTTCATTGTTCAAGAAAGCTAGCAAGGGCAGGCCAGGGAACTACAGGCTGGTGAGCCTGACTTCAGTTGTTGGGAAGTTACTGTGTAGGAAGTCATGTCTGACAAATCCTTTGGTGTTTTAGAAGAGAGGATAGATAAAGGTAGGGTAGTTGATGTTGTCTATATGGTTTACCCATCCTTTGGCAAGGTCCCGCATGGAAGGCTGATCTCCAAGGTTAGGTCACATTGGTGCATTCAAAATTGGATTGATAATAGGAAGCAGAGAGTGATAGTTGAAGGTCGATTCTCTGACTGGAGGCCTATGAGTAGTGCGTTGCCCCACGAATCAATGTTGGGGCTTCTGTTGTTCATTATTTATGTAAGTAACTTGGATATGAATCGATATGGCTTGATTTCACAAGTTTGCTGACACTGTTTCAGAAAAATAAACAGCTTCATGTATTGCTGCTAATTTTTTAAAGGCGCTGCTATGGTAAACTTTCAGAATTAATTTATAATACATTAATACTTCACATGCTCTCGATCTCCTCACCAATTTTCACTTCCCTGACCCTGATCACCTCATTCTCATCATGGATGTCTGGTTCCTATACACACGTATCCTCCATCAAAAAGGCCTTAACTTCTTTCTCAACAAAAGGCCCAAACGGTTCTGCTTCTGTCTGGCAGAACTGGATCTCACTCTCAACAATTTCTCCTTTGTCGCCTCCCACTTTCTCCAGACTCAAGTGGTAACCATGGACTCTAGCTATGCCTGCCATTTTTTTTGGCTACATAGAAAAGTCCATGTTCCAAGCCTTCCATGTTAATGCTCCCCAACTCTTCATCTGCTACATTGACAACTGCATTGGTGCTGCTTCATGAGCCCATGCTGAGTTTGTCAATTTTATAAACTTTGCCTCCAACTTCCTCCCTCCCCTTAAATTCACTTGGTCCATTTCAGACATCTCTCTCCCCTTCTTTAATCTCTCTGTCTCCATCTCTGGAGATAAACTGTCTACCATCATTTTTTTTTAAGCTACCAATTGCTGTGGCTATCTTGACTATACATCTTCCCTTCCTGTCCCCTGTAAAAATGCTATTCCCTTTTCTCTGTTTCTTCATCTCCAAAATATCTGTTCCCAGGATGAGTCTTTCCTTTCCAGGAAATCAGAGATGTCCTCTTTTTTCGAAGAAAAAGGTTTCCCTTCCTCCACCATTGATGCATTGACCTGCATCTCCTCCATTTCCTGGACAATTGCGCT
This sequence comes from Hypanus sabinus, assembly GCF_030144855.1. Classification (NCBI taxonomy): domain Eukaryota; kingdom Metazoa; phylum Chordata; class Chondrichthyes; order Myliobatiformes; family Dasyatidae; genus Hypanus; species Hypanus sabinus. The sequence continues at coordinate 14,988,487 of NC_082724.1, forward strand.
TATCTTCCAACCGCCTTAACAGGGATAGAGTTCCTCTTGTCCTCACCTACCACCCCATGAGCCTCCACATCCAACACATCATTCTCTGCAACTTCCATCATTTTCAATGGTATCCTATCAGCAATCACATCCTTACCTACCCCTCCACCCAACTCTGCCTTTAACAGAGATTGCTTCTCCTGTGATTCCCATGTCCGTTCGTCCCTCCCCACTAATCTTCCTCCTGCAAGCGACAGAAAAGCTGCGCCTGTCCATTCACCTCCTCCATTATGTACATTCAAGGCCTGAAACAGTCCTTCCAGTTGTGTCTGGTGCTCCCCATGTGGCTTCCTCTACATTGCAGAGACCCAATGTAAATTGAGGGACTGGTTTGTCGAGCATCTCTGCTCCATCCGCCAAAAGTTCAATTTCCTTGTGGCCAGCCATTTTAATTCCTATCCCTATTCCTGTTCTGACATGTTGGTCCATGGCCTCCTCCTCAGTGTGTAGGAGCAACAGTTCATATTATGTGAAGAAGTATCAGCTTCTCCTTCCACTTACATTTTTCTCTCAGCCTTTCCATTGCTTTTATTCTCCACTCTGGCCTCATACCCCTTCTCCTCACCTACCTATTACCTCCCCCTGGTACCCCACCGTCTTCCTTTTCTCCCATGGTCCACTCTCCTTTCCTATCAGATCTCTCTTTGTTCAGCCCTTTATCTTTTTTAGCTACCTGTCTTCATCTATCACCTTCTAGCTAGTCCTCCTTCCCCTCTCCCTGCCTTTTCATTCTGGCATCTCCCCCGTCCTCTCTGGTCCTGACGAAGAGTCGGCCCGAAACATCAACTGTTCTTTCATTTCCGGAGATGCTGCCTGACCTGCTGAGTTCCTCCAGCATTCTGTGTGTCTTCCATCTGCAGAATCTGTTGTGTTCAGAATTAATACTTGCCTCGCAATTAGGATTGGTTGACGTGGTGATGCAGCTGTTGGTGTTCTGACCTGTTGGTTTGTGAGACCCTGATTCAGTCCTGTCGTTGGCTATGTGGAGTGTCCACATTCTGCCTGTGACCGTGGATTCTGGGTAGGTGCTCCTCTTTCTTCCTCTGTGTTAGTGTGTCAGTGGTTTAACGTAAATCACCCCTCAGTGAGGTTGAGTGCCAAAATGAGTAAAATAAATGAGTTGAAGGGTACGGGAGCGGTATTAAGGTTCAGAGAAATAAGGAGAGGGAGCATGGGGCTTATGGGATTGTCCTGCTGGGAGTCCATCCTAATGTCGGTCTGTTGTCTCTTCACCTGTAAGTAAACTATCACTGCCCCAAGTACAACCCACGCACAGCAGACCACAGTGAAAACAACTCCAGCTGTCGATTCCTTCCACCTTTATATTTGTCCTGTTTCTCCCACATCGGAAGAAACCTTCCTTGCCTTGATGCCAGCAGCTCAGATTGGCTGCGTTCTGAAGGGTTTTAGAAAACACGCCATAATCAGCCTGATGGATTCAATGAGCCATAAAGGAACACTGAAGAAAGGGAGAGAGATGTGTGAAAAAAAAAAGGAAAGAGCTACATTGTAATGGCCTAAGGAAAAGGAGCTGGGCAGCAATGATTATATCTCCTGAAGTGTCTTTTGTTTCAGTGTGCAGTAACAGCAAAGAATGGCCCTTCAGGGAGAGCCATTAATAGTAGGGCAAAGATTGATCTCTGTATTCACAGGAGGGAAGAAGGACGTTCATGAGATGCATGCAGAGTTCCTGCACTCCAACCTCCCCTGTGTGAGGAATTAAAGCAGCCAGTGAAAGTATTTTTCTCTCTCTCTCTGCTGAGATCCAAGCATTCAAGGCAGTCAGTACCCAGGCAGCTTGCTGGATGTCTTTGTATTTGTGGTTGGAAAGGCTTTGCATACTTGTTGACTGAGGAGTAAGCAGTAAACTGCTCGTATGAGGCTAATAACTCAAAGGCTTAGCAGAATATTAGTCTAAAATAGAATTATACAATAACATCATTATGATTACAGGGGATGTGAAGAAAAGCTATTGATCATTCCTGTAAGCAAAGTCAATCAGGACCTTCAATGCTAATTGGATGAGAGTTTTGCAGGATTACAGGGAAGATGGTTTGGGAATTGGGGCTGATTGGAATGCATCGCTAGCTGGCATTGACTCAATGGGTTGAATGGCCTACTTTTCTGCGTCAATAAATCTAAACGGGGCTCTGAAAACATGGGTAATAATTATTTTCTAACTTGAAGAACTTATAAAAACAAAACAATGTAGACTATAAAACTATAACATTCCGTGTAACAGTGAATTAATAGTGCAGTTTTTTAATAAATTCATTCACTATGTCTCTAAAAGAAAGGAAAGCTACTCAATTAAGTATATTTGAAAGAGGGAATGGTAGGGGATTCCACAGCTGTTTGATGCCTTCTCTGCTGTTCGATTGGTGCCGATCCTGAGCCTCATGCTCACCTTGTTTCCTGGTCCGTAAGTCCATGATTTCTTTAATGACCACACTCCGTCGATCTCAGCTTTGAGTTACTTGACGGTTAAGCATTTGCAGTTGTCCGCTGTGCAGAATTCGAAAGACCTCCAAGAAAGTCTTTATTTTTATTGCAGTATGAAATGGCAGGTCCAAGAGATCGATGACTTTTGCTTACCATATTGATTTCAGACAAAGCAACAGAGGCTAGAGTCACAAGAAAGTTCAAGAAAAGTTTTACTATGACAACTTGATTAGAGGTATTCCATCTTTGGCAATGAATAGCAATGAGATGCTTGATCTCTGAAAATATTAGGGTTCTTGATTGTGATTGATTAGAATAATAATATTTTGTTGCTTTGCAAGTCAATTTATGATGGAAGGTGTAAGGCCAAGTGAAGGAGCTCATTAGATATTGTTAGTGAAGTTTACAAAGCTGGTTTAGAAGGGATTACCTCAGTAAATGTAGCCTTCTGTAATGCTCAGTAATGTATATTAATGTATATTTTATATGAACAAGAATATTTGTGATCACCCATCCAACAGCTGAGGGTTAGTTTTCAAAGTTCAAAGTAAATTTTATCATTTACGTACATATATGTCAACATATACAACCTGGAGATTCATTTTCTTGTGAGTATACTCAACAAATCTACAGAATGGTAACTATAACAGGATCAATGAAAGATCAACCGGAGTGCAGAAGGCAACAAACTGTGCAAATGCAAATATAATTAAATAGCGATAAATAATGAGAACATGGCGATGAAAAGTCCTCACAATGAGATCATTGGTTGTGAGAACGTTTCAATGATGGGGCAAGTGAATTTGAGTGTAGTTATCCTGATGGTTGTGGGACAGTAACTATTCTTGAACATGATGGTGTGACTCCTGAGGCTCCTGTACCTTCTACCCGCTGGCAGCGGTGTGACTGGGTGCTGGGGATCTCTGTTGGTGGATGCTGCTTTCCCATGATGGCATTTCATGTGGATGTGCTCAATATTGGGGAGGGTTTTACCCATCATGTACTGGGCCAAGTCCACTACTTTTTGTAGGATTTCCCATTTAGAGGTGTTTTGATACATTATACAAATACAAAGGTGATATGCAGTTCCACACTGCAGTCCAGTCCAGTCACTTTTTATTGTCATTTCGACCATAACTGCTGGTACAGTACACAGTAAAAATGAGACAATGTTTTTCAGGACCATGGTGCTATATGAAACAATACAAAAACTACACTGAACTACGTAAAAACAACACAGAAAAAACTACACTGGACTACAGATCTACCCAGGACTGCATAAAGTGCATAAAACAGTGCAGGCATTACAATAAATAATAAACAAGACAATAGGCACAGTAGAGGGCAGTAAGTTGGTGTCAGTCCAGGCTTTGGGTATTGAGGAGTCTGATGGCTTGGGGGAAGAAACTGTTACATAGTCTGGTAGTGAGAGCCCGAATGTTTCGGTGCCTTTTCCCAGATGGCAGGAGGGAGAAGAGTTTGTATGAGGGGTACGTGGGGTCCTTCATAATGCTGTTTGCTTTGCGAATGCAGCGTGTAGTGTAAATGTCTGCAATGGCGGGAAAAGATACCCTGATGATCTTCTCAGCTGACCTCACTATCCGTTGCAGGGTCTTGTGATCCGAGGCGGTGCAATTTCCGAACCAGGCACTGATGCAGCTGCTCAGGATGCTCTCAATACAACGCAGAATGTGACACTCTATGACAGAAAGGTGTTTGTATCAGACAGTCACAAGATGGGACAGATTGAGATCTTTTTCTACCTCTGGAGCCTTGGTGTATTCTCAATTTATTGATTAGGATTTGCCAAACTCGTTTGTGATTTGACAATTCAGCCCATAGCTATATAAGGGTACGGTAAAATTATACAGCATAGAAACAGGCTCTTTGACCCACCAAGTCAACAATACCCATCAACCACACTAATCCCACGTTATTCTAACTGAAGTCCAAACAGCTCTCCACACCAGGTTTTATACTCACCTAAACATAACAAGCATGTTACAGCAGCTGTCCACACCCCGGCAGCCCACATGTCTTTGGGAGGGGGAAGGGATCTGGAGCACCCAGAAATCCAAATGGTTAGTAGGAGAGTGTGCAAACTGCACCCGAGGCCAGAGTGCAACTGTGAGATAGAAGCTCCACACCTGAATCTGAAACCAGGCAAGCCTGACACTGTCAATTCGGTAACACTCTTGCAGGAAATTCACCATCATAATGGTCCCCATTCTCAGATATACTGCTAATAGATCTGTACTGGGAGTAAACTGAGTGCAAACATACAGGAGAAATGGTCTTGTCTAGTAAATTGAAGACAACAGGGTGAAGTGGTTAATTTTTGTAGGTCAAATATGATGGCAGAATATAGTTTTGACTCTTGGCAGTGTGGAGGATCAGGGGGATCTTGGGGTCCGAGTCCATAGGACGCTCAAAGCAGCTGCGCAGGTTGACTCTGTGGTTAAGAAGGCATACGGTGTATTGGTGGTTATCAATCGTGGGATTGAATTTAGGAGCCGAGACATAATGTTGCAGCTATATAGGACCACCTGGAGTACTGTGCTCAGTTCTGATTACCTCACCACAGGAAGGATGTGGAAGCCATAGAAAGGGTGCAGAGGAGATTTACAGGGATGCTGCCTGGATTGGGGAGAATGCCTTGTGAGAATAGGTTGAGTGAACTCGGCCTTTTCTCCTTGGAGCAACGGTGGTTGAGAGGTGACCTGATAGAGGTGTATAAGATGATGAGAGGCATTGATCATGTGGATAGTCAGAGACTTTTTCCCAGGGCTGAAATGGTTGCCACAAGTGAACACAGGTTTAAGGTGCTGGGGAGTAGGTACAGAGGAGATGTCAGGGGTAAGTTTTCTTTGCAGAGAGTGGTGAGTGCGTGGAATGAGCTGCTGGCAACAGTGGTGGAGGCAGATACGGTAGGGTCTTTTAAGATACTTTTGGATAGGTACACAGAGCTTAGAAAAATAGAGGGCTATAGGTAAGCCTAGTAATTTCAAAGGTAGGGACATGTTCGGCACAACTTTGTGGGCCGAAGGGCCTGTATTGTGCTCCCCATTTTCTTTATGGGGCCCCTGCCCCCTCCTTCTTCAGTTCTGACGAAGGGTCTTGGCCCGAAACGTTGACTGCTCGTTTCCACGGATGCTGCCCGACCTGCTGAGTTCCTCCAGCATGTTTGTACGTGTTGATTTGACCACAGCATCTGCAGTGTACTTTGTGTTTGCTTTTGGGGAGGAGGTAAAACCGAGCAGTGCGGGGTGTGGGAATTATGAGTTTTTTAGCTGAGGATGGAAGGTCTCCAGAGTTGATAAGGGCAGTGATGGTATGGGAGACAATGGTTTGATGCTTTTTGGTGGGGTCCTGTTCCAGGGTTAAGTAAGAGCAGGTATCAGAGAGCTGTCGTTTGGCCTCAGTGAGGCAGAGGACCGTCCGCCAGACTACTATGGCACCACCTTTGTCTACGGGTTTGATGGTGAGGTTAGGATTTGTGTGGAGAGAGTGGAGGGCAGTGCATTCAGAGAAAGTGAGGTTGGAACAGGAGAGGAGTGGTGAGATTGAGACAGTTGATGTCTCGGTGACAGTTGGAGATGAAAAGATCAAGTGCCGGTAGAAGGCCCGGTGGGGGTGTCCAGGAGGAGGAGGGGGTTTGAAGAAGGGAGAAGGGGTCATCAATGCGGGGAGGGGAATCCTTGTTAAAATAGTAGGCTCGGAGACACACCTTCTTTATGGGGCCCTGGCCCCCTCCTTCTTCAGTTCTGACGAAGGGTCTTGGCCTTGGTCTTGCTCATTTCCACAGATCCTGCCCGACCTGCTGAGTTCCTCCAGCTTGTTTGTACGTGTTGCTTTGACCACAGCATCTGCAGTGAACTTTGTGTTTCCTGTATTGTGCTGTAGGTTTCCTATGTTTCTATGTTTCTAACATATATAATACGCAATCAAAAGGAAGAACTACCATAAACACAAGAAAATCTGTAGATGCTGGAAATCCAAAGCTGGGAGGAGGCTGGGAGAACTCAACAGGTCAAGCAGTATCTATGGAAAAGAGTAAACAGTCGACATTGAGGCCGAGACTCTTCATCAGGACAGGAAAGGAAATGGATAAGTGAGAGTAAGAAGGTGGGGGGGGGAGGGAGAAAGATGTACGAGGTGGTAGGTGACAGGTGAAACCGGGGTGGGGGGGGGAGGTGAAATATGAACTGGGAAGTTGATTGGTGAAAGAGATAGAGGACTGGAGAAAGGGGAATCTTATTGGAGAGGACTGAAGACCATGGAAGAAAGGGGAGGGGAAGGAGCACCAGAGGGAGGTGACCAGCAGGTAAGAAGAGAAGGTGTGAGATGGAAATAAGAATGGGGAGTGTTTCACTTCATCCCCCTCTCTCTCTCCTGGTTCCACCTGCCACCTTGTACCTTTTCCTCCCCTCCAGCACCTCCTTAGTCTGACTTCTCATCTTCCTGATGAATAGCCTCAGCCCGAAATGTTGACTGTTTACTCTTTTCCATGGTAGAGCTACCGTACACTGATCTGTAATGTGTCATGTTTCATAAGAAATTCCTAAGGAATCGTTATTGGCTCATAGGTTCATAGTTATCCAGCACAGAAGCTGTCCCTTGGCCCCAACTCATCCACAGTAACAAAAATGCCAACCTAAGCTAGTATCATTTATTTACATGTGGCCCCATATCTCTCTAAACTAGAGGTTCCCAACCTGAGGTCCAGGGACCCCTCAGTTAATGGTAGGGGTCCATGGCATAAAAAAGTTCGGAACCCCTACTCTAAACCTTTCCTATCCATGTACCCATCCAAATCTTTTTTGAAGTTGCTATTGCACCCACACTGACCAGCTCCTCTGGCAGTTCATTCCACCTACTCAATACTTTCTAGGTAAAAAGCCCACCACTCGGAGGCCCTTTAAATCTTTCCCCTCTAGTTTTAGTAGTGATAAATGTGGGCTCACTTTTAACGTATAAGAAAAGCTTGGACAGGTACGTGGATGGAAGATGTATGCAGGGATATGGTCCAGGTGCAAGTCAGCGGGAGTAGGCAGAAAAATGGTTTGGCACAGCCAAGAAGGGCCAAAAGGCCTGTTTCTGTGCTGTAATGTTCTATGGTTCTACTTCCCTATCCCAGGAAAAGGATAGTGGCCATTCTTCTAATGCATGCCCCTCATAGTTCTATAAACTTCTATAAGATCACCCTCAGCCTTCCTCATTCCAAAAAGAGCAGTACCAACCTCTCTACTATCTCCTTATTACTCAAGCCCTCCAATCTAAACAAAACCCTCCTGAATCTTTTCTGTAGTCTCCAGAGCTTAATCACATCCTTCCTTTTTTTATACTTTGAGTGTTTTATTTAGCTCAGAAGATGCATGGCAGCTGTACCCACTGCCTGTGTTCCCTCTTCCGTGTAGTGACAAATTCACTTTAGGATGCGATCTAAAAAATCCATAGGTATGTTACATGGGCAAAAAAAAATCTTATCAAGGAACAACCCATTCGCGCATGTCTGTCTTCATTCTATCCACCTGCCACTCCTCACCATTATCTCCTTACCTGCCCATCACCTCTCTCTAGTACTCTTCCCCCTCCCTTTCTGCCATGGCTATCTATCCTCTCCTATCAGATTCCTCCTTCTCCAGCCCTTTATCTCTTTCAGCAATTGACTTACCAGCTCTTTACTTCACCCATCTTCCACTCACAATCTCACTTTGTACTTCTTCCTCCCCTCCCTCCACCTTCTGACATTGATTTCTCAACTTTTCTCTGGTCCTGATGAAGGGTCTCAGCCAGAAACATCGAGTCCTTGCTCCTTTCCATTGATGTTGCCTGGCCTGCAGCATTTCGTGTGTGTGTTGCTTTGATTTCAGCATCCACAGAATTTCTCTTGTTTATGATTCAAGGAACAATGTAGATTTGGTCAGAACTATTCAGTATTAAAACTATAAAATTAAACTTTTAACAGACTGGGTGAACTTTTGTTTGTTGTGAGGTTGTTCAAGATCACTGGCAAACAGCTCTCAATGGTGGACAATTGTTAGACTGTGAATTTCTATCGAATGAAATAGAATATTAGTCTTTTTACTGGGTGATGTGACACCACCCTGTACCTTATCCACAATGAATGGAGGTTGAAGATTCATCAAAGACTCTAAATAATGTTGTATAATTCCTTACAGATAAATCTATTTCTGATTCAATTCACCATTTTCCTATTGTCTGGTAGCCAGAACTACACACAATACTCCAAGGACAGTTGGACTAAGATTTCATATAACAATTACATGACAACCCAACTCTTGCGTTCTGTGTCACAGCTGATAAAGGTTAGGATGCCACGTGCCTTCCTTGCCACCCTATTTATTTGTGTGGCCTAGGGGTACAGGAACTATTGTATGTACTTGTACCCCATGTCTACTCTGTTCAACAGCACTCAATGAAAATAATGCACACTGCAGAGAGGAAGTCCTAAAGCCTGTAGAGAGATCTTGCTCGACCAGGTAAGTGGGCCAAGGGATGGCATGTAGAGTTAAATTCAGAATGGGGTGCCATGTTCCATTTTGGATAATCAAATTGAGGTAGGATTTTCGTAATGGATGGTAGAGGCCTATGGTGTGCTGATAGACCGAGGAGTACGGGAGCATCATTCCCCAAATGGGGCAGCATCGTGGAGTAGTGGTGAGCACAGCACTTTACAGTACCAGCGACCTGGACTCATTTCCTGCCACTGTCGGTAAGGAGTGTGTATGCTCTCCCCATGACCATATAGGTTTCCTGTGAGTGCTCCGGTTTTCTCCAAAGACATGCCAGTTGGTAGTTTATTTGGTCATTGCAAATAATCCCATGAGTAAGCTAGGGTAAATCAGGGGGTTTTAGGTGGCGTGGCTGAAAGGGTCAGCAGGGCTGTATCTCAATAAATAATAAAGAAATGAAAGAGGCATCATGGTTAGGTAAGGTGGTGAAAAATGCTTTTGGCATGGTAGCCTTCATCACTCAGGGCATTGAGACTAGAAGCTGGGAGCATACAAGACAACGACAAGGCCATACTTGGAGTATTGTGTTTGATTTCGGTCACTCTGATGTAGGAAAATGACATTAGGCTGGAAAGAGTGCTGAGAAGATTTATGTGGATGTTGACAAGATTTGAGAAATTGAATTATAGGGAGAGATTGGGCAGGCCTGGACTTTATTCCTTACAGCATCAGAGACTGAGGGATAATCTTACAGGGGTGTATAAAATCATGAAGGCCTCAGAGAAGGTATTTTTCCCAGGCTTGGGGTATCATGAACCAAAGGGCATAGGTTAAGCTGAGAAGAAAAAGATTTAATAGGAACCGAGGGGCAATTTCTTCACTCAGGGTGTGGTACTTGTATGGATTGAGCTGTCAGAGGAAATGCTTGAGACAGGTTAATAAGAATATTTGAAAGACATTTGGACAGGTACATGGATAGGAAAGATTTAGAGTCCCAAAGGTGGGCAAATGGGACTAGCTTAAATAGGTATTTGATCTATCTGTCTTCCCTCTGTAATGCTTCATGACCCTCCTACCCTGCAGGGCCCTGGCATTCACTGTGCAAGTCCTGAACTGGCTTAACTTCCCAAGCTCCAACGCTTCACACTGGTCTAAGGTACCTTCCGTCTGCCATTCCCCTGCCCACTTTCCCAGTTGATCAATATCCTGCCGTGACCTTAGATGACTTTCTTCACTGTCCATCCTACCACCAGTTTTGGGATCTAGTGTAAGCTTATATTAGAAACATATTGATTTATCTGCAAAAATAGAATCATAGTCAAAGTCATAGAATACTATAGAGTACAGAGCCTCTTCAGCCCATCTAGTCAATGCTAAACCTTTATTCTGCCTAGTCCCATTGACCTGCCCTTCAACCATAGCCTTCCATACCCCTCCCATCCATGTATTTATCCAAACTTCTCTTAAGTGTTGGAATTGGACCCGCATCCACCACTTCCTCTGGCAGTTTCTTCCACACTCGCACCTCCGTCTGGCCGAAGAAGCTCCCTCCCGGTTCCCCTTGGCATGACACTATTATAGCTCGGGGCATTCCCAATTTCTGAGTTCAATTCTAGCACCGTCCGTACGTCCTCCCTGTGCCCCAGTTTCCTCACACAGTTCAAAAGCATACCAGTTAGGTTAATTGGCCATTGTAAATTGTCCTGTGATTAGGTTAGGGTTAATTGGGTTTGTTGGGGTTTGTTGGGACAGTGCGTTTCAAAGGGCTAAAATGGCCTATTCCACACAGTATTGCTAAATAAATAAATATTTCACATATCACTCCTAAGCTATGACCTCTAATTTTAGTTTCATCCAACCTCAGTGGAAAAAGCCAGCTCGCATTAACCCTATATCTGTCTCTCATAATTTTACATGTCCCTTTCGAATATCCCCCCCATTCTCCTACATTCCGGGAAGTAACGTCCCAAACTATTCAACCTTTTCCTCTAACTCAGGTTGTTAAGTACTGGGCACATCCTTGTAATCAATGATTTTAAAATATTTTTATGCATGACAACATTTGTGAATGAAAAACATCGGCAGAAATACCAGTGGGTGCTATGTCATAGTGGTCACGGGGTGCTTATAATGTCTGTTACATACTGTTGGAAAGTTTTAGTCGCCCAGTTCTGCCTCCCGTATTTGATAAATCAATATATTCCATAACAGTTGTAGTATCTTTTCGAAGTTCATCAACTATCACAGTAGTTTGTTAGAATGATCTTGGTAGTGTAGTGGTTAGCACAACGCTTTATAGTACCAGTGACTGGGGTTCAGTTCCTGCCACTGCCTGTAAGGAGTTTGTACGTTCTCCCTGTGGCTTCCGTCCAGGTGCTCTGGTTTCCTCCCAGATTCAGGAGACGTAGTGGTTGGTCATTGTAAATTGTCCTGTGATTAGGCTAGGATTAACTCGGGGGTTGCTAGCAGCTTGGCTTGAAGGGGCAGAAGGGCTTTCTCTGTGCTGTTTCTTAATAAATATATAAATAAGTACATAAACATAACCGTCAGCAGATCTAAAAATTATTAAAATTAATAATTAATAACCTGTTATTTGGAGCAAAACTGTCATGAAATAAACTGCAAAACAAACAGTTTGTTATCTGAAACAGTTTAATTGTGCTGCATTTGGATAGTGTCATTGAGTTATTGAACTTGGTAATCAATAGTCCAAACCCTGTTTATCATTTAATTAAGAGGTACATTTTATTTTATACAACATTGAGCAGTGTGACATAATATGCAGTGCCAGAAGGCAGCTTAATAAATTATATCACTATGTTTACTTCCTTGTTTAATCTCAGCCAGTACTATAAATATTAACCATGATTACAAACTCATTGTAAGCCCTCCGCTAAAAATATATCTATGTTTGCAACTGAGCAACATTTTTCAGAGGCAATTGTAATCATGATTTAATCATGGGGGAGTCCAGCACCAGAATAGATTACAGGGGCTCCCATCTTGGGTCCATAGACCCTTTGGTTAATGATTGAGGTACATGGCATAAAAAAAATGGACACCCCTGGAGAAGAAGGACATCCCTTTAGAACAGAGATGAGCAGGAGTTTCTTTAGCCTGAGGGTGGTGAATCTGTGCAATTAATTGAAATAGATGATTTGGAGGCAAATCATTGTGTGTATTTAGAGCAGAGGTTGATATGTTCTTGATTAATCAGGGCATCAAACGTTACCAGAAGAAGGAAGGAGAATGGGTTTGAGAGGGATAATAAATCAAACATGATCGAATGGTGGAGAATACTTAATGGGCCGTATGGCCTGATTCTGCTCCGATGTCTCATGATTGGTAAGGTTGTTAGCAGCGAGCAGTGTATGATACTCACAAGACTACGGGATATCAGATTTGGGTGTGGGGATTGTCTTATACAGAGACCAGTAATTGGTCCAAAAGTGAAGCTCTGAAGGTTCACCATCTGATTCTTTGGAAATCCTGGCAGTTCAGAATTTGGATCACCAGGTTAAAAATGGAATTGGAAGTGGACTTGGTTGATCATTGTCACATGTACCGAGGAAGAATGGAAAGCTTGTCTTGATGCTGCTCACACAGATGACAGTGTGCTGAGGTAGTACAAGCTACATTGATTGTACTCCCTTTGTAAAAGCAGAGCACAAATTCCTTCACTCCCTTTAATACACCAAGGACTTAATTCCTACAAAGAAAACTTATTATCAATGTAGATATATATCACCATATGCAACCCTGAGATTTATTTTCTTGTGGGCATACTCAATAAATATATATAATTATAACCATAACAGGAATAATCAAAGAGTGCCCAACTAGAGCATTGAACCAGAGTGCAGAAGACAGCAAACTCTGCAGAAACAGAAAGAAGGAATAATAATAATAATAAACAAATAAGCAATAGATATCAAGAACATGAGATAAAGAGTCCTTGAAAGTGAGTCCAAAGGTTATGGGAACATTTCAATGATGGGAAAGTGAAGTTGAGTGAAGTTACCCACTTTGGTTCAAGTGCCTGATGGTAGAGGGCTAGTAACTGTTCTTGAACCTGCCGCTGTGAGTCTTGATGCTCCTGTACTTCCTTCCTCATGGCAGCAGCTCTGGTTCCTACACTTCCTTTACACCCACAAAGTGTTGTTTCCACACTCCCTTTACTTAACCTTAACAGGGCGCCGTTTCCCGCAGTCCCTTGAAACTTCTGCATTTGCTGTAGAACTTGTTATGCTGCTGTGCAAAGTGTAAAATGAAGCAAGTTAAAAGAATTACACCCAATAGTCCAGAAAATCTGCAAATTTGCCTCCACTTCCTAAGAATTATGAAGTAAGCAAGACTTCCCCCAACACCCCACCTCTTAACTGTGCTATACAGGAGCACCATTGAGAGCTTCCTGACAAGTTGCATCTCCTTCTGTTATGGGAGCAGTTAAGCATCGGACCTGAAGTCTCTACAAAGGAATCAAAAGGACTGTGAAAACAACTGAGAGGTTCATGGGGGTCTTCTACCACCCTTTGGGGTCATTTATCAGGAGCGCTGCTTATGCAGGGCCCTTGGCATTATTAAAGATCCCACCCATCCATCCAGCATCCTCTTTGACTTTCTACCATCAGGCAAGAGGGTACGATGTATAAAAACAGGAATAGTCTGGATGAGAAGCAGTTTCTTCCCCCAGGCCATTAGGCTTCTGAACTCTCAGTCGCATCGTATTTGAAGTGTCACTGGTTAATCTCTTCCATTCCTTACAATATTTAATCTTAATGCACTTTAGTTTGTTATTCATGTGTGATTTATCTACAGATTTTATCCTTAACTTCATAAGTTATCATTGTACCCCTGTGCTTTACACCATGGTTCAGGAAATGTTGTCTATATATATGTTATATTCATATAGATAGATAGATAGAGACATACATACATTATTGATCCCAAAGGAAATTACACTGTAGCATTATACGAGCACAGATATACAATTATTAGAAGAGGAGTAAGAAAGAATAAAAAGTTACCCCAAACTGTCTAACAGGAGGGGGTCATCACTTCCCTGGCTTTCGGTTGACTCATTACAGAGCCTAATTGCCGAGGTAAGAATGACCTCATATAGTGCTCATTGGAGCAGCACAGTTGTCTTGGTCGATTACTAAAAGTGCTCCTCCGTTCAACCAAGGTGGAATGAAAATGAGAAACATTGTCCAGTATTGCCAAGGTTTTCCGTAGGGTCCTTTGTTCTCCCACAGCCTCCAGTGTGTTCAGTTTGACTCCTATAACAGACCCAGCCTTTCTAATCAGTTCATTGAGGCTGCTGGTGTCACCTGGGATGATGCCATTGCCTCCGCACACCACCACATCGAAGACTGTACTGGTAACAACAGACTGGTAGAAAGTGTGAAGGAGAGGCCTGCATAGTTAAATGACAATAAACTTGATTTGATATGACTTGACTTGAAATGCAATACTGCCAAAGTCCTGATCCTGCTGGAAAGTTTAACTGGAACTTGATTTGCGTATAACTTGTCCCTTTCATAACAATACTCTGCACAGAATAGTGCATAACTGGCATTTTGTAAAACATCAGATTTGTTGTATATTCTTAAAAGTGTTTCAAGATATATATATATATAAAGGGAATCACTGCAGAAGGTATCAGCAGCTAAATGATTTGTTGGCCTTTTTATTAAATACTCACCTCCGCAGGTCACTTTGCTGGAATTTGCATTTCTCCCAGGCTTTTGTCGGTGCGGGCAAAGATTAATTTGAGTAAACCATTCCCCCACTCTGCTTAGTGGGTGTCCTCGAGCAGTGTCTTTCTCGACTTGAATGGTTTATGATTTCTTTTCCTTTCTTCACAAATTTGGACAGCAGCCATAGCTAGACCATAGAGCAGAACTTTCATCAGTGGGAAAGGGTAGTGTTTTTTTAATGGGGCATCCTTAACTTTATTTTGCATTGTGGGTTTTACATTAAGATAGTACAACTCAGTGAGGCTTCCTCTCAGGTTTTACGTTATGATTTTGGATTTCTACCTTCAGAGTGGAGGAACTTGTTACCATAGTAGTGCAGACAAGTACTGCTGTTTTGTTCTTCGTTCCATGACAGAGTACAGGCTTAGCTTGGAATTCTAATCCTTGCAATCAAGGGAAAGAGGTTTCTTCTCACATAGCTCTCAAGGCTTGTTGGGCTGTAGCAGGAGATCTTGTGGTTGCCTGGGACTTCTTATATCCAGTGTTGTAATGTCCTGTGATTGTATTCATCAGCGACAACGCCAGAACTCATTGTCATTCAGGTAAAGGTCAAATTGCAGCCTGTAATTTCCATTTTGATGATGTGGTTTTGGGCTGACTGAGTGATGCAGCGCTTTCCTATCACCTGGGGAATTTGACAAGGTTGAGAGGGGAGGGTGCGGCCGTCATTCCCGAATGGCAGAATGTGAACCAGTGATTGGCTCCATTACTCCTTGACGATTAAAGCTTTGTGCAGGACTGAAATCAATGAGGTCAAGAGGAGAAGGCGAGCTGCATTTTACCGGTTTCCCTCTCACCGCTGCGGGAAGAAAATGTAGATTTCATCACTGCATCATGGCTTGTGGCTGTGGAGCTCATTGTTTGGGCGTCTTAGTGGTTTGATGTTTAATAGCCTCAGCACAGAACACACTCTACAGTTGTGGACTTGTTCTCGGAGGACTCTGCAGTCAACGGTCCATGTGTTTCTGGGTGTTACTCGTTTTTGCCATTTGCGCGATTTGATTGAGACGCTTTGGAGCAGAGCTGGTTCTGCGGCTGAGGCCTGCAGTTATTGACACAGCGCTAAGCTGAACTGACTCAGTGGCTATGGCTCCTGGACCATTTCAAGGACACTGCAATTTGAAATTTAATACTCCTGTGTGTTATTTGCTCACTCTTTGCTGTTTGCATGATTTGTTCTTCGTTTTCACGCATTGGGTGTTTGATATTTTCTTTAAATGGGCTCCATGGTGTTTCTTTGTTTCGTGGGTGCCTGTGGGAGGACAAACCTCAGGGTTGTATACTGTATGCATCCAGTACTTTGATAAGAAGTGTAGTTTGAAACTTTGAAACATTGGTAGGTTTAGAGTTGCAGACAGATCCTTCAGGGTAATGTAAATCATAAACATGAGGAAGTCTGCAGGTGCTGGAAATCCAAAGCAATGCACACAAAATGCAGGAGGAACTCAGCAGGTCAGGCAGCATCTTTGGAAAAGAGTAACGGTCAATGTTTTGGGCCGAGACCCTTCTTCAGGGCTGAGAAGGAAGGGAGAAGATGCAGACATCCTACCTCTCCCAGAAGTTCCGGGAGTCTCCTACATATTGATAGCGGCTCCCTGACGCCCGCAAATTATATACAATATCCCGGAAATCGATTTTTTTGAGAGGGAGAGGAAGAGTGAGAGGGAGCATCCTCATTGGTTTCTCTTCATGCTAAGTGGACCTATCAGTTTTCTCAGTGGGCGGGCTTTACAGTCCACCTCAAAAATAATGACAGTGTTGCTCACTGCACTGTTTGCAATAGTGACTTTTCTATTGCCCATGGTGAGTTAAAATGTAAAAGACAGGTTGAAGGTGTCATTCATTCATTAGAATAGCTAACGTTATTTAAACTAACTGGCTAGCTGCTAAGGAGCTACTCTATTGTTGTCCTACATGATGAGGCCAAACTCCCTGTAGACTTGCTTAAAGTTGTAATAGAATAAAAAAATGACTCCGTGATAATATAAGTTTATATTTTAATGTCACATTTTCTGCATATACCCAACCTGGTTTACAGATTAGACAAAATCACTAAACAAAGTATTACATACACTCTTGGAGGTGGAGTGGTGGGGGGGGGGGAGATATGGGGTTGCGAGGGGGTCGGGGATGGTGGTGCTACCTCCCCAAAAGTAGTTTTTGCAGGGTGGGATGTCTGAAGATGCCAGAATAAAAAAGGTGGGAGGGAGGGTTATACTTGGAATATTGTTTTCGGTTCCGGTCACCTCATTATAGGAAGGATGAGGAAGATGGTGCAGAGGAGATTTACCAGGATGCTACCTGAATATACGTTTAGGTTGAGTGAGCTTGGGCTTTCCTCTTTGAAACGAGGGAAGGTGAGAGGCAACCTGATGGAGGCGTATAAGTTTATAAGAGGCATCGATAGAGTGGACAGTCAGCACCTTATTCCCAGGGTAGCACAGGCCATGCACTTAAGATGACTGGAGGAACATTTTGGGGATACGTCAGAGGAAGTTTCTTTCAAACTGGGAGTGGTAGGTGCCTGGAACGCAATACCAGGGACAGTGTGAGAGGATGATACAATAGGGGCATTTAAGAAACCCTTAGATAGGTACATGGATGTAAGAAAAATGGTGGGGAGCAGTTATAGGCTATGTAGGAGGGAAGAGATAGTTTGGTCATGGAGTAGGTTTATATAGGTTGGCACAACATTGAGGGCCAGTGGGTCCTATTGTCTTAGAAATATAAATCTTGTACTGCTCTTTGTTCTGTGCAAGAACAGTTGTTCTTCCCTGAAGGAAGGGCAGTGATGAATGGCAGTTGGTCCAACTCACCAGTACTTATACCAACACACATTCGTTTTAATTACAATTATCTGAATTTAAATTTTCCAACTTGCACAGTGAGAGTTGAACTGATACCTTTGAATCAGCTAAGCATTCCTTGGGACACTATTCTAGAAAGCTAACCACTATGCTGCCAATCCCCTTTCATGTACAGTTTTCACTCCTTGCCTAATTAAATGATTTAATTGACCAGATGGTTATGGAATTTTGAAGCAGAGATACAGCCAATGATAAAAAAATAGACCTGAGTTCAGGCACATAAACACGGAATCAGTTACATCAATGAATTTTTTTGTATATGATGCAAGTCCTTGTTGAATTGCCATGTCATGCTTGTCACAGACCAATTGTTAAAATGCTTAGGGATTTTCTAAACCACCTCCATATTTCATATTGATAGCAGTCAGCAATTGTCAATGCTTAACCCTGGTGGCACAACTATTTGTTATAAAATCAGAAAATAAGACCAAATGACATAGGGGCAGAATTAGGCCGTTCACCCCTTCGAGTCTACTCCACTTTTCTGATTTATTATTCCTTTCGACCCCCATTCTCCTGCCTTCTCCCCGTAACCTTTGACAAGAAAATACTCCAATACTTAACCTCTGTGGAGAGCGAAACAGAGTTAATGTTCACCTCAGAAGTTAACTCTATTTCTCTTGCCTGACCTGTTTCCACCATTTTCCTATTTTTCGATTTCAAGAATCTGCAGTTTTATTTGGATTTTTGGTAACTCTTTGTTAGTCATTCACTATAGCATTAGATAAAAATTAAATGAATTCATACTCTTCACTATATTCAGGATTATCTAGGCTAGTGCTGTTTGCTATTGCAGTGGCTGCCGCATTTCATTTGAGTATCAGATCACCACAGGTAAGAAAGGTTTGTCCTTCTGATGAAGAAGACATGCCACTAACACTCTTACCATGATCATACTGGTGACGAGAGCCAGCTGTGCCTCATTTGGTAACCCAGATGCCTCTAACTCAGAAGTCAATGGGCTCAAATTTCCCCCCACAGACAAAAAAGTCCAGACTGTAAGAGTCCTACACTTTGCACAGTGCTGATTTACACGAGCTCTCGTCCATTCTCCGAGATGATCAAGGGGGTATGGCATGCATTGTCTCAGAGAGAAGCAAGGGATTAATCCACGTTACCCTGGCCAAGACTAATCCCTTAGCTACCATGATAAGAAAACTAAGAATAAGAATATGGTAGCACAGTGGTTAGCACAACGCTTTACAGTACAGACAACTGGGGTTCAATTCTCGCTGCTGCCTGTAAGGAGTTTGTACGTTCTCCCCATAACTGTGTGGGTTTCCTCCAGGTGCTCCGGTTTCCTCCCACTATCCAAAGATGTACTGGACGGTAGGTTAATTGGTCATTGTAAATTGTCCCATGATTAGGCTCAGATTAAATTGGGGGATTGCTGGGCGCATGGCTTGTCGGGGCAGGAAGGGCCTATTCTGCGCTGTACCTCAAAAATAACAAAATAATAAATAAGAGAAAAGGATTATCACATTGTTATTTCTAGGAGCTTGCTGAATACAAGTCAGCTGTTGTGTGTTCCACACTGCAGATGTGCTTACGCTTTAAAAAAAAATAATTCAGAGGTCTGTAAAGCAGGTTGGCTCATTGCAGGAGACACCATAGAAACATAAAGTTATCCTTTCCTTTCAAGGTAATTGAATGAAATTGCCACCTTAGTCTATTCAGCTAAAGAATAACACTATTCCCCGAGCTATTGGGCCTGGATTGGGGCTCACAACATATTAAGGTTTTTGTTCAGTTCAGTGGTATTTTCATTTCAAAGATGATAAGTCCTTTAAGTCTGATGAAAGAATTTTCCTTCACCTTGTATTTCTGAAGAGCTCCATTCCTCCCTGGGACCAGGGTCCAAGGGCAATGTTTGTCTCTTCCCTCATCTAATGATGATGAATGAGGTTTGGCTAATTTTGCTTACTTCATTTTACACTGATGAGAAAATTAATTTGCAATTCCACAGCCATGGAAAGATTAAATACTTGTTGCCTAGCAACTGCAAAAATAAATCACGTGGGTATTTGCAATTTTTTTGTCTTATGTCCTTGCTGACATATTCAAATATTCTCAGCATAAACACTCCAACCTCAACCTGTTTATTAATATTAAATGTAATTTTCACAATCAAGCTGTGCTATAGCTTTGAGATTATAGGATAATTAAATGAGAGCGCAAACACTATGAATCATGCAAAGAAAGTTATAGATAAAGACAGGTTCCCTTCAGGTAAAGGTACTTCAACCGATAACTTACTTGAGACACAACCAGAGACAGCTAGAGAGGGTATGCAAAGGAGATTCTTGAGGATAAGCAACACCCACACAAAATGCTGAAGGAACTCAGCAGGTCAGGCAGCATCTATGGAAAAAAAACAAACAGGTGACATTTTAGGCCAAGACCCTTCATCAGGATGTTACCTGGATTGGAAGACTTTAGTTCTGGGGAGAGATTGACCAGGCTTGATTTTCCTGGAACAAATGAGGCTGAACAATGGCCCAATAGAAGCATATCGGATGATGAGAGGTAATAGATGGGTAGGATAGTGAAAATATTTTACCCAAGGTTAGGGGTATGACAGCAACATGTGATAGATTTAAGTTGTGAGGAGGGAGTTTCTTATACAGAGAATGTTGCTAGTTGGCATGCCCTGCCAGAAGAAATGGTCGAATCAGATACAATTATGATATTTAAGAATATTTAAGAGGCATTTAAACAAGCACTAAATAGGTGAGGTAGAGAAGGATACAACCCTAATACAGACGGATAAGATCAGTGTTGATGGACAAAATGGAGGACATTGAAGTTGTAGCCCAAAGGATCCATTTCTGTGCTGTGTAACTCTGTGGGGGGGGGGGGGTGGAGATATGTCTCTACCAAAGGAGGTGTAAGGCACTCATTTCTTCCATAAGCCTGCAGGTCACCCTTGGGCAAGGTTAGCCCCTCCCACCCAATCAGGGTCACATGAAACCATGGGAGAAGTGGTGGATGGTCACATGAGCAGTTGGTGCACATCACAAGCTCTGGTTATGCGACCACCGATGCCAGGCAGACAATCTCTGAAGAGTATTGGCAGTGGCTGCGGTCACCCATCTTGTAAAGACACCACCTTGAGGAAGGCAATGGCAAACCACTTCGGTAGAAAAATTCGCCAAGAACAGTCGTGGTAGTAGACCATGATCACTTACATCATACAACACAGCACATAGTGACGATGGTGATAACCCTGTGAAGTGTATTGATAGGTCAGATTGAACCGGTTTGCCACAGGTTTCTCCTGCTACTGCACATTTCAGCTGTGCTCTGCAGGCCCAGTCGAAGTAAAAGCCTGGCATTCACACCGTCCCTGCAAAGTGGACGTTGTAAACAAGGCTCAGGCAGCGGATTGTCGGATCTTGCCTCTGACATTGTGGCATCTGGCTGTCGTCTGAGGCTTTTTAACTGTTTTTTAAAGTGTATCTTATAAACAGAAAAAATTACAAGAAAATGCATAAGAATTATAAAAAGCATAAATGTACTTTCTGCTGTTCAGTCACAGATTCAGATTAATTTATCACATGTACTCTGCATCAGAGTGTACAGTCAATTGCGTCATTTGCGTTAATAACAAATCCAGTTTAGGAATCCACTGTGGGCAGCCCACAAGTTCAAAGTTGAAAGTACATATAAGTCACCATATACCTCCCTGAGATTCACTTTCTTGCAGGCATTTACGGGAAAATAAAGAAATATTGTAGAATTTATGAGAAACACCCAACGTGCAAAAGAGGACAGATCATGCAAATAATATATGAATAAATAAATAAATAACTCTGAGCTATTGAGGTTGTGGAGCCAGTTTAATATTGAGGTGAATGAAGTTATCCATGCGAGTTGATGGTTGTCGGGTAATAACTGTTCCTGAACCTGGTGGTATGAAACCTAAAGGCTGATTTATACTTGTGCATCACATTGACACTGTAGGTAATGCGTACCCTACATTGTAGGGTGATGTGCACTTCTCCAGAAAAGTTATTCACGCGTCGCGGCGGCACAGACCGCCACAACTGTGACTGTTCCGCTTGGTAGCATCGCATTTCCGGTTGCTGCTTCTCCGCCATATTTGTAGGCTGTGCGTTCACTGCTATGAAATAGATGAACCAAATTGTCAAATCTACCTGCCGGCATGCGAAAATGTTTGAAATGCATTTCCTTGTCCATGTCCCTCATGAAGAAACTCAACACAGTGGCATAGAAACCCCATCGCCAACTAGCATTTTGGTGCACACCAACGCATGCTCGCTACGGCGTAGGGTGACCAGAAGTGAAAATCACACTCAAGTATAAATCAGCCTTAAGGCTCCTGAATCTCCTGGCCGATGGTAGCAGCAAGGAGAGTGTGTGGCCTGGATAATGGAGGTCCTTGATGATGGATGCTGCTTTGATGATGAAGTGTCGCCACACATTCCGGGGCCAGAGAGCAAGAAGTTAAATGTACAGTTGACGTTTCGGGCCGAAATGCTTCATCAGGACTGGATAAAAAAAGATGTGGAATCAGATTAGAAGGTTGGGGGAAGGGAGTCCTGATGAAAGGTCTTGGCCCAAAACATCGACTATATTCTTTTCCATTGTTGCTGCCTGGCCTGCTGAGTTCCTCCAGCGTTTTGTGTGAGTTGCTTGGGTTTCCAGCATCTACAGATTTACACTTGGAAGTTAAATACTTTGTTATCTGATGTCCAATTTGTTCTCGACGTCTGTGTTGCAATGCTCTTGAAATCATGCTACAGGTGGCCAATGAGGAGTTCAGAATGAGGCTCTCTGCTGTGCTAGCAGGAACAAGTGAGGAAGCTTTAGCACAATGTTTAATAATACATGTTTTTATGGTTGAGCTGAACTACTGCAAGAAACTGGTTACAGCAACTTGAAATTCCATCAGTATCTATTGCATTTTTAATATCAATGCTATAAGGCCCTGATTCGACCTGACAGAATGTTCCAGAAGCTGTGATGGATGCATGTGAGCTGTAGCCCACCATTAGTATTTCTCTCCCTGACAGCTGATCCTTGTACACAACAAGGGATAGCTATAAAATAAAAACTTACAATTTTGTCAGGGTCTTCAGATTCTTTTCTTGCTTTTTACATAGAACATAGAACAGAAATCTACAGCACATTACAGGCCCTTCAGCCCACAATGTTGTGCTGATCATGTAACCTACTCTAGAAATGGCCTAGGATTTTGCTACCGCATATCCCTCTATTTTTCTAAGCTCCACGTACCTATCCAAGAGTCTTTTAAAAACCATATTGTATCTGCCTCTCCCACCATTGCTGGCAGTGCATTCCACACATCCACCACTCTCTGTGTGAAAAACTTATCTCTTACATTCCCCTTGTACCTACTTCCAAGCACCTTAAAACTATGCCCTCTCGTGTTAGCTATTTCAGCCCTGGGAATAAACCTCTGGCTATCCACGTGACCAATGCTTCTTATCATCTTGTACACCTCTCTCAGGTCACTGCTCATCCTCCATCACTCCAAGGAGAAAAGGCCAAGTTCATACAAGCTCTTCTCTTAAGGGACGCTCTCTAATCCAGGCAACATCCCTACTTTTTGTCACAAAAATCATTCTCCTGCTGCTCATCCAGAGATGTTTTTTTGAAAGTTATCATCTTTACATGGAGTTTAGAAAAATGGAGGGCTATAGGTAAGCCTAGATAGTTCTAAGGTAAGGATATGTCTGGCACAGCTTTGTGAGCCAAAGGGCCTGTATTGTGCTGTAGGTTTTCTATGTTTCTATCTCTCATCAGCTTTTAGAATTAATATTTCATCTTCCATTGGAATGCTCATTCCAAATGGTACAACCTGCTGAATTCAAGTAAGATTGCTCTGTTGGTGGATGGCTTAGAATTACAGACATGGAACAGAGATCCCTACATAAGGCCTACATATAGGTCACTATAAGACTCGTTTTTTTGTGACGTACACACTCCAGGAAGCACCCCCGAAGTGAATTTCATTCAAAATGCCAAATTTATGATTTTAATAGTAGTCGAGTATCTGTAACGTGTTAGTTATATGTCCCATGAAGTAGACACATTATAAATGTAGTCACAGTGGCATGAGACAGGCGGCCAGTACTTAATCACACAACACTGTCAGCTGGCTAGCCGGCCAACTAGGGACCTAATTAACAGTGACAAATCGAAGTATTCAGATTCAGAATCAGAGTCAGGTTTAATATCACTGGCACATGTCATGAAATTTGCTGTCATTGCATCAGCAGTACAATGCAATACATAATAGAAAAAAACATGAATGACAGTAAGTGGATATATTTTTTTTTGAATAGATAAATTAAACTAGTTTAAAAATAGAAATAAAGAAGTAGTGAGGTAGTGTTCATGGGTTCAACGTCCATTCAGAAATTGGATGGCAGAGGGGAAGAAGCTGTTCCTGAATCTTGAATGTGTTCCTTCAGGTTCCTGTACCTCCTTCCTTATGGTAGCAATGAGAATGAGGCAATACGTGGGTGATGGAGGCCCTTAATGATGGATGCTGCCTTTTTGAGGAATCACTCCTGGACGATGTCCTGGACACTGCAGATCCAAGTTCCCATGATGGAGTTGACTAAGCTTACAATTCTCTGCACCCATAACTGTATGGCAGTATTGTAATATAGCTGAGACTGTGCAAAATGTGAATGTCTTGGTACATAGCTGGAACTCGTGTCTGAATTTTGTTGAAATGTCGTAAACTGTATAAAGATTTGCCAACCAGGAGTTGGAGTTCTGACTGGCTGCGTCACTGTCTGGTATGGGGGGGAGTGGGGCTACTGCACAGGACCGAAGTAGGTTGCAGAAAGTTGTGAAATTAGTCGGCTCCATCACGGGTACCAGCCTCCTTAGTATCCAAGACATCTTCAAGGAGCGGTGCCTCAAAAAGACAGCATCTGTCAGTAAATACCCCTGTCACCCAGAACATGCCCTCTTCTCACTGTTACCATCAGCAAAGAGGAACAGAAGCCTGAAGGCACACAGGCAGTGATTTAGGAACAATTTCTTCCCCTCTGCCATCCGATTTCTGAATAGACATGAACCCATGAACACTACCTCACTACTTTTTAAAAAATTTACTTCTGTTTTTGCACTACTTATTTTAACTTAACTACTTAATACAAATGCGTATACCTAATGTAATTCAGTTTTTTTTCTATAGTTATCATGTATTTCGTTGTAACGCTGCCATCAAATTAATAAATTTCACGACATATGCTGGCGATATTAAACCTGATTCTGATGAAGGGTCTCAGCCCAAGACGCCAACTGTTTACACTTTTCCGTAGGCGCTGCGTGACCTGCTGAGTTCATGCAGCATTTTGTGAGTGTTGCTTAAGATTTGCCAGCCTTTCAGTCTAGATTTGCAAAGCAGGCAGGTTGGAAGAATGCGTGGGTTGGACTGGCATCACCACCTTACAGAAAGTCGTCACTGGGTTATCGGGTCCATTCTGGCCCTTAGTATAGCAACACCATCTGCCTCCCTGTCCTTTCCTATTTCTCTGTAACTCTGCAGCATAGTCTTGGCCTCACATCAGCATCAAGTCCCCTTTGATTCTTTTCTGCACTAAAAAGTAATGTACAGCTAGTTAACCCACCAGCACGTCATTGGGATATGGAAGGATATCAGAATTCCTGCTGGTTTTCAATGCAGTCACAGGGAGAATGAGTGAACTCTACTAAGACTTCATGCCTGGTTGGTGCAGCTGCAAGGCAACAACTCTAAATTCTGCTCCATCAGGCCACCCTTATGGATCTCCCAGCCTTTCTAACATACTTGGTGATTCAGTGAGTGTCTGACTGACTGTCATCTACATAATCTATTTCTGACCCCTGTTCGGTGACATCTAGGCCTGTCAAAAATCAAACTTGGTCTTGAAAAATGTTAATTAACTCACCATCTTACTTGGCCTAACCCTGCCGCCATTCTTGAATAAAAGTTTTATCACAGTAGCTCTGCTCCAGTCATCCGGCACCTTACCAATAGCCAGCAAAGAATTTAAAACTCCTGTCAAGGCCCCAGCAATCTCCTTCCTTGCTCTTCATATCAGCTAATTAAATGTCATGCCAGATAATAATTGAACAGCTAGTTGATTAAAGGTGTGCTCCTTTTTCTCCATGCAGCTGTGTTTTTAAAAAAAATTTCTAGCAATTTAAGCTCCATATCATTCTGAATTTTCTTATGATTGAATCCCCCACCAGTCTCCTGGTTTCAGCTTTTACCCCACTTCCTATGCTGCCAAGCCAGCTTGGCTACAGAGTCAGCTTTTGCTGCTTTCCCGTGGGGTATATCAGCCCTTCTCCAGCGTGGCGTATCTCTCTGAGAGGAGGAAGGTCAGTCGGGATGTCCTGCTTGTTTGTCCCTGCTGCTTCGTCTAGTGGTCACCTGGTAATACCAATGTATTCCTTGAAAGTGGCATCAAAGGTGGATAGGGTCATAAAGACAGCTGTAGGCACATTGGCCTTCATAAATCAAAGGTCCGAGTACGTGAGTTTGCATGTTTTGCTGAAGTTGGTGAGGTTTAATTTGGAGTGCTGTGTACAGCTCCAGTCACCTGCCTACAGGAAAGATACCAACAATTTACAAGGATGTTTCTGTGACATGAAGACCTGAGTTATAGAACTTGGTTGAATAGATTAGGACTTTATTCCCCGAAGCGTAGGAAAATGAGTGGAGTTTTGATGGAGGTGTAAAAATTATGAGGGGTATAGACAGGGAAAATGCAAGCAGGCTTTTTCCACTGAGGTTCAGTGAGACAAGAGCTAGAGGTCATGGGTTAAGGGTGAAAGGTGAAATGTTTAAGAGAAACATGAGGAAAAACCTCCTCAGACCGGGGGTTCCTAACTTGGGGTCTGTGGATCAGTTAACGGTAGGGGTCCATGGCATAGAAAAGGTTGGGCATCCCTGATTTAGAGGGTGCTGAGAGTGCGGCACGAGCTGCCAGCAGAAGTGGGCTGGATCTCAACATTTAAGAGAAGTTTTGATAGGTGCATGGGTGGGAGAGGTATGGAGGGCTGTGGTCCAGATGCAGGTCGATTGGACTGGGTTGAGTAAGGCCAGATGTTGCCGTGCAGTAGTGCTCTGTGACTTCGCACTCAGTGTGGATGGCCACCTCGCTAAATGTTCACTCCGCAATGTCCTCAGCACTGAGGATGCTCTGTGGTGGATCTATCTGCCATCCCAGCCGTGCAGTGCGGTTGATCAGGAACTGTAGCCACATATGCTCCTTCACACACTGTTCCACTGGAGGTGCCCTGCATCTCCTGCTATGGATTATCTCAGGTCTTGAGCCGGCCTTGTGGGGTACTTTGTGATATCAGAAGAAACCTGGACTGCTGCTGTTGTGGTCTACCTCCCCATTAACCATCTCACACTCTAATACCCGTGGCAGCACCATTCCTTAACAAAGTACTCACTTAGCAGGTGATTTCTGACTTCCCGTGCCCAGTGAAACATTGAAGCATGCAGTGAAATGCATCATCTGCATCAAATCCAATCAGTATTGCAGGCAGCCCGCAAATATCACCAGGCATCCAGTGCCAACATAGCCTGCCCGTGACTCACTAACCCTCACCGTATGTCTTTGGACTGTAGGAGGAAACCAAACACGGAGGGAATGTCCAAACTCTTACCAGGAGGTGGCAGGAATTGAACCCCGATTGGTGATTGCTGCCACTGTAAAGCTGAGGGGTGGATGGTGTAAAGGTTTGCATGGAAGCTGGAGTAAGTTTAGTCTAAAGTGGAAGATGTTGGCAGTCTAATGAAATGTCATTAGCAACTTTATAATCCTTACAAATAATTCTCACATTATTAGTTTGCAAAACAGAAAAGAAAACACTCACAGATAAGTGTTTGTTACTTTCGTACATCTCTGGTTTGGTCCTGCAGTGTCTAATTTTTCCTCTCAATCGACATACTGTTAAGTAATTGTGTGGAAAGGAAAGAGCTTTATTCAATTACATAGTTGAGTTACTCTAAAGTAATGAAGTCAACTGATGTGCAGTGTTTTGTTGATAAATAATTTCTCATAAGTTTCATGCCAAGCATGCAGTGCTGATAAATAATTAAATATGATGAAGCCAGAACGATACAGAGTAAAATTTGCCAGAAGCTTAAAGAACACTATCGCATGAGAAAATGAACTCTCATTTAATTCTCTGCTGTCCATCGTCACTCAATTATTATCTTGCAAGGCTTTTAATTTAGACGTTTGTATATTTTTTGGATTTTTTTATCGCAGCGTTTGCCATTAATGTTTAGCATACTGGAATTAGAGTAAGAGGCTGTGTTCAAAATCAATTCAAGTTTAATTATCATTCGGCCATACATGGATACAATCAAACGAAACAGCGTTCCTCTGGGGTCAAGGTGCAAAACTCAAAATAATGAGCAAAGAAAACATATTACCGTCAAAATAGTCGAAGACCCTAAGTGACATATTGATGGTACAGTTTCCTGGCAATGCACAGACAAAGGCAATCTAGCCTGTCATTTTACCGATCGAACATGGGAGGACAGCACCCAGCTGAGCATAGATGCCCCACTGCACTGCCTCCAGCGTCTCCTCACCTGATCTGCAGCAGTAGGCAAGCCCACGGCTTGGGGCCCAGTCCTAGCTACAAGCAAGGCTACGTGGCTCCCATATCATCTGTAACACCACCAAACTCAGGAAGCAGGCCTTTGCCATCCTACATTAACACTGTCCAGAAGGGCCTTGCAACCACAAGTGAAACGTTTAAGACAATCGCCCACGGTTATATAGTTATGTTTCTCAGTGAGGGTGAACCATAAGCTCCCTTGCATGCAAACAGGTCATCAGAGTGTTATTTTACCTATAAGTAGTTCAAATCTGTTAGCTAATTCAAAGATGTTTTCCTGCTTCATAATCAGCTTAGCACAAACTTGGAAGTAGCTTTAAGTGGTCAGTGGAGCAAAGTGGTACGGATGTATAATCAGTTTTGAAATCTTTTGCTATCCGTCTCACTGGAGTTCCGTAGCTAGAAATGGTATTCAGACACCTGCTTACCTGCACAGTGACTATGACATTATTGAATGGGGTACAGCAGGCAGAAGGCACTGCTGCAGCTATTTGTTCCTCTTGAGTTGACCCATTATTCTGAGTATTTGGCCAGCTGGGCTGAGGCTGAAAAGTTAAATTCTCTTAGAAGGGTGCAGCAGTGAAGAAACATTTCTGAATTTACCCAACAGCTATAAAAACACATAGCTGCCATTCAAGGCCGGGGGATACATGAGCAGTGTGTGGTTTTATTTTGTTTATTCCATTCACCAGGGAAAACCAGGAATGAGTAGTAATTCATCTGCCTTTTGATGGGCTGCAGGGTTTATACAGTTGTCTTCAATAATAATTAAGGTTACTTTTCTGGTCCGGCAGAAAACCAGAATGAAAACATGCCAAGGGCCTTCACAACATTCTGCTCGTTCTTCTATCATTTTAGCACAGAGCTGGCCGTCTTCAACTTGGCTTTCCTGCTGTGGTTCAGCTATAGCTCAGCAACAGCCCTCTTCCCTCTGAGTTAGTAGATTGTAAATTGAAGTCCCAGTTGAAAATACAAAATGTTTTCACCTAATCTTCTGGTGCTGTCTTGTTAGAAGTTTTGTAAAATCGATCGTGATACAGTTCTGGCTTCTGTCTGGAAGGAGTTTGTACATTCTCCCTGTGACCATGTGAATTTCCTCTGGTTGTGTCCTCATTCAAAAGACAAATGGATTAGGGTTAGTACGTTGTAGGCATGCTGTGTCGGAGCCAGGAACATGGCAGCAGTTTGTGGGCTGTCCCTGTCACGTCCTGGGATGTGTTGGTCATTGAAATACAATGCATTTCGCGATGTTTTGATGATTACCTATTCCCCATTCCATCTCCTGGGAGATGCCACACATGTACCGATGTGGTAGTAGAGCTTTGAAAATATATTTACAAAATGCAGACAATTCCTGGCTTCTTTTTCTTAAAGTCCTAAGTTAGGGATGAGGCTTTTATTAACTGGATATACATGGAGGAAAATTTACACTTTGTTCATGTTGTAATTTAGAAGCAGCTTAGCTGGAGTTGAAACAAGTTCCTGGCTGTTAGATCTGGAGACGGTGTTGGTATTGGTTTATTATTGTTACATGTACAAAGATACTGTGAAGAGTTTGTCTTGCCGATAGAGATCAAATTGTCACTCAGTGTATTGATGTAAAACAAGGTGAGAAAAGAACAATGCGGAATAAAGTTCAGGGCTAACAACCCCAACTGGTCAAACAAACTGTTACAGAAACAGCAGTGAAGAAAACCTACATGCAATGGTATTCTGGAGTCTCCATCCGGGACATACGTGGCTGAGGCTCATGAAAACCATGAGGAAGCTACTGGCATGCTGAAAGAAGCCCTGAGAACCACCGAGATGGCCAAGGACAGAGAGAGATGGAGGACCTCCATCGCTGCCCCAACTCCAGCAGATGTAACGTGCAGTGAGTCCGTCAGAATAAAGTGTAAAATCTACATAGAACGTGCAGTGCAGGTAAACTGGAAGGGTTCTTTAGAAGTCAAGAATGAAGTGAAAAGCTTACGGTTACAGCCATTTTGTTGGATGTTCGTGATAGTACAGGTCAGACAGAGTCAACCTGTACCAGCAAATAAGTCAGGTAAAAAACTTACGAAGGAACTTCAGCGCATGATTTCTTTTTGTATTGCAAACTGCTCTGAAGCAATTTACCTAAGGAATCTGTGAACACGTACTGATTCACACTTCCATCTTTGCAGACAAAGGAACTGCAGAGGCATAGAATCAAATATAATACAATTCACTGAAAGTTTCCATATAAACAGATGACTATAGAAACATACACTCATTGGCCACTTTATTAGGTACACCTGCTCATTAATGCAAATACCAGCCAATCAAGTAGCAGCAACTCAATGCATCAGTGCAGGCGTAGTCAAAAGGTTCAGATGTTGTTAAGAGAAAACATCAGAATAGGGAATAAATGTGATCTAAGTGATTGTTGGTACCAGACGAGGTGGTTTGAATATCTTAGGAACTGCTGATCACATGGGATTTTTATGCGCAACTGTCGCTAGAGTTTACAGAGAATGGTGCAAAAAAAAACAAATAAAAAATATTCAGTGAGCTGTAATTCTGTGAGCGAAAATGCCTTGTTAATGAAAGAGGTCAGAGGAAAATGGTCAGACTGGTTCAAGCTGACAGGAAAGTGACAGTAATTCTTTCAATATTTTTATTCTTTTCTGCATAAAGGAATACAGAGTACAAAAAGATATATATTGTAAGTCAAAAGAAAAAAAAGTATCAAATATATTGTATTAAAATACAGTTACAATCACAAAACCCTGTATTCATAAAAATT
Organism: Hypanus sabinus; assembly: GCF_030144855.1. Classification (NCBI taxonomy): domain Eukaryota; kingdom Metazoa; phylum Chordata; class Chondrichthyes; order Myliobatiformes; family Dasyatidae; genus Hypanus; species Hypanus sabinus. Next base: position 15,019,472 of record NC_082724.1, read on the forward strand.
AAATTAAATCATAATAATCTAAACCCACTACCAAAGTCAGAGCTGTTAGGAAAAGCAAGGAAAAAAGGAAAAAAAAACCCTTATCATATAATAAAATATATTATTAGTCACCATCTGTACTCTTACAATGAATCAAAGGTTTTGAAAATAACTCAAAAATGGTCCCCACAATGTATAAAAATCTTGGCTGGATTCAAAAACTGACGGATCTTCTCTAAATTTAAGCATGACGTAACATCCCGTAACCATTGAGCATGAGTAGGCGGAACATCATCCTTCCTTTTAAGCAAGAGCACCCTCCTAGCTATAAGAGAAGTAAAAGCCAAAATATGCAAATCAGGTGTCTCCAAAATAAAGTCTTTTCCTCCAACAATACCAAATAATGCGGTCAAAGGGTTAGGCTTAAAATTTACCTTGAAAAGTATGGAGAAAGTTTGGAATACTTCCTTCCAGTATCTTTCAAGGCAGGACACGACCAAGACATGTGAATTAATGAAGCTTCTCCATTATTACATCTATCACAGAAAGGAGATATATCCGAATAAAAACGAGATAGCTTATCTTTAGACATGTAAGCCCTATGAACCACCTTAAATTGTAAAAGGGAATGACGGGCACATAACGACGAAATGACAGTAACTCAAATAACACACATTGCAACAGAGGTGTGTAGAAGAGCATCTCTGAGGATTCACTTCAAGTTTGAACGATAATAAAAGCAACCATCTGGATGTTGATTCAATGTAACATTATTGTTCAGCACTGAAGCTGAATTGATGGCACTTCACCATAACACTGCACTAGCCTATTCTTTTGAAGTAAACTTAGAGAGATACAAGTTCCCTTTGTAAATCCAGAGGATTCCGGTTAGTGGGCCATGGGATAATCAGGGCAGCTGCTTATTTGGGACAACTCTTAAAGAGCAAAAACAAACTGAGAAAATAGCCGCGATTCCCTTCATTTATTTGGGACGCTATGCCACTTAATTGGGACGAGAGTCTGTTATCAAACAACTTCTAATTCTCGTCAGTGACATGCACTTGTGTGGCCATTAAATACTACACCGTGCTTAAAGTGAACAGTTCTTAAATAGCATCAGTTGCGTGTGTTTGTGTTCAAAGAGCAGTGATTTTTGTCACTGATAGTTGGCGAGAAATAAGCAGTAAGACAATTCAGAATTGTTTTGCTCACTGCGATTTCAAGCAGTCGGACTCGGAGATGCCAGTAATGGCTGGGAGTGAAAATGAAACGATTTCACAACTTCAGCAATTTAGGAACTACAAAGAATTTGAAATGATCGACAATTATCTTGAATGTTACAATGAAAATGAAGATCTGACAGATGCAGCCATTGAAATTATTGTATGTAGGCAGTCTGTTATCTGCACAACTGTCTGCACTGATTTTGTTCATTTATGGTCAATGAAAAGTACAAGGCAGCATACACTGGATGAACTCCTCCATCAATAACTATTAGGAACTAGTACATAATTTTTAGTACTGTGATGGCATTGACAGTATTCTAATTTATTCTGTATTTGACTTTAAACATATACAGTACTTTTTTACTCAGTTATCCATTGGTTTGTCTTTTTATATGTTTTTAACTATTTCCACAAAACTTCAGCTAATTGGGTCAAAATGTACTGGCCCTGATGTGTTCCAATTAACAAGAATTCACCTCATTAGATCGGTTATTTGGTCATTTGTTCGTTACAGGGAGTAGCCCTTTGAATTTGCTCTTATGTCCTGGTGGATTATTTCCAGCAGAGGAAATGAGAAACGTATGTTCAAATAGTACTACAAAATAACTGACGCTGTCGATAATTCTGCACTAGTTGGCACTTCGCTGTCAGTCTTCTGCACAGAAGCTATAAAAAACTCGTGGCTGGAAAGTTTTGCTGGAGTAGACAGATTTAGTTTTGAGGGTGGTTTGAGAGAAGTGGGACCTGATAACAGGGTAGCAGGGCATCTGGGTGAACAATGAATCAGCAATGCATTTTTCAGAAGAAGAGTAAATTGGAGCGTATAAAGCCAACATTAAATCGGGTGTAAAAATAAAAGGATGTATGGGGTAACTGGATTAACCGAAAAAGAAAATAATTTAGAAAACAAAATATAAAGATATAATATAATATATAGTATGTGGTGCTGTAAATGGACTTTGATAATAAAATTTACTTTGAACTTTTGAACTTTAGCTACATTTCCATTACATTTGCTGTATCTTTTTTGAAATTCAGCAACTGTCATAATAGTTGGTTATTCGAATGATCTCTGTATTTTCTAAACGTAGATGCCAATTGATCTAAAAGTCATTAAAATTAATAATTAATAACCTATTAGTTGGAGCAAAGCTGTCATAAAATGAATTGCAAGCCAGCAGTTTGTTATCTGAAACAGATTAATTGTGCTGCACTTGGATATTGTCATTGGGTTGTTGAACTTGGTAATCAATAGTCCAAAACCTGTTTATCATTTAATTAAGAGGTACATTTTATTTTATACAACATTGAGCAGTGTGACTTGATATATGGTGCCAGAAGGCAGTTTAATAAATTATATCAGTGTTCACTTTCTTGTTTAATCCCAATCAGTATTAAATATATTAACCATGATTACTAACTCATTGTAAACACTTCATTAAGAATATATAATCTATGTCTGCTGAAGAAGAACATTTTGCATAATCACAGGAGAGTCTAGGACCAGAGGGAACAGCCTCTGTATATAAGGACGTTGCTTTAGGACAGAGATGAGGAGGAATTTCTTTAGCTAGAAGGTGGTGAATCTGTGGAATTCATTGCCACAGGCAGCTGTGAAGGCCATGTCATTGGGTATATTTATAGAGCAGGTTGATATGTTCTTAGAGTCATAGAATCATTGAGGTACAGCACAGAAACAGACCCTTCAGCCCATCTAGTCCATGCCAAAACCACTTAAACTGCCTACTCCCATCAACCTGCACTGGGACCATAGCCCTCCATACTCCTACCATCCATGTACCTATCCAAAATTCTCTTAAACATTGTATCCAAGCTTGCATGCACCACTTGTGCTGGCAGTTCATTCCACACTCTCGTGACCCACTGAGTAAAGAAGTTAACCTCTCATGCTCCCCTTAAACTTCTCACCTTTCACCCTTAACCCACAACCTCTGGTTATAGGCCCACCCAACTTCAGTGGAAAAAGCCTGCCTACATTTACCCTATCTAAACCTCTCATAATTTTGTATACCTTGATCAAATCTCATCTCAATCTTTCTAATCTATTCAATCTTTCCTTATAATTCAGGTCCTCTGGATCCAGCAACATCTTTGTGAATTTTCTCTTTCATCCTTGTTCACAGCTTTGCTGTATTAAGTGACCAAAACTACACACAACACTCCTAACAAGGGCTCAGCAATGTCTCACCAACATAAAATACCATCTCCTGTACTCAATACCTTGACTTATGAAGGCCAATGTGGCAAAAGCTTTCTTTAGGACCCTATCTACCCATGATGCCACTTTCAATGAATTATGGATCTGTTTTCCCATATTTGTTCTACCATATTCCTCAGTACCCTACAGTTCACTGCATAAGACCTACCCTGGCTGGTCCAACTGAAGTGCAGAACCCTGAACTTGTCTGCATCAAATTCCATTTGCCATCTTTTTCCAGCCATTTTTCCAGCTGATGCAGATCCCTCTACAAGCCATGACAGCCTTCCTCACTGTGGACAAATGTCACACTCCTAACCTTGGTGACATTTGCAAATTTGCTGATCCAGTTAACGACATTATCATTTAGATCATAGATACAGTTGACAAACAGCGATGGACCCAGCATGTGGAGAGAATTTTCCTATAGTGGGTGAGTTTAGGACCAGAGGGTAGAGCCTCAGAATAGAAGGACAGAGATGAGGAGGCATTTCTTTAGCCAGAGGATAGTGAATCTGTGGAATTCTTTAACACAATTCTGAAAAAATTGTCACAAACTTGTCAACATTTTAGGCCCCTTATCTCAGAGAGGACGTATTATGATTGGAGCGAGTCTAGAGGAGGTTCACAAGGAAAATTCTGTGAATGAAGGGGTTAATATATGAGCAAACACGAGGAAATCTGCAGATGCTGGAAATTCAAACAACAACACACACAAAATGCTGGTGGAACACAGCAGGCCAGGCAGCATCTATAGGGAGAAGCGATGTCGACGTTTCGGGCTGAGACCCTTCGTCAGGACTAACCGAAAGGAAAGATAGTAAGACTATGCTGCCTAGCCTGCTGTGTTCTACCAGCATTTTGTGTGTGTTGTTGTTAATATATGAGGAGCATTTGGCAGCTTTGGGCCTGTACTCACTGGAATTTAGAAGAGTGTGTGAGGATCTAATTGAAACCTACTGAATGTTGAAAGAACTAGATAAGCTGAACGTGGAGAAGATGTTTCCTCTAGTGAGTGTATCCAGAACTAGAGAGCACAACCTCAAATTTAATGGGTGACCTTTTAGAACAGAAGTAAGGAGGAATTTTTTTTCTGGCCGAAGACTGGCAAATCTGTGGAATGCTCTGCCATGGACTGTTGTTGAGTGCAAGTCCGTGGGTATATTTAAAGTGGAATTTGACAGATTCCTGATTGGTTGAGCATGAAAGGATATGGTGAGGGGGCAGATGTATGGGGTTGAATGGGATCCGGGATCAGCCATGATGAAAGTGTGGAGCAGGCTTGATGGGCTGAATGGTCTAATTCTGCTTCTATATCTTATGGTCTAATGGACACAGGCAGCTGAGGAAGCCAGGCCATTGGGTATATTTAGGGCAGAGGTTGATAGGTACCTTATAAGTTAGAATATGAAAGGTTACAGGGAGAAAGCAGGTGAACGGGTTTGAGAGGGAAATGGATCAGCCATGATAAAATGGCACAGCAGACTCATTTGGATGAATGGCCTAATTCTGCTCCTACGTTTTATGGTCTTAATATCAAATGCAGAAATCCAAGACTTGCTGACGATTGTACCTGACTGACCACGAGACTCAGGAGACTGCAGATGCTGGGACCTGAAGCAACGCCCATTGAGCTGGAGGAAATGGGCAGATCGTGCAGTATTTGTCCTGGTGCAGGGTCTCGACTCCAAGCTGCAACAATTTCTTTCCTCCCCACATGACCCGCTAAAGTCCTTCCACACATTGTTTGATGAGCCAGGCTGTTCTACTGCTGGACTCACCATTGAGTTCAGTGATGGAGCAATGATTACTTGAAGGGATGGTGGGGGGGAAACCCTGGCACATCTTGCCCCCATCTTTCACCTTCAGGGCAGGCAGAAATGGCATAATCATGAAGTCTCCATTAGTTTGAATGGTGTTGCCAGTTCTGTGGAAAAGGTTTAGTAGGTACATATAAGTGTGTTATCTATATTTAAGCATGTTATTATCCATTTTACTTTCTTTACTTACTTTCAATTAATTAAATCTAAGAGCTTTCAAGTCTATCAGAGATACGTTAAAACATCTGTGACAAACAGCAAGCTGTTGAAGGCTGTCAGGACCTTTTTTGGGCATTAGGATCTACAAACTGAGGCCCACTCAGAGTAGAGAGCTCACTCTACCTAAAGGGGCACCTGTCAAGTGTAGACAGTTCAATTGTTCATCCTACTCAGGCAGAGAGTAATGGGGACTCAAGATCTTTATTTTTTAATTGATACACAGCATTGAGAAGGCCCCTTCCGGGCCTTCGAGCTGTGCTGCCCAGTGATCCTACAATTTAATCCTAGCCTAATTACGGGGCAATTTACAATGGTCAATTAACCTGTCAATAGGTACGTCCTTGGGACGTGGGAGGAAACCCATATGGAAATGGGGAGAACGTACAAACTCCTTACAGGCAGCGGGTGGAATTGAACCCGGGTCCCCGGGACTGTAAAGCGTTGTGCTAACCACTGCACTACTGTGCCAAGAGCCTGGCCCAGAGTGTCGGTCTGTTTTGCTCCTTCTGGACAGTGGTGCAAGTGCACAGAGCTCACGTGTTGTACCTTCTGTTTCTAGGTGGTGTATGTAACCGCGACATTCCCATATCTGATGCTGCTGGTTTTGTTGATTCGGGGAGTGACCCTTCCTGGAGCTGCAGAGGGAATAAAGTTTTACCTTTATCCCGACATCTCACGTCTCTCAGATCCTCAGGTAGGACAGACAAGCTCGAACATTATTTGTCAGTTCCCACTTTCGATCTTCAAGTAATGAACAGAAGATATTATAGCCCTATTATTAGGTTTGAGAACTGATGAAACAAATATCGTAAGTAATGTTTACTGAATGCACAATAAAATCAAAATGACAGGCAATTAATCATTTTTTTACAGGGTTATCGTTATTAGCACTGAAAGCCTAGCCACAGAGGAGCATAATTCTGTATAATTTTTATAAATTGTTCATAATAAGTTCCTGACAAGTGAATCCATTAATTCTCATTAAGATTCTTGCTCAGTTAGGAATTTTCTCTGACAGGGTTCTTTTGTTACTCTTGACTGTGACTAGCTATTCTGTTATGATTCTTGGAGATGTAAGTATTTTGTCCTTGTTGATGGTTTTAATTGAGTCTTAATTAGTTCGTTCCTTCATTATGTGCTGTGTCATGTGACATGGGTGATCACGGTTTTTCCATAACCATGATAGATCTTGGCAGATTTTTCTACAGAAGTGATTTGCCATTGCCTTCTTCTGGGCAGTGTCTTCAGAAGCTGGGTGACCCCCAGCCATTATCAATACTCTTCAGAGGTTGTCTGCCTGACGTCAGTGGTCGCATTTCCAGCACTTATGATATGCATGACCATCCACCACCTGCCCCCGTGGCTCCATGTGACCCTGATCGGGTGGGGGGGGGGGCGTTGCTAAGTAGGTGCTACTCCTTCCTCAAGGATGACCTGCAGGTAAGTGGAGGGAAGGAGCACTTTACACCTCCTTTGGTAGAGACATAACTCCACCCTATCACCTACTTAATTAGTAGGTTATTTAAATGGAAGAACCAGAGAGCCACTGGCAGGTAAAGTCTGTGCTTTGGCTCAGTGCAGGTTGTAGCCTGGTCAAAGACAAAGTACAATCTGATGAAATAATCCAACAAACTAAAGAAACAATTGTTCATAAATGGGCATTTAATGGTTCAAGTTCAAATTTATTGTTATTCAACCATATACACGTATACCACCAAACGAAACAATGTTCCTCCGGACCAAGGTGTACAACACAGTACATATAAGTCATACGTAGCACATAAGGTAATATTACCACAAACAACAAATAATGTGCAATTATGACACAAGTTAAAAAGTAAACAGTATGACATGCTGAGATCTGGGTGGTGGGAGCGCGTTAGACTCGTGGCACGAGGGATGAAGCTGTTTCCTGTTCTAAGATTCCTTGTGCCTAATGCTACGGTACCTCCTACCTGATGGTAGGGGGCTCAGAGAGATTGCTGGACAGATGGGAGGGATCACAGATAAAAGTATGGACTCTGTAAATGCAGCACTTGAAAAATATGTCAGATGGGAGGAAGAGATACCCCAGTGGTCCCCTCAGAAGTCCTCACAATGCTTTGCAGGGCCTTGCGAATCCCTTTCTCGACGGTGACACAGCCGGTCAGGACACTCTCAGTGGTTCTCCTGTAAAAGTGGCTAGAATGGGGGGGGTTGGGGATGAGGCTTTGCTCAGCTCAATCTGTTCAGGAAGTGGAAACGCTTCTGTGGCCTCTTGACTGAAGAGATGGTGTTGAAGGACTAGATGAAATTGTCTGCTATGTACACTGCCAGAAACTTGGCGCTCCTAACTGTTCCCACATTGGAGCCGTGTATGTGCAGAGCAGAGTGGTCGGCCTGTGTCTTCCTAAAGTCTACACTCATGTCCTTAGTCTTGTTCATGTTGAGACTCAAGTTGTTGTCCTCGCACCACTCTACCAGACGCTCTGCTTCCTCTTTACACCATCTCATTGGCATTATTGATGAGGCCAACCACTGTAGTATCATCAGTGAATTTGATGTTCCGGTTTGAACTGGGTCTAGCAGTACGGTCATACCTCAGCAGCGGGCTGAGCACGCAGCCCTGGGGAGTGGGGTGGAGGGCGCCTGTGCTCAGTGTGATGGAGCTGGAGATATCGCTGCCACCACAGACTGACAGTGGTCTTTCTGTCAAGAAGTCCACGATCCAGTTACAGCAAGAGGTGTTGAGATCTGACAGGGACAGTTTAACCACCAGCTTCTGAAGGGTGATCCTCTTGTCTAAGACATGTTTTTACCAAATGAATTAACATAGAAACATAGAAAATAGGTGCAGGAGTAGGCCATTCGGCCCTTCGAGCCTGCACCGCCATTCAGTATGATCATGGCTGATCATCCAACTCAGAACCCTGTACTTGCCTTCTCTCCATACCCCCGATCCCTTTAGCCACAAGGGCCGTATCGAACTTCCACTTAAATATAGCCAATGAACTGGCCTCAACTGTTTCCTGTGGCAGAGAATTCCATAGATTCACCACTCTCTGTGTGAAGAAGATTTTCCTCATCTCGGTCCTAAAAGGCTTCTCCTTTATCCTTAAACAGTGACCCCCTTGTTCTGGACTTCCCCACCATCAGAAACAATCTTCCTGCATCTAGCCTGTCCAATCCCTTTTGAATTTTATATGTTTCAATAAGATCCCCCCCCTCAATCTTCTAAATTAATTCATTCCTTAATTCATTAATTCATTCTTGATGATGCTAGTTAATAATTGTAATTCCTTGGGTAACTTTGGTGGAATACATCTTTATGTTTCAACTTTGCTTGATTTGCAGGTTCCTTTCTATTGGTATTTTTACTAGAATTGGTTTATTATTGTCACGTCTACCAAGATACAGCGAAAAGCTTGCCATGCAGATCAAATCATTACACAGCGTATTGAGGTAGAACAAGGTAAAACAATGCAAAATGAAGTGTAAAATGACAAACAAAGTGCAATGCAGATAAACAATAAAATGTAAAAGATTATAATGAGGTAGATATGAGATCAAGATCCATTTTATTGTGCAAGAGACTCTCTTGACCAATAATAGCCATATGAAGATTGGATAATCTTTTGCCAGGTCTCTCTTGCTGTCATATAGAAAAGCATGTGGCTTATCATCTGAAATTCCCTTCTTTTTGTGGTGATTTCTGATTTCTTTTTGGTGGCATCGCTTGTCAGCAGAGTCAAGGTCAGGAGCTGAGGGCCACTGTTACTGTAGGTCAGTCAGCGTTGTGCAGAGGGTTAATTGAAAATAAATCTGGACAGGAAGCAAATGCTTTCTCAAACTGTGCCTACTGGAAGTGACCAATGGGCTGGTTGTCTATTCTGCCTGTGGACCTTGGGTTAGTCTTCAAACATTAAAACAAGACTTCAGACTTCTTTTTAATGAGTCCATTTTAAACTGCAGACAACTGGGTCTCCCAAGGATTTGGCAGCTAAAACCATGAGGTAAAAATATTCATCTATTTGCTGATACATTAGCAGAGTGGCCCCAGCGGGTTTCTCAGCCCCCCGCTGATCTCTCTACTCCCTTCCCCCAGAACAAATACTCAGCTTTATACCCCTGCTTAGTGAGAGATTTCCTAGATGAGCCATTGGTACCTCACCCATCTATCCCTTCTTCATGCCCACCCTTGCACCACAACTGACACAGAAGTTGATAGATTCTTGATTAGTCAGGGCAGGAAGGGTTGCTGGGAGAAGACTGGAGATTGGGACTGAGGGGAAAAATGAACCAGACATGATGAAATGGCACAGCAGAATAGATGGGCCAAATGGCCTTATGCTGCTCCCTACAAATCCTGATAACATCCACAACATCTCTTACTCCTACCTATCTGCTGTCATGGGCTTCAGGCTTTTGTTAAAACAAGCTACTGTTCACATTTCTGGGCCATTTTCTCTGCCTGTTATTAATTTGCAGGCAGGAAGACTTAGTTTTCATAAAGTCTCTATGACTTACTTCAAAGAGCCTTTAAACAACAAACTGTGTTATTCATTCAGCGTATTTATTGTTATATAGTGTGTAAATATGTGCAAAATTCAGATATTGAGACGAGTGTCTTCAGGAGACCTCTAAGCCACAGTTCGTATAGCTGGAGGAAATGAAAACACTTGCAAAGGACGAATGGCAAAAGTTTAAGATTGTAGTACTCCAACACGGTCACTAAGGTTCAAAGATTCAAAGTACATGTATTATCAAAGTATATATCCAGTATGCAGTTCTGAAATTCATCTTCTCCACAGACAGTCATGAAATAAAGAACCATTTAACTAACCCATTTGAAAAAACATCAAACATCAAACCACCCCCCCCCAAAAAAAATTGTGCAAATGGCAAAAAAAAACTATGGAAAAGACAGAATATAAAAGACAAAATCAAAAGGCATATTTCAGTGCAGTTCGGCTCAGTGTTCATTATCCGCAGACTGTCCCGATTCAAATGTCGCCTAATAGTTGTAATGAAAAAGGAGAGAACAGAACAGTAAACAGAAACAAGAACACATCATAAAAACTCGATGTTAAAAACCGAATTAGACACCAAATCTACAGTCTGCGTCAATCAAACTTTGCTCCAGCACCATCCACCGACAGCATCGAGGGAGGGTGAGATATTCAGGTATTATTATTCTGAAGAGAGAGGTTACTCAGATACAAGGACCTTGCCTCAGGAGCATTGAGTGAGGAGAGCGAGAGACTGCCACATGCTGACACTTCCCTCTGGCAGTAGCGAGCAAGAGGCTAGTAGAAGACACTGAACACTCGCTCACCTAAAGTAACAGTCTCAATGGTTTCAATCTTCCTCAAAGATTGAAACGGCAAGATTAGCCAGAGATGGTGTCGATTGTGGGTTCACGCCCCGTCTCGTGGCCTTCTGACCTCCATGTCACATACCTCGTTCACAGCCTCATGGTGCCCTCTCGGAGACAGCAAAGTGCCATTAACCCGAAATCAAAACTGCCAGAATGTAGATTACAGTAGCAGAGCCATATCTGAAATAAAAAAGATGTCAAAGAAGTGAAGAGATTTGCTTCATGAACCATCTTGTGGAAGTCGCCTTTGATCGTGCAGTTCACTGGTGCCATTAGCTGTGGAAAGAGGAGGGCAGCACGAATACCTGAGAAACCGGAGTGTAGTAGATGGTGACTTACACTGAGACCAGTGATAGACATGAACCTTTGAAAGCATTGTAGTGGACTGCATTGAAATGGGCAAGTTATCAGCAAGCCACTGCATGAGAAAAACAAATTAAGAAGCAGTTAGTTAAAGATCCTACTATATGTCTGTGCAAGAGTGATCTTCCATTTTCCGGTAGCATAGCTGTTCCCTAAGTAGTCCTCCCCGTGGAACGCGTGAGTTTTCACCGCCTCCTTCGGTTTCCCTCCAAATTCCGAAGGTGCACACACAACACACGCAGGATGCTGGAACCCAGAAAGTCAGGCAGTATCTATGGAGGGGAATAAACAGTCAGTATTTTGAGCCAAGACCCTTCATTGCGACTGCACAAGTGTTCTGGCAGGAAGCTCTGCTGGGCTAGCACCAATTTCACGTTAGCGGATGCAACAACGTGTAGAATTAGTTTATACAGTTTACACATGCAGCATATATAGTCAGGGCACCCAAGAGCTTTGCACAGTACTATATTTGTCAATGTGGAGTGGAGAGTGAGCTTGAAAATCCGGCGGGAGCAAAGGATGTCGGGAATTTCGAGGGTGGAGCGCCACACGGGAGAGGTGTGAGGCAGGTGCCAGGGTCTGAGGGTGGCATGGGTGCAGGAACACCCAGCCCCGAAACACCAGGCAAGGTCATTTTATTCTAAACAATTTGCTCATTGACCATTACAGAATGTCACTCTGGTGCTCCCACTCCCATCCTTCGTCCTTCGTGTTTTTCCAATCACGATTCCCCTCTGTGTGCCCCCTTCCCGCTCTCAGTCCACAACAGAGACCCATATCAGAATCAGATTTATCATCAGATATATCATGAAATTTGTTTTTTAGTTGCAGTATTACAGTGTAATACATTACATGATTTCAGTGCAGAGCAAAAGTCTTAGCCAGGCACCCTCGCTGTATACAGTACGGTGCAAAAGTCTTAGACCCATACAGTAGATGTAGCAAGACTGCCAAAGAATTTGCACAGTACAGTTTGAGAAAGTCAGCATTCATTGTTCTCCTGGCTTGACCTCAGAAAGACAGTTGTTACTTTTCTCTAACTACTGAAGTCCTTTTAATCAAAAAACTTGAGTGTTGTTAACTTCCAGTTAGTCCTAACAATGATGGAGGAAGAGTGATTTGTTTCTTAATCTAAGCACATGCCTTGGAGTGGACGTACAGATGGTGTCCTTACTGCATCTCTCCTTGTTTGTGGAAATCACAATGGTAGGAGATGCAGTTAAGTAGCCTTGACAAATTGTTGCATTGCATTTTGTTACTGATGCACAATGCAGCCAAGGGATACCAGAAAAGAATGATCATTTTAAAGTGGTGAAGTAAGGGCTCATCAAACTGTTTTGTCCTGGATGATGTCAAGTTTCTTTGAGTGTTTCTGCTCATCCAGTAGAGAGTTTTCTATTGCGTTCCTATTTTGTGAGACTGTGTCAGATCCGTCTAGTTCAGGTGGACTTCAAACCCTGTGCAAGGTTGGTGTGGCTGGCCTCTTGCTGTTTGACATTGCATGGAGACTTCCCAGCATCTATGATCCTGTGACTTCTTCATTCTGGGTCCTTGGAAAAGATGGTCATAGCTGTTTACACTCAGTGCTTTCCACTCATGGTGAGCGGACTATATGTGAAGGCATCACAAATTTGAAAGTGAAACACAAATTTGAACTATGAACTGTAAGTATACACAGTAATTTACCGCCAACATTCTATTCTGACAGTAACAACATGCTCAGAATTAAGATTTGGTCTAAATGTTTGGCTCAATCATGTTGAATAAATTTAAATTTAATGAAGACATTTCTTGCTACTGTCAGAATGATTTACCACAGTATAGTCATGCTTAGCGTCTCTACAAAACATGAACGTAGCCTTTTTCTCTGTACTATGCCACAGCTGAGTCCTTTGGTCAATAAATTGTTTTCTGTTTATTCATTATATTATTTAATGCACAAGACAGGTTTATTTTCATTACATCATGAGGTAAACCATCTGGTTTTGTCCCAAACTATAATTATGTTTGCTCTATGTTGATCTCACCTTGAGAGAGTAACTGAGATTGAAAACAGTTGTGAGGAGTATTAGACCATGTCGGGAATCAATCTCTTCTAAATTTAAAATGATATACCTTTCAGATGAAGACAGTTAAGAAAGAAGATCATCCATATTTGGACATCTTTGGAAAGGGATAAGTGGGCTTGTGTTTATCCACTTATAATTTCCACTTAGTACTTGGGTATATTTAAAGTGGAGGTTAAGTTCTTGATGATTAAGTGGTCAAAATTTGTGGGGAGAAGATAGGAGAATGGGGTTGCTGTTGTAGGAAAGCAGCATGCATCAGCAAAGACCCTCACCACCCAGACCATGCTCTTTTCTCGCTGCTGCCATCAGGTAGAAGGCACAGGTGCCTCAGGACTCACACCATCAGATTCAGGAACAGTTACTGACCCTCAACAATCAGGCTCTGGAAGAAAAAGAGGATAACTACACTCACCTATTGAGACATTCCCACAACCAATGATCTCACTTTAAGGACTCTTTATCTTGTTATTCCATGGTCTTGTTTTATTTTGTTATTTATTTATATTTGCATTTGTGCAGCTTGTTGTCTTCTATGCTCTTGCTCTTTCATTGATCCTGTTATAGTTACTATTCTATAGATTTGCTGAGTATGCCCGCAGAAAAGTGAATCTCAGGGTTGTATGTGGTGACATGTATGTACTCCGATAATAAAATTTACTTTGAACTTTGAATTTGAAATCAGCGACTTGATTGGCCAAATAGCTTATTTCTGCTCTTATGGTCTTATCCTACAGCACTTGACAAAAAGAAACTGCATAATTTCTTTTATTACTGATAGTGATATAAAATAAGTTGCTGCTTTAAGTCAGGCATCCTGACTTGGCAAAAGATTTAGCAATACTCTGGTCTAGTTTAACAGGTTCTGATCTGCGGGGCTCACTGAGTTCCTTTGGCAGATTGTTGCTCTCGACCCCAGCATCTGTGGTTATTTGTGGCTTCTAAAAGACTTTGGACACAGAGTTTCAAGTGGCAGAAGTGAAATGAGATATCAGCGGGGTCCAGAGAGTTTTCAGTCAATTGGTGTAAATTCCCTTGGCCTGTCTGTAACAATACCCTGTCGTGATACTTGGCATTGGTGCAGAAGCGATCTGGTTTATATGATGTTGTTGCTGGAGTGAGCTCCCTCTCCTGTGCTGGTGAGAGTGAGCCTGCCTGAGATAGCAAAGTGCTGAGTGTGGACTGTAGGTCAGGGTCTCTTTAGCAGCTTTTGCTACTACTTGCATGGCGGGGAGGGGGAGGCGCCAATACTTCTGCCGCTGCTTGTGCATGGGGGAGGGGCTTGGGATTCTGATGTTTCTATCATTCGTTCTTTGGGGATGTCTGCGAAGAGTAAGTATTTCAGGTTGTAAACTGATATTCTCTGGCGTTAATTTGAACCATTTGAACTATTTGTGAACATTCCTTTTGTACACCAACCACAGCTGTCATTCAAGTTACAGGAACTGCACTCCTAACATGGTTATAGTTCAAATATTAGCTGCAAAGTGCATTTGGTGGCCTCAGATTAATGACACAAGGCCACACGTAAACAGCTGCAAAAAGCTTGTGTCACACAGAAATATCCCTCTGTTGTTCAACTCCATACTTGGAACTGGACATGAAAACTATGGCAAAGTTCAACTCAGTTTAAAGATAGACTGATATATCCTGCTGTTATTGATCATTCTTTTTGATGTTTGCCCCGTTCTCAGTTTCAGTTGCAAAACCCATAGGGATCAAAGGTCTTCTGGCTGAAAATTTTGGCTAGGTTATTGCCTTAACTATGATGGGATCTTCCTGAAAGTCATCAGCAGGGACATCTTAAGAATGAAATTGGCTGCTTGCCTACATAAAGAAATGATCACATCCTTTGCTTACAACTGAAGGACAGTGTAAAGATTGATTTATAATTCTGTGTCAAATGAACGCCATAGGTACGGTGTAGCTACGTAACCTATGCCCTACCCTACGCCAGAGCCAGACGCACACCTCTCCAAAAATGTAACTGCACATTGCGGCAACGCAGACAGCAACAACTGTGATTGGTCCACTTGGTAGCATCGCAGTTCCTCCTGTCTGTAGGCATGCTGTGCGTACACTGATGCGAAATAAATGGTTGGAGACGATGAACTGAATCGTCAAATCTACCTGCCGACATCTGAAAATATTTTAAATGAATTTCCTTGTACATGTCTCTCAGTGGCCGGACAAGCACAGAAAATTCACCCTCCTCCTGCCTCAATCCATTCAATGGTCGTACATACTATCTCCTCCAATGTTTTCTCTCTTTTCTGCGTTGCAGTAATTTCAATAAAAGTAACCCTTGTTCAATATTTATTAGCTCCAACTCCAACATGATGTGCTCATATGAGGAAATCTACAGATGCTGGAAATTCAGGCAACACACACAAAATGCTGGTGGAACGCAGCAGGCCAGGCAGCATCTATAGGAAGAAGCACTGTCGACATTTTGGGCCGAGACCCTTCGTCAGGACACAACGTCCTGAAACGTCGACAGTGCTTCTTCCTATAGATGCTGCCTGGCCTGCTGCGTTCCACCAGCATTTTATGATGTGCTCAGTCGCCATAGTTTGAAGTACATGAAGAAACTCTACACAGTGGCCTAGAAACCCCACCGCCAACTAGCGTTTTGGCGGTGAATTGCAGAGCGACGCAGACACACCAACGCACAGGTATAAATGCTCACAACGGTGCAGGCCACTTATGAAGGCTTCGGCGTAGGCTACTACACAGAAGTATTATTCAGCCTTAACGTTCTTAACGCTAAGTGGTGCTAAATACTTGAAACTGCCCTTCGCTGCACTGCAGGCCTGCTCTGAACTTTGTGACGTTTACTTCGCTATGTGCTGAACTGAGGCGGAGGCTGTGGCCTGTGCCAGCTGCTCCAGGCTTCGTGTCTGAGGACTCACTTTCATTCCAAATACTATATGATTGCTTTTATTGTTTCTCTCTCTGTACAGTGGGTGCTTGTTGGGTTTTTATATGGGTTCTTTTGCGTTTTTTTGTTTCATAGCTGCCTCAAGGTTGTATAATGTATACATACTTTGATAAATTAATTTACTTTAAACTTTATACTAAAGCCTTCTGAATAATTATTGAAGAACTTAGTTATGAATGAATTTCCATTTTAACTCACTAAATAACAAGGAATAGAAGCAAACTGTGGAAAGTGCTGGACATGCTGGGGAATGGATGAGGAATTGGGCTGTTGGAATTTTTTCAGAATTTTTTGGCCCCAGTGATCAAGAATCCTAAGAAGAGTGTAAAATTGTAATTTTGTTTAAACAAGAATTAATTATGATTAAGAGATTTTATTTTTCACTCCGGAAAAATGTAATGTAATTTGTAGACAAAGAACAGGGAAAACGTGTCCTGTTTAAAAATGACATTGCATAACTATTACACAACAGTTTTTAAAAATGTTTTTACAAATGTGTTTGGGGGTATGGTTAGTTCAGCACATCTGTACAAAGCAATTACACAGGCAGAGTGGAGATCATGTAATAGCTAACCACTACAGTAGGAAGCAACAGCTGTAGGCAGAAACAATCAAGAGAACTTGTTTCACAAGAAACTGGAATGCTGAAAACCTTGAACAATGCACTAAAAACATTCACATTCCATCCTGGGAGTGTCCAACCTGAAAACGTAGACTTCGATTTCACTGACTTCCAGTAGCCACCCATCCAGTAACCAGCCTTTCTCCATTCCCTCCACCATCTTCTCCATCTTTCATTAACCCACACATTCCTCTCCCCACCTCCTTCCCTTTATTCCATGGCCCACTGTCCTCCCCTATCAGATTCTATCTTCTTCAACCCTCTATCACTTCCACCTATCACCTCCCAGCTTCTTACACCATTCCACTCTCCTACCTCCCCCCACCTGCCAATCACTCCTTCACCTGTCATCCACCACCTCTCCTGTCCTTTTTGTAATGGCTATATCCTCTCTTTAATCCCAATGCTGCTGAAAGGTCTCAACCTGAAGTATTGAAGGTCTATGTCCATCCATAGATGTTGCCTGACCCACTGAGTTCCACCAAGTTTTTATGTATTGCAACAGAATAGGTTTATTCATCAGTTAATGTTCTTAAACAAGAAACACTCCATTCAATAATATGTTTTGACATGGTGAAGGCATGAAATAACAGCCGTACGAGGAAGTATTACTTGGAAAACCATTAGAGCATAGTCCATAGGAACAGAATTAGACTATTTGGCACATTGAGTATGTTCCACCATTCCATCATGGCTGATTTATCATTTTTTTCCAAACCCATTCTTTTGCCTTCTTCCCGTAACTTTTGACGCCTTTATTAATTAAGAACCTCTGTTTTAAATAAACTCAGTGACTTGTCCTCAGCAGCTGTCTGTGGCAATTAATTTCACAGATCCATCATCCTCTGACTAAAGAAATTCCTCCTCATCTCTGTTCTACCCTTCTATTCTGAGTCTGTGTCCTCTGATCCTAGCCTCCTCAACTATAGGGAATAACCTCTCCACGTCCAATCTATCCGGGCCTTTCAATGAGATTCCCCCCACCCCATTCTTCTAAAGCCCAGTGGGTACAGTCCCAAAGCTACAAGGTGGTCCACATACATTAACCCATTAAAGCTGTGATGCACCATCAATAATTCTTTGAGATGTGAGGCGAGATATCGGCTTTTATTGACTGGAAGAAAGAACAAGCAGCAATTGACCACCATGCTACATCCTGGAGACTGAGAGGCAGGGCTCAGGCCCTAATTGCCCTTATACCGGGGTCTGTGGGAAGAGCCACAGGAGCAGTCAGCGGGGGGGGGGGGGGGGGGGGGAGGGGGCATGTCCAGACAGGTACATGTAGTTCACCACAAGCTGAACAAAGTGCTTGAAGTTGAAGCACTAGATAGTTCATTGCACATTCAGAGGAGATTAAATATGTACTGGAAACTAAGGAAGGAACAAAAGAAAAAGCAGGCACTTGGGCCATGACTTCCATTATTGCTTTTAAAAGCAATTCATTTTAAAAGTGCTTGAAGCACTCTGACATGACAACATAACATAATTATCCAGGGTTAGAAGAAAGGGGAAGGCAACAGCAACTTAGAGCATGAGTAGGCTCAATTGACACTCTGGGTGGCATCTTGGGGGAGCCAGTTGTCCATTAGTACTTTTTTTTAGTGTAAGAATTCAGAGAAATTGAATATTGGATTCTCAAGAAATTTTGTTTATACGACCCAAAAAGAAAACTGCATTACCATTGAGTGGGCTAAAGCTTTGATATCCTACAAATCAATCTAGATTGTCTAATAGTATTCAGAAGCAGAGAATCTTTTGCCTCTGACCTCCTTAGAAATAGCCATCCTCTCAAATTCAGAATCAGGTTTGACAAGCAACTCCTCCAAATTACTATTTTCCTCACATTTCAGTTGTAGGAAGCATATTAATAATTAACGATGGAAAATAATAACAGCATTTAGCAGAAAAAATATTGCTGTTTGTAGAAGAGGGAATCATTTTGTTGTAATTAAAGTGTCAGAAACTGGAGGCTGGAAGCAATGCTGATAATGCTTGGTTTGGATTAATTCTGACACTTTAATTACATTTTCACTAATAGCGATGTTTGGATATGGCCAATTTTGCTTCTCTGTGTGACGTAGGCTGTATGCTCCCAGTAGATGAAGTTGGTTTGAGGCTTCATCAATAATTGCATTCGTCTTGTTGTTTTGTTCCTTTGGGTTAAGGTACGACTTTTTGCTCAAGCATCTTGGGTTGGGGAGAGAAAATAGTCACCTTGGCTTCCAACTTGTAACCACCTATGCTTACCACAAGCTAGAGAAAATCTGCAGATGCTGAAAATCAAAGCAGTACACACAAAACTCTGGAGGAACTCAACAGACTAGGCAGCGTCTATGGAAACGAGTAAACAGTTGACGTTTTGGGCCAAGAACCTTCACCAGGACTGGGAAAAAAGGGGAAAAAAGGATGAGAAGGTGGAGTAAGAAGGTGGGGGAAGGGGAGGAAGAATTACATGGTTGTAGATGGTAGGTGAAACTGAGAGACGGGGAGGGGTGAAGTAGAGAGCTGGGAAGTCGATTGGCGAAAGAGATAACGGCTGGAGAAGGGGAAACCTGATAGGATTGAAGGCCATGGAAGAATAGGAAGGGAGAAGAGCATCAGAGGGAGGTGATAGGTGACAAGTCAGCCACTGAGAAGTTAAAAAGAACAGAATAGAGTTGCAGTCACCAGCTGCAAAGATGGAAGCTGTAGAGTCCCTCTGGAATCATTATGAAAGATTGTTAGAATGTTATGGGAAATACAGAGAAGAAGGACAGAGACTAATTAAATGCGGTCTTCGATATCTTGAAGTCCAGAATACCAAGGCCTCTCCTGGAATGAGGTGTGTGTGTCACAACTTAGCAAAGTTTGTGCAGATGTATGTTATGTTTATCCAGATGATTACTGGGGGCAGGATGTTCTTCCTTGTTCCCACTTGCTCACGTCCCTGTCCTGGTGATAGAAATGCACGTAAATACAGTTTTGTGCAGAAGTCTTAGGCCCCCATATTGTATGTATAGCTAGGACACTGATTATATGCCATATCCTATGGCGTAGGTGATTGTGGCCTTTTCATGGGAGATTTTTTTACAAGTGTGACTACAGACATTATCAATACTCTTCAGAGGATGTCTGCCTGGTGTCAGTGGTTGCATAACCAGGACTTGCAATATGTACCAGCTGCTCATAGGACTGTTCAGCACCGGCTCCCATGGCTTCCTGTGACCCTGATCGGGTGGGGGGTGTGGGCTCTGCAGGTGCAACACCTTGCCCAGGGGTGACCTGCAGGCCAGAGGAGGGAAGGAGCACCTTACACCTCCTTTGGTAGAGATATATCTCCACCCTGCCACCAAACTTAAACAGCAAAGGCTTAGACTCACAAATATATATATATTGAGGGTGTCCAAGACTTTTGCACAGTTTTGTACATTGGTTACAATAGGATGGTGGTTGGAAAATGGAAATAAGAGTACTTCGCTTTGTATTAGTTCAGTAGTATTAAGTGCTATGTGGTAACTGGAAAGACGTAATATCCAGTACTGTGCAAAATCCTTAGGCATGCTAGGTGTGAATTAATATGCGCCTAAGACTTTTGCACTGTACTGTAGTTGAAAGAGGACACTGCTCAAGGCTGAGTAAACAAACTATTCATGTTTGCTTCAAAGACTGTGCCGAATCAAATTCTACCAAGTACAAAGGTATTTTGGAAATGATGCAGCGTCTGCCAAGATGGGCTATTCATTCATTTTTCACAAAGATTATGAGCCTGTCATAAATTCTTAATCCATTCCAGAATGTGAATGAAGGTCAGGTATGAAAAAGTACTGAATCTAGAACAAAGCTGGGCTTCAGTATATCTTGCAGAACTTCCCACTACAAAAGAAAGTCAAAGTGATTTGTGGCTACATTCTGAGTCTGAATGCCAACATGTATGTCTTTTATTTCTTACCAACTCCTGTAGTATTTAAAGTGACATCTTGTGAGTTAGAAGCAATCCCTTAAGAAGATCTGCCAATGCTATTGGCAGTTTGTGATTTTGGACTCTTAATGGTCATAAGGCAGCTTTGATGTGTTTAAACAGGTCTTGCTGAAAGCCATAATTGAGCTTGGCTTGTTTTAAGTGCCTTTGAGTTAAGCTACTTGACCTATGCTCTTGACACCCTTTTATATGCAATTCATGGCAGATGAAACATTTACATTAGGAAAGTGATCTTCTAAAGTTACCAACTGGTCATACTTAACTCAACAATTCCTGATTTTACCAAGCATTAAGAAATCTTTAGGAGGTCACTTTAAAAAAAAGCTAAAAAGGAACACTAATATAAGATTTAAAGAAAAAAGTTTCAGAGTTCAAAGGTTTGAAGTACATTTATTATCAAAGCATGTATACAGTATACAACCCTGAGATTCGTCTTCCCACAGACAGTCACGAAACAAAGAAACACCATGGAATCTGTTCAAAGAAAAACATCAAAACACCAAAGCACAAAAAGAACCTATTATGCAAACAGGAAAAAAAACGAGAGAAACGAGCACGGTGTATAAAACATCAAACCCCAAATCATTCAACCAGTCCAGGCATATTCAGTTCAAAAACAAGAGAAAATCTGCAGATGCTGGAAATCCGAGCAACACACACAAAATTCTGGAGGAACTCAGCAGGCCAGGCAGCATCTGTGGAAAAAAGTACAGTCGACGTTTCAGGGCAAAGTACTACCAAAGGGTTTCGGCCTGAAATGTTGACTATACTTTTTCCCAGGGTCGCTGCCTGACCTGTTGAGCTCCTCCAGCATTTTGCATATTCAGATCAGTTCAATCTAGCTCTGTGTTTTTTAAATATCTTAGGCTGGAGAGCCTCTCCCTTCCAATCAAAAACGCACAAAATAGGAACAAAAGTAAGTGACCAGAGACCAGAATTACACCATAACAGGAACCACGGAGTCCAATCCACACAAATGACAAGTAAGATTAGCTTTATTTGTCGTGTGTATATTGAAACATGCAGTGAAATGCATCATTTTGCATCAGTGTCCAACACAATTTGAAGACGTGCTAGGGCAGCTTCTAAGCATGGAAGGAAGCTGGAGCGCCTGGTGGAAATCCACACGGTCACAGGGAGAACATATAAACTCCTTACAGGCAGTGTCGGGAATGAAACCCCAATTGGTGATTATTGGTGCCGTAAAGCGTTGCACTAACCACTATGTTACCGTGCTACCCTATAGTATGAGGAAATGCTGTCAAAAGCAGTAAGTATACATATGTGAAGTCGCTTTATTTAAAATGCAAGGATTACACTGTCAAGTATTTGAGTTAAAGTTCACTGAATGTTTGTAATTTCTTTTATTATAGCCAGTTTACATAATGCAGAGCAAGGTACCTTCATTTGAATATCATATACATATATGTACATAGCTGCTTCTTGTATAGCTGCTCTTTAATAAAAGCATTTCATCCAGCACTTGAGTTCAAATTTATCAAGATTTGGTACCGATTTTAGTATCTACAGTGAAACCCGCGAGACCAAAGCTTGAGAAGAAAGACATTGGCACGAAATGCTGCCATGTTGAAGAGGTTACTAGGAAAGTTGATGAGGGTAATGCAGTGGATGTTGTCTATATGGACTTCAGTAAGGCCTTTGACAAGGTTCCACATGGAAGGTTAGTTAGGAAGTTTCAATCATTAGGTGTTAATATTGAAGTAGTAAAATGGATTCAACAGTGGCTGGATGGGAGATGCCAGAAAGTAGTGGTGGATAACTGTTAGTCAGGTTGGAGGCCGGTGACTAGTGGTGTGCCTCAGGGATCTGTACTGGGTCCAATGTTGTTTGTCATATACATTAATGATCTGGATGATAGGGTGGTAAATTGGATTAGTAAGTATGCAGATGATACTAAGATAGGTGACGTTGTGGATAAAGAAGTAGGTTTTCAAAGCATGCAGAGAGATTTAGGCCAGTTAGAAGAGTGGGCTGAAAGATGGCAGATGGAGTTTAATGCTGATAAGTGTGAGGTGCTACATTTTGGTAGGACTAATCAAAATAGGACATACATGGTAAACGGTAGGACATTGAGGAATGCGGTAGAACAGAGTGATCTAGGAATAATGGTGCATAGTTCCCTGAAGGTGGAATCTCATGTGGATAGGGTGGTGAAGAAAGCTTTTGGTATGCTGGCCTTTATAAATCAGAGCATTGAGTATAGGAGTTGGGATGTAATGTTAAAATTGCGCAAGGCATTCGTGAGGCCAAATTTGGAGTATTGTGTACAGTTCTGGTCACCGAATTGTAGGAAAGATGTCAACAAAATAGAGAGAGTAAAGAGGAGATTTACTAGAATGTTACCTGAGTTTCAGCACTTAAGTTACAGGGAAAGGTTGAACAAGTTAGGTCTTTATTCTTTGGAGTGTAGAAGGTTGAAGGGGGACTTGATAGAGGTATTTAAAATTATGAGGGGGATAGATAGAGTTCACGTGGTTAGGCTTTTTCCATTGAGAGTAGCGAGATTCAAACAAGAGGACATGAGTTGAGAGTTAAGGGGCAAAAGTTTAGGGGTAACATGAGGGGGAACTTCTTTACTCAGAGAGTGGTAGCTGTGTGGAACGAGCTTCCAGTAGAAGTGGTAGAGACAGGTTCGATATTGTCATTTAAAAAAAAATTAGATAGGTATATGGACAGGAAAGGAATGGATGGTTATGAGCTGAGTGCAGGCCAGTGGGACTAGGTGAGAGTAAGCGTTCGGCACGGACTAGAAGGGCCAAGATGGCCTGTTTCCGTGCTGTAATTGTTATATGGTTATATTCTGAGTTTTTAAATACGAACGTAAAGTTACTTCCTTTAACCCATGTAGCTGATTATCACCTCCCACCACTAATTAATCATTTCATGTCTGTCTCCTTATATACAGATACTGGTGTTTCAAGTGTCACTTCATGTACATAGAGTCTATGTATATAATCTAATCTTATGTATTTATATTTATCGCAAACAAGATAAATATTTATATTTACTGTGCTCTTTATGCTGCCTCAGATCTGGAGTAACAATCTCTTAGTTCTCCTTTGCACTTTGTGAAGAATGACAATAAACAGTGTAGAATCTTGAAACTTGAGATTTCTTTTCCTTCTGCTTTGTAATCATCAAGTCCTGTGGTATTTAAAATAATAAATTGTGGGAATCAGAGCCAATCCCCTTGGAAAATCTCCCTATGTGGAGAAGGGAAAATTGCTTTTACAGTATTGGCATGCCAGACATATGTAAGCTGCTGAAGTGACTATCACCCTCTGCAAATGGCAGCTATGTATAAAACATTACTTTTAATCCAGCTGATACAATGCATGCCTTACTTCAATGTGAGGCAAGTTTAGTCTCCTAACAAATTGCCTGAAATCAGTCTAGGCACACCAAATGCTGGAGGAGCTGAGGTATTCTATGGAAGTGAATAAACAGTCGGCATTTTGGACTGAGACCCTTCTTTAGGACTGTTAAGGAAGGTGTAGAGGCCAGAATAAGAAGTGGAGGGAGGGGAAAGAGTGCAAGCTGGCAGGTGAGGAGGAAGGTACGAGGTAGAGGGGGTATGAAGTAGGAAACTGGGTGGGGATAGGTGGAAGAAATAAAGGCCTGAAGAACAAAGAAGCTGACAGGTGAGGGTGGTGGACCATGGAGGAAAGGGGAGGAGGAGGGAAGCCAAAGGGAGGTGATGGGCAGATGAGGAGAGGAGAAGAGGTGAGAGTGCAGCCAGAATGGGCAATAGATCAGGGGAGAGGGAGATGTTACCAGAAACTGGAGAAAACAAGTGAAATTACTAAAGAGCACCAAGCTTGAGCATCAGGGTATATCCCTAAGCAATGGCATTTCATTTAAAGACAGAAACCTTTCAACTCAAGCACAGTGAAAGTTTCAACAGAAGGTTTCTTAGAGGTAGTTCAAAATATCTGAATATGATTCAGTTTATTTTGGGGGGCTGGGGGGGGGGAATAAAAAGATCATTTCAATTTTGAAATGATGGCAGCAACTATTTTGAGACAATTTATTTTTGCTGAGAAAACAGATGTCTGGTGCTCAGTGTGAACTTTCATGCTTTGCTTTTTAATATGAAATAAAGTGCATATCAATGTATAACTAATATGCTAATTGAAGTGAATATAATATAAATGAGAGACCCATCCTGAAGAAGGGTCTCAGTCTGAAATGACGACTGTTTACTCTTTTCCATAGGTGTTGCTTGGAATTTTGTGGGTTATACAATGTACAATTATAACATATTATGTATTTATATAATATATATAATATTCTGACATTATTTGTAACAGATTAAATGAACAAAACAATTTTATAATGAGACAGAATGAGGCCATGCTACCCATCATGCCTATGCCAGTTCACAGGGGAATAATGTGATCAGTCTCGTTCTCCCTCTCCCTTCTCCCCTGTGTCCGTGAACCTCATCAAATCCCCTTTGATTCCTTTTGTTGTTAACCTTCACTAACGGGTAACTTATGGTGGCTAACTAAGCTACAGTCACTCCTTTGCGGCCAGGAGAGAAAAAAGAAGAAAAACTCTGAACAACTAATTCACCCACAGATCAACATCAAAGCTGGGTGCCTGACGTTGTCAGGCGGCAGCGCTGACTCTACCATACCACCCTGAACGTCAGTTTGAAGCACCGTCATTCTTGTCGCAATGCTAATTTGATTTTTATTCAGTTTCAGAAAATAATTAGCACAAAGGCAATATATGGCAGCCTGATTTTTGGCTCTAACTGTGGATATATTTGCACCATTTTTGTCTTTAATCTGCTTATGCAAAGTACTTAAATACTTGCTCCCTTGTCAGTTTTTGGTCACACTTTGATTGTGCTGGCCGATCTCCTTCAACACTTATGGATGAAGTCTAATTTGTGAACTGGATACTTACCTCAGCTTCTGGAAAATAACTCGGAGTGCAGGGCAATTTTGACAAATTCTGTTAATTTTTTTCCTGATGTTTGAACGAATTTGAGGTTGAATATTGAGATTGAACTGAACCGAGGTGAACTGAATATGCCTGGACATTTTTGATGATTGTGGTTTGGTGTTATATAATCTGTGTTTTTCAGGTTTGTTTTTACCATTTTCTGAGGTTTGTCCTTTTTTTTTGCACTTTGATTGTGTTTGAGGTTTTTCTTTGAACAGATTCCGTAGGTTTTTTTTGTTTCAGGGAGACAAATCTCAGGGTTGTATATTGCACACTATCTTTGATGATAAATGTACTTTGAGTCATTGAGTTTTATTACTCCAGGAAGTGTGGTTTCAATCCAAAGCAAGTAGACATTGTCTTAGATGCACAACTCATGAGCTTGAAAGGTTTCATGCATTCTTTTGAAGTAAGAATCAGAATTAGAAATCAGAATCAGAATTAGGTTTAATATCACTGACATACGTTGTGAAATTTTGCTAACTTTATGGCAGCAGTACAATACAATACATGATAAATAAATATAGAGAAAAAAGCTGAGTTACATTAAGTATATATGTTTATTAAATAGTTTAGTTAAAATAAGTTCAAAAAACAGAAGCAAAAGTAGTGAGGTAGTATTCATGGGTTCAATGTTCATTTAGAAATCAGATGGCAGAGGGGAAGAAGCTGTTCATGAATTGTTGAGTGTGTGCCTTCAGGCTTCTGTACCTCCTTGGCAACAATGAGAAGAGAGCAATGCGAAGGCTGTTGAAAGCTTCCCTCCATCTGTCTGATTTCAGTCTTACCCCTTCAGACACACAGTCACCTTCCTGGCTGTCATTTCATTGCTTCTCATTCTGGTATAAAACAAGGAGTGAGTAGAGAATCTTCCAGTCCTCTGAAATCTGCAGATGAATTGAAAAACAGTATAGTAATGTACCAGGTGCACCATAGACTGGGGTTTTATTTTAGGGGGTGTGGTTATGCTGGGAGGTGCAAAGTAGCAGAGAGATTTTGTGTTAAACTCCTCACTTAGTCCTTGTTTTGGGCCCAACTGAATTTGAAATTCCTGATAAATCATATATTTGAAGACTAACCTATTACAGGAATTACAATACTCCTCAGTGCATACATTGACAAAGACATTTCCACTTCTTTATGTTAAATATTCCACTAGATTGGAGTTCCCAACTTTTTTTATGCCATGGACCAATACCATTAAGAAAGGGGTCTGTGGACACCAGTTTGGGAACTCCTGCACCAGATTAACAGTAATATCTCCACTCTCTTTTATACATCATGAAGGCTGTAATAGTTTGGTGAAAATTATTTTTTATTAAGAAGTGAATGTTCCTGAATGTTTCGATAATTAAAGCTTGGCTGGATTTTTTGTGCAAATAATTGGCTTTGAAGGATGGCACAGTTTTGAATATTGGTTTCCAATTTTTGATTCAGATTTTCTTTTACAAACTTTAAAAATAAATGCCAGAATCCTACTCCAGACATAAAGTTTCTATAAAATTGTAACTGCAGTTAACTGAGGTGGGGTTTTCCCCCCAGTTTGAAATGATGTTTGAGTTTCAGTTGGATGTGGCTGAAAAAATGATTAGAGCTCTTTATCTGAATCATGCATTTTGGATTTGACATTTTCGTAACAGCATCTTTTTTGTACGGTGTTCTGAAAAAACAACGAAAACGTGTTCCAAGGTGAAAACCAATTAATAAAGCGACAGTCATAAGACCACAGTTGCTAATCGCATTTGTGTTTGTGTGTGTGTGTGTGTGGGGGGGGGGGGGCGGCGGGGGGTTGCAGTTAAATACCTAAATTAAATTCCAAATTGATATTGTACATTGAAGTTTACAGTTCATCTTAGAACTAGATTGGAACTTAGAATAAGTGCAATAGTTTTCAGTAGAGCCAAGTGTTGGGGGTGATTTTACTTCATGAACCTTGGTCATTCAGAAGGAGGAAGTGACAGATTTGCCAATAAACCTACTACCATCTTATGATTCACCTATGGTCCACTCCTCTTTCCTATCAGATTCTTTCTTCTCCAGCCATTGACCTTTCCCACCCATCTGGCTTCACCTATCACCTTCCGGCTACCCTCTTTCCCCTACCCCTGCCTTTTTAACCTGGGGTTTTCCCCCTTCCTTCTCAGTTCCTCCCAAAACATTGACTGTTTACTCTTTTGCATAGATGCTGCCTGGCCTGCTGAGTTCCTCCATCATTTTGTGTGTGTTGCTCAGACTTCCAACATCTGCAGATTTTCTCATTTGTTCCGGGATATCTTTCCAAGGTTGATGCACCATCAATAACTCTCCGAGACGTGAGGCGAGATATAGGCTTTTATTGACTGGAAGAAAGAACAAGCAGCAATTGACCACCATACTACATCCTGGAGACTGAGGGCAGGGCTCAGGCCCCAATCGCCTTTATACCGGGGTCTGTGGGAGGAGCCACAGTCAGTGGGAGGAGCTACAGGAGCAGTCAGCGTGGGGGCGTGTCCAGACAGGTATATGTAGTTCACCACAAAGGTTCAGCGGGAGCAACATTTAAAATGAGCAGTCTCTGGCTAATTGCCACATGGTCCTAATTTGGGTTGTGTGCTGATGATGGAAGAGGGTTGATCTTGTCCTCTTTGCTCACATGCCATTTCCGTGCTACAGTTAATGGTGGTTGTGGCGTTCATAATGTACCCATGGCACTTATTTCCAAGGCCTATCAGTCTTCATCCAAATGCACTGTAAAACTCAATTATACTTGCACCTCATCTTCAGTTTGTCTAGTCTGCTAATTCTGATACATCTACCCATAAAAGAATGGTGAGAAATTGTCCATCTCTCTGCTCTTGTCAGGTGAGAAAGTGGACTCTTTGGCCTCTTTAGGGACTGTTAATCCAGTGTTTCAAATGGAGAGAGTGTGTCTGCTACCCATTGTCCTGCACAATTGCAGTCATGTTCTCCCCCACCCCCACAGTATTGGAGCCTGACATTTAAATGCTTGGGTGAGCAGTAGATCTATTTATCAGTCTTGAACTGTTTCAGGTGAACTTTAGGTTCTCCTTTAGTGATTGGCATTCACATCACAACCCAACCCACCCATGACCTCGACCTCCAGTTCTCCTTTTTATTTATTTTTTATCATTTATGGAGAGACTGTGCAGAACAGGCCCTTCTGGGCCTCCCAGCCGTGCCGCCCAGCAATCTTCCGATTTAATCCTAGCCTAATCACAGGACAATTTACAGTGACCAATCAACATAACAACCAGTACGTCTTTGGACTGTGGGAGGAAACCAAAGCACGATAACATTAATGGGGAGGATGTACAAATGCCTTACAGGCAGCGGCAGGAATTGAACCCGGCTTGCTGGTACTGTAAAGCGTTGTGCTGACCTAACTATCCATCAGTAAAAGTAATCTGCAGGAACTAAATCCATTGCAGTTCAGTTGCTGTTTATTTCGGACAAGCAGAGGTAACTAATCCCCCTGAACCATACATCAGTAAACACTGACTGACCTTTTTAATTACCGTGGGCAAATTTTGTTTGCTGGCTGTTCCATTCTAAGTTTTGTGGACTTTATTGAATGCACATTCCTGTAGGATCCATAGCATTTCTTTAGCACACCTACTTTACCATGCCAAACTTTTAAAAGTATGAGACCACTATTTATAGATTAATATAAATAATTAGTAATGACTGTGTAAATAATTTGCTTTGGTTTATTCCGTTGTTGTGTTTCAGGTTGTGGAAGAAATGAATCAATTACAGTAGAGAAGTAGTCATCTTGGCTCAGTGTATTAGAAAGAGTGTGAGTCTTACAAAGTCCGTTTCCTCATCCGTGAAACAACTTTTCTTTATGCTTTCACTATTTAAAGGGAAATAATCCCAATTAAACTGAATTCAATTGACAAAGGGTTTCACGTGCTCACCCTTCTAGCTGTAAGATTCCCCCAACACCCCTTTCCTGCAGTGGTCTCACCCTTGACTTCAGTGGTTTATGGCTCTCAATGGTTGACCTCTCCTACTTTGACCTTTGCCTTTTACAATTTGACTGACCATCCCACTTTCCATCTCTTCCCTGCTCTTTGCATTCCAGTGCATGGCAAGGATGTCCTCACCAGCAGGCAGACGTTTAGCCAGTGCAAACAGCCTTCAAAGGCTGATTTTATTATCGAAGTATGTATGCAATGTATAGCTCTGAGATTCTTCCCCAGATTGCTGCGAAACATAGAAAACCGTGGAAGTCAGTTCAAAGAGAAACAGCAAACCCACTCTCCCCGCCCAAACACACACAAAAAAAAATGACAACAAGATCATCAATCCCCGCCCCCAAACATTCCCCCCCTGTACAAAACACAAGAACACTGGTCCCCAATTTCCCCTCCCCCACCCAAGTGTACCTCCCCCGCACAAAAAAAGCTAACAAAAGCATCAAGCCCCCCCAAACCCCTCCCCTGTACAAATAAACAAGAAAAAAAGGACGACAACACAGAATATAAAACGTTAAGCCTGAAAAAATCTAGAGTCCATAGTCCAAATGCATAAACACAGAAACTCAGTAATATCCTCCAATATCAGCGAAAGAGAGACACACTGATTGAACTCAGAGACCTGCTCTCCCAGGCACAGTGATAGGCCTCACGGGCTCCTTCCCCAGCAACAGAGCTTCCAGTGGGAAACCTGTAAACATATTTAAAGGGCTTAATATCAGGTCGGTTTGGGTGCCCTTACAGTAGTATAGCCCTCCAGAATTCCTCAGCCACGTTAGCTCCATGCACAGATCAGGAAAAGTGGTGAGAAATTTTGAGTGTTGAGGGTGGAGAAACTGTGGGATTCAGTGTTACAGGCCACGCCATGGGGTATATTTAAAACGGAGGTTGATAGACTCTTCATTAGCAAGGGTGTCAAAGGTTACATGGATAAGGCAGGAGAATGGGGTTGAGAGGGATGGTAAATCAGCCATGATGGAATGGCAGAACAGACTCGATGGGCTGAGTGGCCTAATTCTGCTCCTAACTCTTTTGGTCTTATGGGTTCAAAGTTTATTTGTAATAAGAATCATCTGACTCATGTACCGCAAATTCTGAAAGGCAAACACACTATCCAGATAAGACTCGAGTTGGTTAATTAGCTTGAGTATAGCTTTATCCGTCTTTTTCCAAAGGAACATTGAACAATTTATAAACACAAAAGATTCAGCAGATGTTGTAAGTCCAGAGCAACACACATAAAATGCTGGAGGAACCTAGCAGGTCAGGCAGCATCCGTGGAAATAAATTAACAGTTGACATTTCCAGCTGAAACTCTTCTTCAGGACTAGAAAGGAAGGGGGAGATGCCAGAATAAGAAGGAGGGGAAGGGGAAGGAAGACTAGGTAGAAGACGAAGATGAAGCCAGGTGGGTGGGAAAGGTAAAGGGCTGACGAAGAAGGCATCTGAGGGAAGAGAGCACCCTCAGAAAGTTGGTAGGTAGGTGAGGAGAAGAGGTAAGATGCTAGAGTGGGGAATAGAAGAGAGAAGTGGATGGAGAAAACTTACCAGAAGGAGAAATCGATGTTCATGCCATCAGATAGGAGGCTACCCAGATGGAACATAAGGTATAGCTCCTCCACATTGAGGTTGGCCTATGTGTAACATAAAGAGGAGGCCATGGACTGACATAATGGAACAGGAATGTGGATAGGAATTAAAATGGTGGTCCACCAGGAGATTCCACTTTTGGCGGATGGAGCGGAGGTGTTTGACAGAGCAGTCTGCCAATTTATGACAGGTTTCACCCCTGTAGAGAAAGTCACTTTGGGAGCAGCAGATACAATAGGCAAACTGAACAGAATTGCAGCTGAAGAGCTGCCTCACCTGGAAGGACTGAACAATTTAGATTATAGATATGACAAGATTATAGAAATGACAAGTTTAATTTGTTGTATGAAATTAAAAATGTACAGTAAAAATGTGTCATTTCACATTAAGTCAAATCAGCGAGGGTTGTGTGGGGCAGCCTGCAAGTGTGGTCATGCTACTGGCAACATATAGCTTACCCACAACTCACTAAACCTAACCCATATGGTTTTGGAGTGTGGGAGGAAACCGGAGAACATGGAGGAAACCCATGTTCATAAGACAGTCGTAGGCTGGAATAGTGCTACACTAACCACTACGCTGTGTAATATGTGAAAGCAGGATTACAAGAAATAAATTGCTATTTTCTATTACATTATTAGTTGACAAATATTGAACCGTTAACAACTAATAATGTTAATGGAATGGCACAAGAGCGTAGCAGTTAGCACAACACTTTACAACACCATCTGAAGACTGAGTTCAGTTCCCACCACTGTCTGCAGGGAGTTTGTACGTTCTCCCCATGACCAGGTCTCCTCTAGGTGCTCTGGATTCCTCCCACGTTCCAAAGATGTACGGTTAGGGTGAGTGAGTTGCGTGCATGCAGTGGTGGCACCTGAAGCTTGGCAAAACTTGCAGGCTGCCCAGCATACTCCTCACTGATTTGATTTGGCGTAAATAAATCATTTCCCTGTATATCTTGATGCTTTGATGTAGATTGACAGATGGAGCTAGTCTCTCCTTAATCTCTTATGGCATACTATACAATTTCAGCAAATTTACAGAGCAATTGCATAACTGGGATAATTTGCATAAATTGCATAACATTCAGACCTTGAACAGTTTCTTATAATTCCCCGCTCAGCGGGTGACAAGTGACCCCCAACTACTGTGACTTCTGAGGAGGGGGAAATCACAGTGATGTATGAGCGTCATTGCTGACATTAATGCTGAAGGAGCAAGGCATTATTTAGAGTTTGGCACCAACCTTTATGAAAATTTATATGTACGATATGTTGTATAGTGGCTTCTGGCCAATGAGTTGGCCTCTGTGGCCTCTTGAATCTGTCTACACACGAGGAGCACACTGGCTGATACAGTACATGAATGAAGTAAAAGTGGATAAGTGCTTCACTTCAGCGATACATGGAGGATTTTGGAAAGACTTGTTGCAAGAAAGCTTGAAGGCACATTGGCCATAACCACTGTGGCCGAGCCTTCCTTTTCTTGAGAGTTTTCCATATCAATCTTGCATCAGAGAGTGCAGCCATGTGATAATCTATCTGGTGAACCCTCTTCTGATGTGCCTGAGCAACTGTGGAGAGGCTGTTTGAAGGCAGGTTCCAAATAGTTGAAAGAATCTGTTATCACACCTCGATGCATGTTGTCCCAAATGGGCGCCTCATTGTTATCTCAAATATCAGCCTGGCTCAGAATCAAGCAAGTAAATTTCCACCTGGAAACGGAGAGCAACACTACACACAAAATGCTGGAAGAATTCGACAGGCTAGGCAGCATCTATGGAGGGGAATAAATGTTAAGTTCTGTGACTTCAAAATAGTAAACTAACTCAAAGGAAGACATGAGACTCTGAAATGTGATTCTAGATATGGGCTAGGCAGCATCTATAGGGAGAAGCGCTGTCGACGTTTCAAATCTCTTACTATCTTTCCTTTCGGTTAGTCCTGACGAAGGGTCTCGGCCCGAAATGTCGACAGCGCTTCTCCCTATAGATGTTGCCTAGCCTGCTGTGTTCTACCAGCATTTTGTGTGTTTTGTTTGAATTTCCAGCATCTGCAGATTTCCTCGTGCTTGTTCTAGATACGGGTTTACTTTAAGTGAAGCATATATCACATGGTACCATGATAACATATGCAATTCACTTATTTGTATATATATATATATCCCATGTTGAATTATTTAAAGAACAAGAATGCTTCATCAACCAACGTATCCAAGAGTACTTGAATATAACTGAAATATTAAACACGCAACAATAAGCAGTCAACATTTTGAGACGAGACCCTTCATCAGGACTGGAAGAAGCCAGAATAAGGTGGGATGGAGAGGGCAAGGAGCATAAACCTTTGCACAATTTTCATGTGGAAGACTTTGTAATATGTTTCTTAAAGACGGTAGAAATAAACAGTACAGGTCTGGTTTGGGGTGATTTGAAGGGATTGGTGGGCTGTGAGTCGACCTTGACTTTACGAGCTAAATATCCTCCTGTGCTACAAAGATTCTACAATTATCACAATAAGTTTGGCATCTGATGAGCTGCCTATTCTGCTTGGTGGGGCCAGCTGTCAGGAAGTACCCGTGATGATCAGGTTTCATGCAGGTATTCCCAAAACTACATCATTGGCCCAGGTACTGCAATCAGAAGTTGCCTGTCAGAAATATGGCTTATTCATTTTGTTTTAGGCAAGGGGCCAAAGTGAAAAGATTAGCAGCACCACTGAGGCCTTCGAATGCCTGCAGAGGGGGCTCACGGTTTGAGGAGTCAACATCACTCGGCTGTATGTGAAGCTTCTCCACCCCTTCCCACTTCTTGTGAGACTCTAGAAAACAGCTGGAGCCACAAATTGTTGATAACCTTACTCCCTAAAGGTTTTTTTTTAAAACATGGACGTCCAGAAACACAAGGATCATTATGTGCTCTGTGGTCTTAGGGATTTGTGCAACTATTATACAAATATACTTGTTCGTAAATCGCGTTTAGTTATGTGATTTATGGTTTAAAATAGGTTCAAAGTAAGGACACTGAGAATCGCCAGGGGATGAACAAGGGGTGACTGTACTCTCTCAGTTCTTGGTAACGGCAAACACATTCATTAGTGTTAATATCCAGTTAAAGTAGAAACAGAAGAATAAAACACAACTGCCTAGCAACCTAAATAAATCTGAAAATGGCTGGTAAAAGAAACCACTTAAACGTAAAGGACCCATTTTATGAATGCGGTAAGTGTATAGGATAAAAGAAGCTGTTCCTTTATTGGCCCTGATATATTTCCAGTTCTATTGAACCGCTTTCTAAACTTAGGTCCACTAGTCAAAGGTCTCAATATCAGTTCTAAGTCTATAAGTGATCACCATGAAAGGTGATAAGGGAGGACTGAAATAAACCACCTCCAAGCCCCTCCATCTGCAGCTAGTTTTTAGGGTAAAGGGGAATTTATAGTTCAGTTTTCTCAGCTGAGAGTTTTGTGTAATGGGAATGGGGATCTGCCGTTTATCCAGCCTGACTCTTCATCCATTCAATTCACCATCCATTCATTTAGACTACGCAGAGTAAAGCTGAATGACCTCTATACCCAAATCCCCAGTAAATTATTTTCTTACTTGAAATCCTGCAATGGAGGAACAAAAGTCTGTGTGGAATTGCCCCAATGCATTCCAAATCCATCTACATTACCATAAGACACAAGAGCCGGAATTAAGCCATTCAGCCCATCAAGTCTGCTCTGCCATTCCATCATGGCTGACCTCAGATCCCACTCAACCTCATACATCTGCCTTCTCACTGTATCCCTTGATGCCCCGACTGATCAGAAAACTATCAACTTCCACTTTAAATCTACCCACAGACTTGGCCTCCACTGTAGTCTGAGAGGATACCACAGATTCACTATTCTCTGACTAAAAAGATTCCTCCTGATTTCCGCTCAAAAAGGTTACCCCTCAGTTTTGAGGCTGTGCCCTCTAGTTCTGGATGCCCCCACCATAGGAAACATCCTCTCCAGATCCACCCTATCTAGTCCTTTCAACATTTGGTAGGTTTCAATAAGATCCCCCTGTATTGTTCTAAATTCCAATGAGTACAGGGCCAATGCTGCCAAACACTCCTCATATGTTAACCCCTTCATTCCTGTAATCATCCTCGTGAACCTCTTCTGGACTCTCTCCAATGGCAGAAGATATCTTTTCTGAGATATGGGGCCCTGAACTGTTGATAGTACTCCAAGTGCCGTCTGACTAGTGTCTTATAAAGGCTCAGCATTATCTCCTTGCTCTTATATGTTATTCCCCTTGAAATAATTGCCAACATTGTATTTGCCTTCTTTACCACAGACTTGACCTGTAAATTAACTTTCTGGGAGTCTTGCACAAGGACTCCAAAGTCCTTCTGATGTTTGAACCTTCTCCCCATTTATTTAATAGTCTGCAGTATTGCTCCTTTTACCAAAATACATTATCATACATTTCCCAACACTCTATTCCATCTGCCACTTTTTTGCCCATTCTTCCAATTTGTCTAAGTCCTGCTGTAATTGCATTGCTTCCTCAGCACTACCTACCCCTCCACCTATCTTCGTATCATCTGCAAATTTTCCCACAAAGCCATTAACCAAATTGTTGATGAACAATGTGAAAATTAGCAGTCCCAATGCTGGCCCCTAAGGAACACCCCTTGCAACTGGCAACCAACCAGAAAAAGGCCCCTTTTGTTCCCACTCGCTGTCAGCCATTTCTCCATCCATGCCCAGTATCTTTCCTGTACACCATGGGATTTTATCTTTGTCAGCAACCTAATGTATAAGTAGCCTTATCAAGCGCCTTCTAAAAACATCTGAGTAAATGACATCCACTGCCTCTCCTTTGTCCATCCTGCTCGTTACTTCCTCAAAGAACTCTAACAGCTTTGTCAGACAAGATTTCCCTTTACAGAAACTATGCTGACTTTGACTTATTTTATCTTTAGTCTCCAAGTACCCTGAAACTTCATCCTTAATAATCCTCCAACAGTGCAGATGACTTATCCATCATAAGACCTTTTAGATTGCCTAACACTTTTTTTCTTTGTAAGAGACTCACTCTTGCCCCAAGACACTCACTGACCTCTGGCACACTACTGGTGTCTTCCACAGTGAAGGCTGATGCAAAGCACCTGTTGAGTTCATCTGCTACTTCTTTGTTCCCAATTACTATATCTCCAGCATCATTTTCCAGTGGTCCAATATCAATTCTCACCTCCCTTTTATCTTTATACAACTGAAAAAAAAACTTTTGGTATCCTGCTTAATATTATTGGCTAGTTTGCACACATATTCCATCTTTTCCCTTCTTATGGCTTGTTTAGTTGCCTTTTGTTGGATTTTAAAAGCTTCCCAACCATCCAACTTCCCACTCACTTTTGCTACCTTCTATGCTCTTTTCCTTGGCTTTAAAACAGTCTAACTTCTCTTGTCAGCCACCATTGCCTGCCCCTGCCATTTGAGAACAAATTCATCAGTGGGACATATCTACTCTGCGCTTTGCAAACTATTCCCAGAAACTCCGGCTGCCCCGGTTCTGCTGTCATTCCTGCCGGTATATTCCTCCAATCCGCTTGGGCAAGCTCCTCTCCCATGCCTCTGTAATTCCCTTTATTCCACTATGATACTGATACATCTGACTTGTGCTTCTCCCTCTCAAATTGCAGTATGAATTCAATCATATGATGACCACTGCCTCCTAAGGGTTCCTTTATATTAAGCTCCCTGATAAGATCAGGGTTATCTCACAACACCCAGTCTAGGATGGCCTTTCCCTGAGTGGGCTCAAGCACAAGCTGCTCTAAAAAGCCATCTCGGAGGCATTCAACAAATTCCCTCTCTTGTGATCCGACACCAACCTGATTTTCCCAATCCCCTTGCATATTGAAGTCCCCCCCCCCGGTACAATTGTGATATTACACTTATGATATGCTCTTTCCGGCTCCCTTTGCAAACTCAACCCCACAACTTGGCTATGAGTTGGAGGCCTATATAAAATCCCAGAATTTTTTTTTTCACCCTTGCAGTTTCTTAACTCCACCCAACATTCTCTGACCCTATGTCACCGCTTTCTAAAGATGCAATTCCGTCTCTTTCCGACAGAGCCACACCACCGCCTATGCTTTCCTGCCTGTCCTTTCCATACAAAGTGTAGCTTTTGATGTTAAGCTCCCAACTATGACCTTCTTTCAGCCATTACTTGGTGATGC
Organism: Hypanus sabinus; assembly: GCF_030144855.1. Lineage (NCBI taxonomy): Eukaryota > Metazoa > Chordata > Chondrichthyes > Myliobatiformes > Dasyatidae > Hypanus > Hypanus sabinus. The sequence goes on from NC_082724.1 coordinate 15,057,007, forward strand.
CCATAAAGTCATAATGACCAATCTCTAATAGCATCACAAGTTCATCCACCTTATTCTGAATGCTACGTGCATTTAAATACAGCATCTTCTGACTTGCATTCTTTGCCCTCTTGAATTTTGCCTCTGTGGTACAATTTGACTCTTTGCTCTGTCTGCATTTGTACTCCAACTTTGGCTTGTCCTCCCTTACATTCATGTTACACCCATCATCCACTTGTAAACCTGCTGGCTCATCCTCAGCTCTATCTTACTGGTTCCCATCCCCCTGCCATATTAGTTTAAACCACTACCAATAGCTCCAGTAAACCTGTCCACAAGAATATCGGACCCCTCGGATTCAAGTGCAGTCCCTCCCTTTTGTACAGGTCTCACCTGTCCCAGAAGAGGTTCCAATGATCCAGGAATCAGAATCCCTGCCCCCTACTCCAATTCTTCAGCTAAGCATTTATCTGCCACCTCATTCTATTCCTATCCTCACTGTCACATGGCACAGGCAGCAATCCCAAGATTACTACCCTTGAGGTCCTGCTTCTCAGCTTCCTTCCTAACTCCGTATTCTTTTTTCAGGACCTCCTCCCTTATCCTAGCCATGTCATTGGTACCAAAATATACCACGACTTCTGGCTGCTCTCCCTCCCTTTCAGAATAGTGTAGACATGTTCAGAAACATCGCAGACCCTAGCACCTGGGAGGCCATTTACCATCCTTGTTTCCTTCTGGTGTCCACAGAATCGCCTATCTGCCCCCCTGACATAGAGTCCCCTATTTCTGCTGCCATTCTCTTCAGTTCCTATCCTTCTGAGCCACAGGACCAGAATCAGTGCCAGAGGCACGGCCACTGTTGCTTTCCCTAGGTAGAGCCCCCCCCCCCCCCCCCACCAACAGTACTTACTTATTGTTGAGGAGGATGGCCACAGGGGTGCTTTCCACTACTTGCTGCTCTTCCTTCACTCTCCTGACCCTCACCCGGTTATCTGTCTCCTGTAGTCTCCCAGTAGCTCCTGTCTACCTCTGCTCCACTTTCCCCAACGAGCCAGAGGTCATCGAGCTGAAGCTCCAGTTTCCTAACAGGTCTGGTCTGTAAGAAGCTGCATCTCAATGCAGATGTGGCCGCCGGGGAGGCTGGAAGTCTCTTGGAAATCCCACATCTGACCCCAGAACAGTGCACTGGCTCTGTAGACATACCCCCTGTTCTCTCAAGAATTATTTTGTGACTAGGACTGGTGGATTCTCCTTGAAGATTTTAGTATTACTAGGCTTTTGTTTCATTGTTACTCAAGACTAAGAAGGAAGTTCAGTATTTTATTTATTTTATTATTATTAATAATAAATAATGTTCTGGCAGATGATAATTCATGTAAAGTATTAATAATAATAATATTCTGGCAGATGATAATTTACATTTGAGTTCTGCAGAGGAAGATCTCATCAGTTGCACAAATCATGCCCTTTTACCATTGATCTCAGGGGATCTGGTTTTCAAAGTGCCAGCGTGCTTACCTCTGAGTTGTGGGTCTAATGTCCTACTCTTATTGGGGAATTACAACACAGTTGGGGGCATCTTTTGACAAGGACTTGCCCCCCCCCCCCCCCACCGATTACCAGAATACGTCCTTTGTACTGTTGAGGGTGGAATATTGATATTCTTCTGGCGCCAACACTTACTTCTCCCCAAGTATGATACTTTGCTACACACAGGTAGGCTGTAGAATTTGGCTAGTAACAACACTCAGGGCAACTCATTGTGAAGCACTCAGTTACTACTTCAGAACATCAGGTACCTCTTCCAGGATGGGCTTCTCCTCCGCGCCTTGTTCCATTATTTTGCTGCCTGGTTGATTGCAGTGAAACAAAGAACTGTGGTTCAATTTGAAAATTGATGAGAACTATGTTCACATTTAAACATGTAAAATTAAATTGAAGCGTATATGTGATATGGTCTATTTTGTATATTATTTTTGGTTAATGGACATAAATTTATAAGAACAATGAGAACCTCTGGATATTAGCTGAAATAGTTCTTTTATATCAATCATACTTTTAGAATGGCATCAACGCTGTTGTAGTTCTATTTATTCATCAATAGTCCTGTTTAAGGTGGCACAGGTGAAAGTCCAGTGACTAATTATCGGTGGTAACGAAACAAAGAAAACTACTAAATTCCTTATTAATTACACTTTGCTAACAACAGAGAGGCAAGGCAAGAAGAGGTGGAAGTGGAGACCAGATAGAGTCGAGGCATCCCCAGGAGCAAAGACCTAATGATTGATTGATTTTAGTGCCGGATTGAATTGTGAAGGTCGGGTATGAGCCAAATTGTGGCATTGGGATCCAGGTCCAGAGCAGTTCAAGAGCGAAGAAAGACACAGTGTTTGATCAATTTAAGCACTGGGCTGAATTGGGAAGGTCGGGTATGGGCTGAATTATGGAGGTGGGGTCCAGGTCCCAGAGCAGATCAAGAGCAAGGAATGACCTGATGTTTGTACGGTTGATTGAGAAGGTCAGGGTGTCATGACTGAAGATGGATGGGCCAGTTCTGCTCGGTTCTGTTCGCTAATCCGTGATGTTTACTCAGCTCTGTGCTGAACTGAGACTGTGGTCTGCTGGGACTGCAGCGATGTCTGGCTTCATCTCTCTCATAAAATTTCTGTTCTGAATACTATTTCCTTACTTTTATTGTTTCCCCATTTTTTTCTCTCTGCACATTGGGTGTGTGACCGTCTTTTTTTCGAATGGGCTCTATTGGATTTCTTTGTTTTGTGGCTGTCCTAGAAGGAGATGAATCTCAAGGTCCTATAACGTATATATACTTTGATAATAAATGTACTTTGAACTTTGAGCTGCAGGCATGGCAAGGTTGATATTTAATCAACATCTCCAACATTTTACGTATTATCAAGCTTATGTTGTGTTGTCACTGAACATTAAGTATAAAGATCAGTTCACTTGAGTCCTCTATACATTCTGGGAGAAGTAGCAGCAGTGATAGAGGAGTATAAATACTTGGGTGTTTACCTCGACAACAGATTTGACTAGAAAACCAACAACAAGACTGTTTACGAGAAGGGAGAACAGACTCTATTTTCTAAGGAAGCTGAGATCCTTCAATGTGTGCAGCAGGATGTTGAAGATCTTCTACCAGTCTGTTGTAGTGAGTGCGGTCTTCTTGACGGCTTTATGTTGGGGAGCAGCACCGGTGCTGGAGATGCAAAAAGACTAAATAAGCTCATCAAAAAGGCTGGATCCTTCATTGGCTACAAACAAGGTTGTGGTGGAGAGGAGGTCACTAAACAAACTCTTATCCATTACGGACAATCTGGCACGTCCTCTCCATAACCTACGGAAAAAGCAGCTGAGCATCTTTTCGAACAGACTCATTCAGCTCTGCTGTCACAAGGATCGTTACAGAAAATCTTTCTGACCAAAGAGTAGGAAATCTTTTCACCCAGAGTGGTGGATATGTGGGATGCTCTGCCCCAGAAGGCAGTGGAGGCCAAGTCTCTGGATACATTCAAGAGAGAGTTAGATAGAGCTCTTATAGATAGCGGGGTCAAGGGATATGGCGAGAGGGCAGGAACGGGGTACTGATTGTGTATGATCAGCCATGATCATAGTGAATGGCAGTGCTGGCTAGAAGGGCCAAATGGCCTACTCCTGCACCTACTGTCTGTTGTCTATTGTCAAATGCAATAAGCACGTACAACAGTTCATCACGGTGTGACGGGTGAACACACACCATATAACAATAGTCTCTTGCTTTATTATTTCCTACGTTATTATTGTACTTTATTGCATGTTATTGCACATTGTTTCATTACTATTGTGTACATTATTATTCTGTACTTTATTGTTAGTTAAGTCTGCACACTGCTAAGTGTGTTTTTAAATGTTGCTGCTGTAAAGAAAGAACTTCCCACTCGTGATCAATAAAGAATTTATTATTATCATTACAAAGTGATCATCTATTTTCCATTCTCAATTGGGACAACATCTGCATTATTTATTTCATAATAAGCACCATTTGAAACCAGTAAGCTCTAGAGCCTGTGGAACACAACTGTTTTTGTCCAGAGATTACTCACTGGAATTTTGGATGCCCTCTGCTTTTTTGCCCATGTATCTCCCTATTCAGTACCGTCCCAAGTGGAAAGCCAAGGGAAATTGAATGGAATTCCAGATCTGGCTTGCTGCAGACACCTCAGCACGGTGAATGGATACAAGAACACAGAAGCCGGCCCTTGTAATTTTAAGTCAGTCTTTAAATATCAGAATCAGGTTTAATATCACTGCCATATGTGGTGAAATTTGTTGCTCAGTGGCAAGAATATATTGCAATACATAGAAATAAAAGCCTTGAATTATAACAAGTGTATATGAAAAAAAAATAAAACAAATTAATAGTGCAAAAAGAGAGGGAAGAATACTGAGGTAGTGTTCATGGATTCATTGTTTATTCAAAAATCTGATGGCAGAGAAAAAGATGCTGCTCCTGAAATGTTGAGTGTGTGCATTCAGTCTTCTGTACCTCCTCCTTGATGGTAGCAATGAGAAGACGGTGTGTTCTGGATGACAGGGGTCCTTAATGATGGATGCTGCCTTTTTGAGGCATCACCTTTTGATGATGTCCTAGATGTTGGAGAGGCTAGTGCCCGTAATCGAGTTGGCTGAATTTACAGCTTTCTGCCACTTTTCGTGATTCTGTGCAGTGGCCCCTCCATACCAGACAGTGATGCAACCCCTGAGCAGACCCTCCACAGTACACATGCGAGTGTCTTTGGTGACATACCAAATCTCCTAATGAAATGTAGCGGTTGTTGTGCCTTCTTTGTAATTGCATCAATGTGTCGGGCCCAGGATAGATCCTCAGAGATGTTGACATCAATATATTAACATCAATTTATGAGCCAAATAAAGATTACATAATCACAAATGCAAAAGTGACAAGTACGTTAATGCTACATGCAGCTGTAAATTTCCGACTGTCTGGATCTCACTCAGAAGGATTGGTTTGGTCTATTTATAAGAAAGTAGATGATATAATCAGTAGCAATGGTTAAATCAATATTGCTGGCATTATGAGATAGCAGTCGGAACTTTAAAGCAAAGCTCTCCAAATGCTAGAGGAATTTGGCAGATCAGGCAGCATCAATGGAAATGAATAGATACTATTTATTCATTCCATAGATGCTGCCTGACCTGCTGAGTTCCTCCAGCATTTTGTGTGTGTTGCGTTAGATTTCTAGCATCTGCAGACTTTCGTGTGTTTATAATAAGAACTTTAATTCACTTTCATGCCTGTCTCATGTTAGCTCATAGCCCTATAATCAGCTTTTATTTCTGTTTTATAAAATGTTGGGAGATCTGTACTTAGAAAAGTTAAGTTGTATGTTGAGGAGCTGGAGAAGATGCAAATAGCAACTAATGGGACCAAGCATGCAAGCTGATTGTAGAAGAAGCCTTTAAGGATAATGTAACTGCATCTGTGTAAATTATCAAGGATTGCCTCAGACAGTATAGTGTTTGAGATAGAAGTCAGCATTAAGGCAGAAGGACTTGTCTACAAAATAATAAGCAATATGTCAGATGGCTCAGATGTACTTAAATATGTCAAAAGATTGACGTGAATTATGATAACTTAGCAGTTAAAATACTGAATTAGTCTCTACAAGATGCAAAGATTATTGGTCTGGAGATACAAGTTTAATCTCAGGGGAATAGTTTAAGTAATTAAATACAACTGTGATAAAATGTATTATCAGAAATGGTGACTATTAGCTTACTGAATTGCCTAAAGCGTCCATATGGTTTTCCTGTTCTAGTATACATGTAACCCCAGATGAAACAATTCGGACCCAGTTGAAATGGTTTAACAAATCATTCAAGTGCCAGTGACATCAACTCCTCTTAAATGAGTAAATTTGGAAAAAAAAATGCTGAGCATCAGTACAGAACAGGCAAGTAAGAAATTATTTGGCGCTTAAGAAAGAGGAGAGCTGTAACCTAATGCAATCCGAATGGAATTATTTTATCTTATTGATATCCAGTGCCCTTTCAGCCACACCACCCAGCAACTCCCCAATTTAACCCTAGCCTAATCATGTGACAGTTTACAATGACTGGTTAACCTACCAGCTGGTACATCTTTAGACTGTAGGAGGAAACTGGAGCACCCAAAGGAAACCCACGCGTTCACTGAGTGAACATGCAAACTCCTTACAGGCAGCAATATGAATTGAGCCCTGGTTGACTGTACTTTAAAGAGTTTTGCTGACCACTGCACTACCATTTGTTAATTAAATCCAGTAAGCATTGCTTCTTGAGCTTGCTTTAAAAAAAACCTTCTGGATTTAGAAAGGCATTTCCACAATGTTTTTTTCTTAAGAATAAGTAATCTTTCTCCCCAAGGATTTATCTTTCTGCTATGGTGGAGGAAGACAATACTGCCAGGGTAAATGTTCATGGGCTCACGGTCAGCCCTCACCTCTTCAGATAATGAAGGAGCACCCTTGGCCTCTGCTTTACAATTTGGGCTATGAAGCATGGTGCAACGTTTGGAATTTCTTGATAATGTGAACTCAAAAGAATATTTTACGTTAGAATTATGATTAAAATTATTATTACAGTACATGGTGCAAGTTACAATAATAACCTGTTTATAGAACACTTTTCACATAGGCAGTTCAAAGTGCTTTACAATGGGAAAAAGTGCAACCGTAAAAATAACTGACAAAATGATTTTACTTAAAAGCGTAGTTAAATAAGTAGGTTTTGAGCTGGCGAATAAAGCATTCGCTAAGTCTGCACCCTTGATAGACTTGTATTGAGTTCCACAGTTTGGGAGCGTAGTATATAAAAAAAAAGCTGATCTGGCAAATTTAGTTTGAGGGAGATTGTTTAAAGTTTAAGCAACCAGTGAAAGAAGACCTGACGGCTTGAGCAGGGTTATATAACAAAAGTGAAACTGTGAATCTGCAATATACTCCGGTCCCAGACAATTTAGAATTGTATGAGGATCCAGAGCAATAACTGAGCTTCAGGTTGTAAGGTCCAAATGGCAAATACGTGAATTATTTATTTTTTAAGGCTGCTAAGTTCTTGTTTCAGCTAACAATGGTGTTTTAATAACTTAAGAATCAGGATAATTGTGTGATAAGGTAAAATGACGAATTATTTTTGATGAACTAATCATCCAGTGAAGAGGGCTGATTTAGAAATTAACCCACACCCCTAATTGCTGATTTTATCCTTGTGGCTTTCCTGCACTTACTTCCCTATTTCGTTTCACGAAAGCAGTGGAGTAAAGATAGACGGTGCAAAATAAGGTTGTTGCCACAGCAACACTGGTATTTCGATATCGACCCAGCAGAAAAACAATTTTCTCTCAGTTGGTTTTGATAAATTCACCTGGGAGCAGGCAGTGCAGACACTTTAGACTTCCTCGCCTTTCTCTGATGACAGCCAAACCCTGTGGCAGTTGAAACTTTGAGAATGCAAGAGTTACAGTTTTCCCCTGGAACTCGTTGTATTTTCCTGCAGAACATGTATAAGGTCCAGAAAATTTAAGAGTAGATATGTGGCCGAAAGAATAAAGAATTTCTTGAAGAAATACCGTAACCTTCACTGATTTCCAACTGAACAAAAGCCAACTTAATTGTATACACATTTCTTTGCTGTTATCTCTCTAGATTAAGCAGCTAGTGATATCAAAGCCTACTATATGGCATTTGCAGAACAAATGAAAGATTAAAGTAACAGAAGGACTTAAGACATAAGAAATTGGAGCAACAATTGACCATCCATTCCCTCAGGCCTTCTCCACCATTCATCAAGATCACAACGGACCCTTTACCTCTATCCATTTTCCTGCACTATCTCCCGATTCCCTGACCATTCAGCAAATCATCAAAAACGTCAACTCTTTATTCCTTTCCATAGATGTTTCCTGCTGAGTTCTTCTTTGTATGTGTTACAATTGTTATAGCCACCTAGGTAGTACTGAGGCATGCTGGGGAAAAAGACGCACTGCATGTGTTCGAACTCTCAGTCTGAATTCAACCCGTTGTGTTGTTGTTCAGAGCCTCTGAGCAACAACATCAAGACCAGTCTGTGGAGGGAGACTAAGGGGTTCATGAATTATTATGTGTTAAGTACTATATGACAGAAGATTCTTCTCAATTATAATCTAGGGAAATCCAATCAAATCCTATCTACAGCCATTATAGGAATATCTCAGTAATGGAACTCATAACAATGAAAATTTGATAATGCATTTTTCAGTAAGCTATGCCCCTATGTCATAAACATAGCAGGGCAATACAAACACCCATGTCAGGATGCTGTTCGTTGACTATAGCTCAGCATTTAACACCGTCACTCCCATAGACCTGATTGATAAACTACAGAAGCCTCTTTACCTCCTTCTACAATTGGATCCTCGACTTCCTAACAGGAAGACCACTATCTGTCTGGATTGATGGTAATATCTCTACTTAGCTGATGATCAACACTGACACTCCACAGGGATGTGTGCCTAGCCCACTGCTCTACTCCCTCTACACCAATGACTGCATAGCTAGGTACAGCTCCAATAGCATCTATAAATTTGCTGATGATGCAATCAGTGTTGGTAGCATCTCTTTCTTTTTCAATCTTTTTATTAAATTTTCAAAGACAAATACATAGTGGCCATAATAGTACAAAGGGAGTGGGAGTACATTGTTGGCAATTAACACATGTGAGTAGAAACTATAGGTAACACCAATATAATTGACCTCCCAAACTCTTAATATAGACAAGATACAAAGAAATAAAGAGATTGGAAAGAAACCCCAAATGAAAAATCAAAAATAAAGCAAACTAAACTAAACAAAGCTGGGCTATTCTATTATATCAGATAAAGTCATTAATGTCATCAACTCCGCTCCTCTACTCAAATTAATAAATAATATAAAGGAATCGGAAAAGGTCAAATTACATTCTATGAAAATATTGAATAAATGGCCTCCAAGCTTCTTCAAATTTAACCGAAGGATCAAAGGTACAACTTATTATTTTTTCTAAGTTTAAACAGGATATGGTTTGGGAAAACCATTGAGAGACAGCATCTCTGATGAAGATGAGAGGGCGTATAGGAGTGAGATATAGCAGCTAGTTGAGTGGTGTCGCAGCAACAACTTTGCACTCATTGTCAATTAGATGAAAGAGCTGATTGTGGACTTCAGGAAGGGTAAGACGAGGGAACACAACCATTCCTCAAAGAGGGATCAGAAGTCGAGAAAGTAAGCAGTTTCAAGTTCTGGGTGTCAAGATCTCTGAGGATCTAACCTGGTCCCAACATATTGATGTAGTGATAAAGAAGGCAAGATAGTGGCTATATTTCAGTAGGAATTTGAAGAGATTTGGTTTGTCAACTAGAACACTCGAAAACTTCTATAGATGTGGAGAGCATTCTGACAGGCAGTATCAGTGTCTGATATAGGGGGACTACTGCCATGACTGAAAGAAGCTACAGAATATTGTACAATTAGTCAGTTCTACCTCGGGTACTAGCCACCTTATTGCCCAATACATCTTCAAGGAGCGGTGCTTCAGAAAGGTGGCATCCATTATTGAGGACCTCCATCACCTTGGGCTTGCCCTCTTCTCATTGTTGCCGCCAGGATGGAGGTACAGAGGCCTGATGGCAGAGACTCAGCGTTTCACAAACAGCTTCTTCCCCTCTGCCATCCTATTTCTAAGTGGACATTGAACCCACGAATACTACCTCATATTATTTCAAACATATATTCATTCTGTTTTTGCACTATTTTAACCTATTCAATGTGCATATATTCACTTACTGTAATTGATTTACTTAGTTATTTTTCCTTTTTAAATTATCATGTATTCCATTGAACTGCAGCTGCTAAGTTAACAAATTTCACGACACATGTCAGCGATCATAAACCTGATTCTGATTCTGACATCCATAGGTCAAGTACCAATTACCAGCTGTAATTGTGGGAGTTACTGTAAAGCAAGGGTTAAGGTAATGTCCTGGCAGGGATAGACTGCATATAGCGTGTGTCTACCCAAGCAAGAGAAGTCTTTTAAGAAACATCTGAAGAGCACAGCTTCCTTTTACATAGCAGGGGACGGGAGCTATTTGGAATGCAGAGATGAGAGAAGGATGCAGACAGATGGTGACTCTTACTATTGGTCAGTTATTTTACCAATCCTGAAGTATTATTATCATTTAACATGGAGATTTTATTGGCTGCCTGTATTATCATACTGAAATTGGTGATTGATCATGCCAATAAAGGAACGTACACAAGTGTAGCAGCACAAATTAATCCAAAATCAAAAAAAAAGGCAAATGCTGCCTGCATGTGGCCCTATAGGGTTATTATACTTGTGCGACATGCCCACAGCTCCATAGGTTGCATCAAAGAGTCCAATTTGCTCAATCCTTTATTAGCAATTTGCAAACGTACAGTTAAGTATTATTGAACATTCCTTCGGCAGCCAGCAAAGATATGACCTCCTCAGTCCCAAGGCATGAAAATAAGCATGAATACTTAATTTATCCCCTTCACTTTTACCACACCCTCACCCATAATAAGCATAATAAATGCACAACGCAGACTATATGGCTCCAATAACAAGGTTACCAATTGGACAGTATCTGTATCCAACTAGTCCATTCTGTATAAAAATGGCATTTCTTTGTTCCAGCTTCAGAGCAGTGTGGTGACAGAGGCCAGGTACACAAGTAAATAAAGTGTGATTGAGCAGAGGGTGTGAGTTTTCAGAGCCCATTTATTTGACGACGACATATTGATAACCTTGTGACGTTGGATTGTCTTCACTTTCGATGACAGCGGCAAAAGGGTTAAATATTTTTGTGACTGCCTTTCACACAATGTGCACTTGTAGATGAGGAATATTTATTTTAAGCATTATTTCAGCAAATTATATAAATACAACATTTTCATCAAAGAATCTCATGATTCCTTAACGTGATCTGTTTACTGGCAAATTCAGCACATAGTTAGATAACTCTGTCACATAAAGTTTCCCTGAAGACTAGAGTGCAGTTCATCTGTCTATGGAACTGCGTTGAATAAATAAAGTGTGTGTTTTATTTGAACTAGCAACATCAATTTTAGCTAAATTAATTACAAAAATAACAAAAGATTTTTAAACCAAAAAGCTTTTCACTCTATTTATGGACGCAGCATGCAAGTACAATTATGAAGAAAGCATGGCAGCATCTCTACTTCCTTAGGAGTCTGCGGAGAATCAGCATGACATCTAGAACTTGACAAATGTCTATAGATGAGTAGTGGAGAGTATATTGACTGGCCGCATCATGGCCTGGTATGGAAACACCAATGCTTTTGAACAGAAAATCCAACAATAAAATAGTGGATTCGGCCCAGTACATCATGGGTAAAGCCCTCCCAACCACTGAGCACACCTATATGAAACGCTGTGTTAGGAAAGCAACATTCATCCTCAGAGATCCCCACCACACAGGTCATGCTCCCTCCTCCCTGCTGTCAGCAGGGAGAAGGTACAGGAGCCTCAGGACTCACACTACCAGGTTCAAGAACAGTTACAACCCCTCAACCATCAGACTCTGAATAAAAGGAGATAACTACACTCATTTGCCCTATCATACAATCAATGATCTTACTCTAAGGACTCTTTATCTTATTATCTTATGTTCTTGAGATTTATTGCTAATTTATTTATATTTATATTAGTTTCTTTCTGTACTCTGATGACCTTTCATTAATCCTGTTGTAATTACTATTCTATAGATTTGCTGAGAATACCTGCAGGAAATAAATCTCAGGATTGTATATGGTGACATATTGTACTTTGATAATAAATTTACTTTGAGCTTTGATTGGATTTAGCATACTGCCCTTTTTTGAAAAGTAATGCAAATATCAAAATGTAATTGATATAGAAATTAAGTAAGGAAGCTCATTATTTCTCAAATATTGATTTGTAATGTTGTGAGTATCACTCGCTACTCTTTCCTTGTGTTCTTAAATCTGTATTTCCTTTCACACTCTGAAGTAGAGCAGAAATGTATTTAACTCCACTTTCCGAGATCCAGTTAAAGCTCTGAAAAGTTATCTTGGAGAGAAGCCCAAATGTGAAGCACATTAACCAAGCTACCACTTCGGGGATTATATTTCTATACTCACATTAAAATGAACCAAATGTATATCCTTGTTTAAATTTACAAAGCAATACTAAGTATTTGTATGTTGGCATAATTGAAAGATTACATCCAGGTAGTCCATAGAAATACCGTCTGATCAAGCTGCATCTTCAGTCCCAAGCGCAGGATTGCACTGACACTCAGAAGAGTTGAACAAAACTAGAAATGTTATTAACAGTTGAACTTACAAGATCTTGGATAACTCAGCCAGAACTAAACAAGAAACAAGCCAACTGAGAAATGAGCTTCTTCTTTTTCCACTTTTAACTTTTAATGACAGTTGGCAATCCAACTTAAAAGCGCATTACCACCACCGACTGGAGTGGGTGTAGAGAACTGGGGAGAAAACCCTTACTACTACTTGTTCAAATTAAAGCTAAATTACCCCAAAAAGCCCTGTAGATTGTAAGTAATGAAAGACAATACTATGAATTAAGTCAGCAGTCACTCGCATGACATAAAGTTTTAAATGAAATCTGTCAACCCCCAAAGATTGTTATGAAGCCTGCATTTGATTTTTTTAAACCTTAAATGCTTCACTCTGCAATAGCACAAAGTTCAGCTATTTCATAATGATGACAAAACCTACACAACCCAGAATAATGCTTTGTCCAATTGTAAATCATGTGAAAATAATTTCTTCCCTTCCTGTTTTACCCCCTTCTCCCATAAACCCAGCAGTTTTATGTATTCTATGAAGGAGTCTCCCCTTTACCTATTATGCCATAACCCCCCTAATTCTTAACCCTACCAACCCCCTAGCTTCTGATTTTGCTAAGTGGAAGGTCTAGATCCATTGTTGAACTTTGAACAATATTTTTTATTTATAGCTAAATAATCAACCTACTCATTCTGAGCAATGAGGTGTTAGCACTGCCCCTTAAAATACATTACCAGGACATGAAAGGATCTGCGCCCAGCTGATTGACACAGGATTAATTACGTGCTAAAAAGTAATGATTCTAAGAAGAGACAAATGTTCAAGGATTCTTAATTGGACACCAGCAAAGTTTCAGGGAATTAATTGAAAGTAATCAAGGACAATTGCAACTTAAATATAAACGAGAGGAGACCTAACAATAATGCTTAAAAAAATCAAGTGCAACAATACAAATAGATATAATTAATAAAACACAGAGAATACTGATGCACCATCAATAACTCTCGGAGATGTGAGTCAAGGTAGGCTTTTATTAGCTGGAAGAAAGCACCGTCAGCAGCAAGAGACCACCACACAACATCCTGGAGACTGAGGAGCAGTGCCTCCAATCGCCTTTATACAGGGGTCTGTGGGAGGAGCCACAGGAGCAGTCAGCAGGGGGGGAGCATGTCCAGACAGGTATATGTAGTTCACCACAAATACAAAACAAAGCAAAAAAACTCAGACCCCTCAGAATACCAACGACACAACAGGCCCTATGTTCATTACTATTGATATTTTTGTATAACGTTTGTAAAAGAATTGCTTGATATCAAGCTACCTTTCCTTACTTCGTTTACAATGCAACATGCACAACTATTTGGCAATCATTAATTAATGGAAAACAGTGTGTTCCTGAGGTGATACTAATGACAAGGATGAGGTAGATTCTGAAGACTGTAGAGGCAAGGTGCAAGTTAAGTATTGAAAACTATTCTCCATGCACTGGAATGTACGTCAGTCTTTAGGTTTGACTCATTATTGCACTTGTCACCTTCTAATTATGACAAATAGATGCTTTTATTTCTTGCTGCTATTTATAAGAAAAAGAAGCAGGGCCAAACTTAAATCTGATATTCAAAATAGAACTGGTGTTGCCATATAAGTGGAGTATGTATGTGATCTGTAATTAATTCTTGACCACTGCTGCATTCTCAGATTTCAACATCTGTAGCTCAAGCTGTCTCTTCACCCCACAGAGCATGCATATTAATGATTAGACGTATCAGCTACCAAGCAATATAACCTGGAGTTATGTCTATGACTGACCCTTGGCTTTCTCATCTACAAGGTTTTCCATCACTGCCAAACCAAGGGGTTCTTAGCCTGAAACCTTTCTGTTCCATCTGTTTGATACATTATGTACTTTGCATTTAGTATTAACTTTCCTAAAAATAAATATCTGACTTTATTCTGTTTTGTTTTATTCTTATATTCTACCTGATCTCTGCCTTTAGTAGTTAGTAATATTAGTAGTAATATTAGTTTCCTAGCATCATGGCAAGTTATTGATGATCAATTTGTTTCTCAAGCTATTATTGAAAGGCTACCATAATCTCTTGAAAGAACTGACAACCTGTGGCCAGGATTTTTTGAAGTATGCAGTTTGGGTAGCCCCCACCACCACCACCCCAGTCGCTCGGTGCAGTTTTTTGTGTGCTGTGTGGTTATCTTGAAGATGCGATCATTCCAAGACCATCCAAGAAAAATATAAGTTATTTTCACAGCAGTTTTCATGAGTGAGCCAAGAACAACATTTGGATTCAATCATCCTACTTAATGCAAATACGATACATGGTGGGTGATGATAGATACATTCAACCATTTTAGTGTTGATTAGTTTCAGAAGCAATAGATTATGCATCATTAATCTTCTGGATTTGTGAGTTTAATCAGAAGATGTTAGATATGCATTGCTCTCTCCCAGGCCAGTGACGGGTAGAATGCTGGATATAGTTTTTAGTGCCGTAATCTTTACATACAGCACTGTTGAGAAAGGTGCAAGAATTTAATTCATGCTGTTATTTTGGGCATTATTAAATGATTCAAGTTCATTAAACTAATGTGAATAAAGGTGATGGGCAGAGTGCTGTAGAATTGTTTTATTCTG
Organism: Hypanus sabinus; assembly: GCF_030144855.1. Lineage (NCBI taxonomy): Eukaryota > Metazoa > Chordata > Chondrichthyes > Myliobatiformes > Dasyatidae > Hypanus > Hypanus sabinus. The sequence goes on from NC_082724.1 coordinate 15,072,037, forward strand.
TAATCTTTACACTCTTCACCACAATTCAGCAGATCACTTAATATTCAGATTTCAGTACCTTGAAGATAGAATGATTGAATTAATATCCCATAATCAGACTGAATTTGTGTGTTGTTATTGTATACTTTTGGATTGTGGTGTTCTAAAATTAATTTATACCTAGATTATTTTGTACTGATAGGTGCAACACAATACTGTATCACTGTGTATCCTTACATTAGTGAGCATATGGTATTTATAAGTAGGCAGAATGAAATGTTTGAACTGTTCACTTAGATTATAATATAATTAACTAAGTTGATTTAACTTATATTGTACTTGGATTGTGAAACGTTTGAAGAATACGTATTTTATTTTAAGGTACCCTGTACATAGATTTACATATGTAAAATCTTAGGTGTTTGTTAACAGATTTGTTAAGCAGCAAATGTAATATATGGGCCAGATTATGTTGATGATTAGCCAATAGTTTCTTTAAAAATCACCGATTAACTCCAATTGTGTGCTTTATCATTTTCTAGATTTACATGCCTATACACACAGTAGGGTTCAATTGCATTTCTGAGATTAGATTAAAATTCAATTTTGGAGTTATAGTTCAATTTTTGAGCAATAATCATCAATTACTTTAAAATGTGTTGAAATTACTATGAGTTTTCTTTTTATTCTAGCTAGCAACTGGCTATTTACTGTCCACTCCTAACTATACTAGAGAAAGTGATGATAAGCTACCTTCACAATCTGCTGCTATTTTACTAGAGTGAGAAAGGGAGGCCATTCAGCCCATCTAGTCTATACTATTATTCTGCATCGTCCTATCACCCTGCATCTAAAACATAGCCCTCCATACCTCTCTCATCCATGTATTTATCTAAGTTTCTCTTAAATGTTGAAACTGAACCACAAGCACCACTTCCACTGGGAGCTCATTCCACACTCTCAACACTTTTTGAGTGCAGAAGTTCCCCCTCAAGTTCTCCTTAAAGTGCTCTTTCACCCTAACCTATGACCTCTAGTTCTAGTCTTACTTAATCTCAGTGGAAAAAGCCTGCTTGCATTTACCCTATCTATACCCCTCATAATTTTGTATACCTCTATCAAATCTTCCCTCACTGGTCTGCAATAAAGGGAATAAAGCCCTAACCAATTCAATCTTTCCCTGTAACTCAGGTTCTCAAGTGCCAATAGCATGATTGGAAAATTTTTCTGTATCTTTTCAAACATATTGATACTGTATCTTTCTTTGGTGAAGATAGTATCATAGTATTCTTAGGGGAGGAGTCCTAAGAGTCAGAGCCAATCATGATGAAGAAACAGAAATATATTTCCAAGCTTAGCACCGTTACTATGGGCTGGAGGCGAAGGGAATGAATATTGAAGGTGATTGATGGAATTCAAATTAAGCGGGCATTTCCTTGTTAAATTATATTTCCCAGCTGAGAAAAATTGCTGGACAACGGTAACTTCTCCAGTGAATTACTTACAAATTATTCATAATACATGAATACATTATTATATCAAAGATTCAAAGGATTCAAGGTCAATTTATTATCAAAGTATGTATGCAGTATACAACCCTGAGATTCGTCTTCCCACAGACAGCCACGAAAGAAAACCATAGAACCCATTCAAAGAAAACCATCAACTCCCCCCTTACCCCGCCAGTAAAGAAAGATCACCCAAATGGTGACAGAAAAGGAGTGAAAAACACAGAATATAAAACACAGAATCTAAGTAGCCCAGGCATATTCAGTTCAGCTCAGTGTTCATTGTCTGCTGGTCACTCCAATTCAAAATCGCCCAGAATAGCAACAAAATAAGGTGCATCCAGAAATCAGAACCTACAGAGCCCTGTCCACAAATCATGTCAATCAAACCTCGCACCATCCTCCAACAGCACCAGTGGAGAGTGAGAGAGAATGCAGGGACTTTCGGGAACAGTGAGTGAGAGAGAGACAGTCACACGTAGGCACCTTCCTCCAGCAGCACCGAGCTAGAGGGAGAGAGCAATCATCCAATTGCAGGCACCTTCCTTCAGCAGCAGTGAGCAGGAGGCTGGTGGGTGATGCTCAACACCACATCACCTTGCGCACTGGCCTCCATTATTTAAACCTTCCTCGGCGCTTTGATCAGCGAGAACATTATCATCATATGTGATAAATAAGTAAGAATGAACGTTTGAGTACGCTTGTCTGTGTTTGTCCTAATGGTCAGTTCTGGGTCAGTCTAGGTGTATTCCACAATTCCAGCAGATTATTGGATAAGAAGTGCAGAGGCTGTGATTATAATGATATTCCTTCTCTAATGCTGAGCACATTGCAACAGTAGTGCAGCTGCCTACAGGACTGAGGTAGGTCAGCTGGGTGAGAGATATCACAACAGCAACCTTTCACTCAACATCATTAAGACCAAGGAATTCATTGTGTACTTCAGGGAGGGGAAGTTGAGGGAACACATTCCTCTCCTCATTGAGGGATCAGCAGTGGAAACACTGAACAAGTTCTGGGTGTCAGCAGTCCTGAAGATCTATCCTGGGCCCAACATATTGATGCAGTTATGCAGAAGCAATCCCAGTGGCTATATTTCGTAAGGAGTTTCAGGAGATTTGGTATGTCATCAAAGATTCTGGCAAATTTCATGGAGTACCGTGGAGACCATTTTGACAGGATGCATCACCATCTGGCACAGTGGGTCCGCTGTAGAAGGGTTGTAAACTCAGCCCTATCTATCGTGGGCGTTGGTCTCCCCAGCATTGCCGACATCTTGAAAAGGTAATGCCTAACAAAGGCGGCATCCACCATCAAGTACCTCCAGTACCCAGCACCTGCCCGCTTCTCATTACTAACATCAAGGAGGAGGTACTGGAGCTTGAGAACATGCACTCAACGTTTCAGGAATAGCTTCTTCTCTCTCCCATCAGATTTATGAACAGACAATGTACCCATGAACACTATCTTATATTATTAATTTAATCTTTTATATATTTCTTACAATATATTTTATGTATTGTGCTGTACTGCTGCTGCAAAACAACAAATTTCACAGTATATGTCACTGATAATAAATCCAATCCTGATTACTACTTCTGTGTAATTAATTTACCTAATTTCTGATCTTCCGGTATAGCTAAGCAGCTCAATGTACAGCAGGAGGAGAATGGAAACAATTTTAATTATTAAAGATCTTTGCAGCTTTGAAATTATCATGTAGTTTAAATGCTCTGACAAAACAGACCAGTGTTGGAGGTCTTGTCAGTGTTAACAGGGATATAATCTATAGTAATATGTATAAATTAATGCATATTAGGACATGGAACAAGCATATGAAGTTCAAAGGACAAAGTAAAATTTATTATCAGACTGCATACATGTCACCACAAACAACCCTGAGGTTATTTTTCCTGTTAGTATATTCAGGAAATCTATAGAACAGTAACTAAACGGGATCAATGGACAGCATGCTGTGTAAACACAAATATAAATAAATAGCAATAAATAACGAGTATGAAATAACAAGATAAGGAGTCTTTAAGGTGAGACCATCAGTTGTGGGAACACCAGAAATAGAATGAGGGTAGTTATTCCCTTTTATTCAAGGGCCTGACTGTCTTTTGAACCTAGTGGTGTGAGTCCTGAGGCACCTGTGCCTTCTACCTGATGGCAGCAGCGAGAAAAGAGCATGGCCTGGGTGGTGAGGGTCTTTCATGATGGATGCTGCTTTTCTACAGCAACGCTTCATGGAGATGTACTCAACGTTTGGGAGGGCTTTACCCATGATCTGCAGGGACAAATCCACTACCTTTTGTAAGATTTTCTGCTCAAGGGCATTGGTGTTCCCAGACCAGGCCATAATGTGGCCAGTCAGCACACTTTCCACCACACATCTATAGAAGTTGGCCAAGGTTTTTGATGACATGCCGAATCTCCGCAGAGGAGGTAGGGTCATTGTCATGCTTTCTTTGCAATTATATTTATATGATTGGTCCAGGACAGGTATGCAATAGCTGTTGGTAAAGTAAGAAACAGGAAAAGATTTTGTATTAATATAAATAACTTAATAATAGACAATCTATTTTAATGATACAGGAAATACTAGGATTTAACAAGTAGTTATTATATACTATTATGTACAACTTTTGGCCTCTTATGAAACTGTTATTAGAAAAACAACCAATTTTTTTAAGAATATAACCGTATAAGGAGTTCTGAATGAATACTATGGTAGTATCCATGGGGATATAAGGTGAACATTCTGAATGAATACTTTGCTCATCAGGCAAAATAACTGATTCCTTATTGTGAAGCTCTGACCTCTCGAACTTTAAGTGATTAGATTGGAAAATGTAAAAGTCGAAGGGTGAATCAAGGGTAGATCAAATTGGTTGCAAGTTTGTTGAGACTGTGGGAATATTGCATTTGGAACACAGCGGGACATGACCATTTATGACATGATATGGTAGAATTATTTACACTTTGGGGTCAGGGGAGAATTCTGTTTTCTCGGAAAATTTACAAGCAGATATTTAGTTATACTTAGATTATATGAATCGACAAATATCCATGATGTAAAAAACTAGTTAGAAGAATAGAGCGTAGATTCTGTGGACATGATGGCATGTTGTTTCACAATCCCCACCCCTGCCAGGTGCCAGGGTTGGAGACACCTTAGAAGAGCAGGCAAAAGTTGTGGTACACATTGGTACCAAAGGCACAGGTAAATATATTGGGGACATTTAAGAGACTCTTGAATAGGCACAAGAAATGAAAGAAAAAATGGACAGCTATGTGGGAGGGAAGGGTTAGATTGCACTTGGAGTAGGTTAAAAGGTTGCCTCAACATCGTGGGCCGAAGGGCCTGTGAATAGGATAAATTACCTTTTCTGCATCCATGATTTCAAGCTTCATATTTCATTTAAGTTCATAATTTTGGTATGGTAGACACGTAGACTTTTCATTTCTGTGCAACGGAGCGGCAATTCCGAAAGTGTAGATCTCTTCACCCGGCTCGGGTCTTCTTTGTCAGGGTGCAACTCTCAGAATTAGATGTCAGAGGGCAATGTGCACTTCTACAAATGTGCAGCTATTGCAGTCAATGTGTTCAGCATCAGGGTCAGAAGTGTATAGATCTGTGACAAAGAATATCAGTATTGTATCATGAATAATATGAGGTGCATATTATGAGTTCCAGGAGAAACAAACTCTATATATTTTACATAAAAAGCACAATTGCTTATTTTTGTTTGTCTAATCTGATGGCATTATTTTTATTTAATGCTTTATGCAAAATTTTGGATCTGATATTAATGGGATAGGTAATAGCTCAACATGGGTGGAGATACATCTCTACCAAGGAGGTGTAAGGTGTTCCTTCCCTCCGCTAGCCTGCAGTTCACTCTTGGGCAAGGTGTTGCACCTGCTTAGTCCCCTGCCCCCTCAAATCAGGGTCACATGAAGCCGTGGGAGCAGGTGGCAGATGCTCGTATGAGCAGCTGGTGCAAGTCACAAGTCCTGGTTATGTGACCACTGACGCCAGGCAGACAATCTCTGAAGAGTATTGATAATGGCTGGGGGTCACCTGTCTTGTAAAGACACTGCCCAGAAGAAGGTAATGGCAAACCACTCCTGTAGAAAAATTTGCCGTGAACAATCTCACGATCATGATTGCCCATGTCATACGACGTGGCACATAATGAGCTATTGATGAGTAGCTCAAAAAACGAAGTATCGATCATCTTAATTCCTAAGCTTCATTTACTTGTTGCTGACTGAGTTTCCACCAAAGCAGACAAGATACTGTGGAAAATCATGCATCCTGCATTCTGCAGTGAGCGTCTGGGGCTGGGATGTGGCAGTCGTTGATGATTGCAATGCCTTGATGTTTCTCATGTGCTCAGAGGACCTCTGGTGCTCTTTGGGGCTTTATTTCCTTTATAGTTTAATACTCAAATGCAGTCTAGTTGAGTTGCTAATGATCCTCTTTCTTGCAGTTCTGTTTCAGCGATAAAAATGATCTTATATTGATATAATTAACAAGTATTCTATCTATTCTCAGGTGTGGCTGGATGCTGGCACCCAGATATTCTTCTCTTATGCAATTTGTCTTGGATGTCTAACTGCGTTAGGAAGCTACAACCCCTATCATAACAACTGCTACAGGTAAAAGAGTAACGCTTTCAGTTGATTGTTGATCATTGTAGGTACTGGCAATTTTTCAATGATTATTATATTCATTGGCCTAGAAAATGGCCAGACAGTACCTACTTCCACAGCTCTTCCTGCTTTTAGCAGCAGTGTGTGCTGAGATATTGTTGTTTTTCTTAGCACATGAAAAATCTGTTTTTTTTTGTAAAGCTGTACTGTCTCAATATTCTGTCAGTGAGTACCACTTGGTTATGAAGTACTTTAAGTACTGGATCATAAGTTAGTCATAGAATTGTACAGAAAATGCTTTGACCTACCATATCTACGCTCACAATGTTGTCTGTCAGTATTAGCCTCACTTACTGGTATTATTTCCATATCCTCTATGTCAGGGATTCCTAAACTGAGGTCCATGGACCCCTTGGTATTGGTCCATTGCATAAAGAGTTTAGGAATCCCTACTCTATGGCTTCATTTTTCAAGTATCTACCAAAATGCCCTGTAAATGCTACTGCTCCTGCCTCTACCACCTCCTTTGGCATCTCGATAAAGATACCAACTACCGCTCATGTTCTGTCCTTGGTCGAGAGTTTCCCATTTTCTTAAGCTAGGCAGATAACTCCAGTCCTGGTCTGGTTTGAAGGTGGTTTTATTGTTCACCAATGTTTTACAGTACGCAAGGAGCTGAGTAAAAAAAAAAACAGTACTTCTCGGCGTACTCATGAGAGGGCGATTCAAATATTGATTAAAATTCCTTCAACTTCTAACATCGTGCTTCTAACTTATAGCGACTAAAGGAGATGTACCAATGATATAAAATGGCCAGCCTGATGCTGAAAGCTAATTGCTTACAACACAATAAGTAATCAACAACAGCTGTGAACTTGCAAGTAAGCAGTGAGATTTAGTCATTAGAAATAAAATAACAACCCAATCAGGAAGGATGTAACAGTTCATGCAAAAGAATTACTGTCCAGATCTCCCACTCAGCCTAAATCCATGCCTTCCAGTTTTAGCCATTACTACTATAGGAAATAGACATTGGCCTTCTATCCTATCCACTCTATATATCTTTATCATATCTCTTATTGGCCACCTTCATAACAGAGAAAACAAACCTAACCTATTCAGTCTCTTCTGATAACCCAAGCCCTCCAGCCCAGGAGGACTGTAAAGTTTTTCTGCACTTTCTCCGAGTAAATCATGACCTATCTACGGTATAGTTACCAGAACTGCACACAATACTCCCAATGCAGCCTAAGCAAGTTTGTACAACTGTATTAAGATATCCCAACTCTTATCTTCAATGCCTCAGTTGATGAAGGCACACATGCGATACACATTCCTTACCACCCTATCTACTTGTGTTCCTATTGTCAGGGAACTGTATACTTGTACCTCAAAGTCTCTCTGTTCAGCAGCATTCCCCAGACACTGCCATTCACTGTGTTTGTCCTACCTTGATTTAACTTTAGAATGCATCGGTTCATATTTGTCTGAGTTAAATTCCACTTGCCACGCCTTGCCTGCTTTCCCATTTTTCTATATCCTGTTGTAACCTTAGACAACCTTCTTCATTGTCCACTGTACCACCAATTTTATCTGTAAACATACTTATTATGCAACTGAATCATTAATCTGTATGACAAGCAACAATAGACCCACCACTGACCTTTGTGGCACTCCACTGGCCACAGTCCACCACTGTGAATATCAACCCTTCACTGCCGTCCTCCGCCTCCTACCAGCAAGACAATTTGCTGACTCATCCTGGATCCCATAGGCTCTCATCTTCTGGACTAGTTCAGTTCGGTTAATTACAAGTAGGGTCATTATTAAGTATTCATTCATTCGTTAGGTGCCGTGTTGTCTAACGTTGGTGTTCACAGTCTTTCTATGACCACGATTGTTCTCGGCAAATTTTTCTACAGAAGTGGTTTGCCATTGCCTTCTGGGCAGTGTCTTTACAAGACAGGTGACTCCAGCCATTATCAATAGAGATTGTCACCCTGGCATCAGTGGTCACATAATCAGGACTTTGATCTGCACCGGCTGCTCATACGACCATCCACTCCCATGGTTTCACGTGACCCTGATCGGGAGGCAAGGGGGCTAAGTGTATTGCTACAATACACTGAGGTAGAACAAGGTTAAACAATAATAATGCAGAACAAAATCTAACAAATATGGCGAAAGGGCAGTGCAAGTAAACAATAAAGTGCTAAATAGTAATAAGGTAGATTGTGAAAGCAAGAGTCCATCTTATCGTACAAGACGTCTGTTCAAGGGTCTGGTGACAGTGGGATAGAAACTGTGCTTGAGCTTGATAGTACCTGTTTTCAGGATTTTGTATCTTCTGCCTGATTGGAGAGGAGCAAAGAGAGGATAAGATCAAAAGGTAGAATTAGGCCGGTCATTCCATCTGGTCCAATCGTTCCATCATTCCATCATGGCTGATTAATTATCCTCTCAACCCCATACTCCTGCCTTCTCCCTGGAACCATAAGGCTCTTGAACAAAAGGGGATAACTACATTCATCTATTAAGATGTTCCCGATGATCTTATTTTAGGGAATCTTTATCTTGCTATCTCAGGTTCTTGTTATTTATTGCTGTTTATTTATATTTGCATTTGCATAGTTTGTTGTCTTCTATGATCTATTGGATCTTTCACGGAGTCTATTCTATAGATTTGCTGAGTATGCCAAGAAGAAAAAGAATATTAGGGTTGTATGTAGTGACATGTATGTACCCTGATTATACAATTTACTTTGAACATTGAACCTTTGACACCCTTACTAATCAAGAACCTGTCAATCTCCACTTTAAATATATCCAATGAGCTGTCATCCACAGTCGCCTCTAGCAATGAATTCCACAGATTCACCAGTCTCCAGCTAAAGAACTTCCTCCCCTTCTCTGTTTTAAATGGACATCCCTCTATTCTGAGGTTGTGCCCTCTGATCCTAGACTCACCCAGCATAGGAAACATTTTCCTCATCTGCTCTTTCTAGGCCTTTCAATATTTGATAGGTTTCAATGAGATACCACATCATTCTTCTAAACCTCAGTGAGTGCAAGCCTGGAGACATCAGCAGCTCCTCATATGTTAACCCCTTTATTCCCAAAATCATTCTCGTGGATCCTCTACAATACTGGCATATCTCTTCTTAGATAAGGGGCCCGAAACTGTTCACAGTACTCCAATTGTGGTCTGACCAATGTGTTATAAAGTCTTAGCAATACATCCTTGCTTTTATATTCTACTCATCTTGAAATGAATGCTAACATCATATTTGCCTTCCTTACCACTGACTCAACTTGCGAGTTAAACTTCAGGAAATCCTACACAAGGTCTCCCAAGAACCTTCACACCTCTGATTTATGAAATTTCTCTCTGTTTAGAAAATTGTCTACGCCTCTATTCCTTCTACCAAAGTGCATGACAATACACTTCCCTACACTATATTCCATTTCCCACTTCTTTGCCCATTCTTCCAATCTGTCCAAGTCATTTTACAGACTCCCTGCTTCCCCAACACTACCTGCACCCCTAACTATCTCTACATCAGCCACAAATTTGGCCACAAGCCTATCAATTCTATCATCCCAAACATTGACATTAACATGAAAAGAAGTGGTCCCAACACCAACCACTGATGAATACTATTCACAAAAGGCCCACTTTATTTCCACTTTTTGCCTCCTGCCTGTCACCCAGTTGTCTGTCCATGCTAGTATCTTTCCTGTGTGTGGCACCTTGTCAAAGGCCTTTTGAACAAGTAAACTACATAGATGTTGTGTATTTGGACTTTCAGAAGGTCTTTGACAAGGTGCCACACATGAGGCTGCTTACCAAGTTAAGAGCCCATGGTATTACAGGAAAGTTACTGGCATGGTTAGAGCATTGGCTGATTGGTAGGAGGCAGCAAATGGGAATAAAAGGATCCTTTTCTGTTTGGCTGCCAGTGACTAGCGGTGTTCCGCAGGGGTCAGTGTTGGGACCACTTCCTTTTATGCTGTATATAAATTATTTAGATGATGGAATAGATGGCTTTGTTGCCAAGTTTGCAGATGACACAAACTTGGAAGGGCAAGTAGTGTTGAGAAAACAGGTAGGATGCGGAAGAACTTAGACAGATTAGAGGAATGGGCCAGAAAGTGGTAAATAAAATATAATGTTGGAAAATGCATGGTCATGCACTCTGGTAGTAGAAATAAATGTGCGGAGTATTTTCTAAACGGGGAGAAAATCCAAAAATCTGAGATGCAAAGGGACTTGGGAGTCCTTGTGCAGAACACCCTGAAGGTTAACTTGCAGGTAGAGTCGGTGGTGAGGAAGGCAAATGCTATGTTAGCATTCATTTGAGGAGGTTTAGAATACAAGAGCAAGGATGTGATGCTAAGGCTTCATTGGTGAGGCCTCACATTGAGTAAGGCTTCTCATCTTAAAGATGTACTGTCACTGTCCAGAGGAGATTCACAAGGATGATTCCAGGAATGAATGGGTTATCATACGAGGAACATTTGATGGCTCTGAGTCTGTGCATGCTGGAATTCAGAAGGATGAGGGGGGATCTCATTGAAACCTTTCAAATATTGAAAGGCTTAGACAGAGGAGATGTGAAAAGGATGTTTCCCATGATGGGAGAGTCTAGGACAAGAGGGCATAGCCTCTGGATAGAGGGGCGCCCTTTCAAAACAGAGATGCAGAGAAATTCCTTTAGTCAAAGGGTGGTGCATTTGTGGATTTTGTTGCCACATGCAGCTTGGAGGCCAGGTCATTGGGTGTATTTAAGGTTCTTGTTCAAAGCTTATGAGGAGAAGGACAGGAACTGGGGTTTAGAAGGAGATAGAAAAAAGGATCAGCCACGATTGAATGGCAAAGCAGACTCAATGGGCCAGATGGCCTAATTCTGCTCCTATGTCTTATGGTCTATCCACTGACTCTCCTTTCGTTATTTCCACAAAGAATCCCAACAAATTTGTTGTGCAAGATTTCCCCATGAGGGATCCATACTGTCTTTGCCCCATTTTATTATTTGCCTCCAGATGCTCTGAAACCTCATCCTTAGTCATTGACTCCAAATTCTTCCCAACCACTGAAGTCAGCCTAACTGGCCTATAATTTCCTTTTTTGTGCCACCCCCCCCCCCACCCTTCTTAAAGAGTGGAGTGACATTTACAATTTTCCAGTCCTCCAGATCCTTTCTAGAACCCAGTGATTGATGGAAGGTCACTACTAATGCCACCACAATTTGTTCACCTATCTCTTTCAGACCCTGGATTCTATTCCATCTTGTCAGATAACTTATCTACCTTCAGGACTTTCAGCTTCCCAAACACCTTCTTAGTAATAGCAACTTCACTCATTTCTGCCCCCTGATATTCTTGAATATCTGACATACTTCTAGTGTCTTCCACAGTGACATCTCATGCAAAGTACTTATTAAGTTAATCTGCCTTTTCTTTGTCCCCCATTACTACCTCTCCAATGTCATTTTCCAGTGGCCGATATCCTCTCTTGCCTCTCTTTTACTCTTTGTATACTGTATCTGTAAAAGCTTTTGATATCCTGTTGTTTATATTATTGGCTAGCTTACCTTCATATGTCATCCTTTCTCTCCTTATGGCTTTTTATGTTGCCCTCTGTTCCAAATACTCACACTAATTTTTGCTATATTTTATGCTTTCTCTTTTGTTTTTATGCTGTCTTTGACTTCCCTTGTCAGCCACAGTTGCCTTATCCTCCCTTTAGAATACTTCATCTTTAGGATTTATCTATCCTGTGCCTTCCCAGTTACTCCAAGAAACTCCATTTAATTCTGTTCTGTTGTCATCCCTGCTAGTGTCTCCTTCCAATCAACTTTGGCCAACTCCTCTTTCATGCCTCTATAATTCCCTTAACTCCACTTTATTGGTACATCTAACTTTAATTCCTCCCTCTCAAAGTGCAGCGTGAACTCTATAATTTTATGCTAACTATCTCCTAAGAGTTCCTTTATCTTAAGCTCTCTAATAAAATATTGTTCATTATACACACCCAGTCCAGAACTACCTTTCCCCTAGTGGGCATGCCGCTCTAAAAGGACATCTCATATGAATTTTACAAATTCCCTCTCTTGGAGTCCAGCACCAACCTGATTTTCGCAATCTACCTGCATATTGAAATCCCAATGACTATCATAAGGTTGTCCTTCTTACATGCAAGAGAAATCTGCAGATGCTGGAAATCCGAGCAACACACACAAAATGCTGGAGGAACTCAGCAGGCCAGGCAGCATCTATGGAAAAGAGTACAGTCGATGTTTCAGGCCGAGACCCTTCAGCAGGATCTTTTCTATCTCTTGCTGTAATTTGCATGCCACAGGGAGAATGTCTGGAGTGGGTGGGGTCTTTGATTGTGTTGTCTGCTTTACTGAGTCAGTGCCACCCACACCACCAGCCTTTTCCTCACACACATTCTCACCTGTCTACCTAGTTTCCCTCTCCTTTTATTCACCTCTCACATCCCCCTTCCCCACCTGGTACCAGAACCTCTCACTGCCTTTCCGTCTCATTTCATCTATCACCTAACACTCTCTTTCCCATTTCCTGCCCCAGCTGACTCCATCTGCCCATCATCCCCTCCCCATCTGGTTCCACCAATCACCTACCAACCTCTATCCCACCCAGCCTCATATTGTTATACACTGGCAAACTTCCCTCATCTTTCTTGGTCCTGGAGCAAGATCTCAACCAGAAATTTTGCCTTAATAGCTTTTGCTTCCACTGATGCTGCTTTACCGCTGATTTTGTCCAGCATCATGATTTTTGTTTTGTTTTGGTCATCAAATGTTGTTTATTTAGTTCTCCTATCCTGAAAATTACAGAGGTGTGTTGAAAGGCCTAGACAGAGTAACTGTGGAAAGGATGTTTCCCATGGTGGGAGAATCTAAGACAAGAGGGCACAGCCTCAGGATAGAGGGGTGCCCTTTCTAAACAGAGATGCAGAGAAATTTCTTCAGCCAAAAGTTGGTGAATTTGTAGAATTTGTTGCCACGTGTCCCTGTAGAGGCCAGGTCATTGGGTGTATTTAAGGCAGCGTTTGATAGATTATTGATTGGACATGGCATCAAAGGTTACAGGGAGAAGGCCGGGAACTGGGTTTGAGGAGGAGACAGAAAAGAGAATCAGCCATGATTGACTGGTGGAGCAGACTCGATGGGCCAGATGGCCGAACTCTGTTCTATGTCTTATGGTCTTATGGTTTAAATTATCTGGAAACCCATTAGCTGGTGCCTCAAGCAAAGTGGTTAACCAAATTACATATACGAGCAGGATCATATCAGTTTTAAGTTGTTTGGAATTTTTGGCTCATTCCAGAGATTCATATCTTTAACACTGGAGTGGTTTCAATTATAGAACACAGTGGGGGGATCAGCTGAAATGGCAGGGAGGTGTCTGTGGCATCCATTTTGGGAATGAGTATACATCCCTCATTGATGGTGATACTGTTGGTTGACAGCCCATCAAGGCAGTCATCACCAGGGGTTTGACAGAGGATCAGGACTCTTTGGAAATTGACACACTCCAGGAGGTTGTGTGGCATAGTGAGACAGGAGGAAGTTCTTTAAGGCAGTCAGTTTAGTAAAACTGCTTTAACTAAGGAAAGACAGAGATTGTGGAACTTAGTTTAAAAGTTAGGAGTAGTAACAAAAATCTCTCTGAGAATGATGTTCTGTTTATTTCTGCAATAGATACACTGTAAAATTATTTTATTTTGGGCTTTGTCTTGCCCAGGTCATTAGTGATGGCATGATGGCATAAATATCGATTTCTCCTTTCAGTAAAAAAAATACTCCCATTCCTCTCTTCCCCACTTTGACCTTTCACTTCTTCTCACCCGCCTATTACTTCCCCCGGGTTCCCTCCTCCTCCCCTTTCTCCTATTGTCCACTCTTCTCTCATATCAGATTCTTTCTTCTCCAGCCCTTGACCTTTCCCACCCAGCTGGCTTCCAACTTCCAGTTAGCCTCTTTCCCCTCAACCACCTTTTTATTTTGGTGTCTTCCCCTGTCCTTCTCAGTCCTGAAGAAGGTCTTGGCCCGAAACATTATTCATTTATTCATTTCCATAGATGCTGCCTGATCTGCTGAGTTCCTCCAGCATTTTGTGTGTGTTGCTTTAGATTTCCAGCATTTGCTGATTTTCTCAAAGAAAAGAACTGGGACAAATTGTTACTAATCACGGCATTCCCTGCACACAATAAAGGATTTTATTTTGATCCCAAGCTGTGCTCTAGTAATAAAGGGTTTTGGTAAAAGTATCGGTATATGGCATGCATCCAAAACTTTCAATACTGCTCAAACAGTAGAAATTGCACTGGTGACAGAAGTAAAGAGAACAGTATCCCCCAGACACCTAGAACTGTGGGACAGAACACAAAAGGAGGCCACACCATCCATTAATTTGTGTAGGGCAAACTAGTCTGCCTCACTCCCCAGACCATAAGACGTAGATTCACCACCCTGTGGCTAAAGAAGTTCCTCCTCTGTTCTAAAGGGACATCCTTGTTATTCTGAGGCTGTGCCCTCTGGCCCTAGACTCCACCAAGTCCTGCAAACTATTTTACCTACAAATATTTATCCGATTCCATTTGATGCCTGCAATTGTATCTTCACCACTCTAAAGAACATAAATAGGGATGCTGTCCAGTCCGACAGACATCATTCACACAAAATAATTTGTCAGCCCTATACTATTCGCTCTTTATCCAAAGAAGTAACTAGGGCCCTTCCTTTTAATAGTAGTTGATTTCCTCTGGGATGATTCACCCTTTGCTGAAATGTGTCTGTGCCAAACCTTCCGCAAAGGCCTCCTCTGCACTCTTAGCTAAGGACAAGATAATTGGTAGAATTCCCAGGAGCACTAACACCAGCCCCAGGCCCACCTCTCCCTACTTCTTTTTAAACTCAGTGCACTGTAGGGTCAATAGGCTGATTAGGTTCCCTAATTGCTTTCTGTAGTAAATCAGTCTCCAAACGGAGGGTATGACATGACAGGATCTTTCATTATCCCTAGACTCTGGATAGCCAAAGAACAAGTTCTCTGTGTAAAGCTGAAGACTTCCAGTTGATTCTTGAACCTGTGCAGAATTCCTAGGCATATACAGTATAATGATTAAACAATGATTTTAAAAGAAGTACAAAGCTACTGATTACAGTTTAGAATTGTAATGTTCCTTTACATTTCCAAATCTAATAAAACTATTTTGTAACCCCAAGACTAAGGACCAATTTCAAGAGATTTTTTTTTCTGCTTATGGAAATTTGGGAGATTATGTCCCAGGATTTCTTGGGAGGGGAGGATTCTGGAACTTGTCACTTTTCTGCCTACTAGCCTTCCACAAAGCCAGAGTAGATCCTCCAGGTGCAACTTCCTAACCGAAGCTGACTCTGGCCAGATGGATGAGGCCTTGTGAAGGCAGGACCTTTCAATGTTTCTCAGACAAAGATATTTTGGCAGCTGATTAAGCATCTCTCTTATAAAGAACCTTCTGACAAAACTATCAAACAGCTTGAAACTCTACGGTTTGATGTTTAATATTCTGTGTGTTTTTCGCTCATGTTTTGCCGTTTGCGTGATTTGCTCTTTTTATTGCATATTGGATGTCTGATGTTTTCTTTGAATGGGATCCATGGTGTTTCATTGATTTGTGACTACCTGCAGGATGACGAATCTCAGCATTGTTTACTGAATATATACTTTGATAATAAATGCACTTTGACTTTGAAAATTATTTCCGGCTTTTATAAGCACTCAGAAGTTATTAAGATATAATCACACTATTAAACTTCCTTAAATATAAAATAATTAAATATAATTAAATTAATTGTATTACTCATGATTTTTAAAGTTCAAACTTCAAAATACACTTATTATCAAAGTATGTATCCATTATACATCTTGAGATTTGTCTCCTTACTGGCAGCCACAGAACAAAGAAACCCAAGAGAACCCGTTAAAAAAGGCCATCAAACACCCAATGTGCAGAAAGAGATTAAACAGAACAAATAGTGCAAACAATAACAGTAAGCAGATAGCATTCGGAACAAAAGTGAGTCCAC
The DNA here is from genome assembly GCF_030144855.1 of Hypanus sabinus. Classification (NCBI taxonomy): domain Eukaryota; kingdom Metazoa; phylum Chordata; class Chondrichthyes; order Myliobatiformes; family Dasyatidae; genus Hypanus; species Hypanus sabinus. The sequence goes on from NC_082724.1 coordinate 15,088,286, forward strand.
CGACACAAAGCCTGGAGCAGGTAAATGTTGCGAAGCAGCGAGTGGAACTGGCCTGACCCTTGCCTCCAGTCTTGACACCCTACTTTTTCCATCTGTCATTTAAATTGGCCAAACATCGGGCCATCCCTTGCTTCGATACGCTCTGAGCCCGGAACCCATGGCCCCCATTTCAACCCCTACATGAACTTACATATCAGCCTGTCACTGAGATCGGGTCTTTCCTCGTTGTCAGCTTGGTGGATGGGCCTCAGGTCTGCCTGGCCTCCGTTCGCCGCGACTCTGCTGTACACCTGCTTGCTTTGACTCTCGACTGTGACTCGCCTCCGCTCTCCTCTCCATTGTTTTTTTTTAATTACCTGAACTTGCCTCTTCCCCCTCACCCACAGTCCTCACCATCTGGGACATGCCCTCTTCTCATTACTATGATCAGGGAGGAGGTACAGGGGTCTGGAGGTGCAGGGTCAACATTTCAGGATCAGCTTCTTCCCCTCCACCTTCAGACTCACTCTTCCTCTTTTGCACTGTTGATATATTTATCTTTTATTCTAACTTAGGGTATTTTTAATCTCTTGCACTGTACTGCTGCCACAAAACAATAAATTTCCTGACATGTCTGTGGTGATAAACCTGATTCTGAGTTTGAAATTAATAGAGTAATTGAACCTGTGCCAGGACTAACTTCTGGCCACTCTCTTTCTCCTCTCTCTACTGGCCAGCTGGCCTCTCCACTCTCAGTTCCTTCCCTCCCACCGGTGCTGCTACCCCACTGAGATCTTCCGGCAGATTTTGTGGTGGCTGACCTTAAGTTATGAGCTGACAGAGTTCAGTACCAAGACTCTCAAAACTTCAAAGTACGTTCCTCAGTAAAGTTCTAAATCGGCACCAATTAAGTTGTCAGTTTTGCAGGGTAACTGTGGGGAAGCTGAGGCACTCTGGGGCTCAGCCTCTGAGCTCAGTGAGGAGTCTGAACAGCAGGTGACTCTGAAAATGAGGGCAAATGCAGACCACTCAGGAAATGCTTAAGCAGGAACCCCAAGCTGTCAGATGATTACTGCCTTCATTTCTCAGGGATGACAGGGTCATTTCATTTCAGTGAGTCAAAACAGTGACATCAGCTTTTTCATTTATGGCCTTATTTGCTACATCTATGATTTCATCGGGAGATAAACGCTGTAAAAAATACGTAACGCACATTTCCACTGGAATTTTGAACCAAGAAATATACCGTATCTTATATGAGCACGTAAAAACTGGCGAAGAGTGGTAATATCTATAAAGCTAAGAAAATTACCACCCACACAGAATATATGGGTGGAATCTGGTTATATTCATCATCATTATTACATGTCATGTTGTATGATGTGGGTGATCATGGTCCCATGGCCATGACTGTTCTTGGCAAATGTTTCTTTAGAAAAGGTTTGCCATTCCCTTCTTCTGGGCAGTGTCTTTACAAGATGGGTGACCCTAGACATTATCAATACTCTTCAGAGATTGTCAGTAGTCGCATAACCAGGACTTGTGATATGCACCAGCTGCTCGTACGACCATCCACCACCTGCTCCCATGGCTTCCCATGACCCTGATTGGGGGCAGGGGGCTAAGTAGGCTCACCTTGCCCAAGGGAGACCTGCAAGTTAGCAGAGTGAAGGCCTGCACCTCCTTTGTTAGAGACGTACCTCCACCATGTTGAGCTATTACCTACCCCATTAATATCAGATCCAAAATCCTTTGGTAGAGACACAACTCCACCTCGCCACCCACTGGTTATATTAAATTTATGCTGAGATTTGTAGTGTCTACCAATTTGTACAAGCAACAATATTAAATTGGTCTTGGTTACTTGGCAGTCCCATGTTAAGAACCTTACAAACCTTTGCTGATATCTATCTATCTATATGTATGTGTGTGTATGCAGTTTCCCTGAGTTTGGGCAAAATAGGAGATTGTTAGAAATCTGTCAACTTAAGGCATTTGTATGTCACATCTAGGGGTCATTTTTCAAAACAAAAGGAAATGATTTTTTTTTCAGTTAGCATGTGGTTTGTATTTTCTTAGTGTAACTTTATGAGTATGTAGTGTCCTTGGATTATTTACCTTTTATGTCTAATTCTTTGTCTTTGGACTTGCCCTGGGGTTTCACCCTTGTGTTGCAGGCTTCTCATTTGGGATCATGGCGATTCTTAAACTCTCTTTATATTTATCACTTTAATTCAATTTGGGGGCAATTGAATTACCAAGGGATTTTCAACGGCTTGCACTGTGGTTGTTGTTTTTGGACGTTATTGCTTCATCTGGATACTGGGGCCGTCTAATTGCTCCCGAAATCCTGTGAGGGGCATGTTGACCCCTCTTTGCTCAGTTATTGTGGATCCTTGTCTGGTGAAACTCTGACCAAGTTCTTCTGTGTATCGTGAGTGATTTCAGTTCTTAAAGATTCTGTGTAGTTTGCCTGAGTTCTTGTTGGCTTAGCTGGTCCATTTCTGCGATTAATCTTTCGTTTGAATTGGCCAAGTCTCTGGGATTCTTGCACTTGTGTTCACGAGTTACCCCGACGATGTTCTGGAATGCGAAGTGCTATGATGAATCTACAGTTAAGAAGACATATCAGAAGATTTATTATTGCCACTGTACAGTTTTGTTTGGCCATAATCCTTGTTTTACTAACAGCTTAAGAGGCTTTGTACAAACTGCTTTTGCATTTCAGAATCAGGTTTAATATCACTGGCATATGTCGTAAAATTTGTTAACTTTGCAGCAGCAGTACAATACAGTACATGTATATAACAGATATAACCATATAATGTATATAGAAACCAGACAAAACTTCTTCGAACTAGATTGTAAAGCACTTAACACACATAGCACACAATAACTTGTGAAGGTAAGAATAAAATCTCCAGATGAATCACACATAAATAACAAACTAAAGTGTGTTAAAATTAGATATTATAAGGTACGGGCCAGATTAACCAGACACACTTCGAATACGATGCAGCCGGGAGTTGTGAATTCTAATGGCCTGGGAGAAGAAACTGTTTCTCATCCCGACCATTCTTGTTTTTATGCATTGGAATCTCCTGGCTGATGGTAGAAAGTTAAAGAGGATGCTGGATGGTTGGGTAGACCCCTGGCAAAAGCCCTGATGGATGGTAAGGTGACCCCTACGATTCTCTCAGCTGTTCTCACAGTCCTTTGTAGAGACTTCTGACCTGCTGTTGAACCGCTCCCATACCAGATGGGAGGCATCTTGTCTGGACACTCACCGGTGCTCCTGTAAAACTTGGTTAAGATCTTGGGGGTGGGGGTGAGCCAATTGCAGAGGGATTTACTGAGGATCTCAGCGGGTCATGCAGCATCTTCGGACCAGTCCCGATAAGTCCAAAAGACATAGGACATAGGAGCAGAATTAGATTATTCAGTCCATCGAGTCTGCTCCGCCATTCAATCCCAGTCAACCACATACAGCTGCCTTCTGGCCATATCCTTTGATGCCCTCTGATCAACTTCTGCATTAAATATTCACATGGACTTGGCCTCCACCACAGTCTGTGGCAAGGCATCCCACAGATGTACTACTCTCTGGCTAAAACAGTTCCACCTTTCCTCTGTTCTGAAAGGTCACCCCTCACTTTTGAGTTTTGAGGCTGTGCCCTCTAGCTCAGGATGCCCCCGCCATAGGAAACATCCTCTTCACATCCACCCTTTATAGTCTTTTCAATGAGATCCTCCCACATTCTTCCAAATTCCTGTGAGTGCAGACTCAAAGCTGCCCAACGCTCCTCACTTGTTAACCTTCTCATTCCCAGAATCATCCTCATGAACCTGCATCACCCTTGACGCCCTTACTAATCAAGAATCTAACAGCAGTTGGCTCAAAGCCATTGCAGCTCAGGGTGTTCTAGAGTTCAGGGTTCGGAGTTCAGTTCCAGCACCAGTTTGTAAGGAGCGTCTGTACGTCCTCACTGTGGAATGGGTGGATTTTATTGGGGACCTCTGATTTCCTTTCCACAGTCCAAAGGCATACTTGGTAGGTCAATAGGGTCACTGTAAACTCTCTAGTGATTAGGTTAGGATTAATCAGGTTTGTTGTTCGCTGGGGTGGCATAACTCGAAAGGGCCAGTAGGACATACTCCATGAGGTATAACTGAATACATAAACTATCACCCCCTGCTTTAAATACACACAATGACTTAGCCTCCACAGCCACGTGTAGCAATGAATTCACTACCCTCTGATGAAGAAATTCCTCCTCATCTCTGCTCCAAAGAAACATCCTTATATTCTGAGAATGTTCCTCTGGTCCTAGACTCCCAAACTGTTAGAAGTATCCTCTCCAAATCCATTCTATCTAGGTTTTTCAATATTTGGTAGGCTTCTCCCCTTATTCTTCTAAACTCTAGTGAGTACAGGCCCAGAGCCATCAATTGCTTCTCATGAATTAACCCTTACATTTCCCAGGATTATTCTAGTAAATCTCCTCTGGACCCTCTCCAATGCCAGCACATCCTTCCATAATATCAGGCTCAAAATACCATCATCAGTTTTGGGCCCCGTATCTAAGAAATATGCAATACAAATGTGGTTTGACCAATCCCTTAGAGTCGTAGTCATAGAGTCATAGAAAAGTACAGCACAGAAACAGGCCCTTTGGCCCATCTAGCCTATGCTGAACCATTTAAACTGCCTACTGTCATTATGAAGTGCCAGTTGATGTTTGCTAAATTAAAGATATTATATAAAGTTGCTGTTGTTGCTGATGATTAAGGTAGGTCAGTGAATAACCAGAAGGTGGAAGTCAACATGAGCCACTGTGAAGTAGTTTGGGACATTCAGGAGCTTCTTGAGTGGAGTCATAGCGTCGTATAGCACTGGAACAGGGCCTTTGCCCTACCCTGTCCTTGCCAACCAGCAAGTTCCAATCTGCACTAATCGCATAAAGCTGCACTTGGCCCGTAACTCTCTTTGCTTTGACAATTAGTCATAGAAAAGTACAGAACAGAAACAGGCCCTTTGATCCATCTAGTCTGTGTCGAACCATTCAACCTGCCTACTCGCACCAACCTGCACCGAGACCATAGTCCTCCATACCCTCTACCATCTATGTACCTATCCAAGCTTCCCTTAAACATTGATATTGAGCTCTCATGCACCACTTGCACTGGAAATTTGTTCCACATTCTCATGGCCCTTTGAGTGTAAAGGTTTCCCATCATGTTCCCCTTAAATTTTTCACCTTTCACCCTTAACCCTTGACCTTGTGTTGTAGTCCTCAGTGGAAATGCCTGTTTGCATTGACCCTATCTAGACCCCTCTATAATTTTATATACCTCTATCAACTCTTCCCTCAATCTACTACGTTCCAAGGAATAAACTCCTGACCTATTCAATCTTCCCTTATAACTCAAGATCTCCAGACCCAGCAACATCCTTGTAAATTTTGTCTGTACTCTTTCAACCTTATTTACATCTTTCTGGTAGTGTGGTAATCTACATACTTCTGATTGTAATTATAATTTTCTCTGCTTCATGCACAGATTCATTTTATGATTATGGCTATTTCCACTCCTCCTGTGTGCGCTGTTAACTGTGTGAACACATACTGCATAGCTCACTGCAGACCTCATAGTAAATTAGGCAGCCACGTCAAAACCCGGCATCTCCAATCGTATTAAATGTTTATGGGAATGGCTACTGAATGTTCAAAGCTCAAATTATATTTATCATCCATCGTGTTGTGGTTGTCTGTGGGAAGAAAAATCCCAGGGTTGTTTACTGTATATAGTGTAGTGTAGGCCTCCGTTAGTCTCGATAGACCATGGATTTACACCTTGGAAAGTTTCCAGGGCGCAAGCCTGGGCAAGGTTTTTTTTTATGGAAGACCTGCAGTTGCCCAAACTGCAAGTCTCCCCTCTCCACGCCACCGATGTTGTCCAAGGGAAGGGCATCAGTTACTGGATATGTACTTCAATAATAAATGCACTTTGAATGTTTCTGAGTTATTTCTTCTATAAACAAAATAATTAAACATATGACAGTTATTAAAATATGATCACACTATTAACTTTCCTTAAATATTAAAATAAATTAATTCTAAAGTTCAAACTTCAAGGATCAAGGTGCTTTTATTATCAAAGTATGTATACATTATACAACCTTGTGATTTGTCTCCTAACAGTAAGACACAAAGCAAAGAAACACAAAAAAAAAACAGAAAAAAAGACTGCCACCAAACTCCCCAATGTGCTGAAAGAGAAAAAAACAAATCATGCAAACAATAAACGCAAGCAAATAGCATTCTGAACTGAAGTCTGCAATGTTGGGTGACTATGAATGAAATCTGCCCTTACCCAATGTAGATACTCTTACAACGTGTTTGGTTTTCCTCTCCTCATGCCCGAAAATCAGCTGGTGTATATCATACAATCATTAGCTGTTGGTGCTAACAATGATGGGCTTAGCTGGAGTACCAGAACAATATGTAAAGGTTTTATTATATATAATATATAAACATATATATTTATATAATATATTCTAATTATTATATCACATAATACTAGCACGGCAGCATAGTGGTTCGCACAATGCTTCATTGTACCAGTGACCCATTTTCAATTCCCATCACTGCTTGTAAGGAGTTTGTATGCTCTCCCTGTGACCACGTGGGTTTCCTCTGGGTGCTCTAGTTTCCTCCCACAGTCCAAAGACTTACCAGTCGGTAGGTTAATTAGTCATTGTAAATTGTCGTGTGATTGGGCGAGGGTTAAGTCACGGGATTGCTGGGCGACATGGCTTGAAAGGCCAGAAAGGCCTATTCCGTACTCTATCTCAATTAGTAAATGAATATTATACTACTTCTTTTATTATTATTTCATATTATTGCCTGAGGTGATCTTATTTTAGAAATAAGTCTGTGTCACTATTCAGGCTAAAAGTTGTGCAAGATAATTTGGGAGTTTATTAGAGGGGAGATAATATGAAATCGTCTTGACTTTGAAGAGATGGAAACCGTGCTCTTCTATTCAAAATCAAAATCAGAATCAGATTCATTATCACTGGCATATATCATGAAATTGCTGTTTTGCAGCACAGTACAGTACAAGACAAAAATTACAGTAAGTTACAAAATAAGTAAGTAGTGCAAAAGATGAATAATAAGGTAGACCGTTCAGAAATTCTTGCCCATGAATTATTATAATTTTATGCCTAGTATAGCTCTCTTTAATACTGAATATTTTTGGCGCTGTTGCTAGGTTAATTGACTAGTTAACACAGAACTGTTATGAGAAACTGTTATTAAGGAGATGTTTTTTTGTTGTTTTGCAGGGATTGCATAATGCTCTGCTGCCTCAACAGTGGCACCAGCTTTATTGCAGGCTTTGCCATCTTCTCTGTATTAGGATTCATGGCTTTGGAACAAGGAGTGCCAATAGGAGAAGTCGCAGAATCAGGTGGGTTGCAAGCAAGTGTGGATATTGAAAGTGACGTAAATCTCAAGTGTGCTGTTGTGACTATGACAAACCAGTCAAAGCTGAAGGCAGATCAGGGCATCTGCTGATCTTTACATCCAACCTTAGTGCCTGTCTGGTCTCATAGAGTAATGAGCTATACTGAATTGGACATCCTCTGCAGTCCTCTGGATTATCCAGTTCCCTTCACTTCAATAGAAAAGTAAATAATGCTGGGAGGATCAGGGAGAGATGTTGTCTCTTCAACTGTTTACATTTCACATTTTCAGCATCTGCAGGAATTCAGTTTAATTTTAGAACTGGGTAGCAATGAGGACGGTTAAGTGAAACTGAAAGCTAAAACTAGAAATTTGCCACCTAATTAATGGAAATCTAATGTCCCCATCTGGGGTAACTGATACAAATATCTAAAATAATTCTTAAGCTCCTGAGTAGATTTCCTTCCTGGCAGGCCTAGAAACAGTGAATTTTATTCCAGCACCCAAAGTTCAACTGGAACACTTTGCTGGTTAGGCTACCAGATTCTCATTATCCGGTGTGATGTGGTGTTAAGGGAATAGGGTGGAGACCCATTCTACAAACCAGCATCAGCAACAGGGCTGGCAGTACCACAGACCTCCACTGCCCAGCAGTGGCTTAGCTCAGTTTCACAGACCTGAGTCCCATCAGTGTGGCATTCCAAGCTGGCTTTTGGACTTTATCAGGAAGACCTGCATTTCACAAATTACAAAGGTGAATCTGCTCCATTTTCAATTCGATTCATTTTCCGATGGGCATTCTCAGAAAATCTATGGAATAGTAACTATAACAAGGTCAATGAAAATCAACCAGAGTGCAGAAGACAACAAACTGTGCAAATACTAATATAAATAAATAGCAATAAATAATCAGAACATGAGATATAGAGACCTTGAAAGTGTGATCAGTGGTTGAGGGAACGTTTCCAAGACCTTTTCTAATTATTCTGCTTCCAGAGGAACACCCATAGAATGTTCCATGTTACGGCCCGAATCGTTGTCTGGTTGTTCATTTCCATTGATGCTGCCTGACCTGCTGAGTTCCTGCAGCTTTGTGTGTGTGATGCTCTGGATTTCCAGCATCTGCAGAATCCCTTGTTTATGTTCTCTCTCTGCAGTTTCCCCCCCCCCCCCCAGTATGAACATTCACAGTGTTTTCTTTTCAAATAATTTTCTTGATTTCCTTTGGTTCCCTTACACCTTTTTCCTTCCTGTGTCCTCTCCCCTGTTGATCACATCTCTGTTCATTCTGCAAGAGAGATCAGGGTTCTGTAAGGAAGTGGAAAAGACCTTGAGAGAAGAGTGGGGTTGAACGTGATCGAGAATATTTTTCTGCTTTTCAGCTCAGTTAAGCTGGGATACAGCAACAGCAATAAAGCTTCAACGGCAGGTTTATAACTACATACTTACATGTCGAAACATTGCACCATCAAGTGGCAGCAGCGAGGAACTCCTCTGTGCAAAGCAATAAAGGAAGCACGTTTCCATGGAAACCATGTATTACATATTATAGCTTGCCAATTAACAGCTGTTTGGAATTGAAAATAATTAAGTAGCCCAGCTCTGTATCCCGTACTTGAGAATGCCAAATAAAAAATATTTCTACCGTTCATTCTAAGTGAAAACAATATGTCTAACATTAAATAGACGTACATAGTGCCAGTATAGTTCGTGCAATGCCATTACAGCTCAAGGCGTCAGAATTTGGAGTTCAGTTTCAGTATCCTCTTTACGGAATAAGTCTTCCCCATGGACTGTGTGATGTTTTCTCCAGGTGCTGTGGTTTCCTCCCACAGTCCAAAGACATGCCTAGAAGCTGAATTGGTCATTTTGAGTTGTCTCATTATTAGGTGAGGGTTAATCGGGTTTGTTGGGCGTTGCTGGGGCAACACGGGCCAGAAGTATCACTAAATAGTAATAAATAAACAAATGGATTTAGATGGATATAGCTGAGCAGTGTAATGCTGAATTAATAAGGAATTAGATTCACCTCTTTGCAAATTGACAAAAAAAGGTGGGTGTAAGTCCATAAGAAGCCTTCGGGGAGGCAGCAATGTATGTTCTTATCCAGAGCTGTCCCCTGAATCTAGAGTGTGTCATATAATATATTCCATTGGGATTATCACACAAAGCTGAACTCACTTACCAAATACTTCTGTTAGCCTGCTAAGGACAAGTCAGTTTTCATTCGTAAGGAAGTTTATACGTAAATGGAAAGTGCTGTGAGAGGATCAGTGAAATCTGCACCACTCTGATAAATATATAATCCCTGTTTTTTTTCCTTTCTTTCTCACTTTGTCTTTCTCTCTCTCTCTCTCTCCCTCTCCCTCTCGCTCTCTCTCCCTCTCTCTCTCTCTCCCGGTATCCCTCTCCCTCCCCCTCCCCCTCCCTCACGCTCTCTCTCTCCTCTCTCTCTCTCTTTCTCTCTCCCTCCCCTCTCTGTCTCTCCCTCTCCATCTCCTCCCTCTCTCTCTCCCCCATCTCTCTCCCTCTCCCTCCCTCTCTCTCCCTCTCCCCCCCCTCTCTCCCTCTCCCCCCCCTCTCTCCCCCCCCCTCTTCCCCCCCCCTCCTTTTCCCCCTAGAGCTTGGGGCACTTGGCTGCCAGAGCAAACCAGAAGATCAGCTACTAAGATGATTTTCACAAAGAGTAGCCATATTTCATCATTTTTACCATAAAAACCCTGGAAGTGCCCATTAACGGCCTCTGTTGTACTTTTCCAGAGGTTATGGGTTTTAACGGAAGGGATGCAACGCCCTTTTTCCTGCCCCCAGACATTGAAAGAAAGGAAGATAACAATATAATCAGCAATAATGGACTGATGCTGAAGGGAACAAGAGTAAAGCTGGTATGTTATTGGACCAGAAATCTAGACGCCTGAACCAATAATTCAGAAACATGAGTTTTGAATCCCACCGTAGCAGTAGTGGTTGTAAAATTCTTGTGGTAATGGTGTCTGGATTGTTGAATAAAATTAGCTTGAATTACAAATGGCCTTTAGCGACGGATATCATTGCCCTTGCCCCAGCCCGATCCAAGGCTCAGGATTGGCTCTTCAGTTAAAAGTGGGTAATAAGTTGTAGGGGTTTAATGAGATAATTTTCATGGGAGCTGGCATGGACCCAAAGAGCAAAATAGACTACTTCTGTGTCATTTTAGGTTTTAATATATGATGAGAATAAAATGCTGGCCATATAATAAAGATATGGCATGAGAAAGATAACAGTGTTGACATTTCATGTTGAAGCTCTCTCAGAGACCTCAAATATTAATTCTGTTTTTTTTTCCAAATTATTATTTTTCCAAGTGTTTTTTGGTTTATATTACAGTTTATTGATTCCCTGCTTGTTAGTGAATTGTAATCCGGCCTCACTCTGCTTCAGAATTAGAAAGATTTGAGAGAAAAATATCTGGCTGCTTTAAAATTTGCCTCAATTCTGGCAATACTGGATCTTATAATTAACACCTTTGTGTTTATCCATAGGTCCTGGGCTGACATTCATTGCCTATCCGAAAGCCGTCACTATGATGCCTCTCGCACCATTATGGGCAGTCCTGTTCTTTTTGATGCTCATTTTTCTTGGACTGGACAGTCAGGTAAAATAATTGTGTCACGTTCATTAATGCACACATCTGAAAAACCAGCAAAACTCAGCTAGAGTCTTGGCTGTGGTACCTTCAAGAGTCTGCAAAGTGTTATTGATTGTACCAGTGGATGCACTGGTTGGAGAGATTTATCTGTGGTTCTTTAAATATCTTTGTGTAATTTCTAATTACTATTTGGTATTAATCTCCAAAAATTTCTTGATATAGTTTAAGTTAAAATGGGGTAAACTGTTCCACTTTGGGAACAGTAGAACTTACGCAGTGAACAGTAGGGCATTGAGGAGTGCCACAGAACAGAAGGATCAGGGAACGCAGATTGCTAATTTATTGACAATAGAGTCACAAGTAGATAGTGTCATAAAGAGAGCTTTTGGCAGTTTGGCCTTCATAAATCAACATATTCAGTACAGGAGTTGGGATGTTACGTTGAAGTTGTATAGGACTAAATTAGTATTGTGTGCAGTTCTGGTTGCCTTCTGACAGGGAAGATAGCAATAAGATTGAAAGAGAAATTTTACACCCACATTGCCAAGACTTGAGGAACAGAGTTATCGGGAAAGGTTGAGTAGGTTAGGACTTTATACCCAGGAGCATAGGAAATGAGGGAAGATTTGATAGAGGTGTACAAAATTATGAGGTATAATAGATGAGGTAAATACAGGCAGGCTGTTTTCATTGAGGTTGGGTCATAGGTTAAGGGTGAAAGGTGGAACAATTAAGGGTAACTTTTCGAGGGAACGTCTTCACTCAGAACATGCTGAGAGAGTAGAACAAGCTGCCAGCTGAAGTGTTGGTTGCAGGTTCAATTATCACATGTATAACCATATAACAATTACAGCATGGAAACAGGCCATCTCGGCCCTTCTAGTTCATGCCGAATGCTTACTCTCACCTAGTCCCACTGACCTGCACTCAGCCCATAACCCTCCATTCCTTTCCTGTCCACATACCTATCCAATTTTACTTTAAATAACAATACCGAACCTGCCTCTACCACTTCTACTGGAAGCTGGTTCCACACAGCTACCACTCTCTGAGTAAAGAAATTCCCCTTCGTGTTACCCTTAAACTTTTTCCCCCTAACTCTCAACTCATGTCCTCTTGTTTGAATCTCCCCTACTCTCAATGGAAAAAGCCTATCCACGTCAACTCTATCTATCCCCTCATAATTTTGAATACCTCTATCAGGTCCCTCCTCAACCTTCTACACTCCAAAGAATAAAGACCTAACTTGTTCAACCTTTCTCTGTAAATTGGATAGGAGATCCAATAATTGGGGCAGTAATTTGGATAGGTTCATGGATGGAAGGAGTTGGAGATCTACGCTCCTTGTGTATATCGATGGGACTAGGCAGAATAACAGTTCAGAAAGGGATAATTAGTCCCAAGGGCCTGTTACTGTGCTGTAGTGTTCTTTAACTCTATGAAGAGTTCAAACAATATCTAATGTTTTAACAAGAAAGTTTAACCATAGTTGTTAGAATGTCAATTTTATGTCAAAATTTACAGAGCTTTACATATGAAATAAATAAATACTGCTCCTGGCTTGTGGTTTTGATAATTTCTTTGTGTAAATAGCTATTAATGAAGGAAAGCATAGATTCTTGCTATGAATGGAACTCAATTGTGGTTTCAATGGTTGCAGCAATGGAAAATCCAGAAATTACACTCTTCTCACAAGTGAAGCAACTCTGATATAAATCAAGTTTATAACATGCCGGATGTGGAAAGTGGTCAGGGAAGTGACAAAATAGTTCAAAGAGTTTAATGAATTTCATTGATCACACATTGGTGAATCTGCAGGGCATAGAGAAGCTGTAGTCCCTGCAAAAGAGAATCAGTGGTTCCCACGGGAACTGCTGTGAAGATTGAAAGATACAAGTTCCAGCCTCTACTCTCTTCTCCCTGAATAGCACCTAGTTCCTCAGGGTCCTTTAGATGGTGATCATACAGCAATTCATTAGATCAATGTAATCCCCCACACTATCAGACTATGGACCAGCCAAGAGATGAAAAGTGAAAAAGCCCTCATAACAATTACATTTAAGGCCTCTTCTTAACTGACTGCTCTGTTTGAGGTTACCACTTCTTCAGCTATGGCATCTGGATTAGTCAGTATGCAGGAAGCTGGGCCATTAAGATCTAGGTATCTCACTACATATCTGACACATACTCTAGCCAATGTCACATCACTCTCTGCCTTCCCCTAAACTAGGTCAGAGTCTTTCTCTTCCCTCCAGCAGCAATATCCCAAAATCAGTCCCATTGCAGTATCTTGAACTTGCGTAAGTCCAGTTGCATAAGCAAGTAATCATATGTAGACGTAAACACCCACATTTGAAGGCAGTATTGGCAAATGGTGGGGCTGCATACTCAATGAGTATGAACTATACGCATACAATCAGTCGATGTATATCAGCTATTCTAATGTAAAGAGTTATTTTGTACGTTCTGTTTAGGATTGATTTTATACTTATATTTATTTTATTTTAATGCTTATTGTGTTTTTTTTATGCTGCATTGAATCCGGAGTAACAATCATTTCAATTTCCTTTATGGTCATTAACTGAACAATAATGACAAACCATCTTGTATCTTGAAATACTAATCTGGAGACTTGACTATAAATTCTACCAAGAAATTTAATTTCAATTAATAACGTAGAATGACCTCTCCTGTGACCACTGTGAAATGACATTTCTTGTGATCAGTTTCATGACTACAGGAATTGCGGTTTGGCTGACTGACTGTGCTGGAGGTCTGTGTTATATCGGAGCTGGTCAGTTTCGTGATAGAGGAATTACCACTTGGCCGACTGACTGTGCTGGAGGTCTGTGTTATATCAGAGCTGATCAGTTTCGTCACTACAGGAATTGCCACTTGGCTGACTGACTGTGCTGGAGGTCTGTGTTATATCAGAGCTGATCAGTTTCGTCACTACAGGAATTGCCACTTGGCTGACTGACTGTGCTGGAGGCCCGTGTTAAATGAGAGCTGCTGCATGTGTCGCTGCTTCCTGTTGTGTTCATTCCTTCAAGCAGTTGATAATACAAATTCCCAGGCTCCCCATTAGTAGAGCTTTCTCTAGGGTCCGTTCCTCAAAGCACTGGATAGTTTTTTGTTCATTCATAACTTTGAGGGATCCTTTACTGATGGGAATATGGTTGAATCACGTGAGACAGTTTGGTCTGTGTTGTCACATGAACAAAGTCATTGGAGAGAATTGGCTGGCGGAAATGAAGCAGTGTCTTTATTCAGCAAAATGAGACACAGCAGGCATCCTACGGAGACTCTTTTGGAGGAGAAGACTTGCTCGAACCAATGCTACACAACATTGTATATACCAAAGATCAAAGGACAATTCCATATTTACAATTAATCCATAATGTTTTCTTTGAACTACACACAACCTTCACACTTCCTGCTTCGCACCCACTCTACAGACACCTAAATGCACTTCAGTCAGCATTGTCTCATCTTTCCATTAACTGCCATTCACGGCTTTGAGGAACCCATTGTTCACAGCAGCATTTTAAATTTATCTGCAGTCTACGTTTAGATTTGAAGATTGGTGGTTGAAGTTATTTGCTATATGTGCTAACCTCAAAAATGCCCTAACAGTCTGAAGCTGCAATGCAGATTAGGAACACGGAGCTCTTTTATGTGCTGGGTTCTGCTCAGTAACCTGGCAGAGATGAAGATAAGCACATCTTACATACGCACTGCTCATTACGCCACTGGCATTTAGGGCAGCAATGGAAGTCCTCCATCTCTATTGTACGCCTGTGTAGAAGGGTTCTTCATTGCTGTTTGCATAATGATAGTTTTTGACCAGTCTGTGTTGTTAGCCCTGAGCTGAACCCCTGAACCTGGAGGACCAGTGGACCACTATTAGTCTGGCCTCTACCCTTTCACCTGTTTGGCATGGGTGACCCCACCAAGAGCCAAAGCGCAAGACACTGACTCCAGCCAATGTAGCTCTCTGGGTCGTTGAGGCACGGAAACCTCCAAATCACGACAAAAATGTGGTCCTCTGGGAGGATTAACACATCTAGCAAATATTAAAATTACAGTTACATGCAAAAGTCTTAGGCATATATACATATACAGCTATGATCCCTAAGACTTTTGCATAGTACTGTATATTATGCCTTTCCAGTTATCAAATAACACTTAATATTAATGAGCAAATACAAAACTAAGTGGTCTTATTTCTGTTTCCCAGTCACTTTCCTATGTGTAATACTTTAACTAATATACATTACTGTGCAAAAGTCTTAGGCACCCTAGCTATATATATGTGCTATAGAAATGCTAGAGACAGTCAACAGGTTGGACAGAGAAAAAGAGTTCAAATTCCTCCATGGCAGAACAATTGGTGTGCAACGGTGAGTGGTTGACCTGCGCCCTTCTGAAGTCCACAATCATCTCTTGTCCACGGTAAAACTCAGGGAGTTGATCTCACAGCTTTTGAAAAGCTCCTCTACCTCTTCTCTGTATGCAGACTCATCGTTGTTGCTAGTGAGGCCAACCACTGTGGTATCCTCAGCATACTTGATGTGGGTTGGGCTGCATCTGGTAGTGCAGTCATGAGTCAGCAGTTTGAACATCAGTGGACAGAGTACACAGTCCTGTGGGGGGCAGGGGAGGGGATGGTACGCACCAGTGCTCAGAGATGATTGTGGACTTCAGGAAGGCACAGGTCCACCACTCTCCATTGTACATTAATGGCTCTGCTGTGGAGAGAGCGAAGAGCACAAAATTCCTTGACGTGCACATAACAGATGATCTAAACTGGACCCTCAACATCTTCTCATTAGTTAAGAAGCCACAGAAGCATCTGCACTTTTTGAGGCAATTGAGGTGTGCAAGGTTCCCTGTACCTTTTCAAACAACTTTCTACAGGAGCATCATCGAAAGTGTCCTGTCTGGCTGAATCATTGTGTGGTGCGGAAGCTGCAAGGCATTGGGCCACAGGACCCCTACAGAGAATAGTAAAAACTGCTGATAAGATCACCAGGGTTTCTACCCCCCCCCCTTATTTCTGACATTTCTGCAAGCATTTTATATGATGTGCCCGAAGCATTGTTGAGGCCCTCTACCATCCATCCCACAATCTCTTTGTCACACTACCATCAGGAAGGAGGTACACAAACATCAGGACTAGGACTAGGATTGTCAGACTGGGTAACAGCTTCTTCCCTCAGGCTGTGATACCCTGCCACCACGAAGGTCTTGTCACTAGGACAGCAAATGGTTTACTGTTTACCTGTGCTACACAGTGCATGCTCTTCGAATTGGATATTTATTAACTTATTTGTAGTAATGTTTTATTTTATGTGCTGTGTGTGATAATTTGTTTTATGGGTGCACCGTGGTCCAGAAAACATTGTTTCATTCGGTTGTATATATGTACAGTCAGATACTAATAAACTTGAACTTGAACTTGAGGGTGTAGACATTTGAATGATTAATTCCAATGGATTATTAAGGAACAGAGGGACAGTGGCATGCAAGTTCAAAGATTCTTGAAGCTGACAGTGCAGGTAAATAACATGGCTAAGAAGGCATGAGTCTTCAGGGAAGAAATGCTTCATGCCAGAGAAAATGCTTCCTGAAGGGACCTACTGCAGATAAGCAGGAGAACCAATGCAAGTGGTTAAGTAACTTGTAAACAAGAGAGATCCTTCAGATTCTGGAAATCTTGAGCAGCACACAACAAAATACTGGAGGAACTCAGCAAGTCAGGCAGCATCCGAGGAGGGGAATAAAGAGTTAACATTTTGACCTTTCATCAGGACTGGAAAGGAAGGGAGCAGAAGCCAGAATAAGAGGACGAGGGGAGGGGTGAAATATGTGGGTGAGTGGGGGAAGGGAGAAAGATGTGAAAAGCTGGAAGGAGATGGGTGGAAGAGGTAAAGTGCTGAAGAAGAGAGAATCTGATAGGAGAGAACAGTGGACCATGGAAAAAAGGAAAGGGGGTAACCAGAAGTTGGTGATAAGCAGGTAAGGATAATAATGGCAAGAAGATAACCAGAATGGGGAATGAAAACAGAGAGGGTGGGGGGGGGGAAGAAATTAATGGAATTTAGAGAGAAGCAATGTTCATGCCATGCTATAATTACTCTTTGCCAGATGATCCTTTACAATGAGATTGCTAATTAATCCCATCCCGTTTTGCAATACCAGATCTAAAGTAGCCTGCACCCTGATTGGTTCCTCAATGTATTGTTGTAACAAATCATCATACGTACACTCTGTAAACTCATCCACAAGCATACCCTTGATTAGTTTAATCAATACGTTGATTAAAATCACCAATGGCTATTACAGTGATTTCATACACACCTTCATTATTTCTAGATTTATATTGTGTTCTACAGCACCACTGTGGTTATAAAATCCATATATTACATTCACCAGTTTACTTTATTGTTCGGTGTCTCGACTCCAGCAGATTCTACATGCAGAGCTTCTGAGCCAGTATTAGTTCTCTCCACTGCAGTGCTAACAACCGATATTACCAGTCCCACATTGCCTCCTGCTCGTTTCTGCCAACTTTTCCAGAATCAAATGGCAGTGGATAATCAGTTTTTAACGTTGGCTGCTCTGCAGTTGTTTGATCATCAGAATATAGTCTTTATCTTTGTACAAAACAACTCATCTGTCTCCACACAAATAAAGGACAAGAGTTTATATTTGTTGCAGCTAGTCGTCCCATGAGAACAGCCCCGGAGTTCCTGAGGACAGTTTCCCATCTCATTTCCCATTTCCCATCAGTTTCCCATCAATTCCCATTTCCCATCGGCTGATTCATTAGAGACTGTCCTTCCAAGTGCAAATTGAAAATGATGCTGCCTTTTGATGATCACAAAATTATTCAGTTTCATTCATTAAACCTCAGGCAATGAAATATTCTGTACATGTATATACTAAGGCATGAAGGACATTCAAACTTTGGCTGGCAGGTGGCAAATAATACTTGTACCACAGGACCAAGCGGCCATGATCATCTTCAGCAAGTGCGAGTCCGCCAACCTCAAAGGAAAATGGAGTGACTACTGATGTTGAGCACTTGAAGTAAAAGCAGAAAATTCTGAAATCAGCAGCTTGGGCAATGTGTGGAAAGAGAAACACAGTTAACTTTCCATGGAGAATACCCGTTATCAGAATTCCAGCAGAGTGACTTCTCAGGGATTCCCATGCTGGGGTCCACGGACCCTTCTGTTAATGGTAGAGCCCCAAAGCATTACAAAGATTGAGAACCCTTGTCTTTAGATGATCTGAGCAATGGGATCAACATGCACCAAACAGCACACCTTAACGCCGTCACTATCGTTTTGGGAGATTTTAACCAAGCCGGTCTGAAAATATCACTAAGCAATTACCATCAACAGATCACTCGCAATACCAGAGGAAACAACACACTGGACCATTGCTACTCCACCATCAGGAATGCCTGCCGTGCTATTCCACACCCTCACTTTGGGAAGTCTGATCACTTGGCTGTACTTGTACTCCCTGAGTATAGGCAGAGACTGAAGACTGTAGCACCAGCAGTGAGGACCAAGAAGGTTTGGACCAGGGAAGCACAGGAGCACCTGCAAGACTGCTTTGAATAGGTGGACTGGACTGTATTCAGGGATTCATCGTTGAACCTGGATGAGTATGCTGCAGTTGTTACCGACTTCATTAAAACCTGTGTGGGTGAGTATGTGCCTACAAAGACTTACTGTACGCTCCCAAACCAAAAGCCATGGATGAACTAGGAGGTACGTCATCTGCTAAGCTAGATCTGTGGCATTTAAGTCAGAAGACTGAACTCCTGCCTCAGCAAGGACCTGGACCCACTTCAAATTGCTTATCGCCACAATAGGTCAACAGCAGATGCAATCTCAAAGGCTCTCCATACTGTTTTAGACCACCTGGACAACACAAATATCTATGCCAGGATGCTGTTCATTGACTATATCTCAGCATTTAATACCATCATTCCCATAATCCTGATTGAGAAGTTGCAGAACCTGGGCCTCTGTACCTCCCTCTGTAATTGGATCCTCGACTTCCTAACTGGAAGATCACTATCTGTGTGGATCGGTGATAACATATCCTCGTCGCTGACAATCAACACTGGCACACCTCGGGTGTGTGCTTAGCCCACTGCTCTACTCTCTACATACACATGACTGTGTGAATAGGCATGGCTCAAATACCATCAATAAATTTGCTGACGATACAACCGTTGTTGGTAGAATCTCAGGTGGTGACGAGAAGGCGTACAGGAGTGAGATATGCCAACTAGTGGAGTGGTGCCGCAGCAACAACCTAGCACTCAACGTCAGTAAGATGAAAGAGCTGATTGTGGACTTCAGGAAGGGTAAGAGGAAGGAACACATACCAATCCTCATAGAGGGATCAGAAATGGAGAGAGTGAGCAGCTTCAAGTTCCTGGGTGTCAAGATCTCTGAGGATCTAACCTGGTCCCAACATATCGATGTAATTATAAAGAAGGCAAGACAGCAGCTATACATACTTCATTAGGAGTTTGAAAAGATTTGGTGTGTCAACAAGTACACTCAAAAACTACTATAGATGCACCATGGAGAGCATTCTGACAGGTTGCATCACTGTCTGGTATGGAGGGGGTGGGCGGCTACAGCACAGGACCGAAAGAAGCTGCAGAAGTTTGTAAATCTAGTCAGCTCCATATTGGGCACTAGCCTACAAAGTACCCACGACATCTTCAGGGAGCGATGTCTCAGAAAGGCAGTGTCCATTATTAGTGACCTCTAGCACCCAGGGCATGCCCTTTTCTCACTGTTACCATCAGGTGGGAGGTACAGAAGCCTGAAGGCACACACTCAGTGATTCAGGAACAGCTTCTTCCCCTCCGCCATCCAATTCCTAAATGGACATTTGAATCCTTGGACACTACCTCACTTTTTTTTAATATACAGTATTTCTGTTTTTTTCACACATTTTAAAAATCTGTTTAATATACATATGCTGTAATTGATTTACTTATTTAATTATTATTTAATTAATTTTATTTAAAAAAATATATATATATGTTATATATTGCATTGAACTGCTGCTGCTAAGTTAACAAGTTTCATGTCACAAGCCGGTGATAATAAACCTGATTCTGAAGTGTGCTTTGACAAAAGATCTTCTGACAGCATTTTATACCCTCTGCTTCTCCCTCCACAGATGTGCTGAACCTGTTGACTTTTAGCAACATTTTCTGTTTTGACTGCTTTCACTCTTATATTAAAGAGCTTTGCCAAAATGTAAATCCTTCAGTTTTCCAAATTTGACAGAGATTAGCTGAGAGCTGTTGGAGCTGTGCTTTGTTTCCTAGAGATTTCTGCTGGCTCTAATCCTCCCTTTACATAAATTTACATTTGAAAATATGGCTTCAGCATTTCAACATGTCTTGTGTTTTTCTTTGCAGTTTGTCTGTATGGAAAGCCTCGTGACTGCTGTAATAGACATGTATCCCAAGGTGTTCCGAAGAGGCTACAGAAGGGAGCAGCTCATACTTGTTATTGCACTTGCGTCATACTTGATTGGATTAGTAATGGTAACAGAGGTAAGATTATGCAAATGAAACTTCTTGTTTATATTCTAAATGTATACAAAGTTGAATGATCTAGGCCCTGGAAAGTTATCAAAGAGCATACTGTAGAACAGGTAGCAGAAATGAACATGTTCTTCAGTGAATGATGACTGTGCTAACCCTGATGCCAATTTTAACTAATGGCATCTGACTGCATATGTTATACATCCCATTTTCTCTTTCTCTCGTTTGTGATTGGAATGCCCCCCTCTCCTTCACCATTCCTCATTCCCATTTTCCTCTCTCACCTTATCTTCTTACCTGCCCACCACCACCCTCTGGTGTTCTGACTCCTTTTCTTTCTTCCATGGCCTTCTGCCCTCTCCTAACAGGTACCCCTCCAACTCCAGCCCTGTATTTCTTTCGCTAATCAACTTCCCAGCTCTTTACTTCACCCTGCCCCCCCTCCTCACCTGGTTTCACCTATCACCGGCTGATTCCTCCTCCCCTCCCCCCGCTTTCTTACTCTGACTCCTCGCCTCTTTTCCAGTCCTGTTCCGTCACTTTCACCAATCAACTTCCCAGTTCTTTACTTCATCCCTCCCCCTCCAGGTTTCACCTATCACCTGGAGTTTCTCTCTCCCCTCCCCCCACCTTTCAAATCGACTTCTCAGCTTTTTTTTCTCCAGGCCTGCCGAAGGGTTTTGGCCCAAAATGTCAACTGTACTCTTTTCCATAGATGCTCTCTGGCCTGCTGAGTTCCTTCAGCGTTTTGTGTGTGTTGCTTGGATTTCCAGCAACTGCAGATTTTCTCTTGTTTATATATCCCTTAATTCTGTTCTCCGCCCCCCTGCCCCATCACCTCTATCATGTACCTGTTTAAAATGCCTCTTCAATTTTTCTATTGTATCTATATCCACAATTTTTCTTGGCAATCTGTTCTAGGCACCTCCTACACACTATGTAAAATAAACTTGCCTTGTAAATCTCCTTTAATCTTTTCCCCTCTCATATGAAAGGTATGCCCTGTAGCATAAGGCATTCCACCCTGAGAAAAAGACTGATCACGTTCTTAGGGCGCATGTTTGCGTACTGGTTAGTACAATGCTTTACAACATGAGCAACCCAAGTCCAATTCCCGCTGCTGTCTGTAAGGGATTTGTATGTTCTCCCTGTGACCACGTGGGCAGTCCAAAGATGTACCGGATGGTAGGTTGGTTGGTCATTGTAAACTTTTCTGTGATAGGCTTAAGTTAAATTGGAGGATGCTGGGAGGTGTGGTTCGAAAGGCTGGAAGATCCTATTCTGAACTGTATTCCAATAAAATAAAATAAAAATACCTATCTACGCCCCCCCCCCACAAATTCATATACTCCTACTAGGTCACCGTTCAGTCTCTGAGAACAATCCTAGTTTGTACAAAATTTTATTATTGCTAATACTCTTTAATCCAGGCAACATCCTCTCCAAAACCTCCATATCCTTCCAATAAGACGGCAACCAAATCTGCACATAATATTCCAAACATAGCCTAATCAAAGTTTCCTCCAGCTGCAGTCCTCACATTATCACTTCACAGCCCTACCGATGAAGTCAAGTATTCCTTATGCCTTCTCTACCATGCCATCTGCTTCTGTTAACAACTTTCATCGAGTTGTGGACTTGTTCCCCAAGATTCAACAGTATATTTATGTTCCTTAGGGTCCTGATAGATACTGTATATTTTCCTCTTATATTTGACCTTCCAAAGGGCAATGCCTCACATTTCCCTGGATTAAACTTCATCTGCCATTTCGGTCCACATTTTGACAACATTTGTCACTATTTCCGACTTCAATTTTTGTGTCTTGTGCAAACCCTCTCATCAGCCCACCCACATTTTCATCAAAAGAGGTCCCAGGACTGATCAATGCAGAACACACCTGGACATGGACCTCCATTCAGAATAATACCTTTCCACCATGCCCCTCTGGTGTTTTATGCCCAAGCCAGTTTTAGAATCCAATCTACCAAGTCTCGATGGAGGCTGTGTGCCTTAACCTTCTTGGTCAGCCTATCATGAGGGGTCTTGTTGAAACATCTACTGAAGTCCCTGTATCCTACATCTATTCGCTACCCTCGTCAATTATCTTCATTATCTCCTCAAAGAGCATAATCAAATTTGTAAGACATGACCACCCCTGCACTAAGCCAAGTTGACTATCCCTGATGATCCTATGCTTTTCCAGATCCTATCTCTAAGAATTTTCATCAATATTTTTCCAACTTCTGACATAAGGTTCACCAGCCAGAATTTCCTGATTTGTTTCCATTGCCCTCCTTAAACTGTGGAACAACCTTCTGGAACCTTGGCTGTGACTAAAGAGAATGCAAAGATCTCTAGGAAGGCCTTAGCAATCTCCACACTTGCCTCCCTCGGTGATATGGATAGTTATATCCGGCCTGAGGACCTATGAACAAGAGTCTTCTTGATACCAACATCTTACAGAATATCAACATCCCCCTCCCTGATCTCACTAACTTCCATGCCCTTCTCTTGGGTGAGCACTGATGTGAAATAATTGATTTGTATCTTGCCGTCATTCTCTGGCTCCAGGCATAATATTACTCTTTTGTCTTTGATTGGTCCTGTGCTCTCCCTAGATTGAACATATTTCAAATAATGCCAAGATTTTCAAATAAAAACATATACATCAATATGGACATTGTGCAGGCTGAGGAGATTAGCAATAATCAATAAGCCTTGTGTCGGGTACCTTATCAAATGCCTTGCTGAAATCCATATACACTACACCTACTGCTCTTCCTTCATCAATGTGTTTAGTCACATCCCCAAAAAATTCAATCAGGCTCGTAAGACATGACCTGCCCTTGACAAAGCCATGTTGACAACTCCTAATCATATTATACCTCTCCAAATGTTCATAAATCCTGCCTCTCAGGATTTTCTCCATCAGCTTACCAACCACTGAAGTGAAACTCTCCGGTCTATAATTTCCTGGACTATCTCTACTCTCTTTCTTGAATAAAGGAACTCAACATCTGCAACCCTACAATCCTCCGAAACCTCTCCTGTCCCCATTGATGATGCAAAGATCATCGCCAGAGGCTCAGCAATCTCCTCCCTCGCCTCCCACAGTAGTCTAGGGTACACCTCATCCGGTTCCAGTGGTTTATCCAATTTGATGCTTTCCAAAATCTCCAGCACATCCTCTTTCTTAATATCTACATGCTCAAGCTTTTCAGTCCATTGCAAGTCATCACTACAATCACCAAGATCCTTTTTCATAGTGAATACTGAAGTAAAGTATTCATTAAGTACCTTTGCTATTTCCTCTGGTTCCATACACATTTTCCCACTGTCTCATTTGATAGTTCCTTTTCTTTCATGTCTTATCCCCTTACTCTTCACGTGCTTATAGAATGCCTTGGGGTTTTTCTTAAACCTGCCCACCAAGGCCTTCTCACAGCCCCTTCTGGCTCTCCTAATTTCCTTCTTAAACTCCTCCCTGTTAGCCTGTAACTCTTATAATCTTCTAGATCTCTAACATTACCTAGCTGTCTGAACCTTTTTTAAGCTTTTCTTCTTGACTAGATTTATTACAGCCTTTGTACACTACGGTTTCTGTCTGCTACCATAACTTCTCTGTCCCATTAGAACGTACCTGTGCAGAACTCCATACAAATATCCCCTGAATATTTGCCACATTTCTTCCGTACTTTTCCCTGAGAACATTGAAATTGTTTCCAATTTAAGCTTCTAATTTCCTGCCTGATAGCCTCATAATTCCTCTACTCGAACTAAACACTTTTCCAACTTGTCTGTTCCTATCTCTCTCCAATACTATTGTAAAGGAGTAGAATTATGATCACTATCTCCAAAATGCTCTCCCACTGAGGGATCTGACACCTGACCAGGTTCATTTCCCAATACCAGATCAAGTACAGCCTCTCCTCTTGTAGGCTTATCTACGTACTGTGTCAAAAAACCTTCCTAAACACACATAACACACCATCTAAACCCTTTGCTCTAGGGAGATGCCAATCAATATTTGGGAAATTATAATCTCCCACCAAGACAATTCTTATTATTACACCTTTCCAGGATCTATTTCCTTAACTGCTCCTTGATATCCTTGTTACTATTGGGCAGCCTATAAAAAACACCCAGTAAAGTTATTGACCCCTTCCTGTTCCTAACCTCCACCCACAGAGACTCCGTATTCAATCCCTCCATGACGTCCACCTTTTCTGCAGCTGTAACTCTCTCTGATCAACAGTGCCACATCCCCACCTCTTTTGCCTCCCTCCCTGTCCTTTCTGAAACATCTAAAACCCGGCACTTGAAGTAACCATTCCTGTCCCTGAGCCATCCAAGTCTCTGTAATGGCCACCACATCATAGCTCCAAGTACTGATCCACACTCTAAGCTCATCCACTTTGTTCACAATACTCCTTACATTAAAATAGACACATCTCAAACCGTCGGTCTGAGCGCGTCCCTTCTCTATCACCTTCCTATCCTCCCTCTCACACTATCTGCAAGCTTTCCTTATTTGTGAGCCAACTGCCTCTTCTCCAGTCTCTGTAGTTCGTTTCCCATCCCCCAAAAATTCTAGTTTAAACTTTCTATCACCTATTAAGAGTGAAGAATTTGCCAAAACCCATTAAGGAATAAAGATATAGACCTGCAAAGTTAGTTTCAGATCTGTACCAACAGATTAAGTGGACATTCAGAGGTGAGGAACAATGTCGGAACAGGATTAGCCATTTAGATAAACGCACTGGACTGGTGTAGATAAGGGAAGTCATCAAAGGAGCAGTTCTTCGGAGTGAAGCACATTTAAGTGATCAGAATACTAAGCTCATAACCTAGCTTCTTGGAGACACAACAAACTACACTTTTAGAAGAGAGCATGTACAACATTGTAAGCAAATTGTGCAATCGGTTCATCGCTACTGGACCATTGACTTGACAGGAGTTAAATTGAAAGAAATTTTGCTGAGCACATTGAAACAGCAGTCCAGGCAATGATATTTTGAAATATAATGAGTAAATCTTAATGATCTCCTGGAAGTCATTCTAAAGCTCTAATTGCACAAATTGGAATAGATTTAATTGAGTGTTTTTAATTAACAACTTTGTTGACTGAGAATTATAAAGCTTAATGTATTCACATCTTATAGTTAAAATTGAGCATGGTCCATCTCCAAATTGTCATACAATATTTTTGACATATGTAAAAATGGTATTGTACTATTTTAAAATATTAATGTAAAAAGAATACCAAAAATAAAGATATGCTGTTAAATCAGAATTATTATCACTGGCAAGTGATGTGAACATTTTTTAACTTAGCAACAGC
Organism: Hypanus sabinus; assembly: GCF_030144855.1. Taxonomy (NCBI): domain Eukaryota; kingdom Metazoa; phylum Chordata; class Chondrichthyes; order Myliobatiformes; family Dasyatidae; genus Hypanus; species Hypanus sabinus. Next base: position 15,114,302 of record NC_082724.1, read on the forward strand.
AGTAGAATGCAATACAGAATACAGAAGAAAAAATATAGAATAATAAATAAATAAATAGATCGATTACAGTATAGATTAAAAATTGTGCAAAAAACAGAAATACTATATATTAAAAAAATGAGGTAGTGTCCAAGGGTTCAATTTTCATTTAGGAATCAGATGGCAGAGGGGAAGAAGCTGTTCGGGAATAGCTGACTGTGTGCCTTCAGCTTCTGTACCTCCTACCTGATGGTAACAGTGAGAAAAGGACATGCCCTGGGTGCTGGTGGTCCTTAATAATGGACATTGCCTTTCTGAGACACCACTCCTTGAAGATATCCTAGGTACTTGGTAGGCTAGTACACAAGACGGAGCTGACTAGATTTACAACCCTCTACAGCTTCTTTTGGTGCTGTGCAGTAGACCCCCCCCCCTCCACCCCATACCAGGGTGCAGCCTGTCAGAATGCTCTCCATGGTACATCTATAGCATTTTTGAGTGTTGACATGCCAAATCTCTTCAAACTCCTAATGAAGTATAGCCGCTGTCTTGCCTTCCTTATAACTGCGTTGATATGTTGGAAGCAGGTTAGATCCTTAGAGATCTTGACGCCCAGGAACTTGAACTACTCTCTCTCTCCACTTCTGATCCCTCTATGAGGATTGGTATGTGTTCCTTCGTCTTACCCTTCCTGAAGTCCACAATCAGCTCTTTCGTATTACTGAAACTAGAAATTTCAAAATATTAGCCAAGAAATAAGTTCCTATTGGACATAGAATGTGTGCCAGGATCTATATGGTCAGGCCAATGGGCTGCATGATATCAGTCCTGTTGCCATAAAACCAAATCATTAATATCCTCAGGTAACACTCTTAAGAATGACGCTCAGAATTAATCTTCTGTGAAATCTGCAGCAGCCCTTGGATCTGCCTTTGTTGGGGTCAAAGAAAGTGGTAAGATGTGTTTGGGGTGGAAGGAGGTTGAAGAGAGATTGAGAACAGTTTGGAAGGAAGAACAATTCAGTTGTAAGTGCAGCAGTTTCCAACTGATGTGGAACAGTTAAGGATGGGTTACTAGGACCTGGGATGACAGGAGCAAAGAGAATTGGGAGGCTATGATTCGTGGGGAGGTACACTGAGGTGCAAAGGGTCAAGATCACAATCGGGGTAGATAGTGATGAAGTAGTGGTCTGAATGTGGACTAGTGGAGAAATACTTCTCCTCCATATCTAGCAGGTGTTTGCAGAAGCCCTTCTGAAGACTATCTTAGCTGTAGATCTGACATTCATGAGCATATACTGCAAAGCATCATCTGCATTTGGAGCAAGTCAAATCTATCGAGGGACTTGCATAGACAATGACCTCACATGCTTCATACTCTGCCATGGACACTCAATTATTTTGCCATCCCCAATATATTAGCTGATATATTTGTAAACATATGTTCCCCACCTGCCTTTGAAGCTTCCATTCACAAAGAAGAGAAAATCTGCAGATGCGAGAAATGCAATCAACACACAAAAGGTGCTGGAGGAACTCGGCAGGTCCTATTGAGACATCTATGGTACTCTTTTCTACCGATGTTGAGTTCCTCCAGCATCTTGTGTGTGCTGTTTATATTAGGTCTTCATGTTTACTAAGAGGCACAGTTTAGGCGAGGTGCTTGTTTCTGATCTGTGTTGTAAAGTTAGGTCCCTGTGGAGGCAAACAGTTTATCCTGCACGTCAGATCAGCCCTTTTCACTTAAGTGAATAAATTCATTTATGGATATCGTTGTCAACGCTGACATCCTTTAAGCTGGGGTTTATTACTGTTACATTCTCCTGGTCATGACACAAGAAATCATTTTGCTCGCCATTCTCCCAATGGGCAATTCAAAAGAAAATGTGTTAACCATTCATATACTGTCTACAGCTCACTGTGTTAAAGGATTTAGTTAATCAACTTGAAATGAAATGAGTTGGACTGCAGGGGCACATTATAATCAATTTAACACAATTAATCTGCAAGGAGTCCAAAAGTCTTCATTTATTCTAAAACAATAGCTTTTTCTATCACAGAATACATTATACTCCACTCCTCTTAGATTCTCTCTGGAAAGGCTACCACAGAGAAAAGTAAGGTAATATTTTGAGAATGTCACAGGATGGGCTACATCTTATTCCAAAGGTCACTGTCAGATCTAGAAGCCATAGAAATGTCTATGTCTCTATCTACAGAAATAGCTATGACAAGGAATAAGAGAAGTCTAAAAGAGAGAGCTAATCAAACAAAATAACTGACCCTAAAAGCAAACCTGCATTTTTATTTGGGCCTATATTAATCTCTCTGATAATCCATGCCTAATTTTAATACTTAACCATTGATGGCCATGCTTTCAACTATCAAAAATCCCAACAAGGTTAAGAAATTCCTTCCAAGCTGCTTCTTTGACCAAGCTTCGAGTCCACTGCCCTGCTATCTCCTGCTGTGCGTAGTGTCAGTTGCTCTTTGGTATTGTTCCTGTGAAACAACCTTCTATATTATGTCGTGTTGAAGGCATGCTAATAAATGTAAACGAGAGAAAGTTGGCAGATACTGGAAATCCAAGGCCAAATACACAAAATGCTGGAGGAACTCAGGTCAAGCAGCGTCTACAGAAATGAATAAGCAGTCAACGCTTCGGGCCAAGATCCTTCATCAGGAGGCCCAAAAGATCGATTGTTTATTAATTTCTATAGATCCTGCCTGACCTACTGAGTCCCTCCAGCATTTCGTGTCTTTTGCCACTAATAAATGCATGTTGTTGTTTCTGCTCAGTTTATTTTGTGTACAAGACAGTACTAAGAGGAAGAACTGTCTCCCTTTCACTGCATGACATCATGGTGGAGAGGGACTGAAAAAATACTTTGCAGAACTATAACCATCCAGTTATAGCTATCATATTCCTGGAAATTGTGAGGAAATGAGCAGGTTGATGCTACAGTCTGGAACCACCAATAGCTTCATTACTTAAATCACAGCAGAGTCCAAAGACATCCATTGCTGCAGACTTTGATGCCAGTTTAGCATCCAAATGGACTGCAAGCACACAGTGCTGATTCCCACTAGGTTCCCCTGATGTTGAGCATCCTCACAGCTATCCTTAAAGAGACTGCCCACTGTGCTTGAGTTAAGTTCTCTTAATGGTTTTCTTTTGTGACAAGGGAAGAGTGCAAACACACCAACAAATCATCTTCTTAGGTGAAGCCTGAGTGAGATTGATGCTACCTTAGTGTGGCCAAATCAGGATTCATCTCTATCTCCTTATATTAGGAGGAATTTGCTTCTTCCCCCTTCCTTTCCAGTCCTGGTGAGGGGTCTCAGCCTGAAACGTCAGCTCATTATTCCTCTACATAGATCATGCCCAACTTGCTGAGTTCCTCCAACATATTGTGTGCGTTATTCAACTCTATCCCTTTAATCCTTCCTCATAAATAATGAAGCATCTTTCCTGCTGATGTTGAATGCTGTGATTTATGGTTTTTGTTTTCCTAACTAAGTACAATGCTTTTTTAAACCATTTTTAAAAATATATTTGCAGAAGTTATAGAAACACTTTATGTAATATGTATTTTATTTTCTTTATATTGAAAGGGAGGAATGTACATTTTCCAGCTGTTCGATGCCTATGCTTCAAGTGGCATGTGCCTGCTGTTTGTGGCCATTTTCGAGTGTATTTGTATAGGCTGGGCCTATGGTATGTCATTTACAGTTTCTTTTGTATTTACTTACTGAGGCAGAGTTTATCATGGATTACTGAGTGTAAAATAAATTTAGACGTATTTAGACATCTGTATTTCATTTATTGAGTAGGACCGTACTTAAAGTTTGACGAAAGAATAATATCTGACAGCTGAAAAGTCCGTAGTTCTGGAAGCAAAGAAGTCAGCAATAGAAATATAAGCATCTTAATCATGCATCCTCCTTTGTGAACCACTAAATTGTTTGGAGCATGGCCACGAATAAAGTTCAAATTTCAAAGTGAATTTTGTTATCAAAGTACATATACGTCACCATATACAACCCTGAGGTTTATTTACCTGCTGGCGTTCTCAGCAAATCTATTGAATATTAACATTAACAGGGTCAATGAGAGATTAACCAGAGTGCAGAAGACAACAAACTGGGCAAGTGCAAATACAAATAAATAGCAATAAATAATGAGATAATCAGATAAAGAGTCCTTAAAGTGAGATCATTGGTTGTGGGAACACCTCAATGATGAGCAAGTGAGTGTAGTTATCCCCTTTTGTTCAAGAGCCTGATGGTGCAAGTCCTGAGGCTCTTGTACCTTCTGCCTGATGGAGGCAGCAAGAAAAGAGCATGGCCTGGGTGCTGGGGATCTCTGATGATGGATGCTGCATTTCATGTAGATGTGCCCAATGGTTTGGGGGAATGGGGCTTTACCTTTGGTGTACTGGACCAAATTTCTTTCTTTTCTTTTTCAATCTTTTTATTGATTTTCATATATACACAAAAAAAATAACATAATAATAAGTAAATTATGAATACAATAGACTTGAAATCACATTGATAATAAGATAACAATATCCTACTAAACATCAACAGAAGAAAATACCTTAATCAATCAAGTCCATATGATTATATGAAAAAAAAAACAAAAATGACCATTAAAAAAGAAAAAAAATTTTGAAAATATGTGAAAAAAAGTATATATTAAGAAAAATAAAACACTAAACTAAACTAACATGGGCAATAATAACAGTTTACAAGTATATGATAGTGTCAAAGAACTCCGGAACTCCATACCTGAACATGAATAAGCAGAAAGAAGGTCTGGAAAAGGCCAAATTAATTCATATGAAAATGTCGAATAAACGGTCTCCAAGTTTCTTCAAATTTAATTGATGAGTCAAAAATAGTGCTTCTAATTTTTTCCAAACTCAGATAAGAAATAGTTTGAGAAAGCCATTGAAATGTGGTAGGAGGATTTACTTCTTTCCAATTTTGTAATATAGACCTTCTGGCCATTAATGTTACAAAAGCAATCATTCGTCTGATTGAAGGGGAAAACTGATTACCATCTTCATTTGGTATGCCAAAAATTGCAGTAATAAAATGAGGTTGTAAATCTATATTCCAAATTGAAGAAATAGTAGTAAATATGTCCTTCCAGTAATTATGTAAAGTGGGACATGACCAGAACATATGGGTCAATGAGGCCACTTCTGAATGACATCTGTCACATTGAGGGTTAATATGAGAATAGAATCGAGCAAGTTTATCTTTAGACATATGAGCTCTATGTACAATTTTAAATTGTATTAAAGCATGTTTAGCACATATAGAAGAAGAATTAACCATTTGCAAAATTTTTTCCCATTTATCTGTTGATATGTTATATCGAAGTTCTTTTTTAATTCTAACTGATATTTCTGGTTGTATCTTCATAATCATATTATAAATAAAAGCTACTAATCCCTTCTGACAACGGCCAAATTTAATACCATTTGTAAGATTTTCCATTCAAAGGAATTGATGTTTCCATACCAGGCTGTGATGCAGCCAGTCAATACACTCTCCACGGCACATCTATAGAAATTTGTCAACATTTTAGATATCATGCTGAATCTCTGCAGACTCCTAAGGAAGTAGAGGTTGCTGCTGTGCTTTCTTCACAATTGCACTTATATGTTGAGTCCAGGACAAATAAAATACATAACAAAAGAATGATTTCCCTCTGAAAGGTTACATTTCAAGATTACAAACAGAGCTGGAAATTGATATTAATCTCTAGGTTTTAAAAAATAGGCGTCACAGGCACAGTGGGCTAAGCGACTTCCTGTTGTGCTATAAATATTTAATTCTAGCTTTATCAAAGATTTGTTAGAAATAACTTTGTGTTGAGTTTAGTGTGATCTATTCAGGTGGAGAAAAATGATGCTTTGGGTAGACATACTCATACAGTGCCTTGGTTGTGGGTGGGAATGTAAGTGGATTAGTCCCAAAGCCATTGCATAAGTAGAATTATGCTTTCAATAATGATGACTATTCAATGCTGATGTGCTGTCACATTCAGTAACATTTATGTATAAAAATCATAATGTTCCTCTACTTGCTTGCTTTTGTAGGCCCAGAATGACTAAGGTAGAAAAATTGGGATATCAAATAAAATGAAATGTTGGTCTTCATCCTCTAGATTTTTTTTCTTTTTGCGTCGTCAGGCCAATTCCTTCAAAATTCAGCAAAATGCATGAGTGAATCTAAAATTGGGAGGGAGTGAGTGGGGAGGTTGTGAAGAGGATGGTGGGATGATGAAAAGGTCTTGGTGTATTTATACCATCTGCTGCTTATAAACCAAAAGAGAACATGGATTGAGGAGGAAGGTGTGATGAGAGGAAATGGACAAGGCATCAGGATACAGTCACCTTTAATCAGTCCAGCTCTAACTGTGCTTATGTTCCCAGGATTGGGGGTCCCAATGGTGGCCAGCACCATCTCTTCCCTTTTTAAATGCTTCCACAGGAAAATACGTATGAATAGGGTTTATATTCAGGCAATATCTATAGTCAATATGTTTGCTGATTACATCATACATTAAACGATCCCTTGTTTATGTCACTAGAATAGTCCCATAGCTGAAGATAAAGTCAGCATTAAATAAAATAAATTTTTACTTCATATATTCTTTGGCATGGTGCGTCTTGCAGTATGTATTGGAGACTGGAGTGTGTTCCCAGCAATATTCAGCCTTGGATATCAACGGCCATTATTCCACTCTCCCCCTCCCCACCTTCTTACTGAAGCTTTCCCCAGTTCATTTCCAGACTTGATGAAGGGTGTTGTCCTGAAACATGGGCAGTTTATTCCCCTCTATTGATGCTGTCTATCTTGCTGAGTTCCTCCAGCGTTTTGTGTATGTTGCTCTGGATTTCCATCATCTGCAGAAGCTACTGTGTTTATGGCTCAGTCTTGGATAGTTCCCTCTGGGGAAGAACAGCAGATTTCAGTGGACCTCTCCCCTGGGAAAAGAGATTGAGTGTGGAGTCCAGTGTTACTGCAATGGTGGGAATGCATCTGGACAGATCCAGCGTATCTCCGTCCACACTTTCCATGCAAAGGACACTCCAACTCACAGCACACTGAAGCTTAAGGCTGATGGAAGCATCACACAGGGGATTTCTTCTGATCACGAGCCAGGCTACTACTGAGGCCTAACGGACAATTCCATCTATGGGACATTTTGGCACAGAGTCTCAATGACATGGGCAGGGTGGATCTTTCTTATGCGCTTAGGACCCATCTTCTGGGCCAGCCATTGTTGGTCAACTCTGTGCTTGAAGGAAAACATAAATGTTGGAAACTGTCAGGCAGATCAGACAGTATCAGTTAATATTTAGGTTGTGGACCCTTTATCAATTCTTTATTTTAGATTTCCAGTATCTACAGTTCTTTTATTTTGTGCTTGAAGGATTGCTTTTCTTCAGGAAATTTCCTCTGCATGTTTTGCTCTACTCAACCCGTTATTACCTTACATTGGAAATGGCCACCACTACCTGCTCCTGCCTGATTCCATAGCTTTGACAGATGCGACCCAGTTCTGGTATTGATCCCTCGCAGAAGTGTGCAGCCAGTGATCGCCTGGTTAGCCTTGCCTAAATCATTACATGCAATTAGCAGGTATTGCATCTTTAATTACATTGGATGTGATATGATGGATGAGAACTGGAATGTTGGGACTGAGGAGGGGGTATTTAGTATCCAGTAGATGCAGTGTGCAGTGAGACTGTGCAAAGGTCAGACAGATGATAGGGCAAATTCAAAACAGGGTGATGAATACAGATATCTGAATGCAAATAGTATATGGAATAAGGTAGATGATCTTGTGGCACAGTTAGAGATTGGCAGGCAGCACTGAGTTGTGGTTCAAAGAAGATCATAATTGGAAGCTTAACCTCTAAAGATATGCACAGTATTGAAAGGACAGGCAGGTAGGCAGAAGGGAGTCAGGTGGCTCTGTTGGTAAAAAAATGAAATCAAATCCTTAGAAAGAAGTGACATAGGATCAAAAGATGTAGAATTCTTGTGGATAGAGTCAGGAAAATGCAAGGTGGAAAGACCCTGATGGGAATTACATACAGACCTCTGAACAGTACCCAGGATGTGGGATACAAATTATAATGGGAGATAGAAAAGTCACGTAAAAAGGACACTGTTACGACAGTCAGGGAGGATTTCAATATGCAGGTAAATTGGGAAAATCAGGTTGGTGCTGGATCCGAAGATAGGGAATCTGTAAAATACCTAAATGGCTATTTAGAGCAGCTTGTGGTTCAGCTCACTAGGGGACCAGCTATTCTGGAATGGGTGTTGCGTATTAATCCAGATTTTATTAGGGGGCTTAAGGTAAAGAAACTCTTCAGAGGCTGTGATCATAACATGATAGAATTCTCTCTGCAGTTTGAGAGGGAGAGTAGAAAGTCAGATGTATAAGTATTACAATGGAGTAAAGGGAATAACAAGGGCATGAGAGAGGAGCTGGCTGAAGTTGACTGGAATCCCTTAGCAGGGATTATGGCAGAACAACAATGGCTGGAGTTTCTGGGGGAAATTCAGAAGGTGTGTCTTCACGGTGGAGTACGCTAGCTGAATGCCAAAATGCAGGAGTGTCAGGGGGCAGAAATGAATGTTGTTGCAATTAAGGAGAAGGTGCTTGGGAAGCTGAAAGGTCTGAAGGTAAATAAGTCAGAGGGACTACATCTCAGGGTTCTGAAAAGGTAGCTGAACAGGTTGTGGAGGCATTAGTAATTATCTTTCAAGAATCACTAGATTCTGAAATAGTTCCAAAGGACTAGAAAATTGTACATGTCACTCCCCTCATTCAGAAGAGAGAGAGGGGCAGAAAAAAATTAAATTATATATCAGTTAGCTTGACTTCAGTGGTTGGGAAGATGTCGGAATCCTTTACGTAGAGACACATGATACAGTATGCCAACGTCAGTTTGGATTCCTTAAGGGGAAATCTTGCCTGACAGGTCTTTTGAAATTATTTGAGAAAATAACAGGCAAGATCAACAAGGGAGAGTAAGAGGGTGTTACATGTTCAAAAGGCCTTTGACAAGGTGCCACACATGCGGTTGCTTAACATGGTAAGAGCCCATGGCATTTACTAGCAAGAACATTGGCTGTTTGGCAGGAAGCAAAGAGTGGAGTAAATGGGGCCTTTTATGATTGGCTGCCAGTGACTAGTGATGTTTGCAGGGGTCAGGTTGGGACTGCTTCTTTTCACATTATCTGTCATTGATTTGGATGATGGAATTGATGGCTTTGTGCCCTACTTTGTAGATGATATGAAGGTAGGTATAGGGGCATGTAGCATCAAGGAAGCAGAGATTCTGCAGAAGGATTTGCACAGATTGGGAGAATGCACAAAGAAGTTGCAGATGGAATTTAGTTTAGGTAAAAGTAAGGTCAAGCACCTTGAAAGAAGGAATAAAAGTTTCAACCATAAGTTTGATAGAAGGACCATAGGTGTCAAATAAGTAGTTTGCATCAGTCTGCACGATGGAAGACACGAGCAGTATGGAAGTTCCAGGTATCAGGGAGCATTAAGTGTGTGAAATTACCATAATTAGAGATAAGGATTGTGGAGGCACTAGTAATGATCTTTCAGGAATCACCAGATTCTGGAATGGTTCCAGAAGACTGGAAAATTGCAAATGTCTCTCCACTTTTCAAGAAGGGAGAGAGGCAGAAGAAAGAAAACTATAGGCCGGTTAGTCTGACCTCAGTGGTTACGAAGATGTTGGAATCGATTATTAAGGATGAGGTCTCAGGGTACTTGGAGGCACATGATCTAATGGGCCATAGTCAGCATGGTTTCCTCAAGGGAAAATCTTGCCTGACAAATCTGTTGGAATTCTTTGAAGAAGTGACAAGCAGGATGGATAAAGGAGAATTAGTTGATGTTGTGTACTTGGATTTTCAGAAGCCCATTGACAAGGTGCCACACATGAGGCTGCCCATGGTACTACAGGAAAGATTCCAGCATGGATAAAGCAGTGGCTGATTGGCAGGGGGCCACAGAGTGGAAATCAAGTGAGTTTTTTTTTTGGCTGGTTGCCGGTGACTAGTGGTGTTCCACAGTGGTCTGTGTTGGGACCGAGTCTTTTTACGTTATATATCAATGACTTGGATGTTGGAATTGATGGGTTTTTGTTGCAAAGTTTTCAGATGATATGAAGATAGTTGGAGGGGCAGGTAGTTTTGAAGAGGTAGAGAGGCTACAGAAGGACTTAGATGAGCAGAATAGGCAAAGAAATGGCAGGTGGAATACAGTGTTGAGATGTATATGGTCACGAACTTTGGTAGAAGAAATGAAAGAGTTGACTATTTTCTGAATGGAGAGAAAATACAAAAAACTGAAATGCAAAGGGACTTGGGAGTCCTTGGGCAGGATTCCCTGAAGGTTCATTTTTTGGTTGAGTCTGTGGTGAGGAAGGCAAATGCTATGTTAGCATTCATTTCAAGAGGACTAGAATATAAAAGCAAGGATGTAATGTTGAGGCTTTATAAAGCACTGGTGAGGCCTCACTTGGAGTATTGTGAGCAGGTTTGGCCCCTTATCTTAGAAAGGATGTGCTGAAACTAAAGAAGGTTCAAAGGGGGGTTCACGAGAATTATTCTAGGATTGAACGGCTTGTCATATGAAGAGTGTTTGATTGCTGTGGGCCTGTGGTTCACTAGAATTCAGAAGAATGTGGGTCGATCTCATTGAAAACTATCAAATGGTGAAAGGCTTTGATAGAGTGGATGTAGAGAGGATGCTTCCTATGGTGGGAGAGTCAAAAACCAGAGGACATGCTCAGAATAGAGGGGCATCCTTTTAGAACAGAAATGAGGAGGAATTTCTTTAGCCAAGAGATCTGTGGAATTCTTTGTCACAGGCGACTGTGGAGGCCAGGTCTTTCCGAATATTCAAGGCAGAGGTTGATAGATTCTTGATTGGTTAGGGCATGAAGGAATCCAGTAAGAAGCTAGGAGATTGGGGCTAAGACGAAAATTGGATCAGCCATGGTGAAATGGTAGAATAGACTCATTGGGCCAAATCATTTAATTCTGTTCCTATATCTTATGGTCTGATGGACTATTTTCTAAATGGGAAGAAAATTCAAAAATCAGATGTGCAAAAGAACCTGGGAGTCCTTGTGCAGGATTCTGTAGAGGTTAACTTCCAATTTGTGTCTTTGGTAAGGAAGGTAAATGCAATGTTGACATTCATTTTGAGAGGACAAGAATATAAAAGCAAAAATAAATGCTGAGGCTTCATAAGGCATTGTTTGGACCTCACTTGGAGTATTCTGAGCAGTTTTGGTCTCATTATCTATGAGAAGAAGTGCTGGCATTTAAGAATGATTCTGGGAATGAATATGTTAACATATGAGGAGCATTTGATGGCTCTGGGCATGTACTCGCTGGAGTTTAGAGGAATGGGGGGAATCTCATTAAAACTTATCAAATATTGAAAGATCTGGATAGAGTGGATATGAGGAGGATGTTTTCTTTAATGGGGGTGAACAGCCTCAGAATAGATGGATATCCATTTAGGACAGAGGTGAGGAGGAATTTCTTTTGCCAAAATGTAATGAATCTGTGAAATTCATTGCTACCGGTGGGTGTGGAGGCCAAGTTATCGAGTATATATAAAGTGGAGTTTGATGGGTTCTTGATTAGTCAGGGTGTCAGGGTTACAGGGAGAAGGCAGGAGTATTGGGTTGAGAGGGATAATAAATCAGCCATGATGCAGAGAAGACTCAATGGGCTGAATGGCCTCATTATGCTCCTATGTCTTATGGTCTTATAATCACATATTGTTATCCAATGCCCAGTTACAAGAGGCCGTGCTCAGAAGCTCTGAGGTATTAACATGAGCTGAGAGAACCTTCCATGTTAGAGGACTGTAGGTGGCATTATTGCAAGCCAAACTACATCTTTCTTACCTTTTAATATACATGACAGAGAAACGAAAAGCCCCTGTGCTTTGTATTCATACATCTGAGATTTGTTTAACTTCAAATCACTGATTTATTTTTAAATTGCTTTGTTAAATTACAGCTCCCTCTGCTCTAGGGAAGCTAGCATTTCCCTGGAAACGAACGACCGATCGTTTTGGTCATGATGCCTATTCCCAGCCTCACTCAGTGTCACTAGGGTTTATTTTCTGCAGCCAGGCTCTTTGGGTAGCTTAAGAATGATGAATACAGGAGTAAATTACCTCAGGCCAGCAATGCTGTGCACAAGAGATAAAAATGGATTTCAAGAGGAAGATCCTGAATATTTTATTTCTCTCCCGTTCACTGCGCTTGGTCTTCCTGATACAGATTGCACTTAATTGCAAGGCTAGAATATAAAGGAAATGAATCAGTTTATTTCGATAAGCATCATATTATCAAACATCTCCTTTCTAAATTTATCATGAATCTTGCCTCACTTTCAACACAGGTTAAATTTTTTTCTATAAAATTCAAGAAAAATTACCAAACTAATGCTTTATTCTTGTAGGCCGGACAAAGCTAACCGTAAAATACTACAATAAAAGATTCATGGTGATAATAATTTGATGTTATTTTATGTGAAATGAAATAACTGATAGTATTTTGATCTCTCTTGTGTTCGCAGGAAGTGATCGTTTTTATGATAACATTGAAGACATGATTGGGTACAGACCTTTCATTCTGATTAAATGGTGCTGGGTATTCGTTACCCCTGGTATATGCGCAGTAAGTTTTTAATCCACTACTATTTCTTTTGATAACTACTTCTCTTTTTCATACTATTAAGAAAACTATTAATTATACATAGTGTCCTCAGAATTAAGTAAAATGGCAAAACTTCAGATTACTTATTGGAAGTTGTGCACTACTTTTAAAATGAAGCTTCTTCTCTGTTATTTAAATTTTATTATTTAAGCACCTTTTCCAATCGAGTTATCAATCATTATCAGTGAGACCTAATCTGGAGTATTGCCTGCAGTTTTGGTACCTCCGTACAGGAAAGGTGTAAATAAAGAGTACAGGGAAAATGTACAATGATGTTGCCTGGACTGGAGAATCTGAGTTAAAATGAAAAACTGAAAAGAATGGGACTTTATTCCTTGAGGGCAGATTTGAAAGAATTATGCAAAATTATGAGAGGTATAGATGGGGTAAATACAAACAAGCTTTTTTCTCTGAAGTTGGGTGGGACTACAGCTGGAGGTCATGGGTTAAGGGTGAAAATTGAAAAGTTTAAGGGGAACATAAGGGAAGCTTCTTCACTCAGAGGGTCATGAGTGCTGCTAGTGCAAGTGGTGTTCAATTTCAATATTTAAGAGTGTTTGGATAGGTACGTAGATGGTAGGGGTATGGAAGGTATTGTCCCAGTGCAGGTGAATGGGAGTAGGCAGTTTAAATAATTCGCCACGGATTAGATGGGCTGAATATGCTGTACTTTTCTATGACTCTATGACTATCTGCTGCTCCTATTTTCTTTTAAATTGTGCACCTTTCCAGGTTTTTAAATTAGATACTTATTCAATGTGTTCACTCTGTTGGTATTTTCAATTATTACCATGATATGGTCCCTGATCTGGTTTTATTAAGAAAGGAATGTAAGAAGGCAAACTATGAAAGTTAGTGCAAAAGCAATATACTATGCAAATCTACAATAATCATCTTCATTTTAGGTAGAACATAAGGAGAATTGATAGTTCAGGTGAAGGGTCGCTGTCCAGATTAAATATAACACAACCAAGTACAATTGCAAATCATAGCCAACAAAGGCCATTGAAGATTGGAAATTGAGCTGACAGAACGTGTTACAATCACTCCACTCAAGAAGAGTAAATTTTGAACAATCTTTTTCTCAAACTTCAGTGAACAAATGCATTGAAAATATGATGTGGCACTGGACAAGTATCTTACCGCATTGGGTAATAACCTCTCCAATGGAACCTTACATTAGTCTTGACCACAGAGTAACACTGTTAACTATTGGTTAGCATAACGTTTTACAGTACCAGCAACATGTGTTCAATTCCTGCTGCTGCCTGTAAGGAGTTTGCATGTTCTCCCCATGAACGCATGGGATTCTTCCAGGGTTCTCTGGTTTCCTCCCACAATCCACAGACATACCAGTTGGTAGGTTAATTGGTTGTTGTAAATTGTCCCATGATTAGGCTAGGGTTAAATCAGGGGGTTGCTGGTCAACACAGCTCGATGGGCTGAAGGGCCTGTGTCACGCTATTTGTCAACAAATAAACAAACAAACAAACATATCAAAAAATGTTGAGCACTGATCTGAAGTAATTGGGCCTTAAATGAAATGTTTGGAAACCAATTGAAGGTGCTTTACATGAGTACATGGGAATATTTGAGATAATTGACATTACTGTTGATCAATCATTCTTCTTTCAGGCAATTTTCATTTTCTTCATTGTGAGGTATAAACCACTCAAGTACAACAATGTTTATGTCTATCCTGATTGGGGTTATGCACTCGGTTGGGCACTGGCTCTGTCTTCTATGGTCTGCATACCTCTGGGATTTATCTTCAAAATATGGACTACTGAAGGAACGTTTTTAGAGGTAATTGCAAGCCGATATTTTATTATTAATAGTATTTTTAATTTTCATTTCTCAATGCTTATCTCTGTAGGAACTCAAGCTTATCCTTTCACTCAAGTTTCACTCTTCTGCATGATACCTTTGTAACAGGTATTTCTTGAGTGAATTGTGACTTTGACTATTTGTACCATGTTGAGATAACGTTGCTCCGGAAGCTTGTCTAATCGTTTCTTGGTCCGAGTCACCCCTGTGTCACTTGTAGTTCTGTTCCAGGGCACATGGGATGACATCATTCCCAATTTTGAAAGCTTCTGGGGTATTGGGGGTCAACCAGACCTTCCCAAAGCTGGAATGGGTTTACTGTGAGGTAAATCCCTCATTTACAATTTATCCTTCTGCCCCACACTACTGCAACTGCTCCCACCTCATTTCACCACTTCCATACTTTGATCTTACTCTGAATTCTGGGCCTCTTCAACTGGAGCCTTATCCACTACTAGTCCAAAGAAATCTACTGGTGCTTTAAACCCAGTGATCACCCAAGGCTCCCCATCCACACCTCTCTTCCATGCTGGACATGTCCAACAGCTTAGCTATTAACATGTTACACAGACAAAGAAGTTTAATCTGATCTGTCATAATAAATCATCTGGTCTGTTCTACCAGAGATATTTTCCCTTTGTTCTTCTCAGCCCTCACCGGCCTTCCTGGCTGCGTAACTGTAACTTGTTTTAGCCAGAAATTAGTGAATCTGTGGAATTCGTTCCAACAGGCAGCTGAGAAAGCCAAGTCTTTACATATATTTAAGGCAGAGGTCGATAGATTCTTGATTGGTCAGGGCATGAAGATATACGGGGAGAGGGCAGGAGATTGAGGTTGAGAGATGAGATAGATCAGCCATGATGAAGTGGCAGAACAGACTCAATGGGCCAAATGGCCTGGTTCTGCACCTATATTTTAGGTTCTCCTTCTTTCTCAGATCTGATCAAGATCCAGACCTGAAATATGAATGGATTCTCTTTCCAGGGATGCCATTTGATCTGCTTAGTGCTTTCAGCATTTTCAAATTTTATCTCAGATCTGCAGAAGTTTTTTCATTTGTTATCATTATATCTTACCACATTAGTGTGTTTTTTAAACGAGTATTCATGAAAAATGTACTTTGTCCAAAATCACCATTGGAGTGCCTCAGGGATCTGTTCTGGGACCCTTACTCCTCGTGATTTTTATAAATGACCTGGATGAGGAAGTGGAGGGATGGGTTAGTAAATTTGCTGATGACATAAAGGTTGGGGGTGTTGTGGATAGTGTGGAGGGCTGTCAGAGGTTACAACATTACATTGATAGGATGCAAAACTGGGCTGAGAAGTGGCAGATGGAATTCAACCCAGATAAGTGTGAGGTGGTTCATTTTGGTAGGTCAAATGTGATGGCAGAATATAGTATTCATGGTAAGACTCTTGGCAGTGTGGAGAATCAGAGAGATCTTGGGGTCCGAGTCCATAGGACACTCAAAGCTGCTACGCAGGTTGACTCTATGATTAAGAAGTCATATGGTGCATTGGCCTTTATCAATCGTGGCATTGAGTTTAAGAGCTGAAAGATAATGTTGCAGCTATATAGGACCCTAGTCAGACTCCACTTGGGAGTACTGTGCTCACTTCTGGTCGCCTCACTATAGGAAGGACGTGGAAACCTTAGAAAGGATGCAGAATATATTTACAAGGATGTTGCCTGGGCTGGGGAGCATGCCTTATGAGAATAGGTTGAGTGAACTCGACCTTTTTTCCTTGGAGTGACAGAGGATGAGAGGTGACTTGGTAGAGGTGTACAAGATAATGAGAGGCATTGACCATATGGATAGCCAGAGGCTTTTCCCCAGGGCTGAATTAGCTAGCACGAGAGGGCATAGTTTTAAGGTGCTTGGAAGCAGGTACCAAGGAGATGTCAGGGGTAAGTTTTTTGCACAGCGAGTGGTGAGTGTGTGGGATGGGCTGCCGGCGGCGATGGTGGAGGCGGAAACGATAGGGTCTTTTAAGAGACTCCTGAATGGCTACATGGAGCTTAGAAAAATAGAGGGCTATGGGTAAATCCTAGGTAGTTCTAAGGTAGGGACATGTTTGACACATCTTTGTGGGCCGAAGGGCCTGTATTGTGCTGTAAGTTTTCTATGTTTCTATCCCCCTCCCCCCCAATTCTCCTGAGCTCCAGGGAATACAGCCCAAGAGCTTCCAGAGGTTCCTCATACGGTAACCCTTATATTCCTGGAATTATTCTCGTGAATCTTCTCTAAACCCTCTCCACAGTCAGTATACCCTTTCTAAAATAAGGAGCCCAAAACTGCACACAATACTCCAAGTGTGGTATCACAAGTGCCTTATAGAGCCACAACATCACATCCCTGCTGTTATATTCTATACCTCTAGAAATGAATGTCAACATTGCATTCACCTTCTTCATCACTGACTCAACCTGCAGGTTAACCTTTAGGGTATCTTGCACAAGGACTAGCAAGTCCCTTTGTATCTCTGCATTATGACTTCACTCCCCATCTAAATAATAGTCTGCCAGTTTATTTCTTCCACTAAAGCTATTGACCATACACTTTCCAACGTTGTATTTCATTTGTCACTTTGCGCATTCTCCTAAATTATCTAAGTCTCTCTGCAGGCTCTCTGTTTCCTCAACACTACCTGCTCCTCCACCTATCTTTGTATCATCGGCAGTAGGGTCTCATAGAAACATTCCGAATGTTAAAGGCCTGAACAAATTAGATATGGCAAAGTTATTTCCCATGATAGGGAACTGTAGGACAAGAGGGCATGACTTCAGGATTGAAAGGCGCCCATTTACAACAGAGATGCGGAGAAATTACTTTAGTGAGAGAGTGGTAAATTTGTAGAATTTGTTGCCATGAGCAGTTGTGGAGCCCAAGTCATTGGGTGCATCTAAGGCAGAGATAGATATTCTTGATTAGCCAGGGTATCAAAGGGTATGGGGAGAAGGCAGGGGAGTGGAGATGACTGGAGGAATTGGATCAGCCCATGGCTGAATGGTGGAGCAGACTCAATGGGCTGAATGGCCTACTTCTCTTCCTCTATCTTATGGTCCTTTGGTCTAATAGTTCACTTTCCTGCCATACAAAATGGTCATACACTAGATCTTGGGAGCAAGAAATCTTCACTCTTCATTACTGCTTGTGCACCTGACCAGGTTTAAAGTTTTAAATTTTAAAATTTCAAAGTAAATTTATTCTCAAATTACATATTTATTACAATTTACTATCTTGAGATTCATTTTCTTGCAGGCAGTTACAGGAAGAAAAGAAATACAATATGATTTATGAAAAATTATGCATGAACATAATGTTTTAAATGTTCCAGAGTAAGATTAGGATGATTTGGCAGATGAACGCGTGGCTGAGGAATTGGTACAAGGTGCACACTTGCAGGTTTTTGGATCACTGTGATCTCTTCTGGGGAAGTTGTGACCTGTACAAAAAGGATGGGTTACAGCTGAACCCGAGGGGGACCAATATCCTTGCAGGCAGGTTTGCTAGAGCTGTTGAGAAGGGTTTAAACTGACTTGGCAGAGGGCTGGGAAACAGAGAGATCATGCTGAGGATGAGGCATTTGATATACAGTACAACTAGTTGTAGTGAGACTGTGAGGAACGACAGGCAGATGGTAGGACAAACTTGCAGTCAGTAGGATGAATTAAAGTTTAACAGTGGGCCAGAATTGAAAAGGGTGAAAATGATGATGATGCAGCCTCCATCGGTCAGGCTCGACAAATGAATGTTGCGTCCTAGCTGTCTAGCTACACAAGCCAGGGCAGTGCAATATGGAGAGCGAGCTGCTGCCCATGTAGCATGCTCCCCTCTTCACGCATTTGACGAACCCAAAGGAACGGCAGAGACCGACTGAGCAGCATCACAGGAGTTGCCAGTCAGCTTTGAACTTCACATAGGGACTCCGGCTATGGATTTTACCCTCGTGGTTTACTCCCGAAGCCTTCCCCGTGAGTGGATATGTCTGCCAACCACAGCTGACGAGCCCCACCTGCCCAGTGTGACTGGATTTAAGGGGCCAGTAACCCGCCTTTACCCCCTCTCCTGTCAGTAGAAACAGTTCCGCTGGGCATAGTAGCTAAGCCACACGTGAAGGCCAGGAGCTGTACATGGTTGTCAGAGGCTATTTGAGTCGCAAGCCATTTAACAGGAGGATTTAATAGGTAGTGGGAGCTTGTCGCCACGACCACTCCCAGCTATAACCAAAGAAACCAAAGAGTGATGAATACAGGACTGAAGATGTTATAAAAAAACACGAAATGCTGGCAGAACTCAGCAGGCCAGACAGCATCTATGGGAGGAGGTAGTGACGACGTTTCGGGCCGAAACCCTTCACCAGGAGGTGTTATAGGCCAGTTCACCTGACTTCAGTGTTTGGTAAGATGTTGGAGTCATTAAATGGGTCAAAGTCAGCAAGGTTTCCTTAAAGGGAAAACTTGCCTGACAAATCTGCTGGAATTCTTTAAGGAAATAACAAGCAGGTTAGGCAAAGGAGAGTCAGTGTGTATTGTTTATTTGCATATACAGAATTTATTGTTAGGGGATTGAATACCAAAACAAAGATGTTATGTTTCACTTCCAAATGGCCTTTGGTTAAACTTCAACTCGAGAGGTTTTTTTTTGTAAGAAGGAATACATTGGAAGATGTTTAGAGAAAAATTAATGCCTGAAATAGATGGAGAATCCTGTGGCAAAAGGCAAGAGAGGCTTTGCTCGTATCCCCTCAATGCCCTCTCAGATTTGATATTTTCACTTTGGAAGTGGACCCAGACTGGGTGTTATAAGGAATTGATAAGGATGTTATAAGTTTTAAGGAAAGATTCAATAGGTTAGGTCTTCATTCCCAGTAACATAGAATATCGAGGGTAGATTTGATACAGGTGTACAAAATTATGAGGAGTTCAGATAGGGTAAAGGCAAGTCGGTTTTTTCCACCGAGATTGGGTGAGACTACAACTGGGGGTCATGGGTTAGGGGTGAAAGGTGAAATGTTTAAGGAGAACATCTTCACGCAGAGGGTGATGACAGTGTGGAATGGCCTGCGGGTGGAAGTGGTGGATGCTAATTTGATTTCAAAAATTTAAAAAAAGTTTGGATAGGTACGTGGATGGGAGAGGTATGGAGGACTATGGTCTGAGTGCAGGTCTTTGGAACTAGGGAGTCATAGAATAGATGGGCCAAAGGGCCTGTTTCTGTGTGAATATGTGATATTCTATGCAATTTGAATACAAATATAGTTAATGTTATATAGTTGACAGCCTTTTAGATGTAACCATGACTGGAATGATGGACAGATGTCAGCCTGGGACATCCCATAATCCCATCCATAAATTGAAACAAAGAGCATCGGTTCCAGGGCTCTGGGTGTGGCCTACTGTATATTAGTGAGACCCGACATAGATTGGGAGATTGCTTCGCTGAACACCAGAAGAAGCCGGATCTCCCAGTGGCCACCCTTTTTAATTCCACTTCCTACTCTCATTCTGATACGTCTATTCACGGCCTCCTCCACTGTCGTGATGAGGCCACACCTTAGGTTGGAGGAACTACACCTTATATTCCATTTGAGTAGCCTCCAACCTGATGGCATGAACATCGAGTTCTCGAACTTCCAGTAATGCACCCCACTTCAACATTTCCTATTCCCTTTTCCCTCTTTCACCTCATCTCCTTGCCCACCCATCGCCTCCCTCTGGTGCTCCACCCCCTCCTCTTTCTTCCATAACCTTCTGTCTCTTCCACCAGTCAACTTCCCAGCTCTTTACTTCATCTCTCCCCCTTCAGGTTTCACCTATCACCTGGTTTTTCTCTCTCCCTCACCCTACCTTTTAAATCTACTCCTCAGCATTTTTCTCTCCAATCCTGCTGAAGGGTTTCGGCCCGAGACATCGACTGTACTCTTTTCCATGGATGCTGCCTGGCCTGCTGAGCTCTTTCAGCATTTTGTGTGTGTTGCTTGGGATTTTCAGCATCTGCAGATTTTCTCTTGTTTTTGAAAGCATCATTTGTTAGAATTGTCCTAGTTGCCTCCATTGCCGACATCTCTACATGCATTGTCTCTCTGATACCTGGTCCATTCACACCATGGCTGTTCTTTGTCATCTGACTCTATACCAGGGTTCTCAACCTTTTTACATGTCATGGGTCCCTACCATTAACCGAGGGGTCCATGGGCTCCAGATTGGCAACCCCTACTCGACAGGTATTTACCATCATTAAGCTGGCATTTGCTTATCTGCTCCAGTGTTCCCTCAGAGAGTTTGACTTTCTCCCTGTGACGACGTTGTGTAGCATTTCTCCGGGTTCTCCAGTTTCCTGCTACTGTTCACTTGGTAGCTTATTCGGCCACTGGAAATTGCCCCTGGAATTTAGGTGAGTGGTAGTTTCTTGGTAAAATCAATAGGAATGTGGGCGGAATAAAATGTGATTAGTGAAGGAATGAATCTCAGGTAGGATTGTATATGGTGACATAAATGTGGTTTGATAATAAATTTACTTTGAACTTTGATTAGTGTAGTTGGCACTTGATGGTTAGCACAGATTCAAATGGGCAGAAGGGCCTCCTTCCTGATGTATTACTATGTGACTGTGCAACTCTTAACACATCAATGTTCCATCATCTCAGTGCGTCTCCTGAGATGTCTGTCTATATAAAACAGTCCACTCCATAGTTGCTCTCCAAGAAGACCACAATGTTGTAGTCTGGAGGCTTGTGTGCCTCAATGACCCGGAGAGCTACAGTATGTTGGCTGGAGTTCGGGCTTGACGTTTTGGCTCTTTATTGGTTCACCAATGCCAAGCAGGTCAAAGGGTAGAGGTCAGACTAAGAGTGCTCCACTGGTCCTCCAGGTTCAGGAGTTTAACCGTCCTGACTGGTAAAGCAAAACAGAGACAACAATGAAGGATCCTTCTACATTTGAGTGCGACTGTATTCCTGAGTCTCCACCTGGAACTTGCGTGACTGACAGTAGTGAAAATTGAGCTATAGGCATGACGAAGGAAGCCCTGAACTCTGCCAGAAATGGAAGACCTTCATTGCTGGCCTTAATGCCAGTGGCATAATGGGTAGTAGTGAGACTCCTTAGTAACAGTCCACTTCGGTAGTAACACCTTGTTTCCGTGCAGCTGTCAGTGTAGTTGACATTGATCCCTGTCTCTGCAGTTGTAATCTTATTTACTGCCGCCGATGTAATGTCAATGAGGTTTGCTACGGTAATGAAAAGGATTAAAGGCTGCAGTCTTCTTATTCATAGTCCCTAGTGCCTCCCCTTCTAAACTGTAGCTGCAGATTGGATGTTCTCCTGTGTCCTAACGCTCTGGGCTAATTCTGCTGCCTTGTACGTGAAAGCATGTCATCAAGGCCAGTGCCTCGATGAAAGCCGGAAGGTGCTTTTTTGGGCCACATGCGAAAGGGTGAAAGTGCATCCAACCTGAGGAGCAGTCGCTTCAGTAATGAGATCCTTTTAACACAGAATGACTGTTCAGCTTGTTCCACAACCGAACCCCACCTTCTCAAGCCCTAAAAAGGAAGCTGTCTAAATTGTCTTGTGTGGGCTTCGGCAGTGAAGACTCACCAGACCTGAAAACCCTGCTTGGTGTTGAGTCAAGAACCTTGCTCTCCGCTTGCAGACATTATTGCTGTATTTGTTCCTCAGTACGTACTCTGGTGTCGTACATTGAGCCTTTTCAATACATCCCTCGTTGCTAGGAATCAAATGTTAACTTCATTCCTTGTCTTCAAATAAAGGAGAAAACGAGCAGACAAGTCTCCTCTTAATAACGCCATATTTCAAACTCTTCCAGAAAATTAAGAAGCTTACCACACCCAGTCCCAACCTGCGACGGAAAGGAGTGAGAATATCAAATATGGATGCGTGCTGCAGCACAATCAGTGACTGTGATGGCAAACTTAAAGGTGATGGGCGCGTTCCTACCATCACAGAGAAAGAGACACACTTCTGAACAAATCCCTCAGTCTGTTTTGTAAAACAACAGCAAAAATTGCTGTCACTTAATTATAGAGGCCTGCTTGTTTTGCACAAACTTTATTATTAACTTGTTAATTCAAAATTAAGCATTATATACTTGTTTAAAAAGTGACTTTTTAATGATTATATAAGTAACTGGATATATATATAGTGCTTGATATTAGAGAACTCATGCAATAATGTGACACTGGTAAATGTTCTATAGGAAGGTTAGTGTGCAATCAATACATAATGTGATGTAAAACTTTTATAATTGGAACTCTTTTTCATTATGGAAGGCACAGTTTTTTAATGGACAATTTTGCTCATCTGTAAGTTTGTTAAAGACCATTCCAAGTCACAGTGCATGTTTGTGGAGTCATCAAGCCTTCCTATCTATATCCACAAGGGTAGGTACAACAAAGATCTCTGATGTTAAGGAGAAAAATTAAATAGACTTCCTGAGATGTAACTTCTGAATTATTTTTGATGGAATTTTGTTATTTAAGGGCTTTTAAATCGACAATAATTCTATGGGTATGACCTTCCTCTGTATATTTTCCCTAACCAAAGCCCCATAAACATACATATATGATTGGTGTGGTCCAAAATGTTCTATTACTAAAGTGCTCTGCTTGTAAATGTATGCTATGGACACAAAATAACCCACTACTGATATTTTTTACAACTTTCCTACATTTGTTGTTATCTGGGACAAATATTCAAGAAATTGTGGGTGAAACCGTTATTTTTAGTTTCTGTAAGAAAAAAATACTTGGTACATAGCAAGACCAAGTAATCTGCCCTTTTTAAAGGGATCTGCAACAGTAGATGTGGTGCCACGTTTCACACACTGGAGAGTTTTGTGGCACAAAGTTCTGTCTGCTTACTCATCATTTTTAAAGATAAATAAAGTTATCGATTTACTTCACGGCTGCCTGTTAAGTTTTTTTGCGATGAGAAGCGAAATGAAGATGCTTTCTCTTAGTATTCCAAGCATCCAACAGGCTAGGAGTGCTTCTTGTCCAGCATTCCAGGAAGGTGATATTGAATGGCATCTTCCCTCCAGACTGGCCACCACTGCTGCAGTGTGTTACTAGACCAGGCGGGATAATTCCCCCACATGTGAAAACCTGTAGGTGCTGCACATCCAAAGCAACGCACACAAAATGCTGGAGGAACTCAGCAGGCCAGAGAGTATCAACAGAAAAGAGTGGACAGTTGGCGTTTTGGGCCAAGACCCTACATCGGGACTGGAAAGGAAAGGGAGAAGGAGTCAGAATAAAAAGGCTGGGGCGGGGGGTGGTGGTGGTGGGAAGGGGAGGAAGAAGTACAAGGTGACAAGTGATCGGTAAAACCAGCAGGAGGTTGGTGAAGTAAACAGCTGCCAAGTTGATTGGTGAAAGAGATAAAGGGCTGGAGAAGTGGGAATCTGATAGGAGAGGACAGAAGACTATGGGAGAATGGGAAGGGAGAGGGCACCAGAGGGAGTTGATGGACAGGTAAGAAGAGAAGATGTGAGAGGGAAATAAGAATGGTGAAGTGGGGGGGGGGTGGTAGGTCAAGTACTGGAGGTTCGTGAGATCAGTATTCATGCCATCAGCTTGGCAGTTACCCAACAGAATATAAGGTGTTGCTCCTGCAACCTGAGTGTGGGCTCATCGCAGTGGTGGAAGGGGCCATGGACTGACAAGTAGGAGTGTGATTGGGAAGTAGAATTGAAATGGATAGCCACCAAGAAATTCTGCCTTTTGTAGTGGATGGAGCGAAGGTGGTCGACGAAGCGATCTCCCCATCTATGTCGGGTCTCACCAATAACTCACTCATTTTCCAACATCCTCCCTAGAAGCTCATACTCACTGCTGCTTCAAAGTAATTCTTAAAAAATCTAAATGAAAAACAAAATGCCGGAAAAGCTCAGGGAGTCGGGCAGCATCTGAGGAGTTAATGTTTCAATCAATCGCGTTTCTTCATAACTTACTGATATTTAGCCATGGAGCCGAGGTGCCATTTGTCATTTAGAAGCCTTCAGCTGATCTGATTCTCTCTGAAGAGGTGAGTGAAGGCCAGCTTTCAATAAATGATTAACTTCTAATTGATGGAGCATGTTGTCAACTACAATAAGTATATTTTGAAATTAGGAGTGTGTGTTATGAGATGTAAATCAATCATTGTAATCTGGGATTTTGATAATGTCAGTCCATAGGAAAGGGGAGAAAAATAAAATGTGCTGGGAATATGCAACCAGTTTCAATGAAAATTTAGCAAAAAGAAATGCTATATCTGTTTCTCTTTCTATACATCTAGACTAAGTTTCTCAACATGTTTCAGTCTTTATTTCAGATTTACAATATCTGCAGTATTTTATTTTTACATAGGAATAAATTATATGGTCAGTCAGCAGTTCATTTCAATTCCAAGTATGTGCATGATTTGGAGCAACACATGCAAAAAGTGCTAGAGGAACTCAGCAGGCCAGGCAGCACCTATGGAAGAGAGTAAACAGTTGAGGATTCAGGCTGAGACCCTTCTTCAGGCCTGGAAAGGAAGGGGAGAGATCATGTATATAATTTGTAACTTAAACTAATTAACTCGTGGTGCCTTTTTCCTTCTGCTTTTCCCCAGTTTTTTTCTTGTTGCTTCTCTCTCGCCACCATTTCTACAGTAAAGTTCTACAGTTTTGGATAAAAGCAATCCAGAACTAGCACAATGGAGTTGATGTCAACAAAATAGAGAGAGTACAGAGAAGACTTACTAGAATGTTACCTGGGTTTCAGCACCTAACTTACAGGGAAAGGTTGAACAAGTTAGGTCTTTATTCTTTGGAGCATAGAAAGTTGAGGGGGGACTTGATAGAGGTATTTAAAATTATGAGGGGGATAGGTAGAGTTGATGTGGATAGGCTTTTTCCATTAAGAGTAGGGGAGATTCAAACAAGAGGACTTTAGTTGAGAATTAGGGGGCAAAAGTTTAGGGGTAACACAAGGGGGAACTTCTTTACTCAGAGAGTGGTAGCTGTGTGGAATGAGCTTCCAGTAGAAGTGGTAGAGGCAGGTTCGATATTGTCATTGTTGTAGTATCCATGTTTGTTTACAGAGATGAATTCTAAATTTTTACCATCGTTTGGGGGTAAAACTGTTTCCTCAACTGCAGTCTAAGTGCCACAGCCAGCAGCAGTATCCGTTCACTCAGACTCTGCTCCCCACTGTCCTGTGATCAAATGCCAAAGGAAAATGGAATGAATGGAAGTGCTTTCCACCTGCACTGGACTGCAGAAATATTAGGCACAGGAACTCCGTATCAGTTAATCCTAGCAGCACCTGAAAGTTATAAATCTCAGTGCAAGCCATAGTGTGCCCTGTGTGAAAAGGAGTAAGAGAGCTAAACCCACACAATTGCTTACTCTGGAGAGGGAGATTGCTTGGGGTTACTAGTTACTTAGCAAGGGCCAATAAAAGGAAGTGAGGTGTAAGCAGAGTGGCCATTGTTAGAGTGGGCCAGTGTAAGAGTGGTCAGGCTTGGCAAGAGCAAGCATAGGCAAGAATTTCAGCTTGAGAAGTTAGAGGTAGAACAATTATAGGCAGGATGGTAGTTCAAGCAGTGGAATGCTCCTCCTGTAAGATGTGGGATTTCAGGGACCCTAACAATCTCTCTGATGACTACATCTGCAGGAAGTGCATCCAACTGCAACTCCTGACTGACAAGGACAAGGTACTGGAGCTGGATGTACTCATGATCATCTGGGCGGCTGAGGAACGTCATGGATGGGACTTCTTCTGAGGTGGTCACACCCATAGTACAGACTTCAGATAATAGAAGGGTGACTACCAAGAGAAGTAAATGACCTATCAGCGCACAGCAGCAGCAGGAAGATCATTGGTACTATGGCTGGCTCTGAGGCTCAGCAAGGAAGGATAAAGTGTTAGACAGCGATAGGGATAGGAGACTCAAGGGTTAGAGGGACAGACAGAAGATGCTGTGGCCGTGAAAGAGAAGCCGGGATGATGTGATATCTCCCAGATGCTAGGGTCCAGGATGCCTCAGTGTAGCTGCAGAAAATTCTCAAGAGGGAGGGTGACCAGATAGAGGTCATGGTGCACATTAGCGCCAATGACATGGGAACTTATATATATTGTATATGAAAGGGAAAACAGCATAACCTCTGAGGTAGTAATCTCTACATTACTCCCAGTAACCCGTGCTAGTCAGGGCAAGAATACGATGATAGCACAGATGAATGAGTGGCTGAGGAAGTTGTGCATGGGGCAGAGTTCAGATTTCTAGATAATTGGGATCTCTTCTAGGGAAGCTATGACCTGTAGAAAAGGATAGGTTGCATCTGAATTCAAGAGGGCTGAATACCATTGTGGGAAAGTTTATTAGAGCTGTTAGGGAGGGTATAAGCTAATTTGGCAAGCTTATAGGAACCAGAGTGATAGGGCTGAGGATGGGGCAGTTGGTATACAAGTCGAAGCAGTGTGTAGTGAGACTGTGAGGAAGGACATGAAGATGATAAAGCAAAATTGCAGATAGTCAGATGAGTTGAAGTATAACGCTAGGGGAAAAGTTGAAAAGAGTGATGAATACAGGATTGAAGATGTAATATTTGAATTCACGCACTATGTGGAATAAGGTAGCTGGCCTTGTAGCACAGAGATTGGCAGATATGACAATGTAGGTATCACTGTGTCATGGCATCACAAGAAAGGCAGCGTCCATTATTAAGGACCTCCAGCACCCAGGGCAGGCCCTTTTCTCACTGTTACCATCAGGTAGGAGGTACAGAAGCCTGAAGGCACAGACTCAGCGGTTCAGGAACAGCTTCTTCCCCTCTGCCATCCAGTTCCTGAATGGATGTTGAATCCTTGGACACTACCACACTTTTTTAATTTTTTTATTATTTTTTTTCTCTGCTAGGTTATAAATTGCATTGAACTGCTGCTGCTAAGTTAACAAATTTCACATCACATACCGGTGATAATAAACCTGATTCTGATTCTGATTCATCCTTACAAAGAAGTGGCAAAGAATCAGAAGATGTAGAATCCTTGTGGGTAGAGTTAAGAAGCTGCAAAGGCTAAAAAGACCCTAATGGGAATTAGATTTCAGGCCTCTGAATGGTTGCCAAGGTATGGGATATAAATTACAATGGGAGATAGAAAAGGCATATAATAAGGGCAATGTTATGGTGGTAATGGGGATTTCTATATGCAGGTAGATTGGGAAAATTAGGTTGGTGCTGGAACCCAAAAGAGGGAATTTGTAAAGCACCTACAAGATTGCTTTGGTTGAGCCTGCTAGGGGAAATGCAACTCTAGCTTGGGTGTTATGTATTGAACCAGATTTGATTAGGGAGCTTAGGGTAAAGGAACTTTAGGAGACAGTGATCATAGACCAAAGACCTTTGCACAGTACTGCATGATAGAATACACTCTTCAATTTGAGAGGGAGAAGAGAAAGTCAGATTTTCAGTATTACTTTGGAGTAAAGGGAATTACAGACGCATGAAAGAAGAGCTGCCCAAAGATGGTTGGAAAGGGATACCAGCAGGGATGAAGCAGGAATAGCAAGGGCTGAAATTTCGGAGATATTTGGAAGGCATAGGATAGATAGATCCCAAAAATGAAGAAGTATTCTAAAGGGTGGATGAGGCAACTGTGACTCAAAAGGAAGGTCAAAGACAGCTTAGAAACGAAAGAGAGGATATATAATATATAAAAGTTTGTGGATTGGGAAGTTTTTAAAAACCAACAGAAGGCAATTAAAAAGCCATAAGGAGAGAACAAAATGAAGTATGAAGGTAAACTAGCCCAAAGATGATACCAAAAGATTTTCCAGATATAGAAAGAGTAAAAGAGAAGTGAGGGTGGATATCACCCTGCTGGAAAATTATGCTGGAAAGGTAGTAATTGGGGGACAAATGAATAGCAGATGAACTTGTTATTTTGCATCAGCCTTCACTGTGGAAGACACCAGCAGTAATCTAGAAATTCGAGAATGTCAGGGGCAGAATTGAATGTAGTTTCCATTAACAAGGAGAAGGTGTTTGGGAGCTGAAAGGTCTGAAGGTAGATGAGTCATCTTGATCAGATGGACTACAAAGAGGGAGCTGAAGAGATTGTGGAGGCACTAGTGGTGATCTTTCAAGAATCAATAGATTCTCAAATGGTTCCAGAGAACTGGAAAATTGTACATGTCACCTTACTCTTTTAGAAGAGAGAGAGGCAGAAGAAACACCTAGTTAGCCTGACTTCAGTGGTTGGAAAAATGTTAGTCCATTTTTAGGATGATATTTTGGGGTACTTGGAGGCACATGATAAAATAACCCAAAGCCAGCATGGTTTCCTTAAAGGGAAAGTCTTGTCTGACAATTCTGTTGGAATTCTTTCAGGAGATAATAGACAATATAGACCAAAGAGAGACAGTGGATGTAGTTTACTTGGATTTTTGGAAAGCCTTTGACAAAGTGCCATGCTTGAGGCTGCTTAACAAGTTAAAACACTGTAGTACTACAGGAAACATACTAGCATCAATAGAAGACTGGCTGACTGGCAGGAGGTAAAGAGTTGGAATAAATAGGGCCTATTCTGGTTGGCAACCAGTGACTAGTGGTGTTCCGTGGGTTTTGAGGCCACCACTTTTCACATTGTATGTCATTTTGGGAGAATGGAAGAATGGGCTTAGAAGTGGCAGATAGAATATAGTGCAGGGAAATGTACGGTTATACACTTTGGTAGTTCTTTTGAAAGGGGAGAAAATTCAAATATCTGAGCTGCAAAAGGACTTGGGAGCCCCTGAGTAGGATTCGCTAGAAGTTGAGTCCAGTAGTAAGAAAAGCAAATGTAATGTGAGTATTCACCTGTGAGGAATAGAATACAACAGCAAGCATGTAATGCTGAGGCTTTGTAAGGCATCTGTCAGACCACACTTGGAGTTCACTGAGCGGTTTTGGGCCCCTTACCTAGAAAAAGATGTTCTCGCATTAGAGATGGTCCAGAGGAGGTTCATAAGAATGATTCCAGGAAAGAAAGATTCAACGTATGTGGAGCATTTGATGGTTCTGGGCCTGTACTCGCTAGAGTCTAGTAGAATGAGGCAGGATCTCATTGAAACCTATTGAACATTGAAAGACCTAGAAAATGGATGTGGAGAGGATATTTTCTATAGTGGAGGAGTTTAGGACCAGAAGGCAGAGCCTCAGAATAGAAGAACAGAGATAAAAAGGAATACGTTTAGTCGGAAGGTGATAAATTTGTGGAATTCATTGCCACAAATGGCTGTGGATGCCAAGGTAGTGGGTATATTTAAAGTGGAGGTTGATTAGTCAGGGCATCAAAGGCTACAGGGAGAAGGCAGGTGAATGGGTTTCAGAGGGATAATAAATCAGCCATGATGGAATGCTGGAGCAGACTCGATGGGTCAATTGGCCTAATTCTGCTCCTGTTCCTATGGTCCTATGGTCTCATGGATGGAGAGGTCTAGGAAGAAGGATGTTACCCTAGATAATCCACTGAAAAGCAAAAAATAATTAATTTTTTTTATTTTTATATATAAAGATAAATGATTCATAATAAAAGATATTTACAAGAATGAACCATGCAATGGTCCCAAATGAGACTAGAACTAGAGGTTTATAAGTTAAGGGTTAAAGGAGAATATTTAAGGGGAGCATGAGGGAGAATTCTTTCACTCACAGGGTGGCGAGAGTGTGGAATGAGCTGAAGTGGTGGATGTGGGTTCAATTTCAAAGTTCAACATAACATCGATTTCAACAGTTAAGAGGAATTTGGATAAGTATGTGAATGGGAGGGGCATTGAGGGCTGTCCAAGAACAAGTCGATGGGTCCAGGCAGAATAATAGTTCAACATGGACTAGACGGGCCAAAAGGATGTAGTACTTTTTGACTCTATGACTCAAATGCCTTTTCATTCTCATTTTCATAGACAATAGATTCAATAGCGTTCTGTTATAGTACTTAAAACTGGACTAATGTGGCCCCCTGAGGATAGAAGAAGTGGTGACCCAACTTCAAGCCTGAAAATTCCCTTGTCCTCTTCACATCGCACTAAGGAAGTGTGTTTTATTACTCCACAAAATCTGGTGTTCCAGATGTATCCTGTTCAATTCCACAGTTTAATTTAATCCCAATGTGTACTGGATGGGTGATCTGTTAACATTTCGTGTGTAAGGGAGAGGGGCAAGTGATGAGGGTTTGGTGCTACTGTCACTGTTCTTTTCTGTGAGTGAGGGGGTCAGGGATTGTTATTGTGGCTGTTTATTGCTGTGGGGAGGGGGAGATATTGGGGTCTGAAAGTTTTGTTTCTTTTCTTTTTCATGTGGGTCTTTACTTTCATCAGCATCCATAGACTTTCTGTATTTCCTGGCTATCCGGAAAAGACAAATATCAGAGTTGTATTGTACATGCATTCTTTGACAATAAAATGAACCTTTGAACCTTCAAACCTTTGGAATGGTTACCATGGGGGCACAGAATATCCTCCACATGTCACGGTCCAGTCCGTTAACTACTCATTTCAGTTATTTTCCTTTTCCCTGTGTTCCACTGGGCTCCTTGATTAGGGTACCTGATCCTCATTCGAACCGGCAGCATGAAGTCTCCAGCTTACTTTTATTGGCTGCTGGCTCGTCACCTCAGCAGGGCGTCTATGCTCGTTCTGGGCTGCCGAGAGTGAGTCCAATCGAGAGCCTGCCGGTCGCAGCTCCTGGGTTGAGTCGAGAGCCTGTCATCCACTGTTCCTGCTTCAAGTTGAGAGGCTGGTCCATCACCGTGGCCAGGACGGTGATGAATGTACCGAGCTGCCAAGAATAAGGGGCCATCTTCATCAGTTTCTCAGCATCAAAATATGTTTAGTCTGTTGTTTGCTTATGGCACCTCGTTTCCTGCTGAGTGGGTCCAGCCGTTTTTGCCACTGCTCTGAGCCGGGTTGTGAGCGGTCTGTCGTTGTTTGTTTTTGTTGGCTTCGAGCCCCAGTCCAAGTCAAGGCTCCAAGCCCCAGTCTAAGTCAAGGCTCCGAGCCCCAGTCCAAGTCAAGGCTCCGAGCCCCTGTCCAAGTCAAGGCTCCGAGCCCCAGTCCAAGTCAAGGCTCCGAGCCCCAGTCCAAGTCAAGGCTCCGAGCCCCAGTCCAAGTCAAGGCTCCGAGCCCCTGTCCAAGTCAAGGCTCCGAGCCCCAGTCCAAGTCAAGGCTCCGAGTGTCCAGACAATCTTCAAGGCTCCGAGCCCCAGTCAAGCTCTGTGTTCCAGTCCATTCAAGTCCAAGTCCAGGCTCTATTTCAGTCAAGTCTAGTCCGAGTCAGGTTCCGAGTCTGAGTCTGTCTCCATGTTAAGTCTCCGTGCCTGTGTCCTGCACTTGGGTCCGCTCCCTGAGTCGCTCCAGCTGCCTCCTTGCAACACCACAAGGCTTATGGATGGTACAAAGCTAGTAAAAAGCTTCATTTTGTTAATTTAGCATACTGTACATGGAGAACATGTGATACAATCCTTTTGCATAAGTCTCCATGGACATTCCAATGACAGGTCTTTCTGCCATTCAGCAGACTTTTCCAGGGTTCCTCCTCAAGATGGTAACTGTTTGTTGAGTGACGTTGACTCTCTCCATTCCCCAATGCTTGACTCTTGTTGAAACTTTACAACGTGCTAACAATCCGGTATGAGAATACAATGGAGATCAATGAAAGCAATAATCAGCAAAAAAAAAAGAAAATTATGTAATTTAGGAGAAAGATAAAATGGAATTTGCAAAAGCCTTCCACAGACAACGCATGGATGAAAGATACCCCTCCTCCTCTCTCGTCCCTGATAATTGTTGTAAGGTTTTTTTAATTCCTTTAGCCAGAGAGTGATGAATCTGTAAAATTCTTCGGCACAGGCAGCAGTGGAGGCCAAATCTTTATGTATGTTTAAGACAGAGATTGATAAATTCTTGATTAATCAGGGCATGACGGGATATGGGGAGAAGGCAGGAGATTGGAGCTGAGAGGAAAATTGGATCAGCCATGATGAAAATATAGAGCAGACTTGATGGGCCGAATGGCCTAACTCAGGTCCTAAATCTTATGGTCTTTTGATCTTATGGAAATAAACCTCTGTAAATTGTGCTAACTGGAGTTTCTGTAATCTCTTGAGTCTCTGCACTTACTCTCCAAAATTATGGTGGAGCATCTATAGAAATCACTCTCAAAGTTTAAAGTACATTTACAATCAAAGTATGTTTGCATTATACTACCTTGAGATTTGTCTCCTTACAGACAGTCACAAAGCAAGAAACTCAAAGAACACATTCAAAAAACACTCATTGTGCAGAGAGAGAGAGAAAAAAAACAAATCATGCAAACAATAAAAGTAAGCAAATAGCATTTAGGACAAAAGTACGTCCTCTGTCATGAAGCCTAGACCAGGAGGGGCGGGCCCACAGGCTCAGCTTCAGTTTAGCACGTAGTGAAGTAAATGTTGCAGAGCCCAGCGACGTGGAGCCCGAAGCAGCCGGAGTGGGCCCACACTCTCCACTGATGTAATGAGGTTAAATAAAAACAGAAAGTGTAGAAAATACTCAGCAGTTCACCAACCAGAAACCTAAACTCCGTTCCATCTCCATAGATGCTGCCCCATCTCCTGTGCGTTTCCCAAATTCGAGAATAATGCTAGAATTATTCCATGTTCCTGGCAACTAGGATTTTTAAACTTTTCAATACTGCTGAAAAATAATCGGGCCCCATCTGCGAATACATGGCTCCTCCATAGAGAGAGTCAAGTGCACCAAGATGCTGGGAGTTCACACCGCAGATGATCTCTCCTGGTCCCTCAGTATCACCTTCCTGAACAAGAAGGCACAGTAGCATTGTCACTTCCTAAGGATATTGAGGAAAGTGAGGCTCCTTCCACAACCCCCCCCCCCCCATCTTAACTGTATTTTATGGGAGCACCATTGAGAGCATCCTGACAAGTTGTACCTCCATTTGGTAGGGAACAGCCGAGCATTGGACCAGAAGTCCCTACAAAGGACTATGAGAATGGCTGAGAGGATCATAGGGGTCTCCCTACCATCCATTGGGGACATTTATCAGGACGTGGTGCACTTAGTAATATTAGAATCCAGCATCCTCTGTGACTTTCCACCAAGAGGCAGGAGACTCTGATGCATAAAAACAAGAAAGGCCAGGATGGAAAACAGTTTCTTCCCTCAGGCCATTAGGCTTCTGAACTCCCTGCCACATCGCATTCAAAGTGTCACTGTTTAATCTTGTTCTGTACCTTACAACATTTAATTCATGCTTTAGTTTGTTTAATTATGTGTAATCGACCTATAGATTTCACCCTTACTTTCATAAGTTATTGTGTGTTACATGTACTACAGTGCTTTACACCCTGGTTCGGAGAAACGTCCTGTTTGATGTTATACATGTATATAGTGAAATAACAATAAACTTGACTTGACTTCTTTTGTGAGATCTTTGTAATGTACAAGTATTCTGTTACATTCTCATTTCTCCATTCAATGTCCATAACTAGATTCCTGGGACTGAATACTTTCTTGTCTCGAGTTCATAAGCACCTACAGAGAGAAGCATATATTATGCAAATAAAGAGAATGCAAAATTTGCTTGCATAATTTTTTTTGGTTTAAAATGATTTCCCTTTGTTCTGCTTAATGCAGCAAGCTTTGTTCACTTGGATCCATGTGCATGCAATTGCAATTTATATGCAAATCGAGAACCACAAGTTACAGTTAATCACTGTCTAAGGCTTTTAAGTGAAACTGAAAGCATTGCTTTTATTGTGTTGGTGCAGTGGCGTATGAACATTGACATAATCTCAGCAGCATGACCAATGCCCTGCTGAGCAGTCGATGCAAGGTTCCAGCCTCCCAGCCACATCAACATTTGTTTTTTTTTCAATTTAGTAGGTATGTGGAGTTAAGCGTGCCTCACAGTAATGCTGACATTCTTGTGGAAAGCAAGTTATCATTTGCCCAATATTCCAATGGGATATTTAATTATCATTGTCCCTCATTTTTTTCCCCGGTCCTTGATGTTCCAAAGGATTCTTTACTTATCTAAATCTATTTATCCTTTGAGTCCTATTGCAAATTAATTGGTGACTGTATTAAGTTAAAAACAGCTGCAGCCAAAAAATTGGGAGATATCTGCTCAGAAAATGATTCCCATGGACATGCCACGTGATTATGTCAATGCGCTGTACTATTGATGCACCATCAATAACTCACACTGAGACGTAGGCGAGATATCGGCTTTTATTGACTGGAAGAAGGAACCAGGAGTGAGTGTCTATCATACAAGGTCCTGGAGAATGAGGCCGATCTTCAGGCCGCAGGTCTCCTTTATACAGGGGCCTGTGGGAGGAGCCACAGGAGCAGTCAGCAGGGGCGTGTCCCAACAGGCACATAGTTCACCACATTCACCCCCCCTTCGTTTGAAAAAGTCCTCATGTAGCGAAGGTTCTTACAAGTCAAGCCGATCAGGCGGTCGAATCTGTCGCTGCGATCTACGTAGCACTGGCTGTGACCGCATAGGTGCCGGCAACATTGGCGATTGCACAGGGGACGGGGGTTGCGCGTGTTCTTGCCCACTAGGCGCCGGTGATCCCTCATGCATGTGCGAGGCGCCTGGTATAAATGCGTACGAAACGCCCGGTATACAAGTGTCGTGAGGAGTCTGTGTAGGGCCTGGTGAGTACGGTGTCACCTCTGGTGCAGGGTTCACAGTTACCGGAGAGCCTTCAGGGTAGTGGTCTGCTGCACCTGCGGGTGCCAGGTCGCGGATGGAGACCGTGTCCTCCCGCCCATCAGGTAAGACCACGTAAGCATACTGGGGGTTCGCATGGAGAAGGTGAACCCTCTCTACCAGCGGGGAGTATTTATTGCTCCTCACATGTTTCCGGAGCAGCACTGGCCCCGGGGACGTCAGCCAAACTGGTAGGGTGGTCCCAGTGACAGACTTCCTGGGAAAAGAGAATAGGCGTTCGTGAGGGGTGGCATTGGTGGACGTACATAACAGAGAGCGGATAGAGTGCAGTGCCTCAGGGAGGACCTCCTGCCATCGAGAGACCGGCAACCCTTTGGACTTGAGGGCTAAAAGTGTGGCCTTCCACACTGTGGCATTCTCCCGCTCTACCTGGCCATTACCCCGGGGATTATAACTCGTGGTCCGACTGGTAGCAATGCCCCTAGCTAGCAAGTACTGGCGCAGCTCTTCACTCATAAAGGAGGACCCTCTATCACTGTGGATATAGCAGGGATACCCGAACAGAGTGAAGAGCTGGCGCAGGGCTTTTATGACGGACGTGGCAGTGGTGTCGGGGCAGGGGATGGCAAAGGGGAACCGTGAGAACTCGTCAATAACACTGAGAAAATAGACATTGCGGTCAGTGGAGGGAAGGGGGCCCTTAAAGTCAACACTCAGGCGTTCAAAAGGGCGGGTGGCCTTGACAAGTTGTGCCGTGTCAGGACAGTAGAAGTGCGGTTTGCACTCGGCACAAATTTGGCAGTCCCTGGTCATCGTCCTGATGTCCTCCAGGGAGTACGGCAGGTTCCGAGCTTTCACAAAATGGTAAAATCGGGTGACCCCCGGATGGCAAAGTTGAGCATGAAGGGCGTACAGCTGGTCGAGCTGTGTGCTAGCACATGTTCCCCGGGATAGGGCATCAGGGGGCTCATTGAGTCTGCCAGGCCGGTACAGGATATCATAGGTGTAGGTGGAGAGTTCTATCCTCCACCGCAAATGTGCCTGTTGGGACACGCCCCTGCTGACTGCTCCTGTGGCTCCTCCCACAGGCCCCTGTATAAAGGAGACCTGCGGCCTGAAGATCGGCCTCATTCTCCAGGACCTTGTATGATAGACACTCACTCCTGGTTCCTTCTTCCAGTCAATAAAAGCCGATATCTCGCCTACGTCTCAGTGTGAGTTATTGATGGTGCATCAATTTTATTGACTGGAAGAAGGAACCAGGAGTGAGTGTCTATCATACAAGGTCCTGGAGAATGAGGCCGATCTTCAGGCCGCAGGTCTCCTTTATACAGGGGCCTGTGGGAGGAGCCACAGGAGCAGTCAGCAGGGGCGTGTCCCAACAGGCACATAGTTCACCACAACTCTTCTTCTATGGAATGAATTTTAGAGGCTCAGTACTATCTAGCAAGTTCAGTACCACTGATGGGGCATAAATTTTGCGACCGTCAAAGTGACAAGTGGCTAAAATCATTACTGAGGTAAGATAATTTACATTCAGATGGTATACTTGCAACTAGGGCATGATGTTCTTTCCTCTGATGTTTACTGGTCCTCAATATTTCACCCAGTTAATGAGGAGGATGAAAGAATAGAACAGGGGTTCCCAACAATTTTTTAATGCCATGGACCCCTACCATTAACCAAAGGGGTCCAAAGATCCAAGGTTAGGAACACCTGGAATAGAGTTATAGGGTTTTGTTTTCAAATGGCAAGTTAGTGGGCAGACAAAATCCTGCAGATGAGTGTGGGAACTTGAAAATGCTCATGGAAAAATCTTGACAGTGAGAAAGGCTGTGGCAATTGGAGCTACTCTGGACAAGAGTAACCTCATCTAATCTGAATCCAGAAAGAAGAAAAAACTGAAGTAAGTTTAACATTCTGAGAAACCAGGTATGAAAAGCAATCAAAATTGTGCTGCCACTCTTTTCTTTCTTGGCTTCATGGCTGTCTATTTCAGAGTTGTATACTTCGATAATAATAAATGAAACTTTGAAATGTTCAATTGAATACTTAAACTGTTTTATTTGTAGAAAGACTTGCTGAAACTATCCTCAGTTCAATCATGTGGATGTTCGATCTTTGGAGCTTTGAATTAGAGGTTTGGATCATAGTACAAGGAACAATACAGCATAATACAGGCCCACGATTTTGTGCCAACCTTTTAATTGGCTCAGGTGCCTTGCCATTCGGCGTAGGCGATCATGTCTCTCCACCCATCACAGTCCCTGACTCTATGAATTGTAGTTGTTGCCTCCCCTGTTTCTAACCGTGACGTTAATCCATCTATCACTTTCATTCTCAGTCAGCCTCTGCTTCTTTTTCCTTCCAGCTTTCCAGTCGTAACTAAATATTCTACTGTCTCTCTTCACATGATGTGTCCAAAGAATTTTGATTGCTGTTTTCTGATTTTTTTAAGTAACGTACGTTTTGTTTTCGTTCTCTGTAGAACTTCTTCGTTGG
This sequence comes from Hypanus sabinus, assembly GCF_030144855.1. Lineage (NCBI taxonomy): Eukaryota > Metazoa > Chordata > Chondrichthyes > Myliobatiformes > Dasyatidae > Hypanus > Hypanus sabinus. The sequence continues at coordinate 15,152,125 of NC_082724.1, forward strand.
TTATCCTGTCTGTATATGATATGCATAGCATTCTTCTGAGGAACCACGTCTCTGCTGCATTGATTTTTTTCCCATTGCATTTGTGATGGTCCGTGACTCGTAGCCACACATCAATATGGGAAGAACGTAGCAGCTGAGAGTTCTAAGGCGGATGTTAGGATGTTTCTCATTTCTGTAAATGCTGCTCTTGCCATTGTTATTCCTGCTTTTATGTCTATTTCGCATTTACCATCAGGTATTACCCGTCATCCAAGGTACTTGAAGTTGTGAACTTGTTTCAGGATTTAATTTCCCAATACAATCTCATAGTTTGGGATATCAGGTTTCTTTGATATTACCATTACTTCAGTTGCCAACATTTTAACCTACTGTAAATTCCATCTAACCCTTCCCTCCAACATAGCCCTCCATTTTTCTATCATCCCCTAATGTATCTAACCTTTGGCACTACCTCTAACGGAGCTTTCCACTCATCCACCACCTTCTGCATAAAAACTTAGCTCTGTAATCCTCCCTATACTTTCCTCCAATCACCTTAAAATTGTGCCCCTCGTATTAGCCGTTCCACCTCGAGAAAAGTTTCCGGTTTTTCACTCAGGCTATGCCTCTTACCATCCTGTATACTGCAACCAAGTCACCTGCCATCCTCTTTTGTTCCAGAGAAAAAAGCCCTAGGTAACTCAATGTATTCTCATAAGACATGCTCTCAAATCCAGACAGCATCCTGTTAAATCTTCTCTGCACCTTCTCTAAAGCTTCCACCTCCTTTTGCTTGTTACGGGCTTCATAGGCATCAATGAATTGAAGGTATACTGTGACTCGGCCATGGTCTTATTTACCAGCACTTAAATTGTCCAAGCACCAGAGAGACTCAACAAGCCGAATAGTCCACGCTTGCTTCTGTGTTTTCCAGCTATTGGTCACAAACAAACAGAGATGGGAAATTCGGTATTTTAAACGTGAAGGCAGACAACCAAATCAGAAAATGCCGAGAAACATTCTGAGGTGATGGCGGCTCACATCTGTAATAACAATGAAGAAGGTTATAGATGCTTGGATCTTTGAGCTGTCACCCCTGGCGGAATATCCACACAGTTGTCCAGGAATAACAACCTGTCATACAGATATTGGTGTGTCTTTGCACTCCTACTAACCTCCGTCTTGCACAGTCTTTCTGGTGAGTTATTTGAACAAATGCGAAGGACGTCCGTTCTCATCTCTCGTGTGACACTCAGGTCCATGTGTGAGTCAAGGTTGTGAGCAGGACTGGAATTGATCGTGTTGTGAAGTACGAGTAAGCAGTAGCAAGATAATAATGCTATTGACTAATGATTCCTTGCATCCACATTATGGATCAAAGCAAACTGTCAGATTTAATTTATCCTGTTATTTTGTGTCTAGGAATAGCAATGGAATGGTTGATTCCAGTGTTCTGATCTATCTGCAGCCTCATTGACAAGGCAAGTATAAAAGCTATTTACCACTTCTGGTTTAAGATGACGCTACCGAAGATGTGTGACAGCTTACTGGTTGATTGTAAGGCAATAGATTCGACTAAAAACATCACTTACAACATCTTTTCTGTCACATTTTGCGGTGAGCTATCACCGCAGACCGTGAGGAGGCAGCTGGAGGTGAAGCTGGTTCGGGGGTTGAGCCGTGCTGGCATGGTACGAGGCACAATGTTTGATTGCAAACGGAGTTGGTGTTGCTGTCAGAGATGGAGCACGCATTTTGGAGAGGTGTGGATGCGGAAGAGCTTGATGCCTGTCCACCTAATCCAGGTGCCAAGGTTGGATCACTCCAAGCGCTGTGCCGATTTGGTGAGATTGAGAACGGCTTCAGGCTGGGCGGCCCAAACGCGTCAGGGTGCCAAGATCCAGGTCCTAGCATGTGGCACTCTCTGGTGCTTGGACAATTTAAATGCCGGCATAAGTAGACTGGAAGCCCGAGAGTCAGGAATGGAGGCGAGGGTTGGGCTCATCTCACTCGCTCTCCCACAAATGTTCATTCCTTTCTCCACAGCGCCAAGGATTTGAACTGATTCGGCTGCTGTGTGTTTTTTCACCACTGGTGTTGTGAACTGGAGGCCGAGGCTTGGGCCTACTCCGGCTGCTCGGGGAGTGGATCTGGGACTCAGTCTGGTTCGGAATGCCGTTGCCTTGCTCTTGTTGGTTTTCTCTTGCCTCCTCTGCGCAGTGGTTCTTGGCCTTTTTTAAACTCAGTTGTTCAGGTTTCGTGCTTTGGAGCTGCTTATAAGCAGACAAATTTCAAAGCGCATAATTTATACATTCTTTGATAATAAATGTGCTTTGAGTCATGAATCTTGACTCTTAAAACAATTGCCTTCTGGGTTCTGCTGTGCCAATTCAGTCCCACTCAATCGGCATATCAAAAGATTGTCTCAAGGAGAAAGCAACTTTTATCTGAGGGAAGAATAATCCATCAGGGTTATTTATTTTTAAACTGTAGTAGTGGATTACACCTTCTGAAATTACCAGCAAAATTACCATACTCTTCCTTTTGACAAATCCAGGGAGATCCTTGGGTCCAGCCTTGTCTCAATTTACAATGTATTCCAAAGAATGGAAATGAAAAGACAGTTGTCTTCTCCTTCAACTGTGAACCTGATGTCCTGAACATATAAAGACTGTATTCTGGGCCATGCTGTGAGATGAAGGAACAAAGACATGGAATTTACAAGCATCATCAGCCAAGGATGCTGGTGATGCGCCGACACCCAACGCCTCCTGTGTCTGACCTATTCGGAACTCGGTGTAAATTTGAACAAGCTTTACTCGACACTTATTCATCAAAACATATAATGAAGTGCTTCACTTTGAGTCAGATAAAATCAGCCAGGATTGTGCTGGGCAGCAGTTCTAGTGCCAACATACCATAGCATGCCTACAGCTCAGTAACCCTAACTGAATGCCTTTAGAAGGTGGCAGGAAACCAGAGGTCTCGGAGGAAACCCACAAGGCCACGAAGAGAACATACAGACTCCCTATGGAATTGAACCTCAATCTTACAACAGGTGCTGTAATACATTGCTCCTGCGTTCCCCTAGAGACGCATGGAAGAATCTTAACAAATCAAATAGATTTTCAGAGTTATCAGGCTATTCGTGTAATTTCAGAAAACTGATAGGGCATTTCCTTGCAGCTCCTTCGCTCTTCAAATCGGTCCTGAGTCTTTAGATTTCTGCCTTATTTCTGCACTAGACAGGTTCTCAAGAGGAGTCCAGAAGACCTGCTGAAATCCTGGCCACCACAGTCAGATAGCAACAATGTGGGATTAATGCAGAGATGCGGGAAATTGCTCAGCTGTGCAGTAATGCTTAATTTTCACCTCACTGCTCGATTTTCTCTGGAAACATTGTATGTGTAAGGACAAAATGCTGCTTGCGGAGTTTCAGCAGGGACTACTGAACTGCCCACAGATTTGTTGGCATTGGCATTGGCATTGGCATTGGCTTATTATTGTCACATGTACCAAGATAAAGCGAAAAGCTTATCGTGCATGCTGTTCATACAGGTCAAGTAATCACACAGTGCATTGAGCTAGAATAAGGTAAAGCAATGAGATTGCAGAATAAAGTGTAAAAGCTTCTGAGAAAGTGCAGTGCCGGTAAATGATAAAGTGCAAGATCATAACGAGGTGGATTGCGAGGCCAAGAGTCCATCTTATCAAAACAAGAGGTCAATTCAAAAGTCTGATAGAAGCTATCCTTGAGTCTGGTTCTTCGTACTTTTAAGCTTTTGTATCTTCCGCCCAATGGGAGCGGGGAGAAGAGAGAACCTCCCGGGAGGATGGGTCTTTCATAATGTCAGCTTCCTTACTGAGGCAGCAAGGAGTATAGGTGAAGTCCATAGAGAACAAGGGTGGTGCCAATGGTGTGCTGAGCTGTGTCCACAACCCTCTGAACTTTCTTCCAGTCACATGCAGATTTGTTGTCATACCATGCTGCTATGCATCCAGATGGAATTCTTTCTGTGTAGAATGATTCCGCACAGATGAGTGCATCATTTTACTGACTGAGCTTCCTACTTATAATCTCCTGGCTGTTGATTTGACAGGTAAAATTGCTTTTATGTGGTCTTTAATGCCATGAAATAAGTATCTCATCATATTGAAATGTTTGCACTGTTTTGTTGCAATCTAATCTGGTCCATGCTCCAGAGCATCTCAAAGCGACTGAACCCAATGTTTGGACAATGATTTAAGTGCCGGGCCAGAATAAAAAGGTCAGGTGTTGGGGCCTATAGCAAGGGACATGCCGGTTTGCCTCACTGCTCTGTGAGGCTTCCTTGGCTCTGTGCTGAACGAAGGGTCCATGGATGGACTTTCTTTGTCAACTTCAATCCTGATTGCTATTGTTTGCATATCAGAACTGAGCCAGGTTCACTGGAGATAGTGGCTCTCTTTACTCCATCACCGTGCAGTGGGCCTAAGATGGTCTCACCCATCGTAGATCAGTTGCACCGAGGTGTATTTAAGGCAGGTCGTCAGCACTGACTCTTTGACCCTTGGTGTCCAGCCATTTTTAAGGTAAAGAGTCTTCGGTCCTTTACCAGGAACAGAAAGCCTCAGGGTCCAAAGACTTTGTTGTCCCTGAAGAAACATCTCACCAGCATTTATCTTCTTACTGTTACAAAATCTTCAATCTGAGTGGTTGATCACATAATATCCACAAACTACTTCTTAGATGTACTTCTGGATATGAGCTAAAATGTCTGGAAGACATGGGTGCAATTTTTGAGCATTGAAATGCTGGAGCTGCACACTGATTGGAGATGAACATCTTGTTCCACCTATGGGGCAAGCTCTAGGAATCACCAGGCAACAAAAATGAATCAGAAGTCCCTTACGTTGCAAACCAGTTTCCTTTTAGCAGATCATTCCACTCAGATTAAAGGCAATCACAGAGACAAAGTACAGGACCTGCAGAGTGCATGACCTGGACTTTATGTGCTTTATTCCTACCTAGTGGTAATCTTCCTTTCCATCATATCGCAAAAGCAGAATCTCATGCTGGTTTAGATCTAAGATATATATGTGGCTTTCATTATACTCTCTCCTGTGCTCAGCATAATAGGAGAAGCTTGAAAATAAGTTTGCATCTTCATTGCTCCTATATCTCAAGGTTTCAAAAGAGGAAACATTTCCTTAATATATCAATAAGGAAATGGCACTTGACACAATAATAAGATTGGATAGAGTTACATAGAAACAATATCATACTTGGGAGATTTACAGAATTTTTTTAAGGTTATTAGGACCTAAGTTATAGGGAAAGGTTGAATATGTTAGGAATTTATTCCCTGGAGCACAGGAGAATGAGGGAAGATTTGATAGAGGTAGACAAAATTATGAAGGTTATAGACAGGGTAAATGCAAGCAGGGTTTTTTCCACTGAGGTTGGGTGAGACTACAACTCGAGGTTATAGGTTAAGGGTGAAGGTGAAATGTTAAAGGGGAACACGAAGAGGAGCTTCTTCACTCAGAGGGTGGTGAGTGTATGGAACAAGCTGCCAGCTGAAGTATTGGATGCGGGTTTGATTTCAGCACTTAAGAGAAGTTTGGATGTACATTGATTGGAGGGGTATGGAGGACTATGGTCCAGGTCTAGGTCAATGGAACTAGGCAGGGTACTTGGAGGTGCATAGTAAGCTGGCCAAAATCAGCATGGTTTCCTTAAGGGAAGTCTTGCCTGACAAATCTGTTGGAATTATTTGAGGAAATAACAGGCAGGATAGACAAAGGAGAGTCAGTGGATGTTGGTTACTTGGGTTTTCAAAAGGCCTTTAACAAGGTGCCTCACATAAGGTTGTTTAATAAGGTAAGAGTCCATGGTATTACAGGCAAGATACTAACATGGGTAGAAGATTGGCTGAATGGCAGGAGGCAAAAAGTGTGAATAAAGGGGGCCAATTCTGGTTGGATGCAAGTGATTGTTGGTGCATACAAGGGCTGAGATTGTGAACATTTCTTTGCATCAATGATTTGGCTGATCAAATTGATGGCTTTGTGGCCAAGTTTGCAGACAATGCAAAAATAATTGGAGGTGCAGGTAGTGTTGTGGCAACAGGGGATCTGCAGAAGGACTTGGATAGATTGGAAGAATGGACAAATTAGTGGTAGATGGAATATTGTGTAGGGAAATGTATGGTCAAATACTTAGGTAGAAGATATAAGAGAAAATTCAATAATCAGAGGTGCGAAGGCACTTGGGAGACCATTTTCAAGATTCCCTAAATGTTAACTTGCAGGTTGTGTTAGTGGTAAGGAAGGCAAGTAACAATATTTGCATTTATTTCAAGAGGGCTCGAATATAAGAGCAAGGATGTGATGCTGATGCTTTATAAGATGTGTTCAGACTGCGCATGAAGTATTATGAGCAGTTTTGGGCCCCTTATCTAAGAAAAGATCAGCTGGCATTGGAGAGGGTCCAGCGGAGGTTCACAAGAATGATTCTGGGAATGAAAATGTTAACATATGAGTGTTTGATGGCTCTGGGCATGTACTTGCTGGAGTTTAGAAGAATGAGGGAGAAATCTCATTGAAAACTAATGAATATTGAAAGGCCTATGCAGAGTGGATGTGGAGAGGCTGTTTCCTATAGTGGGTGAGTGTCAGACCAGAGGAAGCAGCCTTAGAATGGAGGGACGTCCATTTGGAATAGAAATGAGAAGGGATTTATTTAGCCAGCAAGTAAGTGGTAAATCTATGAAATTAATTGCCACAAGCAGCTGTGCAGGCCAAGTCATTGGGCATACTTAAAACAGAAGTTGATATGTTCTTAATTAATCAGGGTGTTACAGTTATGCAGAGAAGGCAGGAGAATAGGTTTGAGAGGGATAATAAACCAGCCATGGGGGAGAAAACTCAATGGGCCAAGTGGCCTGATCTTGCTCCAATGTCTTATGGTCTTATGGTTTTATAGTAATTTTTTTCCTGGATACCAAGGAAATTAAAGGGTATGAATATGGCATTGGAAAGCAACACCAGGGTAAAAGATAATTTTACTGAATCAGGTACAGTCACAAAGGGCTCAATGGCCACCTTCTGCTTCTATTTCTTGTGTTTTTAATGCAAAATCCACAGCTGTTTAAATGCCTTCCAATTAACATCATTTCCTCTGTAATTTATGTCATTTTAACAGCAGGTAATCTCTTAATGAGCAAAAAGTTCTAATGCGGGAACTAGAAAATGCCAAAAATGTCATATTTTTCCATCATTCCGTGTGCCCATCAGTAATAATTTTTCAAATGCTGGTGCACTTTTGGAAAATTTTAATATCTTATGTCTAGAGGTCAACAGAGATGATGAGGAATTTCTTTAGCCAGAGGGTGGTGAATCTGTGGAATTCACTGCCTCAGATGGCTGTGAAATCCATGCTATTGCGTGTATTTAAAATGGAGATTGATAGATTCTTGATCAGTCAGGGTGTCAATGGTAATGGGGAGAAGGCAGGAGAATGGGGTTGAGAGGGATAATAAGTCAGCTATGATGGAATAGTGGAACATAATCGATTGGTGCAGGTCAATGGGACAAGGCAGAGTAACAGTTTAGCATTGACTGGATGGGTTGAAGCTCCTGTTTCTCTGCTCTAGTGCTCTGACTCTTTCTCCATGACTCCATCCAACAGCTCTTTCCAAAGTACCTCACTAGAAAGAATGCAGCAGTGCAAGAAGCCCACCTGCATCTTCTCAATGCCAGTTAGGAGTGGGCAAGAAACAATGGCCTAATCAATAATACTCAAATGCCCCCAAGAATTAATGAGAACAAGCTAAAATTAATCCGAGGATTAAAAAAGACATATTAATAGATGTACAGTGGTACAAAGATAATCTATAAAAGTGTATTAACTGATTTGAAATGTTATGCTGGAGATGGTTGCTCAAAGAGAATTAGCTATTCACTCCCAGACAAAATAAAGCCTACATCTTTGCTTGACATCATGATATTCAAGTAGAAATTGGTGTACTTTGTATTCTGATATGTGCAAGCATTAGGGCAGTGAAGACAATCGTGGCAGATACAATGGAAGGAAAAAAGAGGGATAGCAAATAAGATGATCCAGAAGATGAATGGCACCAATACTAGTTGTCATTGACATGTGGTTGTGAAGGGCCATCCGAGAGCATGCTGGTCTGTCAGGTCACCAAGAGTTGACACTACCTCAATGGCTTAGGACAGACTGATCCAGCTAGAGACAGCTTACCTACTGATATCTACTATAAGCCTACAGACTCTCACAGCTACCTGGACTATTCCTCTTCCCACCCTGTCTCTTGCAAAAATGCTATCCCCGTCCCACAATTCCTTCGTCTCCACCGCATCTGCTCTCAGGATGAAGCTTTTCATTCCAGGGTGAAGGAGATGTCTTCCTTTTTTAAACAAAGGGGCTTCCCTTCTTCCACCATCAACTCTGCTCTCAAACGCATCTCTCCCATTTCCCGCACATCTGCCCGCCACCCCACTCGTGACAGGGTTCCTCTTGTGCTCACCTACCACCCCTCCAGCCTCCAGGTCCAACGTATAATTCTCCGTAACTTCCGCCACCTCCAACGGGATCCCACTACCAATTACATCTTTCCCTCACGCCCTCTTTCTGCTTTCCTTAGGGATCACTCCTTACGCGACTCCCTTGTCCACTCGTCCCGTCACCCCCATCCCTTCCCACCGATCTCCCTCCTGGCACATCCTTGTAAATGGAACAAGTGCTACACCTGCCCTTACACTTCCTCCCTCACCACCATTCAGGGCTCCAGACAGTCCTTCCAGGTGAGGCGACACTTCACCTGTGAGTCGGCTGGTGTGGTATACTGCGTCCGGTGCTCTCGGTGTGACCTTTTATATATTGGTGAGACCCGACGCAGACTGAGAGACCGTTTTGCTGAACACCTACGCTCGGTCCGCCAGAGAAAGCAGGATCTCCCAGTGGCCACACATTTTAATTCCACGTCCCATTCCCATTCTGATATGTCTGTCCATGGCCTCCTCTACTGTCAAAATGAATCCAAACTCAGATTGGAGGAACAACACCTTATATACCGGCTGGGTAGCCTCCAACCTGATGGCATGAACATTGACTTATCTAACTTCCGTTAATGCCCCTCCTCCCCTTCTTACTCCATCACTGACATATTTAGTTGTTTGTTTTTTTTCTCTCTCTCTGCCCATCACTCTGCCTGTTCTCCATCTCCCTCTGGTGCTTCCTCCTCCCCCTTTCTTTCTCCTGAGGCCTCCCGTCCCATGATCCTTTCCCTTCTCCAGCTCTGTATCACTTTCGCCAATCACCTTTCCAGCTCTTAGCTTCATCCCACCCCCTCTGGTCTTCTCCTATCATTTTGCACCCCCCCCCCAACTACTTTCAAATCTCTTTCTATCTTTGCTTTCAGTTAGTCCTGACGAAGGGTCTCGGCCGAAAACGTCGACAGTGCTTCTCCTTACAGATGCTGCCTGGCCTGCTGTGTTCCACTAGCATTTTGTGTGTGTTGTTTGAACAAATATTTGATGGAGCTGTATTTTGAGGGGAGCTGGAAAGGGTGTGGAAGTAAGCTCGTGAGTAGCCTCGGTGGAGAAACAGCAGGTAACTCTGGGTGATCATTCAACCCCAAAACTGGTACCTGCAGGCATTGCAATTCTCATGTTGTTTTGGAGATGGCTGCATTTTCTCTTAAGCATGTTGTTTTGGAGATAGCTGAAGCATGCTAATCTATGCAGCAATAAGGTAAAATGGTACAGGGGGTATCTCTTCACATGACCACTTACACCCTGACCTCCTAGTGATTTAGCCCAACCATTAATTGAGAGGCTTATTCCTACATCAAGGGTCACGTTTATCTTTGTTTTCACCAGAAATTTTTAGTCTCCTGCTCTTCATATTGGCATTGCATTTAAGTGGCTTCAGTTGGGTTGTAAGGTACCAAGTATCTACCTCATAATAAGACATGATTTTCTAACCTGAAAACACTCTACAAGGCATTGTGTGATCAGATTATCATAAAATTCTGGAAGAATGAAATTGAACAGATTGAAGCAGACCATTTCGGTTGTGGGTGGGAGTGCTCCAACTCCAAACAGAATCAGAGAGAGAGAGAGAAAGAGAGGTAGTGTTCATGGGTTCATTGTCCATTCAGGAATCTGCTGGCGGGGGGGATGAAGATATACATTAAATGTTGAGTGTGTGTCCCTTCCTTGACGGTAGCACTAAGACAATAAGGAGAGGGCATGTCTTGGTGCTTTGGGTGATGAGGTCATTTATGATGGAAACTGGCTTTTTGAGGATCCCCTTTCCAAAGGTGTCCTGGATGCTGGGTAGGCTGGTGCCCATAATGGAGCTGGCTGAATTTACAACTTTCTGCAGGTTTTTCCAGTCCTGTGTAGACAGTGATGTAACCAGCTAGAATTCTCTCCACAGTATATCTGTAGAGATTTGCGAGTGTCTTTGGTGACATACCAATTCACTTAAACTTCAAATTAAATATAGCCGCTATCGTGTCTTTATAATTGCATCAAGATGTTGTGTCAAGGATAGATCCTCAGAGATGTTGACACCCAGGAACTTACCACTGTTCATCCTTTTCACTGCTGATCCCTCAATGAGGATTGATGTGTGTTCCCTTGACTTCCCTTCCTGAAGTCCAGAATTAATTCCTTGAACTTACTGACGCTGAGCGCAAGATTGTTGCTACAGCACCACTCAACCTCTCGCTCTTATACACCTCCTTGTCACCATCTGAAATTCTGCCAACAACAATTGTGTCATTGGCTAATTTATAGATGGTGCGTGAGCTGTGCCTAGCCACACTATCGTGGATGTAGAGAGAATAGAGCTGTAAGCTAAGCACACATCTTTAAGGTGCACCAGCGTTGATTGTCATTGAGGAGGAGATGTTATTTCTGTTTCTCACACACTGTGATCTCCAGGTGAGGAAGATTGTGTAAGGTGAAAAGCAAAACTTCTTTACACAAGCCTTTCTAAGATTCCCCACCAGGCTGTTGCAAAAAATGAACATCTCATCACTGGACATTCAATTCAATGAATAAGTGGTTGCAAGTTATGGGGAAGGAAAGAACAATTAAATGGTATGTGAACTATTTTCTCACAAGTAAACTTTAGTACAATCTGGATTGCTCTTTTTTATGTATTAATTTCTATAGCAGGAACTCCCAACTGCTTTTATGGAACTTTACCATTAATCAAGGGGTCCAAGGACCCCAGATTGGCAATCTCTGTTTTATAGGTTCCCATATTTCTGTAGCCAACCAACCCCATCAGTTCATTTAAATCACTGTTCCTAACAGCAGGCCTGGTGCAGAATCAAGACCCATAAAGAGCCTGAATTCCTTCTCTGGGTACTGGTCTGAAGTAAAACATTAAACACAAACCAAGCTAATCAACTGATGTCTACAATGCATTTTGCATGAAAACCTGTAAATGTGGCTCCAGGAAAGCTCTATTTTTCCTTGATCTTTGGAAAATGTTCAGTCATTAGATTCGGTTCCATGCATACATTTACAATCCTGATAAACTCAATGGAAGTATCCTACAAAAGGGTTTTTATTGTAGTTTGCTCTGGCATTAATAATGAGTTTAAGCAGCATCTGGGCCAATGCATGGCAATACACTGTCTTCAATTTACCAAAACATTAGCTTATCACATCACAATTTAAGCAACAAAACAAGCTTTCCAATTAGTAAAAGCTTTCTCTGCTACTTAATAGTGATGTAAGTAGCTTTAATCCAGTTAAGACAACTTGAATTTGTATCATTCCACATTTAATTAAAGTTTGCTTTTTTTCTGGAGTGGTTGTATTGTAATTACATCCAGATGCCAAAGCGAAAATCAATGATACTTATTTTTGAGATATATCACCGCATTGGATGCACATGCCAAATAATTTTATTTTATATTTTTGCCTTTCACATTACCCTGAACCATGAAGGGATTGTGTCTTATTTGCTGTGGCAGCTGTACTATACCTGAACTAATTTATTTTGAAATAGAATCTATGTATGCTTAACAGATTCCTATAGGATTTTTTTTTGGGAGAAGATATTTGGTGAAATGTTGATTTGAAAACTTCCTAAGATAAACTTGGGGAATCTAAGACAAGAGAACGTAGCTTCAGAACAGAGGGTTGTCCATTTAGAACAGAGATGAGGAGGAATTGCTTTAGCCAGAGAGTGGTGAATCTGTGGAATTCTTTGCCATAGGCGGCTGTAGAGGCCAAGTCACTGCTTATACTTAAGGCAGAGATTGATAGATTCTTGAATAGTCAGGGCATGAAAGGATACGAGGAGAAGGCAGGAGATTGGGGCTGAGAGGGGAAAATGGATCAGCCATGATGAAATGGCGGAGCAGACTCAATGCTCCTATATCTTATGGTCTTATATATCAAAAGATGTTTATTAAAGTGTATATTGTGAATAATGCTGGTATTTTAGTACCTTATCTTTTCTCTGTCAGTGCTGTTTTAAGTGCTATGTGCAGCATTTCACCCATAATGATTGATCTGCTAATCTATAATTCTTGAAGCAAAAGTACAGAGATGCTGAAACCACACTAAACAATGAGAAGAAACTGCATAAAGGAAAAGATGACAAGATTTTAAAATGAGATTTTTAAAATTAAAACAGATGATGTAAAACTGAAGATCTTACAAAGTAACAAGTGACATTTCTAGTTAAATAAATCCACTGAATATTCAAATATCATTGTATGTAGACCAAAGTATTGTTTCATTTTCTGATTATCACACACTTTCAGACATGTGACTACAAAGGAAACAGATGTCATAATGTTTTGGTGGATTTGGACAGTTTCCTGTTACTGCTGCAGAAATATTAATAATACAATAGGGTCTTTTAAGAGACTCATAGATATGTATGTGGAGCTTAGAAAAATAGAGCACTAAGCAGTAGGCAAATTCTAGGCGGTTTCTAGAGTGGGTTACATAGTCAGCGCAACATTGCGGGCTGAACGGCTATATGCCACTGACTTTCTATCAGTGCAACTTGTTAGTTCCATACCCAGCTTGGAAATATTTCTCGATCACATACTTATCCAAATACATACATAATGAAATCATCATACCTACAAGCAATGTACTCCAGGTTCCAACCATGTACTATGTAGAGACAGTTTTATTCATGCCACACTTAGTTCTCTTCTTCTTTACTTAATATCTGTCAGAGCTGTTTTTGAGCCCTCCATAAACAGGAATAATTCATTCCCCTGCCCCCATCCTAGGTCTCCCTTCATTTCATGTGCTTCTATCAGATCTCCCCTCAGCTTCTTCTTCTTCAATTTCTTCCTAATTTATGCTTGTAAACCATCATCTCTCATCCTAGGAACCATTCTCATATATCTTTCCTGACCCCTTTCTAATGCTGACACATTCTTCCCAGCATGAGGTGATCAGCACTGAACACATTATCTGGGCCAGTGTTATATAAAGCTTCAGTATGACTTCCCTGCTTTTATACTCTCTGCCTCCACTGTGTCTGCCTTATTAACCAATTTCCTACGCAAGGCAGCGTAGGTTTGAGATCTGAGTTTTCCATCTCCTAATTGAGCTGCCAGCAATGGCTGACGAGATCCATCTACCCAAAGCATCTAGTTTTAAGGTGTTGTTAACCCACCATTGCCTGTTCTTCTGTCAGTAGAAATGGCTCCACTAGGTTTAGTAGCTAAACTACATGTGAAGGCCAGGAGCTGGACTTGGTTGTCAGAGGCTACTTGAGATGCTCGTCATTAAGAACATTTAATAGGAAGAGGAAGCCAGTCTTCACTATCTACCCCAGCTGTGACAACCATAACGAACCAGGTCTCTCTGACACTGGCATTACTATTAATATGACAGCCTCACCAGTCTTCATTTTTCCAAGGTGCAAGTGCTGCTGTTGAGTCTCATTATGTCTAAGGGGGTTTGACGCCAAACATTTCACATTATGCTCTTGGCATAGAAATATTTGGCTTCTTGGCTTCTACAGTTTGCCTGATTATCTTTTTAAAGGTAAGGCAGGCCGGACTGGGCACAGTCTGCCGATCTGTCAGCACTTATCACTTGGGGTGAAAAACTAATGACCTGCAGCTCTTCGGTCAGAACTCTTCTGGACCAGATCTCTTTCCTAATTTGATCTTTATTTTTGCTCCATTCGTTTTCGTTGCTATGCCCTCCTTTACAATGAATGGAAAGTAAAATGAAATACGTATATCATTGTGTAAAATTGGTAGGAGGTAACAAGTTAAAGATTAGCACTCCATCATTACATGGTGAATTTTATATTCAAACAGAGATATTTAATAAAAACATTTAAGCAGCAAAACTCAAAGTACATAGGAAGCTATTTTAATTAAACCAGTATGTTATTTTATTTCAACATGTGATCATTTTATGAGTTTTTAAATTTGATTCTGTCCATGGTCATAATATCTTAAATTTTATTGAGTAATGCTTTATTAAGATGATATTGCGGTGTGAAAATATGAAATTATATATGAGAATATATTTTTGCAATTGGCTGTACAACTTCAGGAATACAGGACATGCTGGTGCACCTGTTTGTCTTTATTAGTTGAGGCACTGAATTCAATAGCCAGGAAGTGACATTGCAACTTTATAAAACTCTGATTGGGCCAGATCTGGAAAGGTACTACACCTGCACATACACCTTCTCCTTCACATCCATTCAGGGCCACAAACAGTCCTTCCAGGTGAGGCAACAATACTTCACCAGCAAATCTGCTGCGGTTGTCTCTTGAGTCCAGTGCTCTCAAAGCGACCTCCTGTACATTGGTGAGACCATTGTAAATTGGGGGCCCACTTCGTTGATCACCTCTGCTCCATCCACCATGAACGGGACTTCTCGGTGGCCAAACATGCCCATGCCCTCAGAGTGGAGTTAAAGCACCTTATATTCCATCTGGGCACCTTCCAACCCAATGGCATTGATACTGACTTCTCCTTCCAGTAAACTCATTTCCATTCCCCCCCCCCCCACCGTTCCCCACTCTGACCTTTCACTTCTTCTCATGTGCCTATTATTTCACCATGGGTCCCCTCTTTCTTCCATAAGAACATAAGTGTTAGGAACATGGAGTAGGCCATCTGGCCCATTGAGCCTGCCCCGCCATTCAATAAGATCATGGCTGATCTGGCCATGGACTCATCTCCACCTACCTGCCTTTCCCCCGTAACCTTTAATTCCCCTACAATGCAAAAATCTATCCAACCTTGTCTTAAATATATTTACTGAGGTAGCCTCTACTGCTTCACTGGGCAGAGAATTCCACAGATTCACCACTCTCTGGAAAAAACAGTTCCTCTTTATTTCACTTTCTCTTATTGTCCAACTCCTCTCCTGTCAGAGTCCTTCCTGTCCAACCCTTGACCTTTCCCTCCCACCTGGCTTTAGCTATCACCATCCAGCATCTTTCCGCTTCCCACACTTTTTTATTCTGGCATCTTCCCCCTTCCTTCTCAGTCCTAATGATGGGTCTTGGCTCGAAATATCAAATGTTTACTCTTTTTCATAGATGCTGCCTGACCCGCTGAGTTTGTCCAGCATTCTGTGTGTGATACTTCACACATTCAATTTTGGTTGTCCCACTATAGGAAATATGCCAAGGCTTTGAAGAGGGTACAGAAGGGTTTTACCAAGATGATGTCTGGATTAGTGAGCATGTGTTACCGGAGAAAGGTTGGACAGGCTTGGATTATTTTCTGTGGAGTTTTGGAGGCTGAAGGAGAGCTAATAGAAATTTACAAGATTAGGAGAGGCATAGTTGGAGCAGACAGCCAGTATCTTATGCCCAGGATCAAAATATCTAATAATAATTTAAGGTGAGAGGAGCTAAGTTCAAAGGACACTTGCAGGGCAAGTTTTATTTTATACAGATAGTAGTAGGTGCCCAGAATATAGTGGAGGCAAATACGTTAGAGACCTATAAGATAATCGTAGATGGGGACAATAAAGTGCAGAGAAGAGAGGGATATGGACATCTTGTAGGCAGAATGGATTAGTTTAGTTAATTTACTCTGAACAACATGGCGGTCCAAAAGGCTTGTTCCAATGTAGTACTCAGCAGGTCGGACAGCATCTGTGGAAATGAACAGACAACGTTTCAGGCTGAGACCCTTCATCAGGACTGAAGAGGGAAGGGGCAGGGGCCCTATAAAGAAGGTGGGGGGAGGCTGGAAAGGAGAAGACTGAAGGTGCCAGGTGAAAAACCAGAAAGGGAAAGATCAAGGGGTGGAGGAGGGGATCGGCAGGAGAGGTGAAGAAAGAATGTAAGGGGAAAGCACTATGGGTAGTAGAAGAAGGCGGAACCATGACGGAGGTGATAGACAGTTGGAGACAGTTGAAACTGGGATGGGTGAAGGGAGGGGGAGGGAATTACTGGAAGTTGGAAAATTCAATGTTCATGCCAAGGGGACTCAGGTTGGAGGAGCAGCACCTCATATACTGTCTGGGTAATCTCCAGCTCCTTGGCAGGATGAAGCCAAACTCAGGTTGGAGAAGGCCATGGAAGAAAGGGAAGAGGGAAGAGCACCAGAGGGAGATGATGGGCAAGTGTGAGAGAGAAACAAGACTGGGGAATGGTGAAGAAGAGGAGGGAGGGGGCAATTACTGGAAGTTTGAGAAATCAATGTTCATGCCATCAGGTTGGAGGCTGCCCACCCAAATACCAAAGGTAGCTTTTTTTTTAACACAGAGAGTGATGGGTGTGCGGAAGATACTGCCAGGGTTGATGGGAGAGGTAAAACCTCTATGGGAATAGGCATGGATGAAAAAATGGAGGGCTATCTAGGAGGGAAGTGTTAAATTGATCTTGAGGTAGGTTAAATGCTGAACACAACATCATGGGCTGAATAGCCTTGCTGTGCTGTACATTCTGTCATAGGCTGGGCATAAACCTTAACTCTTGGTTTAGTAAAATATTTTACCGGATAGACATAATAAAGGTCTTTTTAACTGTGATGAGTCAATAACCATGTTCTTTATTGTAAGTTACTTGTTAGTCAACCCAAGGCATTGTGATGTGAAGTGGAGAGTATATTGACTGGCTGCATCACAGCCTGGTATGGGAACACCATTGCCCTTGAACAGAAAATCCTACAAAACATAGATATAGCCCAGTCCATCACGGGTAACCCACCTCCCGGCCTTACCATTGAGTACATCTGCATGAATTATTGTCACAGGAAAAGAGCATCCACCACCCAGGACATATTCTTTTCTCACTGCTACTGTCAGGAAGAAGATACAGGAGAGTCAGGATCACAACATCAGGTTCAGGAACAGTTATTATCTCTCAACCGTCAAGCTTTTAAACCAAATGGGATAACTTCACTCAGCTTCACTTGCTCCATCATTGAAATGTTCCCACAACCAAAGGACTCACTTTCAAGGACTCTTCATCCCACGTTCTTGACATTTTATGCTTATTTATTTATTTTTATTATTTCTTTCTTTTTGTTGTCCTCTGTCGCCTAAAGATAATTTTGCACATTGGTTGAACGCCCAGGTTGGTGTGGTTTTTAATTGGTTCTATTATGGCTATTATTATATTATGGATTTATTGAGTATACCTGCAAGAAAATGAATATTTGTGTTGTATATGGTAACATATATGTACTTTGATGATAAACTTTCTGTGAATTTTTGTGGCAGTGTGGTGAGAATGTGGAACTGGCTACCATAAGGACAATTGCAAATTGTTTGAGAATAGATGCTGTTAAGTGTAAGCAATATGACTACGTAAGGGTGAAAGCAGTGAGAGCTGGAAGGGGAAAGAAGGGAAGCGTCTTATGTGGAGCATAAACACTGGCACAGATGTGGAAGGCTAAATAGCCTGTTTTTACGCTGTAAGTGTGATGGCCTAGGAGTTTATCCACAGCTGGTGGTACTAAACATGCCGCAAAGTAACAGCTGTGTGCTCCAACCTGCCGTTGAAGGATGGATTTCAAGGCCTACCTACCTACAAAGAAAGATGCTCAGCTAGTTGAGACAGAACACACATTTGGAGCAGGAATTAGAAGAGGTGGCAATACTTCTTAAATCCTTCGATTATAGTACTGATCATTGATATTCATGAATGCTCATTTACATGAATGGCAAACGTACACTTAGCAACACATGCAGAACTGATTCTTGCATTAATGCCTATAATGGAAGGGTAGCTGTACATCTGGCAGGTGTTGTCCATTATCTAAGTAATCATTTAATGTTAATGAAAGATATTTTAAACCAGTAATAGTCATGTGAGTTTTTCCTTCTTTCGAGAGCGGCCAGGATAGAAAGAGGCAAAGGCAATACAACTGGATAATGGATGAGAACAACACTGGCCATATCAAATATCACTCTCACGGTGACATCAATACCATCTGCCCAAGGCACTTTGATGCCACTGACGTGCAGAAAAACCAGCCAAGTGAACGGAGTCACAAAAAAGATGTTCTCACAGAACTAAGCAACAAAGTTGCTTAATAAACATAGACAGAAAAGCAATTGTTAAGGAGGCCAAATGGATCTCCGATATTTTTGAATCAGAGTTATTAACAACAATTTTACACTGGAGACAAATGTTCCTAGATGAAAAGATGTTGATTGATATCAGACTTTAAGAGCTGAGTGATCTGGAACAAGAATAGTCAAATTATCGTATTCAACTTGCTCAACCATTTCATTCAGATTCTCTTTTCAAGAGATTGCACAAATAATTCATTTCCTTTCTGTTCCTCTGACATCAAGTTGCGAGCTAAGATGTTATACTGAAAGCTTCTGATCAATCATCAGTCACCATTCACTGCAGTCAGTGCCAGTCTTTCAAAAGTTAACAACTCGAAACTCAAGTGTGAACCAAGTGTTTGAGTTACTTTTTGCTTGTGGTACTATTTCCACCAGCATTCCAATCAACTCTTTCAACTGAAGGGTATGTGGTATAAGATGGCACAGCTGAAGGTGGGTGACAACTTATTGGCATTTTGTAAAGTGAGAATACTACTGAATACTTTATTACAAACACTTCTCCTGCAAAGAAAATTATGGTAAACCATCACTGCAAACAATGAAGAGGTGAGTGAGGGTGAGGCTGATTTGAGGGTTGAGGCGTGCGTGTGCAATGTGAGATTGTGACACATTCAAGGAGAAGTGGTCAAATGTCCTGCTACCAAACTGCTTTTCCAATAGAATGAATGAAATAAGGTTCAAAAAAGTCTCCCGGGGGGCAGAGGAAATAATTCCCATAGGATCAGATCTGGAGGACCAGATGGAGAGATTTGATCCAAAAAGTCTACAAGACTGAAATACGTGGGAGCAGAATTAGACCATTCAGCCCCATCGAGTCTGCTCCACCATTCCGTCATGGCTGATTTATTATCCCTCTCAACCCCATTCTCCTGCCTTATCCCCTTATTCTTTGAAGCTCTTACTAATCAAGAACCTATCAGCATCCACTTTAAACTGGCCTCCACAGCCATCAGGCACTTGAACCAGTGGAGATAACTTCACTCGCCTCATCACTGAACTGTTCCCACAACCTAAGCACTCTCTTTCAATGACTCTTCATCTCCTGTTCTCGATATTGTTTGTTTATTTATTTATTTGTTTGTTTATTACTTATTTATTTCTCTTTTGTATTTGCACATTTTGTTGTCTTTCGCACACTGATTGCTTGTCCGTCCTGATAGGTACGGTCTTTCATTGATTCTATTACGGTGTTTGGATTTACTGAGTATACCATCAAGAAAACAAATCTCAGGGTTGTATATGATGACATATATGTACCTTGATATAAATTTACGTTGACCTTTGAACATAAACTTGCATCCACTTTATCTTCCATTCCTAGTTACATCCTCACTCAGCACATACTCATGTTATAACTTCAGAGCCAGAAAGAAATGGAGCCTGAATTTTTATTTTTGTTGGTTGTAACTCCTACTTCCTTTTTCAATACCACACAGGTCGAGGGAATTGGCAGCAAGTTCGGCTTTTCTTGCCATTCCTTATTTTTTTTTTCCTCGGTGGAAATCTCTTTCAAAGAACCACCAGAATCAGAAATAGAATTCAGAATTACTTTTATTATCACTGACATGTGTCATGAAATTTGTTGTTTCGTGGCAGGAGTACAGTGCAAAACATAAGATTATGATAGGGCACAATAAATAAATAGTGCAGAAGATGAATAATGAGGTAGTGTTCATGGGTTCATGGTCTGTTCAGAAATATTTTGCTTGAGGATGAAGCTGTTCATAAAATGTCACCAATAAACTGACAGATTGTTATTCATTGCTGGCAACTTAGTTTTGTGAGCAGAGTCAGAATCTTTTGCCACAGACTTTATTTTGCTATACAGTATCTCAGTCACATTTCAAGACCTCTGATTCTTTAATTCAGAATATTTAAATAGTTCTATTTATAACATCCTTCTGCCTTGTTGGAGATCTGAACTCAAGTCACCAGATTATTGGTCCAGAGTTCTGAATTACTAGTTTGAAATATAACCAGTAGGTTACTCTGTCCTGGCAGTTCCATTTTTCTATTGGGCAGTATCTTAATAATTTCTTTATGATGGGAGAATGTAGCAAGTCTGAATACATTGCCCTCCACAAATGTGTTGAAGAAGGATTAGAACTAGGGCAAAATCTGTTGTCCGTTAACGATTGCACTTGTCCCTGCCCATATAAGAGGGAAATTAAGAGTCACTTCAGTCCCGTGCTTTTGGGGCCTAGACCTCATCAGATAAGGATAGGACATTTTCTTTCCTAAGTTCATAGTTCAAAGTAAATTTATCGAAGTACATATAGACTATGTCACCAGCTTGAGATTCATTTTCTTGCAGGCATTTACAGGACGCTAAATAAATGCGATAGAATTTATGAAAAACCATAAGTAACGAAGGATGACAAGCAACCAATGTGCAAAATAAATATTGTACAAATAGTCATTAAAAAAGTAAATAAATTATACTGAGTTGTAGAATCCTTGATAATGAGTCCATAGGTTGTGAAGTCTGTTCAGTGTTGAGGTGAGTGAAGTTATCCAAGTTATCCTAATGGTTGTAGAAGCTTGATATTGTAACTATTCCTGAACTTTGTGGTTTGGGACCGAAGGCTCCTGGTATCTGGCATGTCCTAGTTTACACTATATATAATTAATAACATAATGAATTTATAATAACCTGCTCAACATTACCAGTACATTTTTTTCTACTAAAAGAGTAATTCATGCTAAGTGTTTCACTAAGTACAATAAAGTTAAAAGCAAGTAGCATAATTTTATTCCTGAACTTATTTAAACAACTACCATTGCTTTGATCTAACTTTACTGGTCTTGAACCTTAACCTTAGTTCAGCTATATCCAGTTAGCTTGAAACATCTAATTCATCATCCAGCAGCCCATGGGTGGTTGTTCATTGCTCAATCACCAAAGCAAAAGCTGAAAGTACATTTATTATCGAAGTATGTATATTATATACTACCCTGACATTCGTCTTCTTACAGGTGGCCACAAAAACACAAAAAGCAATAGAGCACATTTAGAAAAGAGCATCAAGCACCCAGTAGGCGAAATGAAGAGCAGATTGTGCAAATGTTAAAAAGCAAATAACACTCAGAACTAAAGTTCACGAAAATGAGTCCAGCCATGAATTCAGTTCACCACAGCACTGGTCCAGGAGTATGTACTCTGCCAGATTACTGACCCAACAGAAGAAGGAAGACCGCTTAAGGCATTGAACGTGTGTAGTACGAGGGGAGTGGGACGGGGTGGGGGGGGGGCGTTGTGCTAGGAATCTATAGGAGATTGGATATTGAAAATAAAAACAGGGTTAAATGAAACTATGACCTGGAAAAAATATACAACAAGCAACAATATAAAGTAAAAGATAAACTATGATTCAGCTAGAAAACATTAGGACAAAGCATTTTTCACAGTGCAATCCATACTTTAATCAACTACACTGGAATCACTTAAGGATGGAGTAATAATGGCATTAAAGATCACAAGCAAATACACGAGGGTGAGATTAATAATATATCAGTATTTTGTTTAATTCATTTACGAGAAAAAGTACGTTTCTTGAGTACATAATTGGATATATGATTGACACTTGGTAACTCTGATTGAAAGAAGATATGAGGCTAGGCTCTCATACATTTTTCAAAAAAATTCTTTGCCAAGGTCTCTGCTCTAACTATTACTGGATTGTTTAATTTTCAGTTGAAAATTATAGTGGGTGTAATGGAAGTGAAAAACAGATGGTGTCTTAAACAATACGATATATATGATTGATCGAAAAATAGTCAATAGTTATCTTCAAACTTAATTTATTATTTAATTCTATCTATCAGAGCTGATCTTCAGATTTATATACATCTATTTTCCTGCTAACGGTCCTTACATTCTTAATTCCATTGAGCTCGGCCTTGAATATACTTACACAGTGAGCATCTGTGTTCTTGGATAAGAATTCCAAGGATTCACAGCCCTCTTAATACATAAAGTTATCTCACTTTTAAACCCTATATAACAAATACTGGGTTGTGGGTCCTCTGATAAAAGCCAGACAATCTCTGACGAATATTAATAACATCTGGGGTCCCCCACCTAGTAAAGACACTGCCCAGAAGAAGGCAATGGCAAATCACTTCTGTAGAAAAATTTGCCAACAACAATCATAGTCATAAGACCATGTTTGCCCTCGTCATATGACATTGCACATAACGATGATGATGATTATCATACTGCAATGGGTGATTGATTATGCAGAAGGTTACCAATTGGTCAGTATCTGTATCCTCAGAAATTACTCTTATTTTCAATGGGATATAGATAAGCCAGTGTAAATGGTGAATGTGTGCCAATCCTCCATGTTTGGTGCTGCATCGATGCTTGCAGTTTTAGTGTGGTTATGGTTCCTTTTGACCACTTAGGACAAAGAACCAAAGGATATAGACCACATGCTGACAGGTTGGAATTTGTTTGCATTGGCATTATAAAAACATAAGACATAGGAGCAGAATTAGGCCATTCAGCCCATTGAGTCTGTTCCTCATGGTCAAATACAGACTGTGGGCCGAAGGCTCAAGCCTGTGTTTCATGCTCTAAAGCTGTCCTGGGAGTGGGTTTGAGATTAGGAGCTTATTGTTATCCCTCCTTTCTCCCATTCTGTCCTGCCCATTCTTCTTTCCTTTGTGCAGTACATTTTGTCCTCCCTTCATCCACCTATATTCGCCCAAAATTGCTTTCTTTTCCCTCTATCTCTATCTTCACCTCTTGCTACATTGAGTCAAAATAATTCTCTGAATACTAAATTGAAAAAAAGTCTATGCTCTGCTGGCCTTCCTCTCCATTCCAGAATAGGTCTTGAATGCTCTCCAAATGTGCCTTAACATCCTTCTCTCCCTTCTTCCAGGCCTCCAACTATATGGCATTGTATGTTATTCCCCCTCACTCCATTGAACCAGGTGAACCCAATATTTTCGCTTCATGTTATTGACCTTTTTAACAGCTATTTTCCCCTCCCTCTGGGACTCTTGAATTTCCAACCTGATAACAAAAAATGAATTATTGAAAGCAATAATTGCACTGCCCACAAGCCCATCTTCGAGTGAAGACTACTTGATCTCTTATGTGAAATACCACAGCAGGTCAATCAGTTGATTGCGATATTCCAATAAATAGAAATTCAAAGTTCAAAGTACATTTATTATCAAAGTATCTATGCATTATACATCATACAGCTTTGTGATTCATCTCCTTGCAGGCAACCACAAAACAAGAAACCCGAAAGAACACGGTAAAAAAAACCCTACAAACACCCAATGTGCAGAGAGAAAGGAAAAGAAACAAATGGGACAAATAATAAAAGTAAGAAAATAGCATTTGGAATGAAAGTGAATCCTCAGATAAAAAGCCTGGAGCAACCAGAGAACGCCCACAACCTCAACCTCTGTTCAGCAACATAGTGGAATAAACATCATGTAGCCTGAAGCAGTCGGGGTATTCCCACAACTTCACCCTCCATCAGCAAAGAGCAGAGTAAGCATCACAGAGCAGACTTTATGTACTAGAATACTCTTCTCAGATCTGATAACTACGTCTTCAAACCATTAGCGTTCACATGTCAACGAATCATTGTCAGTCACTAATGACGTTTGGTCAGAACAGTTCGGTTGCCCATTCTGTGGGATAATTAAGAAGGAAGCACGTTGCAGTGTTCTGGAGTAATATATAAAGCACACCCAATAAGAAGATAAAATTTCTCTCCCTATAGAGCATTAATAAATCAGATGGATTTTACGACGTTCCATTAAGTTTCATTGTCACGGTGCAGATCTCGTTCCACTTAACCCAATTTATTTAGTTTTGCAGAGTTCCATTTTGCCTCCTGCCATAGTGAGATTTGAACTCATTTCAGCGTCGTTACTAGTCCAGTAATTTAGCCATTATCTACCCCGCGACATGACGAGTTAAATCCAGTCTTACCAATTCCACTTTTGAAGTGTGTGGTCTAATTAAATTCATGTGGCACCGAGCATACAGGGTTCTTTCCAACGCAGTTTCGCTCTAGGGAGGCTTGTCAGCAAAGCGAACTTCAGCCTCGTAACCTTCTTACATTGCAGGCAGAATGAAGGATGCCAGCTCTCATCTTCTCTCAAGACCATTTTCAAAAGTTAAAGGAAACAGCTTCCAATGTAATAATAGAGATCTGTGATCTGTGAGATACAGGGGAATCAGAACAGTTGCTGGTTTAAAGATAATACCATGCACCAACAGTTGGATTAGATTGACAAATGCATTGCGACCTTTACTGAAATACAATTATCATTTCCACTTTGAAGTGAAATACAACAATAGAGGTCATCCTATTTGGGTATTTCAAATGTGAAACATAAACTGACAGTGTAGGGCAAAAAAATCATTTCTAGTGAAGATGTCAAAAAAAAATCAGCAAATGCTCCCTTTGCTTGAAGTAATTTAACGAATATTAATACAATTTGTGTCCGTTGCCCTGTTTGAAATTCGTTTCTATGGCTTAGTTGTTAAAGAAACTGAGGCTGATAGCCAAGCAGGGCGGGAGTGGAATGGATTTACAAAAATAATCAGCAAAATGACAATATGCATAATAATAATCCAATTAATTATGTTTTATTTTCCTTGGTCTGCTGTCTGGGGACTTGGCACAAAAGCCTGCTGGGCAAATCTGTCACAATTGGGTCGCAATAGCCTTTCCCTCGTGTTGGCATGTAATATCGTTACCCCACAGCACCTGCCAATCATTTTCTTTGCCTTTATAGTTTGCCCAAGGTTTCATTGATGCTGGACATGGTGAGATAAGATTAAAAAAGCATTGAAGTAAATCTCTGTAGGGGAAAGAAAACGGATGTATTCTGTTTCCTCCACAACACAACATAAAGCAAAGATTTGTAAACAGAATGAGCCTGGCTACAGAACCAGAAAATGGTTTCTTTTTTCTCTCTGTCCTCTTTCATTGATAATCTCCCTACAGACTGACAACAATTTTCCCATCAGCACTTCTACCTAAAATCAAAAGCTAGTTTCTCCAAGTGAGTGGTCATAATTAACTCAAAACCCTTGTCAGGAGGAATCACAGAGTTCTGAAGGTTTTAATGTAGATTACGCGCTAAAGAATAGAAAATCTGCACAATTTTAACATTACAATTAAACAGACAATACAGGCAAATACAATCCACTACAGAGTACGGCTAACTGCCCCTTTACTGGTTGGTATAAGGTGTCCATTGCGGCTCTTCTTAAAGCAACAGTGTGAGGCAAATATTGGATGTGAAGGAAAGGCCTGCTTGTTAAAGTGAACAAAAATACTATACAGTGAAGGAGAATTGCTAAAGAGGTTTGGAAGAGAAACATAATTAATATGACATTAGACCATAAAACAGGAGCAGAATTACGCTATTTGGATATTTAGTCATGGATGATTTATTTTCCCTTCCAGCCCCATTCTCCACATAACCTTTGATGTCCTTACTGAACAAGAACCTATCAACCTTTGCTTTAAATATGGTCGGTATGTGTCTGGCAACAAATTTCACAGATTCACCATCCTTTGGCTAAAGAAATTCCTCCTCATCTCTATTCTAAAGGGACAGCCTTCTATTCTGATGCAGTGCCCTCAGGCCCTAGACTCTCCCACTACTGGAAATAACTCTCTCCACGCCCACTTTATCTAAGAATATCAATATTCAGTAGGTTTCAATGAGATCCCCCTAGGTTTGACAAATGTCAATACAAATAGCAGGGAACAGCAAAAGAATAATGTTGGTGCCTGAAGCCAGACAGATATTTGTTACCTCTCACAACATTCTATACTGTGTAAATGTTTTAGGATGCCTAAGACTTTTGCACAGTGCTGCATTTGTCAACATGGAGTGGAGAGTGAGTTTGTAAATCTGGCAGGAGCGAAGAAGGATATTGGGAATGGCGAGCGTGGATGTGCCATACGAAGGGTGTGGGACAGGTGGCAAAAAAGGAATACCAGGGCAGGGGGTGGCACAAGTACAGACACAACCCAGCCCTAAGACACTAAGGTCATTTGATTCTAAGCACTTGGTTTATTGACCATTACAAAACGTCTCTCTGGTGCTTCCTGCACCCTCCCCTCTCTCTTCCTCTTTTCCCAGCCATGATTCTCCTCTCCCTACCCACTTCCCACTCCCCGTCCACAAAAGAGACCCATATCAGAATCCGGTTTATCATCACTCACGTGTCAGCAGTACAGTGCAATACATAAAATTACAACAGTACTGTGCAAAAGTCTCAGGCACAATAGCTAAATATATGTGCTTAAACTTTTGCACAGTACTATATGTGTCTCATTTGGGAAACCTTGTACTTTAACATGTTTTGTGGTGTGAAGATCTGTTGGTATGTGCAGCATTAATTCTACTAATTATGATTTGGATAAATTGGTGTATCAGTATTGCTTGCACAGAATGAACAAACAATACAGCAGTAATGATTCACAAATTACTGCACTTTATGTGGATTAGTGCTTGGTTTTATCATCTCTTATTTATCTCTTTAATATGGGAATACATGGAAAGCATCTGAGATGTGAAAATGATTGAGTGTGGCATCAAAAAGCCCAGGTGGAACTGAAGTAGAAATGGAGATCAAGGAAAAAAACACTTCAGTGATTAGAATCAGAACTCCAAATGGAGAAAAAAATCAAAAATCTGTGGTGCAAGGGGGTTTGGGAGTCCTTGTGCAAGATTCTCCAAAGGTTAATTAGCAGGTTGAGTCAGTGGTGAGGAAGGCAAACGCAATGTTAGCATTCATTTCAAGAAGACTAGAATATAATGTGGAGGCCTTATAAGGTGATGTCGCTCTTAGAGTATTGTGAGCAGTTTTGGGACCCTTTTCTAAGAAGGGATGTGTTGACATTGGAGAGGGTTCAAAGATGGGTTCAGGATTCCATGATTCTTTATCATCTGAGGAGCATTTGATGTCTCTGGGCCTTTCCTCACTGGACTTCAGAAGAATGGGGGAAGATCTCATTGAAACCCATCAAGTGTTGAAAGGACTTGATAGAATGGATGTAGAAGATGCTTCCTATGGTGGGGGAGTCTAAGACCAGAGGACACAGCCTCAGAATAGAGGGGCATTTAGAATGGAGGAGAGGTGGAATTTAATAAGCCAGGGAGTGGTGAATCTGTAAAATTCATTGTCGCAGGCAGCTGCAGATGATATATTTAAGGTAGACATTGATACATTTTTGGTTCGTCAGAGCATAAAGGGATTTGAGGGGAAGGCAGGGGATTGGGGCTGAGAGGGAAATGGATCAGCCATGATGACATTGCCGAGCAGCATTAATGGGCCAAGTGGCCTAAATCTGCTCCTATATCTTATGGTCTTTTGGTCTCCCATTATCAAGACATTCCTCTAGGCTTTTTATCAGATCTAACATCTTCGGCAGATATCTTATTCCTATCATAAGATCAGAAGGGATGTTTGCAAATTTATATTAATGTTTGCAATTCTTCAACAAATGAAACAGTCATGTTTTAATGCCGCAACATTCAGACAAGAGCATTTATGTGAAAAGTAACATATGTATTGCAAAAGGCACGGGCAATGACTATCTCCAAAATGAGAAAGACTAACCACTGCTCTTAATACCCACTTGAATTACCTTCACCTAGTTTCCTTCCATCAATAACCAGGGAGTCACAGTTGACCAGAAACTCTAACAGATGAACTACATAAATACTGTGACTACAAGGGCAAAGCTGGGCATCTTGAAGAGTCTAATTCATTTCCTGAAACCTGAAATCCTTCCTCTCACATGACGGAGTACTCCCCATCTTCCCGGAGGCAACAATATTCAAGAACCTTGACATCATCTGGGACACATACACAATATTTACTTGCAGTATTTACGCGATACAAGTTTCTGAGAAGTCATCCCAAAGGTGTGTACGGTCAACAAGAAGCTCTCTGCAACCTTAGCCTGCAAAATACACTTCCATTTTAAAGTAACTGGATCTCGTTGGTGGTCATGAATTGCATCCTATGGGGTCTGATGTTAAAAGAATATTCATTTCTTTCATACTAAATCTCTCTCATTCTTTGTATCAGCGTAAACTTGGCTACAAAAGTGGTAAGAGATTGCAGATCTCCATGCACTTACAAAGAGTGGATCGTGAAATTTCATTTAGGCACTTTGATCCTAAAGCCCCTGAACTGATCTTATTGTTGTCTGTAGCTGTGATTCTGTTGGGCTGGATGGCTTGTTTCCACATTGTGAATACTTTGCAATCATTTCCTAAGAGCCTCAGCATCCAAAATAATGAAAATAACTAGTAGTACCACCTCAAAGCAATTGAGAATGCAGAAGATAAGAACAGATTGTTCATTCTGACTGTCAACATCTCTGTTGATCAGTTCAATTTTCAGTGTTCCAGTGCCATTCCTCATTTTTTCTTCAAATCTCTTCATATTATAACAATTTTATAGCTCTCACAGATGAACTCTATGCTATGATTCTCTGTTCCTACACTCAATATGTCCTGTGCTTATAAGGTAGCCACTCCTTCCTCCCATTTCTCCTTTCTTCCATGGCCTTCTGTCTCTTTCACCAATCAACTTCATAGCTTTTTGCTTCATCCCTCCCTCTCGGGTTTCATCTACCGCCTGGTGTTTCTCTCTCCCCTCCCCCTCCTTTCAAATCTACTTTTCAGCTTTCTCACTCCGGTCCTCCAGAAGGGTTTCGGCCCAAATTGTCAATTGTACTTTTTTTTTCCCATAGAGCTGCCTGGCCAGCTGAGTCACTCCATTATTTTGTGTGTGTTGCTCAGATTTCCAGCATCTACAGACTTCCCCTTGCTACTGAGAGTATGTTTGCAGTCCTCTGCAGCTGTGGCCCATCCTCTTCAAGGGTTCAATGTGTTGTGCATTCAGAGATGCTCTTCTGCACACCACTGTTGTAACATGTGGTTATTTGAATTACTATCACCTATATGTCAGCTTGACATATTCTCCTCTCACCTCTCTCATTAATAAGGCATTTTCACTCTCAGAACTGCTGCTTTCTGGATGTCTCTTTGGTTATCTCACCATTCTCTGCGAAGTCTAGAGCAGGGTTCCCTGACATGGACCCTTACCATTAACCATGTGTAAATCCCAGGAGATCAGCAGTTTCCGAGATACTCAAACCACCCTGTTGGCCACCAACAATCATTTCACAGTCAAAGTCACTTCAATCACATTTCTTCTCCATTTGATGTTTCAGCTGAACAATAAATGAACCTGTTGACCATGTCTGGATGTTTTCCTGCATTGAGTTGCTGCTGGTTAAATATTTGCACTAACATGCAGGTGTACCTAATAAAGTGGCCACTGAGTGCCTGTGCCTCGTTAGTTTTCACAGGGTAAACCTAATAGACATTTTGGTAAACATTCCAGAGCTTTAAGGCTGGATCAACATATCAAATCAATTTGGTTGAGTGGAATAAAATTTAATTGAGTGGCATAATATTGAATTTGGTCTTTGTTTATCTGAAAGGTGGTTTTTAAATCCAAATTGATTTCCTTGAAGGTCACTTCACATATTATCAATAAGCCTTCCCCTGGTGGATCAGCAAATAAATGAAGAAAATTGTTAATTACATCCAATGAGTTTAATTTCATACATAATGATATGATTGCATGCAAAGTAAATGTTGTGTTCACCTATTTTCCTTTATTTGTTGAAGTAGACTGCTGATTGGAGAAAAAAGATGAAAGTATTTTGATTTGAATGGCGCTGCACTTTGATCTCATACAATTGTAATTGTGCATCAACAGTCTTGTTAGCTGTGTTATCATTGCTTCTTAAATGACTAAAGATTATGTTGTCATGTTTACATTCCCCATTAAGATCTGCCTTTCCGCTCACAAGCCAAATTTTCCAGTTCTACATAAAAGCCAGATATGACTTTATTTTTTTAAAACTGTGATCCAATTCACAAGCTTTGGGGCATTGGACTTTGGAGTTAATCTTCAGTTTACTATGCAGAAAGTTTGTATGTTCTTCCAGGTTTTATCCAGGTGCTCGGGTTTCCTCCCACAGACCAAAGACGTACAGGTTAGTAGATTAATTGGTCATTGTACGTCACCCAGTAATTAAGCTAGGGTTAATAGCTATCGGGTTAATAAATAGGCGGGCTGCCGGGGCATACAGTTCATTAGGCCAGAAGGACCTGTACCAAGCTGCATCTCTGAATTAATAAGTAAACAAATTACATAAAGATATCTGTGGAACATTGAATTTAAAAATGTCTATTCTCAGTTATCAATACTCTTCAGAGATTGTCTGCCTAGCATCACTGCCCAGAAGAAGGCGATGGCAAACCACTTCTGTAGAAAAATTTGCCAAGAATAATCGTGGTTCTGGAAAGACCATATGTCATACAACATGGCAAACAACGGATGAACAGATAAACACTGAGTTGCGAAGTGCTCTGGTGTAGCGGAAGGAAGTGAGCAGGGTTCAATTCACTGAACCTTTATTCACTATTGTCCTACTTTCTGCTTCTAGGAATGGCATTCATCACCTTTTAGCAGACACATTCAAAGTACATTTATTATCAAAGTACGTATAAAGTACACAACCTTGAAGTTTGTCTGCTTACAGGCAGCCACAAAACAGGAAACCCGAAATAACCCAATTTTTAAAAAAGCCAACTGCCAGTGCTCTGAGAATGATTAAATGCAGCATCTAAATCCATCCCATTTCTTAATCACACTTTTTTATCCATCCACAGTTTGAGGATGTCAGAGCAATGGCTGGTCGTCATTGTCCATCACAGATTACTTCTATACTGTTTCAGATATTGTTGTTGTTCGTCCTTCGGAGTCGAAGACAACCACGACTTCTGTCAGGTGGAGGGTTTGTGACTGTGGGTCTGGAGGTGACTGGTGAGGCCAATCTTTGCTCTGAAAGCTCGCTCACATGTGGGACACATGAGGGTAGGTTCTGCAGTGGAAGTGGAGGTAGCTCGAGCCTTGCGCGCGGCGCATTTCCTCTGAGCCTCTGTGGTGCGTCTGATTTCTGCTGCATACGCTCCTTTAGTGGTCCTGCTCCACCAGGTTGGGCGGTCCAGAGCAAACGATTCCCAGCTACTGAGATTGTTTCAGATATAAATGAAGTGCGAACCAGAGTTGATTACTTACTAGTATGAAAGAGGCAGCAGAACTGATTGTACAAAGGTAGGACTTGATTTGCAAAGTCCTCTGGTCAGAGTTGTTGCTTATATCCTGGATTTAAATATTCTATTTTTTTCAGTTTATCGTTATGGCTTCTGTTATGTGTTATTTGCAATAAAAAGTAGTAAAGCCTGTAAACTGGCAGCTGGGCAG
Source organism: Hypanus sabinus (assembly GCF_030144855.1). Lineage (NCBI taxonomy): Eukaryota > Metazoa > Chordata > Chondrichthyes > Myliobatiformes > Dasyatidae > Hypanus > Hypanus sabinus. The sequence goes on from NC_082724.1 coordinate 15,184,029, forward strand.
ACAATATACAAGAAGGGAAAGGTTGAGTTGGCATTTCAAGCGATTTCTCTTGATTTGATCCAGAATTGAAATCAGCTGATATTTTATTACAGTTGGAAATACAAAGTGAAATTTTAAAAAATGGAAGAAAGTCGTCTGTAAGGAGTTTGTATGTTCCTCTCTGTGAACATGTGGGTATCCTCCTCCCACATTCCAAAAACCTACCAGTTAATGGGTTAACTGGTCTTTGCAAATTGTCCTTTGATTAGGCTAGTGTGAAATCGGTTGCTAGGCAACACAGCTTATTGCGCCAGAAGGGCCTGTTTGCACTGTATCTCCAAATAAAAAATAAATAAAACAAATGCATCAGTAAAGGAGGGAGGATTAGATGGACTGAATGTCCAGACAAAAAGTTAGTTGAAGTAATGTATCAGTGGAGATGGTTGTCTTCCAAAACATGGCAAAGCATCAATGAGAACTGGTGCATCAACGTTCAAAGTAAATTTATTATCAAAGTATTAGATGGTGCCTTATAATCTCCTGTGATTAACTTTGTTGTAAGCATTAACAGTAGAGCAAAGAATTACATAGAATCAATGAAAAACAACACACAAAGGCAGACAGCAACCAATGAGATTCAAGGTTCAAAGTTCAAGGTGCATTTATTATCAAAGTAGGTATGCAGTATACAACCCTGAGATTCATCTTCTCCAGACAGTCACCACGGACGCTGTTGAAAGAAAAAATATTAACCCCCCCCCCGCCACATGCAAAATAAAAAAAACAAATTGCGTACCCAGCATCAAGAACATCAAACCCCAAATTGCCCCTCACTCAAAAGAAAACAAGCAAATCGCACAAACAGCAAACAAGGAAGAATGGGCAAAAACACAGAATATAAAACACAAAACTCAAAGCTTCCAAGAGAACCACAGCCCTATCCATACATCAAAAGAGGACAAAAGTCTTAAATGCAAAAATAATAATAATTTAATAAAACAGTAAGAATAGAAATCACTTACATCTAAAAAAATGAGCAGGAGAAGAGAGATAGTGCCTCAACCAAACAATATTCAATTGTATTTTTGAGTCTTGCCTCATAGCTAAATAACATCATTGTGTAAACTGGTAATTGCCTTACAGTTTAAACTTCATTTATAGGCTGTTTAATACTGCTAAAAAAGCAAAAGCTCCCATGAGAAACAAACTGCAGATGCTAGAATCAGAAACAAAAACAAAAATGCTGGAAGAACACCACTGACTTGCAGAATTTAAAATACAACCTCAGCTTGCATTCTGGTGAATAGTTTCATTGACTTTAATTCAGGTAAAGTCTTTTCCCTTGCCTGCCTGGAAACCTTCAAGCCTTCTCTGCTGTTCTACTATCTATGGTTAACCCTGTATTGTGCAAGTCTAGATGTACACATAGCCTCTCTTTCTGTGGTTTATTTGTTGCATTTGTTTCAGATTCTCAAAATTGAAAGATTACTTTACTACCGAAGTATGTATGCTGCATCCAACCCTGAGGTTCATTTTCCTCTCAGACAGCCACTTAACAAAGAAAACCACAGAACCCGTTCAAAAAAAAGGAGCAAACGCCCCTCCCCCATGCACAAAAGAAAACAAATTGCGCAACAGGCTACAAAAAAAGCGTGAAGAAACACAGACTATAAAACACAAATTCAAAAAGAGCTCAGGCATATTCAGTTCAGTTCAGCGTTCGTTATCTGCGGACCGCTCTGATTTAAAATTGCCCAAAATAGCAACTAAAAAAGGAGTTAGCGGAAAGCAGGAACACATTGTAACTTCAGTTTTCTGTGTTTTCTTTCTTGTTGCCAATTAGCAAGTTGGGGGGTCCGGGTGGACGATGTTTTGGATTTTGTGTGTGGGAGAGGGGTTGGGGTTTAGTACTGTTGCTGCTGTTTTTTTTTGTGGGGATGGGGTTGGGGGTTTGGTGGTGTTGTGCTTTTTTTGCGAGGGAGGGGATTGGGGGGGGGGGTTTAAAGTTCTAGCTGCCGTATTCCGTGTGGGTGATTGGTTAGTCTTTTTGTGTGAGGGAAGGGATTAAGGGCTTGGTATTTGTGAGTTTAGTTTCTTTTTATCTTTTGTGTGGGGAGGTGTGTTGATGCCTTTTCCTTCAATGACACCTGTGTTTTTTTCTGTACTTCGTGGCTATCTGGAGTAAACAAATATCAGAGTTATATTGTACATAAATATTTTGACAGTAAAATTAACAGTAAAATGGAATGACAGAGTCAAATCCACAAACTGTGTCAATTAAACCTTGCCCGCGAACTCCGGCACCATCCTCCGACAGCATTAAAGGGGAGAGAGACCATTCAAAAGCAGGGCCCTTTGTTCAGGAGTAGCGAGCGAGAGGGAGAAAGCAAAAACATCACACGCACACACCTTCCTCCGGCAGTGAGCAAGAAGCTGATAGATGGTGCTGAACCCACTCTTGCCTTCCAAATTCACCTCGATGATTTCAACCTTCCTCGCCACTTTAATCGGTGAGTTCAGTGACAAATGGAGTTGATCAAGGGTCACGCCCTGTCTCTGGGTTTCTTGGCCTCAAGGCTGCACGCTTCGCTGGAAACCTCACCAAATACTCTCGGAGACAGCAAAGTGCCAGATCGCTCAATCGGCTTGATAAAACACTACCAAAATATAGACCACAGGCTCCAACAGTAGCAGAACCACATTAGAAAGAAGAGAAGATGCTAAAGAAGTGAAAGAAGTAGTTTCATTAACCATCTAGAGGACGTGGCCCTTGGTTGTGTTGTTCGCTGGCACCATCTTCATCTGAAACATGGGAAGAAATGTGCTTATAAAGCAAACACTGTAAATATTACAAATGTTATTGTTATTCCCCTCCATGCTTTGAGGCATCTCGGGTGGCAACCGTACCATTTCTTTAGCATTTTGTCTGTTTTTGTGAGGCCAAGATCAATGCTAGATCGACACTCAACCCACCACATATGGGAAGCATTCAAGAAACTGGCCGGATTTGAACTCGTGACCACTCGCCTCAAATACCGGTTCTGATGCCACTACACCACCAGTCGGTGAATATTATAATAGAAACTCAATATATCAATGAAAGCCAACAGAAAATTTTGCTTGAAGTAGAAAAATGAGCTATTTATAATGAAGTTATTTATAGTTCCAATGGAACTAGTCAGGGTGGATATTGCTTTTACTGAGAGAAGAATATTCTGCGTACTGTCATTCTTTCCCTTTGTGTGGAATGACTGGATGGCATGCCAGCAAAGCTTCTCACCGTATCTCAGTAGGGCTTGGGAAGGTGCAAATCTGCCAATAGTAAACCAATTATTAATTTTTAAGAAGTTGCTTTAATCTGTCATTTGATTTCTGAGCTAATTGTTTTTACGATAGAAAGAGCTTTTTGCTTTGAATCATACCCCTGCTGGACCTCACAGTGCTTTTAATAAGTTCTTCATATTTTTAATTGGAACAGTTCACACCTTCCAAAGCGGAATCTCCTACAGAACTTAGACCAAAGTTATTTTAGCTGCTGGTGGATTCCTAGGTTTAAAGATATTTTTTCTCGACTTCCAACACTTGCTGAATTTTGTTTACTTTCATTAGTAGAGGAAAAGGGTTTTAGAGGAATATTGTGTCCATATGTTAATAAATTGTAATCTTTTAAATTTTATCGAGATACAGTGCAGAATAGGCCCTTCTGGCTCTTCAAAGCACACCACCCCAGCAATTGCTTGATTTAATCCTCCCTTAGCATGGGACATTTTACAAAGGCCAATTAACCTACCAGTTGGTAAATATTTGGGCTGTGGAAGAAACCAGAGCATTTTTGGAGTGGTCATGGGGGGGAGCATACAGGCAGTGGCAGGAATTGAACCTGGGTTGCTGGTACTGTAAAGTGTTGTGGTAACCAGTACACTACTGTGCTGCCCCATTAATTTTTGACATTATTTGAAACAAATTGTAAGCTCAAGTATAACTCACAGCACTCTCATCTGGTAATTTATTTTGCATAGGATTAAATGTTGCTTAACGTGATCTTTGAAGTGTGTGAAGCCTTTTTTGCAATTTATTTTTGCAAAAAGGATTTAAAAACATATTAATTTTGGAAAATGTGACATATTCCTTCTCCCCTACAGGGCTGTTGATGGATGCTGACTGGTGGTAATTGTCTTTTTGAAAATGATTTTGTGTGACTAATCAGTATAATGATGGCAGCAGCTGTGGCTTCAAATGAAGTTGGAAACTGTCAAAAGAAAGCTGATTATTGTCCTTTGGTAAAGCTTGGTTAATTATGGTAATCACTACTGACAGGCTCATGTTATTCATTGAGAAGACTTGGCTAAGAGGATTGAATGGTGTCAATTGGTAAACTTTTTTTTACCTGTTACTTGCAGAAGTCAAAGCAAAATGCCTTCTGTTTTGTGCTGGATTGTACCAGATCAGAACATCTCAGCATGTGCTCTGTTTTAATCAGGATTTTCTGGGTGAGTTTGGAGCTTTATAGATCTGAGCCATTAACACAGCAGAATATGTGAGCTGATCATGCAATCAAGGATGTAATGTTGAGACTTCTTAAAGCACTGGTGAGGTCTCACTTGGAGTATTATGGGCCCTTTATCTTAGAAATGATGTGCTGAAACTGGAGAGAATTCAAAAGAGACTCATGAAAATGATTCCAGGATGGAATGTCTTGTCATATGAACAGCGTTTGATGGCTCTGGGACTGTATTTACTAGAATTCAGAACAATGAGGGGTGATCTCATTGAAACCTATCAAATGGTGAAAAGCCTTGATAGAGTGGATGTGGAGAGGAGTTTTCCTGTGGTGGGAGAGTCTAAGACCAGAGGACACAGCCTGAAAAATAGAAGGGTGTCCTTTTTCAGCAGAGATGAGGAGGAATTGCTTTAGCCAGAGAGTGGTGAATCTGTGGAATTCTTTGCCACAAGCAGCTGTGGAGGCCAAGTCTTTGTGTATAGTTAAGGGAGAAGTTGACAGCTTCTTGGTTGGTCAGAGCATGATGGAATTCGGGGAGAAAAGGGAGATTGAGTCTGAGAGGAAAATTGGATCAGTCATGATGAAGTGGTAGAGCAGTCTCAGTGGGCCGAATGGCCTAATTTTGCTCCCATATCTTATGACCTTATGTTATTGTAACATCACAGTGAGAGGAAGTGAGAGCCTGAGTGATAATTTTGGGTAAAGTTTCATAAGATGTGAGTTCATTATACAAAGAGACGTGTAAGTAGGAACTGAAGGTAGAGGACAGAGGGTCAGAATGATGAGGAGCTTTTCAAGTTGGAAGGATGAAGGTGTGTTCCAAGGATCTCTTCCTGGCTCTCAAATAGTTATGTTTCATATGAATGGTCCGGAGGAGCATGTTGTGTATCCGTGTTTGCTAATGGCATGAAATTGATCTCTGCGACCTTAAGCCAACGAACAACACAGTGCTAAATTAAGCTGAACTGAACATTCCTAAACTGCCTCAAGGACCCCACGGTTTGATGTTTAATATTTTGCATGTTGTTTGCTCGTTTTTACCATTTGCTTGATTTGTTCCTTTTTTTGCGTCTTGGGTGTTTGAATGGGTTCCATGTTGTTTCTTTGTTTTGTGGCTGTCTGTGGGAAGACAAATCTCATGGTTGTACACTGTATCCATACATTGATAATAAACGTACTTTCAATCTTTGAAAATTGTTTGACAGTGCATTAAGATGAAGGTTTGTTGACACTGTAAATGGATATAGTCAAGCCGAGTTTATTGTCATATGTATAAATACATGTATGCACAAGAGCAAGGCAAAACCTGCGGCGACATCAGAAACACAACATTCAAAAGAAAACATACACATATTGTAAATGATACTGTACCTGAATTGCACAAAAATTGCCAGGGAGGGAACATTGTGCTGGCAGTTAACAAGAATACAGTGGTACAGGTAGGTTGAGTGATGACAAATGGGGTTTCATATGGAAAATGTGGGGTTGTGGAATTGGGTTAAGAAGATGTCCAAAGGCTGACTATTATCCAAATGGAGAAATAATGCAAATAAGCAAAATTTTGAGGGATCTAGGTATTCTTTTTTTTGTAATTCAAATTTTTATTATTAATTATTCTTATTTTACAAAGCAGCACAGCTTATCATAGAGCAGGTACAGTACAGCATATTTATTCAGCCATTCCATGACAGGAAAACATATAAAACTAAGAAATAGAAAAAAAAAATTAATTTAAGTTTAAATTAACATACAACCAAAATCGATCCCACGCATCTTGCACTTTCCCCTCACTGTTAATTCTTCCCAACATGTGTTCATATGATGAAATCTTAACCATTTCCTCAGTCCATTCCCTCACAGTGGGACATCTGGGTTTTTCCCAGTTTTGCAATATAATTCTTGCAGCTGTGATGAGACCCACCTTTAAAATAGTATATTTGTCATTGTTTACATTAGGGATCATCGTCCTATCACCCTGGAGACAAAGCCGTGGGCACAAGGGCAGTCTAGGACCCGACCAATTCCCCAACAAATCAAGAACTTTACACCAAAATGGACGGACCATGGAACGCTCCCAAATCATGTGAAAATAGGTGCCCACCTCATCTTAGGTATTCTTGTGTACAAAAAGAAGGCAGCAAGTGATTAGGAAGGCAAGATGTAAATTGGTGTTTATGGCCAGAATATTGGAGTTTAGAAAAAGTAAAATATTATTCCAAGTGTACAGGACGAAACACACTTGCCATTTATTTATACCTGCATCTGCACAGTTTGTTTACAGTTTATAGTTTCTGACAATTACAGTGTACAGTTACTGTTCTATAGATTTGCTAAGTATGCCTGCAGAAAAAGAATCTCAGAGTTGTATGTGGTGATATGTATGTACTCTGATAATAAATCTTCCTTTCAACTTAGTTATCGTACAGGGACTCAGCCTGAAACTTCAGCTACTTATTCGCAACATACTGTAGGTGTTCAGATGATTGTGTCTCAGGATTTCAAATATAAAATTCAGAGTGGTCACTTAAAACGGAAGCGTATCAGTACTTCTCAGACCATGGCGAATCTCTGGAAGTTTCTGTCCTGGATCACTTGGGGAATTTGAAGATGTAGATAGATGTTTAAACGATTAGGGTACAGAGAGCTATGGGAAACTGTTCAGTAAAGGCAAAAGAGCTGGGGCAGATCAACTATGATCACACTGAAGGATGACTATGACTTGAGGGGCCTCATAGCCTACCTGTGCTCTCATGTTCTTATATTTCAATCTCCTGAACAAATGGGATTAAGCAATTTAAAAAGCAATATAAGTTAGAGAAAGATGCACAAAGAGGAGAAAAGAGAAAGGGAGAGGTTAGCTAAGAGAGGGAAGTACTGGAAAGGAAAAGATGAAAAAGATTGCTTTTACTGACTTGACTATAAACAGCCAAAATGGAGATGCCTGAATAACTTACCTTTCAATCAAGTTTGGTGATCTTATTGCTAAAGGTAACTAAGATTAACTTTATGAAAGCATTAGCCTCCACTCATTGCATGAATTAAATTTTTTGTGAAATTTCCTTGGGAAACATTGCTGTAGTTCTGTGTGCAGTCTGTTCCTCAAACAGAATCTGTTTTTTGAGTGAATTTACTTTGCAATAGACTATCTAGTGACTCAGATGCCCTTCCACATCTCCTTGTTTGACAGTGTTATCATTAGATAACTTAAAAATAAAAGAAAACACGCTTAAATATTACATTTTTAAAACACAAAACAATTCACAACCCGATGGGATGGAATGCAAATGGTATTATTTCTTTGCAAGAGAGGTTTTTATCTTATTCATTCATTGGTTTGACTCAGTCCAGTAAAGGGCAATTCCGACTTCCATTTGACAAAGTGGCAAGGAAGCACATTCCTGAATTGTTGCAATGCAGTCCTTCCAGAGTGCTGTTTGGTGTTGACCTATTGCACAATTTAGACCTAGCGGCAATGATGATAGCATTGTTAGGAATCCCACCCACTTATCCAGCATCCTCTTTTACATCCTGCCATTGGGAGGAGACTCCGATGCACGAAGACAAGAATGGTCAGGAAGGGAAAAGATTTATTCCTGCAGGTCCTCAGGTGTCTGAACTCATCGCATCACATTTGAAGTGTTATCGGGTAATTTGTTCTGTACCCTACAATATTTAATTTATGCACTTTATTGTGTTTGTTTATGCATAATTTATTTATAGAGTTAATTCTTACTTTCCTAAGTTATTGTATGTCATACGTGTGTTATGTGTACTACTGTGTTTTACACATTGGTCCGGAGACCAATATTGTCATTAAACATATATATGTTAAATGACAATAGACTGATTGACTTGTTATATCTGAGTTGAGAGGAATTTTGATCAGTCATGTTTCATTCATTTCTTTCTCTTGTTTTTTTAATGTTATAAAGTTCCTGGGTTTGGGAGGAGCATTCAAAGAATCCTTGGCATATAGCGGCTGTGGGTAACAAACACTGCAGTAAGAGTACACTTCTATTTGAGAGTGTAAATGTTTGGGATACCATTACAGAAGTTTCAAGATTTTGGAATAACCTTAAACGGACAAATGTTGGGCACTGATAGAATCATAGAAAAGTATAACACTGCTGACATCGGCCTCTGGTGTCCATGATACAACAAGCAGCCCACTTGACTGGCTCCATCAACCAGTCAATATTCAATCCCACCACCAGCAGTTCATGGTAGGTGAACTGCATATTACCTTCAAAACGCACCACAGTTTCTCCAAACCTTCCAGACCTGCTAGCTCGAACACCAAGAAGGACAAGAGATGCAATCACACCACCGTGCTTTTCATCTACTTGTACTTAAATAATAAAAATTACTTTGAACATTGACCTACAAGCAGCATCCTTCATCCAAGACTCCCATCAACCAGGCCATGCTCTCTTCTCGTTGCTGACATTAGGAAGAAGGTACAGAAGCCTCAGGATCCACAGCACCAGGCTCAGGAACAGTTACCGCTCAACCGTCAGGCTCTTGAACCAGAAAGGATAACGTCACTCAACTTCACTCATCCTATTACTAATCTGGACTCACTTTCAATCACTCTTCCTCTCACGTTCTTGATTTTGATTGCTGATTTATGGATTATTTTTATTCTAACTTTTTTTCACTGCACATTCTGGTAAAAACTGAGGTACAGGCACAGCCAAGCAATTTCTATTTATTGGACTATTCTACTTGTGTTTAGTATTGTCACTTTCTGAAGATTTACATACATTTTACTGTGTAAACCTAATTGTTTAATGCTATCATGTACTGAATTTGGAATGATACCAGTTGTAGATAATACTATCAGGACAATGTATAGAACATAGAAAATCAACAGTACAATACAGGCCCTTTGGCCCACAATGCTGTGCCAAACATACACTTATTTTAGAAATAAGTTACCTATAGGGTTACCTATAGCCCTCTATTTTTCTAAGCTCCATGTACCTATCCAAGAGTCTCTTACAAGAAACCTATTGTATCCACCTCCACCACCATCGCCGGCAGCCCATTCCATGCCCTCACCACTCTCCGTGTAAAAAACTTGCCCTGACATCTCTTCTGTACCTACTTCCAAGCACCTTAAAACTGTGCCCTCTCATGTTAGCCATTTCAGCCCTGGGGAAAAGCCTCTGACTATCCACACGTTCAATGCCTCTCATCATCTTATACACCTCCATCAGGTCACCTCTCATCCCCCATCACTCCAAGGATAAAAGGCCAAGTTCACTCAACCTATTCTCATAGGGCATGCTCCCCAATCCAGGTAACATCCTTGTAAATCTCCACTGCACCCTTTCTATAGTTTCCACATTCTTCTTGTAGTGAGGTGACCAGAACTGAGCACTATACTCCAAGTGGGGTTTGACCAAGGTCTTATACAGCTGTAATATTACCTCTCAGCTCTTAAACTCAATCCCATGGTTGATGAAGGCCAATACACCGTATGCCTTCTTAACCTCATAGTCAACCTGCGCAGCAGCTTTGAGTGTCCTATGGACTCAGACCACAAGATCTCTCTGATCCTCCCCACTGTCTTAGCATTAATACTATATTCTGCCATCATATTTGACCTAGCAAAGTGAACCACCTCACACTTATCTGGGTTGAAGTCCATCTGCCACTTCTCAGCCCAGTTTTGTATCCTATCAATGTCCCACTGCAACCTCTGACAGCCTTCCACACTATCCACAACACCCCAACCTTTGTGTCATCAGCAAATTTACTAGCTCAGCCCTCTGCTTCCTCATCCAGGTCATTTATAAAAATCACGAAGTGAAGGGGTCCCAGAACAGATCCCTGAGGCACAACACTGGTCACTGACCTCCACGCAGAATATGACCTATCTATAATCACTCTTTGCCTTCTGTGGGTAAGCCAATTCTGGATCCACAGACCAAGATCCCCTTGGATCCCATGCCTCGTTACTTTCTCAATAAGCCTTCCATGGGGTACCTTGTTAAATTCCTTGCTGAAATCGATATACACTACATCTACTGCTCTACCTTCATCAATGTGTTTAGTCACATCCTCAAAAAATCGATCAGGCTCATAAGACATGACTTGCCCTTGACAAAGCCATGCTGACTATTCCTAATCATACTATGCCTCTCCAAATGTTCATAAATCCTGCCTCTCAGGATCTTCTCCATCAACTTACCAACCACTGAAATAAGACTCACTGGTGTATAATTTCCTGTATCTTCCAAAGTCTTTAAATTTCCTCTTTTAATGTAGCATATTTCTGGTGTTTTTCACTTAATAATTTCTGTATATTATGTGTGCTTGTAATGGCTACATCTATTACGTTGTTCTTGCTTATTTATATTGTATTATTATACCCAGATGGCTATTATGGATTGTCCTATTTGTGATAACAGATTGGTCGTAATATAACTTGTGGAACTCCAACTCGAAAACTATTATTATTATTATTTCTTTTTGTATTTGCTCAGTTTGTTGATTTTTCTTTGCCCTGTTGGGTGTGGTCCTTCACTGATTCTATTGTACTAACAGTGATTGCCTGCAAGAAAAGGGATCTCAGGATTATATATGGTGACACTTATTGCCAAAGTATATCTACTTTGATAATAAATTTTACTTTGAAACATAGAAACATAGAAAACCTACAGCACAATACAGGCCCTTCGGCCCACAAAGCTGTGCCGAACATGTCCTGACCTGAGAAATTACCAATTTTGAACTTTTCTTCATTGTTAATAATTACAAATTCTGGATATCCCTGCCCGACACCAAAAGAACTAAAGTTGTTCAAGAACATGGCTCACTATTACCCTCATGTATGTAATTGGGGCTGGAAAAAATTGCTGAACCATCTTGCATTGTCCAGATCCTGGAAAAGAATGTAAAAGGACAATAGCAGAGACTGTGCCTTCTCAAGTATTTGGATAATTTAAAATAGTTGTCAGATTCACAAAACAAGTACAAGTTTCATAGCCAACATTGGAAATGCAAGAAAGTGACGTCCAGAATAATTTTAAAATATATTCTCTATTGCTGTTGTTCTCTGCTTCAGAGCTATAGCTTTATAGGCATGGTAGTTTAGTGGTTAGCACAACTCTTTACAATGCAGGCAGACCTGATTCAATTGCTGCTGCTGTCTGTAAGGAGTTTGCACGTTCTCCCTATGGCCACTTGGGTTTCCAGTAGGTGCTCCAGTTTCCTCCCACAGTTCAAAGATGTACTGGTTAGTAGATTAATTGGTCATTGTAAATTGTCCCACGATTAGGCTTGAGTCAGGGGATGCTGGGCAGTGCAGCTTGAAGGGCTGGAAAGACCTATTCTGTGCTGTATCTCAAAAAAAATTAAAAATAAAATAAAATACCCATGTTGCAGAATATCAAATATACAGTTACTACTATATTATGCATCCGATGCAAACATCCCAAGGAGGAGGATGGGGATGAAGAAGAATTTATGCCTTATTCTTCTTTCCTTGAATTCAGGATATGGTACCACTTCATCAATCCGGTGACAATGAAAGGTGCGATTGATGTTAAGCTGCAAGTTTCCATGTCAGTTAAACTTACCCCTTTGGGCAAGTCAGTATAATGTACCAAATTTGGGGCAGATCTAATTTGACCTTGCCATTAATTCTAATGCTGCTGCATTTTTACTCACACACAATTCATATTTTGTTCGCGTTTCGGCCCAGGGATTAAATTAAACCTATTTATTTGACAGGAAAATAGAAAATATAAATGTTGGTGATGTGTTCACAGTGATATACACCTGGACCTCCAGCTGCAGCTAAAGTTAACAAAATGAATCCCATTTGACAAATGTTGTAATAGCTGCTTGTCAAAGTTAGGATTCAATCTCTATTGTGGGAAAACACTTAATAAAGGCATTGTTATTCATTGATATCATTTGTGTGATATTCTTAGTGCTTTGATCAGCAAGCAAAGCAACACAAGCAGCCTTTGATGGACAAATGATGCCATTTAGACTGACTATGAACAGTTTACTTTTTACTAACTTCTTGTCTTGCTCTTTCATTCTATGTGGCATCCCAAAAATAGATCTGTTCTAGCGAAGGAAATGCATAAAAGCAAATAAAAATTTTTTTTTAGAAAATTAGAAAATATTTTCAACACTAATGCAATAAAAATTGCATGAAGTTCATGCTGGTGTTTATACTTAAGAGTTAGCTGGGCTGCATTTTTACATTAACACTCACAAAACACAGGATGAACTCAGCAGGTCAGGCAGCATCCATGGAAAAGAGCAGAAAGTCGAAGTTTGGGGCTGAAACCCTTCTTCAGGACTGAGGATGAAGGGGGAAGATGCCAGAATAAAAAGTTCAGGGGAGGGGAAAGAGGCTAGCTGGAAGGTTATAGGTGAAGCCAGGGGAGTGAAAAGGTCGAGGGCTGGAGGGGGAGGAGTCTGACAGGAGAGGAGTGTAGACAATAGGAGAAAGGGAAGGAGGATGGGACCCAGAGGGAAGTATTAGGCAGGTGACAGTGGGAAATAGTGAAAGGGGGTGGGGGAAATTTGTTCACCGGAAGGAGAAATGGGTATTCATGCCATCAGTTTGCAGGGTACCCAGACAGGATATCAGGTGATGCCCCTCCACCTAGGCATCTTGGCACAAGTGGAGGTCATGGATTGACATGTTGGAATGGGAATTTAAATGTTTGGCTACAGGGAATTCCTGTTTGTGGCAGATGATGCGGAGGTGCTCGATGAAGCAGTCCCCCAATTTTTAAATTACCTTTTGCTTTCTCATTTCTGGCAAACACTGCCATAATCTTGCCTACTTGTATGTTTCAGTCAGAAGATGCTGCAATTTATCTAATGGTTGAAACAGACAAACGTTAGGTTGGAAATCTGATTTTTCTGATGAACTTCTTCCCCATTTTCTGCATCAATTGACCTGACGTTGTGATTAAACTGTGAAAATGCATCTTTCAGAGAAGGTAAGTTGCTATTTTGTTTCTTTCAAGTCAACACTGCCATCTATCTGTGAGGTCAATAAGGTCCCAAAACATAATAATTAGTCAAATTATGTTCTGAACCATGTTTAGACATTTTCAGGTACCTCATATTCAATGTCCCTATCTTTGACCATGCACTTTGCTTTCCACATACATCATGAGCTCTCAGAAACATTGCTATCATCCTGTTCATTGGAATATTAACAGTCGTGTGTTGGCAGCTGGGGCATCATTATATCCATAAGTACAATGGGCATGATGCTGTGGGTGAATGCGAATGATGATATGAGGTGGCTTGTTTGCTATATGCCACCTCGTAGGACAGAGGTCTTTTCGCAATCTTGCTCATGTTCTTTGCAAATTTTTCTATAGAAGTGGTTTGCCATTGCCTTCTTCTGGGTAGTGTCTTTATGAGACGGGTGACACCCCAGCCACTATCAATACTCTTCAAAGATTGTCCACCTGGTGTCAGTGGTAGCATAGTCAGGACTTTTGATATGCACCAGCTACTCATACAACCATTCACCAGCTAATCCCATGGCTTCACGTGACCCTGATTGGAGGACTAAGCATATTCTACATCTTTCCTAAGGTAATGGAGGGAAAGAACATCTTGCACCTCCTTTGGTAGAGGTATATCTCCCCCCGGCCACCCAATGAGGTGGTATTCCTTTCCAAAACTGCTGTTTCTCCCTGCTGGAATTGTCAGGGTGTGTAGCTATCTCATTACTTCCCATCTTTGTCTTGAGCACAGTGAACTGCAGTCTCATGTTCTATATCTGAGGCAGCCCTACCATTTCACATTATCCATCTGAGGATAATGGTCTAACAGTGTCTGCAGTCCCTAATCAGGAATGCGACTCATGATATTATTATTCGTTATTTCAGCACCAACTAACTATGAATCCAACATGGTTTTTTTGTAGTTTTATTAATGATATTGGTCACAACTGCTTGGTCACAGAGATCCGGTTTGTTATCTTGACTAATTCAAGACATATTTGGCATTGTTAACGGGGACACGAGCGATTGCAGATGCTGGGATCTGGAGCAAATAAAACCAAGCCACTGGAAAAACTCATTGGGTCAGGCAGCATCTGTGCAGATGAAGAGATGCTGCCCGATCCATTGAGTTCCTGCTATTATTGTTCACTACTTGCAACAAAGATTATTCACAAACCGCACTTCATCTTTATAGCTATTATTGCATAGGCAACCAAGGAAGGTCCTATAAGAAATCAACATTGTCAATATCACAGTTTCCTTCAGAATCCATCAGAATTACTCATAATTTTGTAAGTTTAGTTAATTACTTCATTTTCTTCATTTTTAAAATTTATTCATTTACGGGATGCGGGCATCAAATGCTAAACCAACATTCATCGCCCATCCCTAGTTGCCCTTGAGAAGGTGGTGATGAGCTGCCTCCTGGAATGGCTGCAGTCCCTGAGGTGTAGGTACACCCTCAGTGCTGTTAGGGAGGGAATTCCATGATCTTGACCCAGCGACAATGAAGGATCGGCGATATGCTTCCAAGTCAGGATGATGAGTGACTTGGAGGGGGATCTCCAAGTGGTGTTCCCAGGTATCTACTGTTCTTCTCCTGCCAAATGGTAGTGGTTGTGATTCTGGAAGGTGCTACCTTGCGAATTTTGGTGTGTTGTTGCAGTGCATCTTGTAGATAGTACACACTGCTGCAACTATTCATCAATGGTGGAGGGACTGGATGCTTGTGGATGGTGTCAAGCTTCTTCAGTGTTGATGGAGCTGCACTCATCCAGGTGAGTGGTGAGTATTCCATCACACTCCTGAGCTGAGCCTTGTCGATGGTGGACAGGCTATGGGGAGTCAGGAGGTGAGTTGCACAACGCAGGATTCCTAGCCTTTGACCTGCTCTGGTAGCCGTGGCTTGTACATGGCTAGACTAGCCCAGTTTCTTGTCAATTTTAACCCCCCGGATGTTGATAGTAGGGGATTCAGTGATGGTGATGCCCCTGAATGTCAAGGGATGATGGTTAGAGCCTCTCTTGTTGGAGATGGTCATTGCCTGGCACTTGCGTAGCTCCAATGTTACTTGCCACTCGTCAGCCCAAAATAGACATCACAACAGAAAATGCTGGAAATACACAAATCAGGTGGCATCTATGGGGGAAGAAACAGATAACACTTCAGATAGATAAAATAGGCATTACCTGCCTCAATTGTAATTTAAACATCTGAATCCTTCTTCCACTCACTTTCTTGTTTTAATGAATAGCTACAGACTTTTTTCCAGAAAGTAATTGATATTAGATGAATGTGATGTTTCACTTGGTAACTTCAAGGCAAGATGCTAAGAGTGATGAATACCTGGTAATCACTATGATGCCTTCCAGCTTATTTTTGTTCCCCCCACCCACCCACCTTCTTATTCTGCCTTTTTCCCTCTTCCTTTCCAGACCCAATTTAGGGTGTTGGTCCAAAACATCGACTCTTTATTCCTCCCCATTGACGCTGCCCGACCTGCTGAGTTCCTCCACCATTTTATGTTACTCTGCATTTTCACTGTTTGCAGAATCTCTTGTGCTTACTCTTTACTTCCATTTCTAGATTTTTTCAAAGTGTGTTTATTTTTCACTTTTTTCCCCTCCTGTCTGTTACTCCATTCCTAAGGTCACAGATAATCTTTATGTTCCAGTGTTGTTTAAGTCAACACCATGCTGCAAACTTACTCAACTGATATTGCATCCTTATAAATTCCTTTGGAGTTTTGCTCTGTTGTTTCGGGAAATATATTTGCAATAGTACCAGTTGCACTCAGTCTGTTACCTCATCTTTGGATTGAAGAATTTCAACCCCGTGGTTTTTCTGTCAACTCAGGTTTTGCAGTAACGTTACAGGACCTCTCTGACAACCTCAATTGAATGAACTGTGAAGGCCATACATCAGTTGTGTTTGCTGCCTTCCTTGGTCCATTTGAGAGAAGGTTATTCATTACAGAATGTAACCAAGCTGAACCACCTCACACTGTTACATCAAAGACAACAATCTCCTTCGTATCCTGTTATTGCAGAGCCTGCAAGCTTTTGCTATCAAATTTAATGTATACTTGTCCTGAGACAGGAATTCTGATACAAGTAGCATCATTACAGAACTGCTTAACAATATCCCATGTTACTGTTTATGGAAGGTCCCTTGTTTTCCGGACCCTTCCCAGCACAGCTTATGCAACTGGTTTGATTTGAATTCCTCTCTCCATTTCACTGTGCAGAATCAGATGTAGAACGAGTGATTCTGGAGGGGAAAAAATAGAGAGACCTGTCTGTTTGCTTTTTGTCTTCTTCTGCTTCACTGAGAGCGGAGTTTGAACAGAATATAATCGCCCCCAAGTGCTTACATGCAGTCCCTACTCAACTCTACACGCTACAGGGTACAAGTCTGCCACAATTATCAGCTGCTTGAATTCCTTGTCATCCTGAGCAGCAGGTCACCTTTTCTCTCCCAGAAAGATATTCCTCTAAGCTCGAGGATTGTGGATAAAGTAGTGACATTGGCTGTTCCTTCCAATGGTTGAGAGGCTTATTTTATCTTCATTTCAAGATTAAAAATTAAAGATTATTTATAGTCATTATTCAGTGCACTAAAACAAAATATGTGTAAAAAACTCAATAAAAGCACAATAAGTATAAAGATAACAGTAGTCCTATAAAACACAATGTGTAAGTAACTGTTATATACTGTACATTGATTTTATGTTTGTAAAGTGATGCCAGGTGATATGTAGTGGTGGTGTTGAGTGGTGGGGTGGGTTAAATGGTGGAGGTGTTGATCAGCCTGAATGCTTGGGAGATCTAACTGTTTCTGAGTCTGTTGGCCTTGACATGGATGCTTTGTAGCTTCTTCCTTGATGGGAGTTGAACAAACGGTCCTTGAGCATGGTGTGTGGGATCTTTAGGATATCGCTGGCCTTTTTCCAGCACCTGTCTGAACATATGTCCATGATGGTAGATAGGCTGGTGCTAGTGACACATTGAGCAGTTTTGACTACCCATTGTAGAACCCTGCTGTCTGTTGCAGGGCAGTCTCTGTACCATGCAGTGATGCAGCAGGTTAGGATGCTCTCCACTCCACATGTATAGAAGGTTGAGAGTATTGGGGTGCATGGACTAGCTCTCTTCAACCTCCTCAGAAAGTCCAGGCATTGGTGAGTTTTCTTCACTGTTGAGGATGCGTTCAGGGACCATGAGAGGTTGTGCAAGATGTGCACTCCTAGGAGTTTGAAACTGCTTGCAAATGGAGACCACATAACATGCTTGGCATCGGTAACAGTGCCTCCCATCTTTAGCAATTATCTGACCCGGTCTTTCTCATCTCTCAGGTTCCTGGGATTTGCTTGCTGTAAAGACACCCTTTAGCACTCACATGATCAAGTTTTGATGAAAAGGCATAGCTAGGAGTGCCATTACTGCTTTGTCACTTTCCTTGATAGGCTCATATCTACATCTCCAATTGCCCAAAAAGCTTTTGCAATTTTCTGTAACATCGCTGCTCATCTCATCAGTAGTAAAGTCTTGAAATACGAAAGATGCCCTGGACGTGCTCCACACCTAAGAAAATCCTAGCTTGTCCCTTTATGCTCTCTGTTAGCAATATGGGTTAACTTAGACATCATAGGTAGTAGTTTCACATTAAACTGAAGTTTATTAGATGTACAAGTATGAAATATATACAAATACTCAAGAATATTGCCAGATGTTATGCATTAATATTTGAGTAATATTGTAAATATATTTTTGATTAAGCATTCTTGATTGTTTAAATAATTCATTATGGGTTATATGTAAAAGCACATGAATGCCATACAACATCAAATCACAAGCATGCACCTCACTTTGAAGTTTAATAAAAATGAAATGTAAGCAATTTCCTGGGCTCCCATCCTTTTCCTTGAATTAGTTTTACGTTTTGGACTTACAAAATATAACAGTGGCGACAATTAAGTTTCAAATGAACCCAAGACAACAACTTACTTGTTGACGTGCTGTTCAGATTTTTAAAAAGTGCAGCAAGATGTTCAAGTTAAAAAGTAAGCACAGTTTGAGCTTCTTCAGGAATAGACAGAGAGGCAAACAGTGGACGAATTGATCAGTTCGTAAACAGTGAGCACCTGGCGATAATAATCATAATGTTTAAAAAAGCAAAAATGGCTGGTTACATCAGAAAGATTGATGCATTCAATTGTACAACAGAAAACTGGAATCTGAATACTGACTGAATTGAGTAGTATTTTGGAGCAAATGAAATAGCGAATGAAAAGTGAGTGCCAGTTTTACTCGGTGCATTGGATTTAAAGACACACAGTTTGCTTAAGAGGTTTAACTGCTCCAATCAAACCAGTCAAAATGAGGTTTGCTGATATTGTGAAAGTAATGCAAGAACATTTAGAACCAAAACCATTGTTGATTCCAAATGTTTTAGGTTTCATAAGTAGAATCAAAAGGAAACGGAGTCCACTTCAGCACACATTGAAGAAGTTGTCTGAGCATTGTCAGTTCAATGATGGATTTATTGATGCACTGAGAGATTGTTTAGTTTGTGGAATCTTACAAAAAGCATTCAAAAACAGCTCTTAACTGAAAAACGACTCACATTTAATACAGCAATTGAAATAACTGTATCAATGGAAACTGCAGACAGAAACACAATTGAGTTACAACCAGGAAAAAAATGAATGTGAACAATATTGCAAAGTCTAAACAGAAATCTGCCTGGCGGAATAAATTGTGCTATCATTTTGGGAGGGGCTTACTTACACAAGACCAATGCAGATTTAAAGGTGAAACTTGCAGAAAATGCAACAAAAACAGGACACATAATAAGAGCATGTTGGGCAGATGAAAGTAAATGGACTGCACAGGGAAGAGAAAAAGATAAAAAGGTCAAGTTGCAGTTTCAAAAAGGCACTACTCTGCATTGAGCTGGTGAGAAATCTGATCATGATTAGACTAACATAAAACTAGGTAGCCTTGAGATTTACAATGTGAAAACTAACAACAGACAAACAATATGGCTTACAGCAAAAGTGATCAGCAAATTAATTAAAATGGAATTGTACACTGGCCCAGCTGTTTTAGTCAGTCCACAAAATGAGGTTGACTTGCACTTCAGAGGTATTCAACTGAAGTCTGCAGATAGACAAGTAAGACCTTATACTGGAGAAAAAAATAACTCCATTGGGAATGACATTTGTAGAACAACCAACAAGATACACTGGGCTTGTTGGTGGCAAAAACAGGAGGGTAACATTGTGGGGCCATGATTGGCTGAGACAATTTCAACTCGATTGGAGATCCATCCACAATTTGCATGCCACATCCCCTGTAACAGAGTCAACTTAAAGTGAATTAAGAAAGGTAGTGGATGATGACACAGCAGTGTTCAAGTAAGGCATTGGGAAACACAAACATATCAAAGTTCAAATAGAGTGAAATGAACATGCCACACTTGTTTTACAAAGCCCATCTGGTTCCTTATAAAATATCAGATGAAGTAGCTAGTGAGGTAGATGCACAGAGGCTGAAGTAATTCTTTCCAAGATTAAGTGGAGCCCATGGGCGACACCAATGGTCCTGGTAACCACGAAGAATCTGTGGTGATCTTAAGGTCACTGTCAGCCCTGCACTGAAAGTGGATCAATACCCTCTGCCCAGGATAGAGGATACTTTTGCAAACTTTTCTGGAGGAAGACACTTCAGCAAAGTGGATTTAGCTGGAACCTACCAACAAATGGAGATGGAAGAAAAGTCCAAGGTGTTTCTCGCCATAAACACTCACAAAGGGTTTTATCACTATGATCTGCATCTGCACCTACACTCTGGCAGAAAGTTATGGACTGTGTGCTGGAAGGCTGCCCAGACACTCAGTGTTAACCTGGGTGACAAGGAACATCTTCAAAACCTCAAGACAGTTTGAAAAAGACTAGAAGATTATACACTCAGAGCAAAATCCTGTGTTGTTTGTATTAACAACTAGTACACCCAAAGATATTCTGGGAGCATTCCACAAGTCCTTCCACACATTCCAGCACTGACATACAGTACCATGTAAAAGCCCTTGGCACAGATATATACAGCTAGGATGACTAAGACTTTCTGCACAGCGCTGTATTTGTCAATGTGGAGTGGAGAGTGAGTTTGTAAATCTACTTTGAGAATATGAGGGTGGAGTGCTGCTGGAGGGATGTGGGGCAGATGACAGAGAGGGAGTGGCAGGGCCAGAGGGTGGCATGGGTGCAGACACACCCAGCCCTGGGATACCAGGCAAGTTCATTTGATTCCAAACAATTGGCTTATTGATCATCACAGGAGGTCTCCCTGGTACTTACCACTCCCTCCCCACTCCTTTCCCCAATCATAATTTCCCTCTCCCTGCTCCCTTCCCACCCTCAGTCCACAATGGAGACGCACATCAGAATCAGCTTATCTTCATTCACATATGTCATGAAACGTGTATTTTTTTTCCAGCAGCAGTACAATGCAATACATAATATTACAACAGTACTGTCCAAAAGTCTTGGGCACCCTAGCAATATACATGTGCCCAAGACTTTTGCACAGTACTGTAGCATGTCAACAAGGTTCAGCAGAACAACACAGACAACAAACAAAGAGACAAAGCAAGGCATCGAGAGCAAAGCAAGCCTATTTCTCACCTGCTCCTCCATCCCTCACATACATAGGCAGGGCTTCAACCCCATGACAGGTTGTCTCCAGATGTCCAGTCCTTGGTCTCAGATTCAAAGACACTTGGCCTTCAACCTTCCATTCCCTGGCCCAGATTTGCAGGCTCAATCTTTGTTTCTCCACCTCCGGACTCCAGATGTGTCAGAACGTACCCTGATTCCATTGTTTAGATTCTTCTACATTACCGGCCTGCAGTCCTGATACAGAATTTGTATAACAACTCACATTTATTTTGTTCAGTAATCTCCCAGTCTCTGTTCAATTGGTTCTGCAAATCTGCATATGTGACTATAACCCTGATTCTGATATGGGTCTCCATTGTGGACTGAGAGTGGGAAGGAAGCAAGGAAAGGGGAATCTTCAATGCTTCATTCGCATCCCATTCCCATCCTGTCCTCCCTGAAGATGCTCAGCCTGTGAACAATTGCCCATAACATCTCACCTCCATACAGAAACAAGAGAAAATCTGTTGATGCTGGAACCCCAAACAACACACACAAAATGCTGGAGGAGCTCAGCAGGCCAGGCAGCATCTATGGAAAAGAGTGCAGTCGACGTTTCAGGCCGAGACCCGTCGCCAGGACCTCCATACAGATTTAGTCTCTGCTGCATTTGATTGCCTAAATGATAAACTGGCAAATAATTGCCTTTGCAGTAACTGCATAGAAAGACCATTTTAATAAGGACCACTTTATCTGAGCTCTGTGGCATCTCTTGACACAATTACAAAATCAAAAGACCTTTATTTTACTTAACCAAAACTCTAGTGAATATCTGGATTTTTCTTATTGTCCACTCTCCTTTCCTATCAGACTCTTTCTTCTCCTGCCCTTGACCTTTCCCGCCCACCTGGCTTCACCTATCACCATCCAGCTAGCCTCTTTCTTCAACCCCCCACCCCCCACCTTTTTATTTAGGCATCTTCTCCCTTCCTTTCCAGCCCTGAAGAAGGGTTTTGGCTGTTGACTGTCTTCCAGAGACACTGCCTGATCTGCTGAGTTCCTCCAGCACTTTGTGTGTGTTGATATGGGTTTGTGTGCTGCTAGGCTCAAGTGTGCTTTCATTGTTGCAATTATTTCATCAACTGGGACTTCAGCTGCACCAGAGAGCAAATAAACTGGTGTTACATAAGTGTCCAAGCCCGCATTTACTGATAAGCCTACTTATTTCCATACAGTTAGATCACTGCATTTTGTTCTGCTTGCTTCCATTAGCCTCTGCAGCTATTGGTTTTGATGGAACTATTCAAGTATTCTATATAAATGTTAAAATCTCCTTTAATTTAGCATATTCACCAAATTTCCTCGTGTACTTCATTTATGCCAAGAACTCTGATCTGCTTTATGTCTGCGCTGATTCTTATTTCCCTCCGTGAGAAATTTCAAGGTTGCCATGCTTTTCTTGAAATATTGTGAACGGACCCATTCCCCCATCCTAACAACAAACTTTTCTGCCAGTGTCTTCTTCAATACTGATGGTGCTGAGGAACATGTTAACTTTCTTAGACATCAGGGTACATCGTTGTTCATTATGGCACTTGCATCTGGACCGGCTCAGAGAGTGATACAATAGAACCACATGATAAGTTGCACCAAACTGCTAAACTTCAGGTAGTAGTTGCAGTTCCAAGCTGGTGGACACACACCCTATTATACACCCTTTCATCTCGTCTCTAAGATACATTACATTCAAAATGAGTCTGTGTTGTGAAGTCCATATGTAATCACAAATCACTCCACTTCCATCAACAATACACAAACTGCTGGAGGAACTTGGCAGGTCAAGCAGCATCTACAGAGAGGAGTACACGGTCAATGTTTCAAGCTGAGACCCTTCATCATCCTGATGCAATTTTTGTAGGTCAAATCCTGCAAGATCAGGCAATTTTTTTTAAGAGTGGAGAAATGATTTACAGTACTTGCCCAATTTTACTTAAACCCGGTATATCCATGTTTTCCATATAAATATACTGTCTATATTATGGTGTCTGGCTTTTTACAATGATCATAGTATTAAAATTGCTTATATTGCGTGCCTGTATTTTTAAGTTAAGTATATAAACATCAGGCTGGAAATCCAGTGTAAAGTGCATGAACTAAATGCTGCATCGTTAACCTCAATTGTGGCAAATTGCAGGTTTCAAACACAGCGGCAAAACCACACTGGATATTTCATATTCAAAGTACAATTCCAAAACTCTTCCATATTCAACATCCTAATCAGCTTCCTATAATCCATGAAGCTTCGTGAGCGGAATTCACACCTCCGTGATGACAGCGACATGGACAAAACCTGAAGTTTACAGCTAGCTAAATGGTAGCTGGATCTTGAGCGGTACCCTTAAGCAATCTCTGAGAGATTGCCTCTGAGAAAAACACATTAACATCAGTGCTGTAGGAACATGCAATTTTCTCCTGCTGCACCAGAATGATGGTAAGGTCAGATCAAAGTGGCCTTATCTCCACAGACAGTGAAAGCAGCTTTTGAGTCACAGTAACCATGGCAATATGACATCATCAGCTGGATGGTGATGCAGCTCTACATGAATACATTTCTTAAATGTTATTTGCAGCTATCTCAGCAGGCCCTGATATCATTATACCCCATTGCCTAACAAAAGCAGTTAAAATAAATGGCTCTTATAATTTGTCTAATCCATGAATATTAAAATTAACCAGAGAGTGAAAATTTTATAAATTCCCAATTCATCTGAATATAATCCTGAAGACAAATCATATTCTTGTGTAACTAGAGTGTCCTGAATTTCCCCCATTTGTGTATTATTATGTGGTTCATTAATCATCATTTTCTGAGCTCGTAACACAGGGTTCTGAGGATCATTTTCAAAAGGCAAGGAAGCCTGTGGCTTCTTTGGTTTAAAATGCCATAATGTTCATGGTACCAAACATTATCTGGTCCTTCTACAATGACAGAGAAAATAGAATTAATTTTTAGAAATAACATCTGAATATATAACAATTTTCATACTCAAGATTTTATGAACTTAGCACAAAGTGTCATATAGGAATGACAAATCTATTAACCAATCCATTTTTAATGGCAAAATAGAGAAAATAGCCATCTTTACCGAAAAAAAAACCTCCAAAGCCCTGTCTCCACACTATCTGGGAAAAACCTCCCTCCATTTATTCCATGGTCCACTGCCCTCTCCTATCAATCTTCAACTTTAAACCTCTACCATCTATCCCCTCCCAGCCTCTCACATTATCCTCTCCCCACCCCCGACAACCATCCACCTTCCCCTCACTTGGCCTCACTATTCACCTGTCATCTTATACACATCCGTCTCTTCCCAACTTCCTTTTTACTGGATTCTGACCCCTTCTTTTCCAGTCCTGATAAAGACTTCTGTCTGAAACAGTGACTGTTTATTTCCCTCTGTAGATGCCTGGCCAACTGAGTTCCTCCAGCATGTGCACTGCTCAAGATTTCCAGCATCTGCAGAACATCTTGTGTCCTAGAATGACAAAAACAGCAAAGGTATGGGGACAGTATCGGCTCCAAATTCTACACTGAGTCGTGCACAGCCCAACTTGGACATGTGTTACAACACTACCGCTGTCATTTAATTAACATCATGGACTCCCTAAATTTGGCAGATGTACCTTCTCTGCTATTCAAACAGTGAGCAGATGACTGAGGGATAAAGGATTCAACAATTTTGAAGTTCATAGGAAGAATCAGTTACATTCATTGATGTCTACATTTCAAGGGGAAGAGGGCTTTCCCAAAATAGCACCTAGTGATCTTAGATTTTAAAAAAGGGAAGAAAAGTGAAGTTCTAAGCTGAATGACATTATCAGTAAAAAAAAATGTACAGTAGTGCAAACAGAGACAAATGTTTGGAGGCTAGAGGATGGGGCAACTGCAAAGGCCTTTTTCAAAACTCCTTGAAAACAGCAACTCATTGCAGGTGCATGAAATCTGATTTTGAAAATTAAGGTTTGTCAAACAGGAAATTAAAAGAATAACAGAGAAAAGGTAAAGCATAGCTCTGTGCTGTTACATGCAAATAAGCCAGAATCCTGGAATATTCAAACTCCTTCTCAAGAAAAGACTATTCTAATTATCACCAACCTGATTTTAAGTCCAGATCTATGGAATGTGCATCACTATGATTTAGACAGTAATTGTTTTGCTTCAAATTGCTTTAGATTCCCGTGACTGGCTAAAGTCTTTCTATCTGTTTCAAATAAAAATTGCTTTGTTATGACAGGTCCTCATTATATCATCAAGTAGCCTAGTCTGTTGCATAGGTGTCAGCGTAGTTGACATGAGCTTCCAGTACAAGAATACACATCCTTCAGAAAATACTCTTTCATGAATCCATGAAGAAAACTATCTAAAGATATTTGGAAAAGGAATTTTTACAAGTGATGGAACAGATAGTTGGTCTCTGATTTCTCCTACCAGATCCAATATCTTGTAGCATGGAATATGATCCTCATGGTATACAAAAAGCCCAGAAAGAGTCAGGAGGATTTACTTCACTTAAGTTTGAAGTTCTGGCGTTCATCGTTCGTGCATTAAATCATGCATGCCCAACCTCGGACCCTTACCATTAACCAAGAGGTCCGTGGACCCCAGTTTGGGAACCCCTGCAATAAAATATTTGGAGCGTTGTTCCTTTGCAGTGTGAAAAAAATTAAAAAGCTGAATATTCTGGATATCCGAAATAAAATTAGAAAATATTGAACACATATATTAGAACAGGTAGTATCTATAAAAAGAGCAAAAGGATTGGGACTGGGAATGAAAGAAAGCAATTTAGTTTTCAATCACTGAAAACATGGGGAGGAGCTGATCGAATAAAGGGAGTATATCTGATAGGGTGAGACCAAATGAGTTAAACTAGATATAGCATTAGGAGTTTGGATCAAATTGTCCTTTTCTGTGTAATGTGTTACAAACAGCAAGGCTGTGGCACATGTTACGTACCATGTGGGTATCTTGTGACTGTCACGTGATCATGATGTAATTCACTCTGCTGGGCATGATGTAATGGTCTTGTGATGGTGGAGAGATGTAATTTCCTGCCAATGTGAGGTCACATGATGTAATTTTCCTGCCAGTGAGAGGTCATGTGATGGCCTGTTTCAACAGGTATAAAAGGGGAAAGCCCTGCGGTGACGCAGGTCAGTGCATGGCTTAATTTGTCAGTGACTCCATTATGCTGCGTGTTTGTCTCATGATGCAGTTTTGTTTTAAAGTGGAATTTTATTTTCTATTGTAAGTTGTGCCGGCAAATTTTAAAACCACTGCCAGTTTTGATTCCTACCTATGCAGTCCAGTTGGAGAGTGAAGAATTTATTGAAGTACGGAAAACCCGAAGGATCGAGAAAAGTTGGTGTTGTCGGTGGTAAAACAGGTTCGACCTTATTTGATCTTCATTCGGAAGGAATTAGTAACCTGCATCCGAGATAGTCCTTGCTAAAAGAGCTGAAAGGGCTGGAACGGGGTTTTGCCAAGGAAAGGTCAGTGCCTTTAAGCCGTTTTATTTCTTTCATCGTAAATCCTTCGGGCAAGGCGTATTTCGGCTGGGATCAGCAGTAACGTCACGTTGTTGAGGAATTCGTTACTTTAGGAAAGTCTCTCCTAATTGACTGTGTAAATCATTTGGACTTTTGCATTTAACACTTTTAAAAACTGTTCACATTTATCGTTTTAAGAACTGTTCAAGTTGCTGTATAGCAGTTAACTTCCAGTTAAGTTAGTCGTTTGTTTACTTTTGGTTTTTTTATTGAGCAGTGTTTAATAAATGTTTTATTTGCTTGTAAAAAACCTGTCTCAATTCTATACTCATTGTTGTCTTATCATAACACACATGTCAAGCAGTCCAAACCATAGAAATATAAAGAGAAAATCTGAGCCAAAAAATTGACAGGCAGGCGTGAAATTTGGGAATGTGATACTTACTCTGAAAGGCTGAATTTTGCAAGGTTGGTAAATTTAGTGATGAGGGAAGGTAGTGAAGAGGGACTCGAGGAGCTAAGAAGGAACATAGGTGGCTTAAGTGAGTGGGGAAAGATCTGGCAAATGGAGTACAAGTTAGGACGATGTGAAATTATCCACTGAAGCTTTGAAGCATTGATCCTACTTTCTAGATCACCGTGCTGTTTGAATAAAACTAAATCAGAATCTGATCAAAGAAGTAAGAGTCTGAACTTGACGTCTCTTGTGAGATCTAGAAACAGTTGCCTGCATTCTAGCCATGTTCTAAGAATTAAGCTTGTTGCATTAACCTTCAGACCAATATCTTCCTGGGGGTGGTGGTGTTGTCTTTGAACCTTGCTCCAGTAAGAACAGGAATGTGATGCTCTATTGACAGACTGGAGCACAATTTGCAAAGCCACATCTGAGAATGTGGAAGCACCTCTAGCCTCCATTCTATCTACTGTATCTCAATAATATTTCCAAACATTGCCAGTAGCTAAATTATCTTCCTCTTCCCATTACACAGACTGATACTATCCAATAGTACCTGGTGTCGAACACACCATGCCACCTTCCAAATTCCCTGAATAATACAGACATTTTGTCAACCTTCCAGCATACTTCCTTCAACAATATATAAAATGCACCAGATGAATGGTCTTGACCTGATACGTCGACTACCCATTACCCTCGATAGGTGCTGCCTCGCACAGTGGGTCCCTCCAGTGTTTGTGTGTTGTTTTAAAGTCCAGCATCTGCAGTCTTTGTGACTCCATTCTATTTAACAATGCTTTTAATTCCACCAACTTTTGCTTCTCTACTATGTAGTTGATTACGGACAAATTAAAAAGGACAAAAGCCACCATCATCTGAAGTATAATTTGTGTGTTGTACAGATAAATCTAACCTGGTCCCAGCATATTGATGCAGTGACAAAGAAGGCAAGACAGCAGCTGGATTTCTTTAGGAGTTTAAGGAGATTTGGTATGCCACCCAAAAAACCCCAAAATTTCTACAGATGTACCATGGAGAGTTGTCTGACTGGCTGCATCACTGGCTGGCATCAGGGGACGACTGTGCAGGATTGAAGGAAGCTGTAAGCTGTAAGCAGTTGTAAAATTAGTCAGCTCCATCACGGGTACCAACTTCCATAGCATCCAGGACATCTTCAAGGAGTGATGCCTAAAAAAGGCTGTGCCCATCATTAAGGACCCTGACCAACCAGGACATGCCCTCTTCTCATTGCTATAATCAGGAAGGAGGTATAGAAGCCTGAAGGCACACATTCAATGATTCAGGGACAGCTTCCTCCCCTCTGCCATCTGATTTCTAAATGGATGTTGAACCCATAAACACTACCTCACTACTTTTTTAAAAACTTCACTTTTTGAACTACTCATTTAATTTAACTACTTAATATACATAGCCATGCTTACTGTAATTCATTTTTTTCTATATTTATCATGTATTACATTGTACCGCTGCCAGTAAGTTAACAAATTTCACAACATCTGCCAGCGATATTAAACCTGATTCTGATCGGAGATGAATCTATATGAAAGGGTTTAAACTATGCAACAATTACATTGATTTACTGTAATTTTTTACTTGAAGAGCGACATGCTTTGCAAAATTGGGCATTAGAATTTTGTCCATCAATAGATTCTCAAGTTGGAGATTTATTTTTTCATGTTACGAAGTTCATTGTCTCCAAATCATTGTTGTGACATAGATTTTACCAACGTTGGGTACTATTAACCAGCTCATCTGGGATGAGGTACAGAAGGCGCTTTCAAAAATTCGGTTCATTCAATGCTTTGTCCTCTGTTAGTGCAAATAAGAAGAAATGAAGGGCTCGTGAAAATTGTTGAATGTCTCATTTACTTGTCAGACACTTTTAAACAATGTAGACAGTTAAATTGAAGAAGGTTTGCTTGTGTACAAAAGTTAGCAAACTCTTCCTGCTTCAGTAAACCCATCTACTCTCCATCATCCTCAAAATAGTATTTTAATAAGTCCAGAAATACCTCACATCAATTGCCTAACTTTTGTCAATAATAATGTGATAGCCCCCTCCTTTCCACACTAGCAATTAATAAAGCTGTGTAGAAAGCAATAGGCTCAAACTTACTGGCCTTAGCAACTACTCTTCAGCCAACTGCCTGTGTGTAACCATTTGAACTGAGGAATATGCTGGACTTGCACACTCTCACTGTGACTCGCTAACAGGTTCGGGGACTAGCTCTGTCACCACACACTATTTTTGGACCCCAGCAGCTGGCTGTGACTCCTTAGCATATGCTAAGGGAATTTCCTTTCCGATTTTGCATTGGTCAGACTTGGCACGAGATCCAAAACCCTCTTGGGTCAATGGATACTTTAGACCTGCTTAGGAGGCAAAGGAAAATTTATTTTCTTTCTAATTATATGTTTTAGTTAACATACTTAATTATTTATAGATAGCTTTATATGTTTTCATTGACTTTATTTTTATTGCTTTATTCTATCTTTAATAACTTTTTAGATATTTCCAAAAATCACAATTTAAAGCTGCTAAAGTCCATGATCACTTTGGCAGAAGATAATACTATACCCACAGCTTTGCCTTCAATGAATGTCCATCATTGTCACCCTGAGGGTGTGATCTTCACAGTATGCTTTCTATATGAGGACACAGTGCTTGGCTGTGAGGTGGAATCTCACTGATTACACAAATCCTGTCAAGGTCAGTAGTGGAATCTGGCATGATTTGCAGAGTTCCAAACTCTTTATGTATTGTAAACAGTCTACTATTAATCAGAATCTTATTTGCTGGGAGCAGCTGCTCTGAAATGCAACATTTCATTTCATTGACAAGCTTGGCAATGGAACCAATGAATCTTAAATTACAGGAGTGCCACCTTATATTTAATGTGATATTGAATTATAATTAACTTCTTCACATTAATCACCATGTTTAGTGGAGTTTCAAAAAGACCTAATGAACCTCTCTCATCTGACATGGGATATTTATGCAGCTTAATTTAAAATTTTCTCTTAAATAAATAAATCATTATTATGGTCAAATACAGTTTGTATTAATTGATTCAGTACCAGATTGTATGATTCTAAAATTTAAAAACATTAATAGATTGTAGTCATCTATTCATCACTAACAAATATAACCTAGTGATTAGGGTGGCAGGGAGAAGATACATCTCTACCAAAGGAGGTGTAAGGCGCTCCTTCCCTCTGCTAGCCTGTAGGTCACCCTTTGGAAAGGTGTAGGACCTACTTGGCCCCCCATTCAGGGTCATGTCAAGCCATGGAAGCAGATGGTGGATGATCATATGATCAGCTGGTGCGCAGGTTAGGTGACTAGTTGACGATGGTGCTGGTGAATCTCAGCAACTTCTAGATGTTGGCCAATGAAAGAAGGAAAACGATTAAATCAGGGATGGCCAACCTATGGCGCATGTGCCAACAGTGGCACATTGGATGATCAGAAGTGGAGCATTGCACCCCAATGATAATAATAGAAAAATAAACCTACCCATGCAAAAAGTATTAACCAAAAACCAATTTGTAGAGAAAAAATCTAGAACAGGAATTCAAGTAGCTTAGAGCTAGAAATGGATTTTACTGAGAATAAATCTAAAACTTAGCAATTATATTTAGCAATTTTATTACTTTGTGCACATCTTTTGGCGAATGTTATCTTCTTTCACATTCATCTGTTCTCAATTTTTTAAAAAATGTTCAATGAGTCAAACTAGGAAAGAAGGACTTTTGTTCTGCCGTCGTTCCATAACTGTTCAATACACGTTTGCTCCTTGTTTGATCCTGAGGCACCAGGTGTCTTCAACAGCAGTGCGTCGCAGGTTTTTTCCAGTCAGTTTACAAATGATACTCGTGTGCTACGGAGTTGTGCTTTGTCCGTCCTTTGTGAACATTTGCAGTTTTGTACTTTCTTGAGAATTAAGCCTTGTTTTTACATTCAGTTACCCATCACAGTACAAAAGAAAATGAACAAAAGAAAAGCAGAAAGTGATAGTAAGCGTGAATTCAATGAACAGTGGGAAAATGAGTTCTTATTTATAAAGGGTCTGTCAGGAAAACCGTTGTGCATTGTTTGTGAAAACACTTTCTCACATAATAGGAGACATGATCTTAATAGACACTATAAAACACAACATCAGACTGAAATAGAACGAAAACTGAAACTAGTGCTTGGTTCTGAGTTACGGAAAGAATACGTGATTAAGAAAAGGAAGAAATCAAAAGAAGACAAAATATATTTGTTAAAAGTCTCATTAAGGTAAGTAATGTTAATCTTATTTTTATATTAAATCAATATGTCATGTAAAAAAGTGCTAAGTATGTCTATATTAACATATTTTTACAAGAATTGAATGGGAGTACAAGAGTTGTATGGCGCATCTGAACTTGTGCGTGAAAAAATTAACACATGGAATGTAAAAGGTTGGCCACCCCTGGATTAAATACTTTGTTAATCACCATTTTTCTGGTAAATGATCATCACAAACAACAGGCTGTAACTCCCTTGTTGGAGGGAATTCAATGTGGCAGAACCGAAGCAAGACAAGACAGCTGGCCCGTTGCCAAGAGCAAGAATGAGAATTGATAATGGCTAGGGTCACCTGGCTTGTAAAGACACTGCCCAGAAGAAGGCAGCGGAAAACTCCTTCTATAGAAAAAAAATGCCAAGGAACAGAAATGGTCAAAGTCCTTGATCGCCCATGTCATACGACGTGGCACATAATGATGATGATGAATCTAGTACAAAACAGAGAAAGTCTTCAGACGCTGGAAATCCAAGCAACACACCCAAACTACTGGGGAAACTCAGCCGGCCAGGCAGCATCTATGGAAAAAAAAAGTACGGTCGACGTTTCGGGTTGAAACCCTTTGGCAGGACCTTTCGGAAGGGTTTCGGTCCGAAATGTCAACTGTACATTTTTGCATGGATGTTGCCTGGCCTGCTGAGTTCCTGCAGCATTTTGTGTGTGTGGTGATAAATCTAGTGATCGCTGGAAGAAAAGAAGTTAAATTTAATGGGAGATACTAAATAGTATCATTTTACAGGGGTTGATAGAAAGATAGAGATCTGGGGAAATGTGTGAACGTGGCAGGACAGGTTGACAAAAAGTTTATTAAAACACACAGAATTGTAGGCTTGATAAGGACAGGAGAAAAATGGTCTACAATATCCCAATCTGGCCCTTATAAGAGAATTATGCTTAGTTTGGTTCAACACACTTGAAGGCTTTGGGGGAAGTGAAAAAAGAGATTTAATAGAGTAGTTCCAAAGATGGGGGGTTGTAAAAACAAAATGCATCAGATACATTTACTTGGTATCAAAATGCAAACCATCAACAAGTCAGGCAGCAGCCATGAAGAGAGAAAAAGAGATCAGTTTTAATTAAAACATCCACAGCAAATCATAGATTGGCATAGAACTAAATAAGGCTATGTAGATGACATCAAACCCAATCTCATGATTAAAATTAGCACAACTGGTCCATTTCACTGTTTATTCCCCACACTGTCTCTTTTTTTTTGAAGCGGCAAGCAAGCTAAATGCTTTCTTCACTACCTATCTGCTTTTGTCATCATTTTAAGAAACTATGAACTAACTCGCCAAGTTTGTTCTGTACATCAGCCCTTCCAAGGTCTCGGATGTTAATTGAATGTGTCTGTCCAGTATTAGATGACCCTAGATGATCTCACACTTGCCTGGACTAAATTCCATCCACCCAACTTTCCAACTGCTCTGTGTCCTTCTGTTTACACCCTTGCTATCTAAAACTCCACTAAATTTTTATGCCATCAGTAAATTTATTAATCAAACCACAGACATTCTCATCCAAGTCATTTAATATATATAATTTATATACAAAACCCTGCGATAGATTTCATCAGTGCCTGATGAATAATACACCTTAATGTGGATCAATATCTCTAATACTTCCCCTTCGCTTTTTCAGACATATAAAGAGTATAAAAGAGGCAACAGTAGATTTACACCACTGGAGAGATGATAATAGGGGACAAGGAAATGGCAGACGAACTGAATAAGTATCTTGCATCAGTCTTGACTGTGGAAGATACTAGCAGTTTGTCAGAAGTTCAAGAATGTCAGGGGCATGACGTTTACTCCTTTCTTTGCTGCTTTAAGGTTGAGGCTGTGACCTGCTCTGGCTGTTCTGGGCTTCATGTCTGAGGACTCATTTTTGTTCTAACTGCTCTTTACTTACTTTTATCGTTCGCACATTTACTTTTTTTCTCTCTGCACATTGGGTGTTTGCCAGTTTTCTTTTGTTTTAGGGGTTCTATTGTGTTTCTTGTTTTGTGACTGTCTTTAAGGAGATGAATCTCAAGGTTTTATGGTGCTAGAGGGCAACTTCTTCTAGTCCTTCTGTGAAGCAACTTAAATTCCTCTCTTTAATGCCTCTTCTTTTCAATACCAGTTGGCTGGGCTCCTGTCAGAGCCCATGATCTACAGCTGCACTCAAACTGTGGTTCTTCACGGCTGAGGGTTCCCACTTCCTGAGCTCACTGACAGGCCGGTTTTAATATCTCCAGGAGTGGCCTAGAAGACGGTGCACCTACAGGGTGCAGCCTTGTGTATAAGCGATTCTTCACCGGAGTCGCCAACTAGGTGTCACAGGAAATTGCAACATCGTGACAGCAGGTGTGACTGTAGAAGGCTTCTGCACTCGAGTGACGCTCCTTCTTTCTCTCACTCTCTCGGTCGGGGTTGGCGAGAGTACACTACCGATTCTTCAAAATAAAAGCGACACTGGAGACTGTAAGATCGAAACAGTGAGCTTTAGGTCTCCCCTCTCACTGAGAAAGGGGACACGCCTCGCTCTCCCTTGAAATGAGAGCGAGAGAGAGAGAGAGAGAGAGAGAGCCTGTGACATGTCAAAGTGCTGGATTATGGACTGTCGTCGTTGTTGGACTGCAGATCATGGTCTCTCTAGGGACTTTACTATTGCTTGCTTGGCGGGTGGTGGGGGAGGGCAACGCTTCCTGCAGAAACAACTGGGGGGGGGGTGGGTTGATGCTTTGCTGTTGCTTGTGCATGAGAGGGGGAGGAGGGCTTGGAGTTCCAATTATTTTCTGTCATTCATTCTTTGGCTTTTTCTTCTGTTTTGTGGATGTCTGCGGAGAGTAAGAATTTCAGGTTATATAATGTATACATTCTCTGATAATAAATGGAACCTCCGAACCATCATAATGGATACACACTTTGATAATAAGTTAAGTTTAAGTTAAAGTCTGTCCCGAGCTTTTGCCGGTTTCCATGGCATGAAGTGACTGAGAGTACGAGACAGCATTTTGCCAGTACCCATTTTCAGCTGGGTGGATGGCTGGATGGACTGGAGCAACATGTGGTTAAGTGCCTTGCTCAAGGATACAACACGCTGCCTTGGCTGGGGCTCAAACCCACGACCTTCAGATCGCTAGTACAACGCCTTAAACACTTGGCCTCGCGCCACACTTTGATAATAAAGTGTTAGCAAATTTAGAATGCCTAGAAGTCAAAACATGTATGATGGGTTCCACTTCTGATTTCCCAGACATGCCTGGGCTTTCGAATCTTCTTGGGAGGCCATCTATGGAGATGGACTGAATTCCCAGCACCCATACCATGCAATGATCCTGAACAGGGACTAACAGAGACTGCTGAGTGCCACAAGTGTACAATAATTCACAATGTTCTCAATTACTTGAGCATTTTAATGTTTTTAAATGTTTAAAATTGTTCTATATATTTAAAAACAATACCACTTTATTACTTTTGTCTAAACAAGCTATCTACTCTTTTTCTCAAAGTTTGTTATTATTTATTTATTGAGATACAGCATGGAATAGGCTCTTCCAGCCCTTTGATCCGCACTACCCAGCATCCCCTGATTTAATCATAGCCTAAGCACGGGACAACTTACAATGACAAATTAACAGTCATTCGGTACATCTTTGGACTGTGGGAGGAAACTGGAGCACCCAGAGGAAACCCACACGGTCACAGGGAGAATGTACAAACTCCGTACAGACAGCAGCAGGAACTGAACCCAGGTCACTGGTATGGTAAAGTGTTGCACTAACCTCCCTCTTTTTCTACCAAATACCTCCAATGAGAAATCTACAACAATTCTCACATTGTTACGCATCATAACCGACGCATTTATACATGGTTCAAATGCTGAAGATACATTCTGAACTCTTGCCTCATTAGGTTTTCTTATGGCTGCTTTCCTTTGAAATATTATATCCCATAAAATTATTCCTAGGATATTGAACATGATGTTATTTTAACAAGTTAAGCAGGAACTTACTCTGCAATGAATCCAATCTTTGCTTTGCAATTATTATGTGCAATATCATAATTTTCTGTAGCTATCAGACTAAAATCCTTGTTATTGCTGTTTCAGGATTAATTTCATTGCTGTACAATATTAAAACTGAGAAAAAGAATGCAATAAATGTAAAATAGTTGAACATACCACATATATCAAAGAGGATCATTATAGATAGGATAAAGCTAGCAGAAAAATAGAGCCTCGACATTAACCTGTTGAACGCTTAACATTTATAGGATATTCTTTCACCCATGATATGAACCAATGTTTTAAGATTTAACAAAAAAAACCATTCTATCACACTACTTGGAAAACAAAAGTCATGTGTTAATTTCTCAAATAGTGGCTTCAAGGCTACTGTTTGTAAACAAAGAAACACTTATCACGGGAGACCAGCAACAAACTCTTATTCAGCCTTTGCATATTCAACACAATTTTGACAGTGCAACATGTTGATTTTTGATCACAGTCCAGTTGTGGAGAATCGCAGACTTCCAAACAGCTGGATTTATTTTTTTACGAGTGCAAATTATGTTGTAGATAAATAAATTTGATAGTATCTACAGGTTGCCAACACGTGAGCACTGATGCAATCACCAACAGTTTGATTTTAGTTGTTGCAATCGCTGACTTATTAAAATACTATTATCTACAACTTCACTGGGCAAAAATGAAATTAAAGTCAGATCTCTTAACATCACCCACATAATTATTTAATTAAACACACTACAAATCTATTATTTATAACCCAGTTTGCTTTTTACTTTAAATATTATGAAACAGCAAGAAATACGAGGAAATATAAGTAGGTCATAGTAAATACTCCGTAATATTTGATATTAGAACATATTAAATGCTGTTAGGTGGTTTTCATGTGTGCTCTGCATGCTTAATACTGTCTCCATGGCAACAAATTGTCCATTTCCCAAGGAAAGAAAGTGGCCTAGAAATGGAACTCTATGGGTTCATTAAAGTGGCACAGCACAGGGGCACAGTCCAGTATTGTTGAGACCTACAGGCAGCAGCCATCTGAAAGGCTGCATGTCAAGGTTAAGGGCATTTCCTTTTGAATGGAGATGAACTTGGAGTCAAAGGGGCAAGATGGAGTTGTGTGCCCCACATAGGTGCTAATGGCAGAGACTGGGCTAAGAAAGCCATCCTGCTGAGAGACAAGGAATACTCATGGCTGAATTAACAAAGTGAAACTCTGAAGTAATTAAGTCAATATTACTGTCAGCAATTTGCATGATGGAGTAAATAAGAACAGAACTTAACGATGTGGATGGCAAATCAGTTTTCAATTCATGGGGCATCTGCACGGATAATGGAGAAAGAGGGAGCTGTTTTCTCCCCTACTGAATTTTTCAGTTTCCTTAACTTGATTAATCAGATAGCCAGTGTTTGAGGGTGGTGTGGAGAGAGAGAGACAAGTGTGTGTGTGTGTGTGTGTGTCTGTGTGTATATAAAAGGCAGGTGCAAGATGTTTGATGGGTGGAGTGTTCACTTGTCGAGATGTCCAAGTTGGCCTGAGTTCATTGGAAGAGAGTTGGGAGCTGGGGGTGGTGACAGTGGAACGAAGTGTTCCTGTGGTCATTAGTGCAGAAAAGTTAAAGAAACTAATCTGGAAGAATTGAATACCCCAGACTCTTAAAAATGTAACTCAGGATAAGCTTCAAGTAATATAAATTAAGGAAGATAAATGACTTCAAGTAATTTCCAAATGAGGCTCAATTCTCCAGTTTCCATGTGCTGGGCTTGCAGCATTCATCTTTCACCTGCAAGTACTATTTTGTGCAATATTATCAACATAAGAAGATGCTGCCTGACCTGTTAAGTTCTATCAGCATTTTGTGTGCATTGCTCAAGATGTCCAGTGTCTGCAGAACATCTTGTACCATCATCACTAATCATGCCTGCTGACCTCAATGCATGTAGATTTTATCCATAGGGAAAATACAGACAAAAGATCTTTCTATGTGTTATAGGTGGATAAGCTTTTTCAAGAATTTCTTTTAAAAACCTTGAACTGCATAATTACGGAATTTCTAGGTTTTAAGACCATAAGATATAGGAACATAAGAAGGCCATTCAATCATGGGCTGATCCAGTTCTTCTAATCATCCCCACTCCCCTGCTTTCACCCCTTACCCTTTGATGCCCTGGCTAATCAAGAACCTATCTATCTCTGCCTTAAATACACCCAATGACTTGGCCTCTACGGCCACTTGTGGCAAAAATTCCACAGATTTACCACCCTCTGACTAAAGTAATTTCTCTGCATCTCAGTTATAAAAGGATGTCCTTTATTCCTGAAGTCATGCCCTCTTGTCCTAGAATCCCCTACCATAGGAAATAACTTTGCCATATCTAATCTGTTCAGGGCTTTTAACATTCAGAATGTTTCTATGAGATCCCCCCTCATTCTCCTGAACTCCAGGCAATATAGCCCAAGAGCAGCCAGACGTTCCTCATACGGTAACCCTTTCATTCCTGGAATCATTCTCATGAATCTTCTCTGAACCCTCTCCAATGTCAGCATACCCTTTCTAAAATAAGGAGTCCAAAACTGCACACAATACTCCAAATGTGGTCTCACGAGTGCCTTAAAGAGCCTCAACATCACATCCCTTTTAGGTTTCTGACACTTCAGTTTAGAAGCTAGAACAATGGAACTCTGCATTGGAGCAGAGCACGGAACCTTACAACATTGCTGAGTATTTGTGTCTGATGGAAGTGGAGAAAATCTACATTTTATGCATATGACAAGGGGCCACTCTAAAAGGAGGATGAGCATTCACCAACATCACCTAGAGTCAATTGTGCAAAGCATAAATCTGTCAAAATACTTCTTTTGTATGATTCGAATTTAAGAAGAAACACGTACATTCACAGCAAATAATAAAACAACAGCGTTGAGATTATAGAGAAAAGTCCTTGGGAAACCTTGAAAAAATGGAACTTGAAACTTAGAGAAAGAACCTTTTCAAATCTTGCTCAGTGTTTTATCTTTCACAATTTTTTTCCAGAGTCAATTGGGATATACTCTCGAGTTTATGGATCAAGACAGCATAAACAGGTTTCTTTCATCGCTAAGCTAGGTGGTTCTCTGTAGATCTGTTTAATTTGCGACATGAAGGTTCAATTTTCCCAGTTTGTACCATGACTGTCATCAAGAGGTTAAAAATACTCTTGATAGGGTTACTTGTGTATTTGCACACTCCAGCCTGGGATCAGCTTTTGGACTAGGGCTCTTCCAGAATTTACACTATTGACTTGAATGATGATTTGTTGAACTCATTGATAAGCTTGCTTAAAGCGCTCATTTGTAACGCAGACATGAGTCACAGGACCACAAAGCCAGGAACCTGGGTACTGGTGAATTGAAAAGCTTGAGATGGATACTAGAGAAACTCAATGTAGACTGGAGAAGCTCGATAGGTAGACACGGGACTCTCGGAATGTAAAGGCAGGACATGCACTGAGAATAGAAGGCATCTTCTCTTCAAGCCACCAATGTCAAAATATCACTGTTGAAACTTTGCTGGGCCCATTACTCGTCAAGATCCTTCTGACACGATGGAGACAGAAACAAGAGTTTATTCGTACGAATTCCAGCTGAACATTGTTGCCTCGACAAATCACTCTGACCAATAAATCTCGTGGCCAAGGTCAGCTGCTCTCCTCTCTGGTAGGTCCATCTTTGTGTGGTCGAGACTTGCTGTCGCCAGTTTCAGATATGGCCTAAACGCGGAGTGAAAGACACTGAAGCAGGTCAACAGTTTACAGACTTTAATGTGAACAGTGTTAAAGGGAAAAGAAAACAATAAACACTGGGCCAAACAGGGTTGTCAACTAAAAACTCTCAAATGGAAAATGAAGCCTACACTGCAGCTGTAAAGAACACTTAAACATAAAACAAATACCGCTAGTCTTCAGAGTCAGTTGACTCGACAGTCCAATTTTCTCAGGCAAGGCGGAATGCAAGCAGGCAGCTGTGTCCAAGTCTCAACAAACACTACGACGGAATGAATGGAGTTAAATACTATCACAATGAAATAATAATCAGCTGACGTGCATATTCACGAGTGCAGTCGCCATATCTACTGCACTGCTGAATCTGTGGTTGTGACAGAAGTAAAGCACTTCATGATTCAGGAGGATTATTATATAAGATTCAACATGTGTCACATGGAGAGATCTGAAGATCTTCTCAAAGAGATGGATTTAAGGAGTCATGCTGAAATTTGAGGAGTGGAGTTGTGGAGAGGTTCAGAGAAGGAATTACAAAGTCAAGGGGTAAGGGGTAACACCTGCTTAGCACCCCCCCCCCCCAAATCAGGGTCATGTGAAGCCACGGGAGCAGGTGGCGTATGGTCATATGAGCAGCTGATGCGTATCATAAGCCCAGGTTCTGCAACCAATCTCT
The DNA here is from genome assembly GCF_030144855.1 of Hypanus sabinus. Lineage (NCBI taxonomy): Eukaryota > Metazoa > Chordata > Chondrichthyes > Myliobatiformes > Dasyatidae > Hypanus > Hypanus sabinus. Next base: position 15,223,973 of record NC_082724.1, read on the forward strand.
GAAGAGTATTGATAATCACTGGGACCACATGTGTTGTTGGGTAATGCCCAGAAGAAGGCACTGGTAAGCTTTTACTGTTGAAAAATTTGCCAAGAACAGACACGGTCATAGAAAGACCATGATCGCCTACATCATACGACATGGTACATAATGACAGTAGAGCATCAAAGGCTGGAATTTCTGGAAGCAATTTCGAAGGCACAGGATATATACAGCACAAAGGGGAAGAAATACTCTAAAGGCAACCTGATACAACCGTGGCTAGGAAGAGAAGTCAAAACTAACATAAAAGCCAAAAAGAGGGCATATAATAGAACAAAAATTAGTGGTAAGTTAGAAGATTGAGAAGCTTTTAAAAAATCCAAAAGAATGCAACTTAGTCATTAAGAATGAAAATATGGAATATGAAGGCCAGCTAATCAATAACATTAAAGAGGGTCCCAAAATTTTTTTCAGATACATAAAGTGTAAAAGAGAGGTGAGAGCAGATAATGGGATGCTGGAGTGCTATTAATGAGAGACAAGGAAATGGCAGATGAACTGAATAAGTATTTCACATCAGTCTTCACTGTGGAAAGCTCTAGCAGTATGTCAGACGTTCAAGAGTGTCAGGGTGCAGTAGTGTGTGAAATTATCATTACTAGAGAGAAGGTTCTTGGGAAACTGAAAGGTCTGAAGGTAGATAAGTCACCTGGACTAGATGGTGTACACCCCAGGGTTCTGAAAGAGTTGGCTGAAGAGATTGTGGAGGCATTAGTAATGATCTTTCAAGAATCAATTGATTTTGGTGTGGTTCCAAAGGAACAGAAATTGCAAATGTCACTCAATTCTTCAGGAAGGAAGAAAAGCAGGGTACTTGGAGGCAGGTGATAAAATAGGCCAGAGTCAGCATGGTTTCCTGTTGGAATTCTCTGAGGACATAAATAGCAGGAAAGACAGGTGGATGTTGTGTACTTCGATTTTCAGAAGGCCTTTGACAAGGTACCACATATGAGGCTGCTTAACATTAGAGGAAAGATACTAGCATGGGAACTATCCAACCGCGGGATAGAAGCTTGCAGATTAGTCAGTTGAAAGCACACTTGCTGTGGTGGAGAATGGTTGTCAGTGAGCACAGGAGGCCAGAAATGGAGGAATGCAGAGACTGAAATTTTGTGGGAAGGTAAGACAAAAGAGACCATGTTAATGAGAAAGAAGGTGATAGGAATAATGTAGAGAATGATCAAGGTTGTGGATTGATAACCTCGTGATAAGGAGATTATCATATAAAATGTGTTATTATATCTTGGACATCGCATCAATGCAACGTGAAGGAAATGGGAGTTAATGTGTCAAATGCTGCTGGCAGCATTTGCTTCCAGCCTGCACCCCTGACCAGCAATAATGTTAAACAGAGAGGCAAGTAAGGAAGCCCAGCCCTCTGAACCTCTCCCTCAATATTTTAATCTGGTTCTTAACACCTACTGCACCCTTTTGCTGTGGCTCTGTGTGCTTCAGAAGAGGTTGGGGACATCAGTGTGCTAGTCTGTTGGCATTTGGATAAACTCTGGCACTCAGGTACTGCACGAACCCTTGTTTTGTACCTATTCTAGGGCAAAACAAAGACTAAAATCAGACTCATAATTAACTCAGTCAGATTTCCAGCCATTCTGGTGACAAGCTGGTGCCAAAAATGTTATCTTCTGTTCTGGGGAAATCATTCAGGGTGACCTAACACTTTAGACCAAGGATCTCCATGATTTCGGTGCCCAGAAGAGAACACCACGATGTCCCTGGAGATGAAAGAAAATAGAAAAGCAATACAATTAAGTATACTGAGAAATTAGTAATTATGGATGTTTCTAAGAAAGGCATGGTACAAGATATGCACAGTAAATTTCCAAATGTAGCAGCAATTTAAAAAACTAATACAGGACCTGAAAACGATATACAGCTTGGCAGCTGGCAAATTAGGGAGAATAAACTTGTCTTAAAAACAGTGCAAGATAGATTTACTACAGTGATTCCTGAGTGGAGTGGTTTATTCTATGTGGAAGGATTTGATACAACGTGTTTCTATCTAGACGGGAATAGAAAAAAGAAGATAATCTTCTTTGGAGTTTTTAACAAAGGTTGTTTACCCTAGAGTTTCCCGTGAAGGTTTCAGACTGAGATAAGGAGAAAATTCTTTGACTTAAATATTATAAATCTCGATCATGGTCAGTCACTGAGAAATTTTAAGGCAGAGATTATCCTTTAGAGTCTACGAAAATCAAAGATTAAGATTAATCTTTCAAAATGGCAAGGCAGTCCCTGCTTTTGCTCCTTTTGCTTATGGTCCCATCAAAGCAAATTACCTGAATGGAGGAGGTTCTTGAAGCAGTACCTTTCTGAGGCAGCTGTTGTGTGTTCAAATCTCATCACAAGACTTCAATACAAAAGTCAAGGAAGCAGCAGTCTTAGAGAAGTTTCCTTTTGGAACTAGAATTGGCTTATTATTGTTGCATGTACTGAGATACAGTGTCTTGTCTTGCACACTGTTCATGTAGATTAGATCATTACCTGATGCATAACACAGTGCAGTTCTAGTGAAATAAAAAACTAAGATCCAATCTTTTCTTTCAGTTAGACTTAATAGATCCTGTGGTAGGATTTTTGAGAGCAGAGCAGTTATCCCTTAAGTCCTGATTAATATTTATCCCTTGATCAATATTGTTAAAATACAATATCCAATCAATATCCTTGCTGCTTGGGAAAGTTTGAAAACTGGCAGCTGTGTTCGTTCACTACATATAGGTATCAATAGAGACTATTCTTTATAGCGGCTGTTAAGCACTTGGGGATATCATGCAGATGTTAATTACATTGTATAATTGCAGATATTTTTCTTCTTTTGCAGATTAGAAGATGGGGCTTGTCAAGGTCACAGAAAACGATTTGAACAACTGGCCGAGGTACTGAACAATGAGGAATTGTTAGACCTCCTTGAGGGTCTGGAAAATGATACTCAGTGCACATCGAAGTTCATGAGCCACTCTTAAAATTCTCATAATCTTGCTATTTTTTAGTTGGCTTACAAACAGGTAACTATAACAACGCAAGGAGCAATGTTGGCTTGATAGCTCCATTGCAATTTACTTTTAATTTACCAGTGAGTAGTTTGTTACAAGATTGTAAAACTAACTGTGCTATAAACCCAAAGGCTATATAAAAAATAAAGCATTTAAATCACTGTGCACGATGTTAATATGCATGAGTCTAATTACTTTGTTCATTAAATTAATAGAATGGTTTTCCTGGTTAAAACAAATGAACTGAATAGTCCGTTACAATGATGGACAAGAGCACTTCATATTAATTCTTTGCAAAGTGTCAACTTATTTCAACTTTGTTGCATTGATGTAATACAGATTTATATTTAAATTTCTGAACCACATCAATTCATGCTTTCATTTGATATTAGAAACATTTTGACATTTCTGAGAAGTGGAATGCCATTGAGACAATCAAAAATCAAGTGTCTTTGGGCTCCTATGCTGTTTTAATGAAGCCAAACAAACCCAAAACACTCTCCTCTTCTGTTGAGGTACATTACACTCCTCAGAACTCAGTATTGAATGTATCAGTTTCAGATAGCCAGCCTCTCCTGTTTATTTTGGAATTAGTCAGTCATTAACCTGTATTGTTACCTCTGTGCTTCCATTTTCAAAGAGGCTGCTTGAAAATTTCAGCATTCTTCTGCTTCAAACTTCTAGCTGCTGTAACATTTTGTACCTCACAGTACCAACACTCTGCCTCTCCTCTGTTCTCATTTATCTCTGTCTCGTTCCATCTCCTCTGGACTGCCTGGTTGCATTTAACAAGCTTTCTCCACTCCCTCAGCTGGCACCACTAACGCTTGAGGCTTCAGTCTCACGTGGTTTCCACCTTTTCGTAGACATTCTCAGTTCTTGCAGTCCACCCCTTACTTATAAATTTTGATTGCTGTTTCTCCCTAGCTTGGATGACAGGTCATCCAGCTAAAATGTCAACTCCGCTTCCGTCTCTCACATCAAAGCATCAACTCCATTTCTCACTCCACAGATGCAACGTATGTTTTCAATGGATATAAGATGGTTAAAATCCCAAAGATGGTACAGTTCAAAAACTGCTTAATTGACTATGGTACTTTTGGGACCTCACGAATATGTGAAAGTGTTATATAAGAAGTGAAAATATTAGTGTAGCACTAACTTTAGGCACTTAACTCAATGTACTAATGAAGTCTCATACACTCAAGAAGCTATCTACCTTCCTCATTAATAAGGAACAATTAATAAAAGTATTTGAAGTATTTACAGATTAATAAACGAATTGTAGCATGAAATTAAAAATGACTCTTAATTCAGAATCAGAATCATGTTTAATATCACTGGCATTTGTCATGAAATTTGCTGTTGTGCGGCAGCAGTATATTGTAGTACATAATAACAAAAACTGAATTACAGTAAGGATATAATATATGTATATATAAAATAGTTAAATTAAATAAGTAGTGCAAAACAAATTAGTCAAGTTGTGTTCATGGGTTCAATGTCCATTCAGAAATCTGATGGTAAACTCAAGTGTGTTGTACACCTGCTATTACACAAAATGAGCAACTGGATGTGTGCTTTACTTTAGAATTTCTCTTCAGTAAGATGCTAAAGCCTGAATGCGTTCAGTTTCCTTTCTACATTCCCTTACTAGGTCAGTAATGAGAGATTAGAGTTTGTCAATATTGATTCATTAAAATCCATTAATGGCTCCACTGCTGAGCAAATCGTGCAACTAATTAATTTCTGAATGGAATTTTAGACCCAAATAAACAAAAAAAAATTTGCAACGGATTAACGGTCAAAGTAAATGTGCACAAGAATTAAAGTACAGTTATCACCGACACAGAGAAAAGAGTTTTCCCAGACTTGCTGCTGCTCGGAAAATGCTACAAGTATTCGATAGTTGCAGTTAGTGCTTCAGGCTAGAGACCTTTCATCAGAACCAGCCATAAGCCCGGAACAGTGACTCTTTCTTTAAACAGATGCCTCACCTGCTGCAAATTTTCACGTTTTCTCATTTACATTCCAGATCTCCCCAACCCACAGTAATTCACTTCTGGCCTTTTCTAATTTAAAATAAAATATTGAAGCTCCCTGATTTGCACAGTAACCATAAGGAGAATGAAACAGCAAATCAAAAGCATGGTAAAGAAAACCAATATTAACTCTAAGTTTCAATGAATAGCTTTAATCAAGGTGACAAAGCCAAAGATGAAAGCAGTAATTTTCTTCCTTTTGTGCACTGCACGGAATAGCATCTGATAGATTCTGTACCAAAAAATCCTTATTGTGTCTGGTACTATTTCATAATTAGAAACTTTCACTGCAAATATAAATATTATGCCATTTCCCTTGCCCATTGATTTTGATATATTAAAAATTAGTATGTTGTATTAAGAATTTCAGGTTAATATTGCATGCATTCTCTGATATTAAATGGAACTATGGAACATATTTGACTTACTCGTAGGATTGTCCATTTACATCTTTCCTTTTGCCAGCAACTGAATTACATGATATTTACAAATGGAGGAAGGAAATGCAACCTACTAAATTCATAGCAGCTCCACGTAAGAGCAATTCAGCATGTCTCACCACCTTGCCCTCTCCCTAAAAACTTGCAAATACTTTCTTTTCAAATACTTAACCAGCTTCCTATCGAACACAATAATTACACTTGCCTCCAGAAATACCTCATCGATACAGCTCAGAACCAACTATGTGCTGTGTAGAAAAAAACACTTTGCCTTAGCTACTTTTGGATTCTTTTCATTCTATGTTCTCTTGTGTTAACCCCTTCATCAACAGGAACAGTTTCTCTCCATCTACACTGTCTGTACCTTTCATGATTTAAAATACCACTATCAGAGGTACTTGCAAACTGTTCTGTTCGGTCCACCTAATATAAGTTCCACATCCCTAGAATAATTTTGGTAAAATTCCTCTGTACGTCCTCCAAATCATTCACATTTTTCCTAAAGGGTAGTGCCTGAAACTCCATATTCAAATAGTGTCTGAACCAATGTTTTATAAATATCCATCATGACCTATTTGCTCTTTCACATTCTACCTCTATTAATTATATCCATATCCATTATCCATATGAACATGTAGGCTAGCAGCTGAAGATGGCCTCTTGACCTTGGAGCCTACTCTGCCATGCAATAACATCATGGCTGATCTGATTGTAACCTTCATTCCTTAATCCCACCTGTTTCTGGCAACCCTTCACCCTGTTTTGAAGAATCTATCTGTCTCTGCTTTGAAATTGTTCAACCGATCTTGGAGAAACATTATGGTAAATCTCTGACACATGAAAAACCTCTTCATTTTCATTGGTGACCCTAAGTTCTTAGTTCTTCCATAAGAGGAAGGATTCTCTCTGCATTCACCATGTCAAAACCTCTTAATATCTATGTTTCAATCAAGTCCCCCTCTCACTTTTTATGTTCCTGTGGATGGAAGCTTGGTTTGTTTAACATTTCCTCATAAGAAAATTCATGCATTCCAAATATTAGTTTTGCAAGCCTTCTCCAAACTACTTCCAATACATTTATTCCTTCCATAAATAAGGAGACTAATACAGCACTCCAAATGGGCTCTTACCAATTCCATAGATAACTAAAGCTGTACATTTTGCTCCAGTATGAAAGATTATCATTTATTGTAACCCTCTACTTCTTGGCACTTAACCAACATTCTATCAATGTTGCTGAAGTTCCTTTATATCCTATACCCTTCAATCACAATGACAACCTTCTTGTCTGATACATTAATCAACACCTTTTGCAAACCCATATCAAGTTCAAGTTCAAGTCACTTTTTATTGTCATTTCGACAATAACTGCTGGCACAGTACACAGTAAAAATGAGACAACGTTTTTTAGGACCATGTTGCTGCATGAAACAATACAAAAACTACACTGAACTACGTAAAACAACACAGAAAACTACACTGGACTACAGACCTACCCAGGACTGAATAAAGTGCACAAAACAGTGCAGGCATTACAAAAAATAATAAACAAGACAATAGGCACAGCAGAGGGCAGTAAGTTGCTATCAGTCCAGACTCTGGGTATTGAGGAGTCTGATAGCCTGGGGGAAGAAACTGTTAGAAAGTGGTCGGGAGAGCTTGAATGGTTCGGTGCCTTTTCCCAGATGGCAGGAGGGAGAAGAGTTTGTATGAGGGGTGCGTGGGGTCCTTCATAATGCTGTTTGCTTTGCCGATGCAGCGTTTGGTGTAAATGTCTGTAATGGCTGGAAGAGAGACCCTGATTATCTTTTCAGCTGACCTCACTATCTGCTGCAAGGTCTTGCGATCCGAGATGGTGCAATTTCTGAACCAGGCAGTGATGCAGTTGCTCAGGATGCTCTCAATACAACCCCTGTAGAATGTGGTGAGGATGGGGAGAGGTGGGAGATGGACTTCCCTCAGCCTTCGCAGAAAGTAGAGATGCTGCTGTGCTTTCTTTGATATGGAGCTGGTGTTGAGGGACCAGGTGAGATTCTCCACCAGATGAACACCAAGAAATATATTTCATTTCATCCAGATTTTCCTCATCAAACAGCCTTGTAACCTCATTAATGTACTTTATCAAGTCTGTCAGGAATGGCTGTCCTTTAACAAATCCAGTGCTGGCTTTTTCTAGTATAGGGATTCCTAATGTGGGGTTCACAGACCCCTCGGTTAATGATAAGGGTTATGGCATAAAAAAGTTGGGAACCCTGCTGTAATCAATCAACAGTCATCCTTGTGACTGCCAATTCAATTGTTTCAAAAGCTTTGCCTATTACCAAGATTAAATTATTTGAACGTAATTACTGGATATATTCCATTTCCCTTTTGTTTCTATGTGTTACATTGCAATTATCCATTACTAGGGTACCACCCCTGAATTTACAGAGTTTTGACTGATGATAATCAAGACATCTTTAATTTTCTCCTTCGATTATCCTGCACAGTTATTTGGAAACAATGGCTATAACTTTACATGACCCCCTTTCATTAAAAACAAGCACTCTACTGCACTAGATCAGAAGCCTATGAATTCACCAAACATATGGTTGGTTAAAAAAAAACAGATAAAACTAATAATATTAATTAAATCAATTTACTGGTGCTTAGTATTGTGGCTTCCTGAAGATTTACATAGATACTGCTGTGTAACCCTGTTTAATGCTATTGTGTAGTGCCTTTGGGGTGATATCAGTTGTAGATATTATTACCGGGACGATGTATACCTTGTTCATGTTCCAAAGCCTTTCAATTTCCTCTTTTAGTTCAGCATATTTCTGGTGTTTTTCACTTGCTGATTTTTAAGCTATATGTGTTTGGAATGGCTATATTAAGTAAGTTGTTCTTGCTAGTTTATCCTGTGTTATTATATCCGACGGTTGTTATGCATTGTCCTACCCGTAATAACTGATCAGTCGTAATATAATTAGTAGGGCTATGACTCTAATATTGGATCAGGCCTGTATTTATAGTAAGGTATGATTTCATTTTTCAGTTTGTATTTTAAAGCAAGACTTTAGTGAATGATGTTTTCCAGTTGATTGTTCCCGTGTAAGTAATCAGATTGTGTTAAACTGCTACAGGATCCTGTAATGTGTTGGATTATTTCCGGTTTTTCTCAGCAATTTCTACATGAATGATCTTGAATTAGTTGGTCTTTTGTATTTTTGATAATTTCTTGCGTTAACCACCTTGCCCTGTATAGTCAAAAGGAACACCTCTGTTTCTGGGAAACAGTTATTAGTATTAATAAAAACACAAAATGTTGGCAGAACTCAGCAGGCCAGACAGCATCTATGGGAGGAGGTAGTGACGACATTTCGGGCCGAAACCCTTCATCAGGAGTGAAGTAACATGGGATGGTCGAGGGGGGATAAGAAGTGGGGCGAGGGATGAAGTAGAGAGCTGGGAAGTGGTAGGGTCAAGGGAAATGGGCGAGGGAGAAGGAGAATTATGGAAATTGTGGAGAATTATTAGTATTATTAATGTTAATATATTTTCCTTTCCTTTCATATCTGCACATTTTGTTCTCTTTTGCCCACTAGTTGTTTGTCCATCCTGCTGGGTATGGTATTTAATTGATTCTATTATGTTTCTTGTATTTACTGTGAATTCGCACAAGAAAATGTACATGGTGACGTATATGTACTTCGATAATATATTTACTTAGAAATTGAATAGATTGTTTTAATAACAGCAGATAGACAGTACATCCTTAAATGCCCTGGAAGAGCTCCACTGTAATACTTCATGCAACTTGGAAAGGTTTACGAGATGGTCCCTTTGAGGTTTGCAGTGAACAAACTACATGCATGATTTCCCCAGTCTTTTGTTTCCCCTGTTCTTGCTTCACATCAGAACTAGATAGATAGATACTTTATTGATCCCAAAGGAAATTACTGTGTCACAGTAGCGTTACAAGCACACAGATATAAATATTAGAAGAGAAGTAAAAAAGATTAAAAAATAATTACCTCAAAAGAGTCTAACAGGAAAGGTCATCACTTCCCTAGCTATAGGTTGACTCATTATAGAACCTAATGGCCGAGGGAAAAAAATGATCTCATAGTGCTCTTCGGAGCAGCACTGTTGTCTTGGTCTATTAGTAAAAGTGCTCCTCTGTTCAGCCAAGGTGGCGTGCAGAGGGTGAGAAACATTGTCCAGAATTGACAGGATTTTCTGTAAGGTCCTTTGTTCCACCCGAGCCTCCAGCGTGTCCAGTTTGACTCCTATAAGAGAGCCAGCCTTTCTAATCAGTTTATTGAGCCTGTTGGTGTCATGCCGATGAGAATATATCAAAATAAAGTGCTTCACTTTAATGTGGAGAAGCACAGAAGTAAACTAACTTAATGACAAATGGGAAGACTTACCAAATGTCTTATTAGACATGATCCCTTTGCACTCTTCTTTCTTAAGAAGTATCGCAGGCCATTCATTTCCACTGAAGAGAGTGCAATAACTAACTCCAATCACAGTTTTAATGATTGTTCCAGGACAGAAAGATGAACAAAAAATGTTGCAAAATTCTTGACAAGCCTGCTTTTCTCTCAGCTCACTATACTCTGTAAGGTCAACTTGATGAATATGCTTATGGTTCCCTATCCTTCAGTCTAATTCACTTCCTATCAAAGTTTGTATTTACATATTGAGGCACAAAGTGGAATAGGCCCTCCGGCCTTCCAAGCTGTGTCGCTCAGCGACCACCCCAATTAATCCCAGCCTAATCATGGGACAATGTACAATGGCCGAATAACCTACCAACTGGTCCTTCTTTGGACTGTGGAAGGAAAGTGGCACACCCGGAGGAAACCCACACAGTCAGAACGAGAACGTACAAACTCCTAACAGGGAGCGGCGGGAATTGAACCCAGGTCACAGGTACTGCGAAGCATTGTGCTTACCACTACGTTACTGTGCCGCCCCAATAACTTATTCACTCCTAATAGCATCCTGGGATAATACGCCTAAACAACCCTTTTGTCATTTTTTTTTTACACGACCATTTTAGCTCTTCCTTTGCAGCTCTCATTCCTTGTACCAGAAAGAAGAATACTCTATCGTTATCAGAAGAAACTGTTAGCGAGCACAGTTAAATTGAATACCTGGCTACCATTGTTCAGTGCTTTGCCATAGGTTGTCAGGTGCTTGACATGCTCCTCGCAAATCCTTCTTATGATTGCAGTATATATACAGACTGTTTCAGAGATAAATGGGATGTTGTCATCTCCCGTAGGGAATTAATGCTCACTCTTTAAGTTTTTCATGCTTTTTCTTCGAGCTTGTCACCAATTATTGTCACCATTTATCTACACTATATTAGGTTGATAATTATACATGGAGGGTAGGCAGAAAACAGGATCCTCCTGTGTAGTCTAAGGTAGGATTTTCAAAATTGATTTCTCATACTGAAAATGTTGTTCCTGGACTGTCACATTTGCAGCCTTCTCCTCGGGATCCTAATTATGTAGCATGGCAAAGTCATTAGACCATGCTCTCTGATAAGACATTATCAGTCATACAGCTTTTTTTTACAGAAATCCAGTGCACCTAAGCACTGTGCTTACTGGGGCTTGCAATACATCGTGTGATCTGTCAACATCGGCAAACATTACAATCCTATTTCACCTTTGCAAGATGTGCTTACCGTGTTTCATGTAGTTGTCCGACCAGGCAAGATATTTTTCATTGTGTTCTTTACCAACTGCTAGCTAATTCAGGTACAAATAACCCATTACCTTGCTGACAAGTTGAAAGATGGTTTGATTTAGTAGAAGATAACCTCTCTGTTATCATGCTAAATACTCCTAATGGCCCTTCCCTTTAGGACTGAAAGTATTTTGACTCTAGTACCAATATTTCAAAGTTCAATGTAAAATTTATCATCAGGGTATATACATGTCACCACACACAACCCTGAGATTCTTTTTCCTGCAGGCATACTCAGCAACCTTATAGAATGGTAACTGCAAACGGGATCAATGAAAGAGCAAGACCGTAGAAGTCAACAAACTATGCAAATGCAAGTATAAATAAATAGCAATAAATAACTAGTGCATGAAATAACAAGACAAAGAGTCCTTAAAGTGAGATAATTGGTTGAAGGAATCTCAATAGATGAGTGTTGTTATCCTCTTTTATTCAGGAGCCTGATGGTTGAGGGGCTGTAACTGTTCTTGAACCGGTTGGCAAGAGTCCTCAGGATCTTGTACCCTCTAACTGATGGCAGCAGTGAAAAAAAGAACATTGCCCGGGTGCTGAGGACCATTGATGATGGGAGTTGCTTTTCATGTAGATTTGCTCAATGGTTGGGACGCCTTTATTTGTGATGTTCACTATTATTATAAGCTATCTTGTGTATTTATATTTATGGTGTATTTTATTTTATTCTTTATGTTATAGTGTTTTTTTTTTGCGCTGCACCAAATCCAGAACAAAGTAATTGCACCTGAGTAACGATTATTTCATTCTTCTTTACACTTCTTTTGTGTGTGCCATACTCTGCCAGAGCCTCGGTGACCACTTATTTTTTACAAGTGGTTGTCTTGGAGGAAGGATTCTGTGAGTGGTCCCCCGCGTCCTTCTCACAGCGCAGTTGTTTTTTTTTATGAGGCTGAGTTGCGAGCTCGGCACTTAGCCCAGCACGGATGGAAAGCGTGTCCAGGAGCGGCCCGACAGGATTCGAACTCAGGAACCTTCGCTCTGGAGTCCAGTGCTAATGTCACTGCGCCACCAGCACTGGAAATTACATTAGGTGATCTTCAATTAGCATATTTCCACTCACATACCACTGGCAGAAAATCTTCTCAACTTTTTTTATCCATATGAAGAGAAGGTATTAATTGGGAAGGTTGACTGTTTCAACTATGATGAGCCTTGCCTTCAAGTAGGTGGGAACTTGAGATCCGTATACACTGAAACTGATGCTAATGAAGACCCACAAATGCAATTGCTGACTCTCTCTCTCTTGTTTGAGGCTCTATGTTTACACATAAGCACTGTCCTACACCAATTACAAGAAACATACATTTTGAAATAGGCATTAGCGTGTTATCGACATGTTACTACTAACCCCAGACAGTATCACTTCTCTGAAGCAACACACACAAAATGCTGGAAGAACTCAGCAGGCCAGGCAGCATCTATGAAAAAGAATAAACAGTCAATGTTTCAAGCTGAGACCCTTCGATAGGGCTGGAAAGGAAGGGGGAAGAAGCCAGAATAGGAAAATAGAGAGAGGGGAAGAAGCAGTACAAGATGGCAGGTAGTAGGTGAAACTGGGAGAGGGGGAGGGAATGAAGTAAGTAGCTTGGAAGTTGATTAGTGAAAAGATAAAGGGCTGAGAAGGGAGATTCTGATAGGAGAGGGCAGTAGACCATGGAAGAAAGGGAAGGTAGAGGAGCATCAGAGGGAGGTAATAGGCAGGTAAAGAGATGGGGGGGAGGGAAACAGGCATGGGGAATCATGAAGTGGGGGTACTGGGCATTACCGGAATTTCAAGAATTCGATGTTTATGCCATCAGGTTGGAGGCTACCTAGATGGAAAATAAGGTGTTGCTCCTCCAACCTGAGTGTGGTCTCATTGTAGCAGTAGAGAAGTGTAAGGACTGACATGTCAGAATGGATATATGCTACCTGGACTGCTGAGTTCCTGCAGCATTTTGTATGCGTTGCTTTGGATTTCCGGCATCCACAGACCCCATATTTGTGATGCCACCTCTCTGAAGTTTATCTCACACATAGTTATTTATTTCCCAGAAATCTAGAAAGAGGCAAATGTGAAGAATTGGGCAGATACTGTATCTGGCTGAGAGCACTTTATTGCCATCCTCCTCTTCCTCCCTAGTCTGTTCCTTTGCATTGCTCTGGATTCATAGAAATAGAATAGTACAGCAGATTACAGGCCCTTTGGCCCACAATGTTGTGCTGACCCTCAAACCCTGCCTCACATACAAACCCCACCTTAAATTCCTCCATATACCTGTCTAGTAGTCTCTTAAACTTCACTAGTGTGTCTGCCTCCGCCACTGACTCAGGCAGTGCATTCCACGCACCAACCACTCTCTGAGTGAAATACCTTCCTCTAATATCCCCCTTGAACTTCCCTCCCCTTACCTTAAAGCCATGTCCTCTTGTACTGAGCAGTGGTGCGCTGGGGAAGAGGCACTGGCTGTCCACTCTGTCAATTCCTCTTAATATCTTGTACACCTCTATCATGTCTCCTCTCATCCTCCTTCTCTCCAAAGAGTAAAGCCCTGGCTCCCTTAATCTCTGATCATAATCCATACTCTCTAAACCAGGCAGCATCCTGGTAAATTTCCTCTGTACCCTTTCCAATGCTTCCACATCCTTCCTATAGTGAGGCGACCCGAACTGGACACAGTACTCCAAGTGTGGCCTAACTAGAGTTCTATAGAGCTGCATCATTACATCACGTCTCTTAAACTCTATCCCTCGACTTATGAAAGCTAACACCCCACAAGCTTTCTTAACTACCCTATCTACCTGTGAGACAACTTTCAGGGATCTGTGGACATGTACCCCCAGATCCCTCTGCTCCTCCACACTACCAAGTATCCTGCCATTTACTTTGTACTCTGCCTTGGAGTTTGTCCTTCCAAAGTGTACCACCTCATACTTCTTCCTTCATTCATTTTCTCAGACTTAGCTGATATCAAGGGGAAGCCCAAATCCTCCTGGCATAACTCCTTTATAGAGAAATGCCAATGGTTTCAATGCCCTTTAGCAGATGTGCAACTACCTGGAAAAAGCAAATGTGGGAAGACTTGCTGAAACAGTCCGAAATGCTCACCCACCCAACAAACTCCAAGCTGTGGACAATTGTGAAGTGAGATTCAAGTGGCAAAACACTCTGGATTATGGATTAGGAGTTTAAGGGCATCAAAAAGAGTACTGAGATCTAAAGCGGACTCATGGGAACCAGATCCGAGTTGCACACAGACCTGGTAACTCTGCATTCTTCCATCACTGGTAACTGTGTCAGAGTAATACTTCTATCATGATAGATTCCTTCAGCATAGATTCACACTCGCACAATGTTGCTTCTAAGGTGTGTGTGTGTGTGTGTGTGTGTGTGTGTGAGAAAAGCTGAGAGGTAGCGCAGAGGAGACATTGGAGTGGTGGGGAGGATGTAGAGAAGAATAAGACAATAACAAGCACTTAGCAACTTCACTGTCTATCCCAAATTCCATGACTCCTTTTCCAACCAGAGAAGGTACAAAATAGAATTTCATGAATAATCCAGAATCAAAAGGTTTTTAACAATCAAAAAACATTAAACAGTCTAGGTCTCCTTCCTCGGGTAAAGAGAGGAATTAGCCTGATAAAAGTATTTAAAATGATGGAGGGTTTAATATGGTGGGAAGGGGGAGGAGATCATGAATATGATAATTGCTCACAGATCCAAAGAAGAATTTTATTCAGCAAGTCGTAGGAATACAATATTTGATATCGGAAGGAGTAGATAGGGCAAACAATCTTGATACGCTGGAGGAACAGCAGGTCGGGCAGCATCTGTGGAAACATTGATATGTGTGTGTGTGTGTGTGTGTGTGTGTGATATCATCTTTTGCTACTAGTGCACGAAGGAGTTTAAACTGTGCACGATAGATTATTACCCTCTACCTCGTTTTCATGCTAAGTATGTTTCACAATCATACACTATCACATTTCCTTTTCCGGTTTCTGATGCGGATGGTGTTGACAGTATGGAGTTTGCGATGAGTTGTCTGCAGATTTTAGCTCTGGCTTATTTACACTGTTTTTATTGATTCGCTATGTTGAATTCCAAAGAAACAAAGGGCGTGAAGAGCAAGAGAACTGCTTGTTCATTTAAAGTGGAATGGCTTAATGAAACAGTAGAAACTTCTACACCAGAAACTTATGAGGTCAGGAATGTGCAGCTACGATGAAATCCTTAGAATCATCCTTAGAATCGCTTGAGATTTACTTCCACTGTTGTCATATTGTTGTCACTGAGCAAAAATAATTGTACAGCACAAGATTGTTGCGCACTCTAGTCATTACAAATTGTTGGGGGGGGGGTGGTGTGTGTGTCTTGTATCTTTCATTTCATCCACAAATGGCAGTAACAATTTCTCACCCACTTGCAAAGCCAGAAGTCTATTTACTTTATCATTTCCTTCATACTCTAGGGCACAACAGAATTAACTTTGTGGATTTGCTTCAATAACTTAAGCATCTCTGGGGCATGATTTCCTGTATGCAGCTTCCACACTGATTCCAGTGAGGCTTATTAACTGATCAGCTTCACCATATGCAAAGCATCCTTCCTAAGTTAGCATGGGACATTTGTTCTCAAAGGTAAAATCATTGGATTACAAGTTTATTGGAGACTTCGCAATCTGCAGTTTATTATGCATGGAATGGGGGATGCGATAGATGGAACAGAGGAAACTGAGTTGTGTGGCCATAACCAGAACCATACTCTATTCCAGCCTGGTACACTTCATTGAGAGTTAGCAATTGCAGAGGTGAGACCAGCTTCACTGTTGAAGATAGCTTTCTTCTCCAAAAAAGGATGGAATATGCTTTTATCAGTCTTAACAATATCCATTCATTATGTGCTGTCGTATGACATGGGCAATCATAGTCTTTGCGTGACCATGATTGTTTTTGGCAAATTTTTCTACAGAAGTGGCTTGCCTTCTTCTGGGTAGTGTCTTTAGGTGATAGTGTCACTATCAATACTCTTCAGAGATTGTCTGCCTGGGGTCACATAACCTGAAATTGTGATATGCACCGGCTGCTCATACGACCATCCACCACCTGCTCCCCATGGCTTCATGTGACCCTGATCGGGGGGATAAACAAGTGCTACACCTTGCCCAGGCTAGTGGAGAGAAGGAGCACCTTACACCTCCTTGGTAGAGACGCATCTCCACCCCACCACCCCGCAACAATTTAACACACAAAAAAATGCTAAAGGAATTCAGCAGGTCAGACAGTACTGGTGGAGAGGAATAAACAGTCAGCATTTCAGACTGAGACCGTTCATCAGGACGGGAAAGGGGAAAGTAGGTGGGGGAGGAGAAGGAGTACAGGTGACAGGTGAAACAAGATGAGGAGGGGACGGGTGGGGGAGGGAGGGATGAAGTGAGAAGCTGGGAGATGATAGCTGGATAAGGTTAAGGGCTGAAGAAGCAGGAATCTGATAGGAGATGAGAGTGGACAACAGGAGAAAGGGAAGGAGGTGGGGCACCAGAGAGAATTGATAGGCAGATGAGCAGAAGAGAAGGGGTAGGAGGGGTGCCAGAATGGAGAATTGAAAAAAAAAGAATGGGGGAGTGTTCATGCATCGATGTTCATACAGTCACATTGGGCTACCCAGACAGAATCCTGAGAGCAGCCTCATCGTGGGAGGTCATGGACCAACATGTGAATGGGAAGTAGAATTAAAATGGGTGTCCTCCTGGAATTCCTATCTGTCACTGACTGAGCGAAGGGACTCGACAAAGTGGACCCCCAGCGTACAGTACGTCAGGTCTCATTGATGTAGAGGAGGCCACAATGGGAGCACCAGATACAGTAAATGACCATGTGCCTGAACTTGTGCGTGTGTTGAGGAGCACTTTGTCAGGAGAGAGTGTATAAGATGAGACTGGGGAATGGGGAAGTGTTAGACAAGGGTCTCAGCCAAAGGTAATGTGAATTGTGGTGCATTTGAAGAAGCTGAAAAGATGAGTAGGCTGGGAGAAATGAGCTGTGTACAGGACATTAAGGAAGAAGAGTGGTTATTTTGGCATCTTTGAAGACAATGAATTTCCTGAAGTAATACCATTACAATCTGGACTAACCTCCCACATGCCATTGACTGTGGAGCTGTTACCTGAAAAAGCTGTTGTCCCTGAGGGAACAGGACTTAACTCTTCCAAACCAACATCAGTACTCTAAAGAGCATTCCAAAACCCCTCTCTTTACTTGCTGCAAACCTCCTGAATTTAAAACAGTTTCTCTGTTATCCAAAGATTGAACCTTCATTTGAATATGTGCCGGCTGCCTTTAAGTAGCATCAGAGATGCTGATTGCTCCAAGCTGCCAATGAAGAGAGTGGCCTGTGATACATTATCCTGGGACAACACATATCAATTTGTGTAGTACGCTGCTTTATCTGCCTGCATCCTGTGGTCAAAATATCTCTAACGCAGGCATTCCCAACCTGGCATAAAAAAAGGTTGGGAATCCTGCTCTAATGTTACCAAAGCCAACAAACAATACTGGCTGAGAAGTGGCATCCACCTGAAAATCAAAGAGATGGAGCTAAATGATAACTGTGCCACATAATGGCTGAATTAATATGCAGACCACAGCTCAAGGCAAATTGTTGCCCCTTTGTATAGTGGACAAAATTCTTGCCAAGTATAATTACACTGTAACTATGGCTGATGCAAAACAAAAGTTAAATGAGACCACCTAATCCAGCTGGACCCCTGGGGAGATGTTGGACCAACACCATTTTGGCAAAGCTAAATTATAGTTATATTCTGTTTGATCTGCATCAGTGTCACAAGCCCAATTTCAAATATGAGAATGCTCATTTTAACTCTATCTAGAGAGATGAGAATCTTCATTAGCATTATTACACCATTTTTTTGCAATTTCTTTAATTTCATCACCTTAATCATAAAAGTATAATATAATATTATCACACCAGCTCCACTATTAGTTGAAAAAAGCCACCTTTAAGCAGAGTATAGCAGCTGTTAGAGAGAATTAACAAAATGCAGCACACTGTCCAACTACGCTCCAGCACCCAGGGACAGAAAGTAATTGATACCTCAGCTCTGGGCCTTTAGTTCAGCCACACTGCCACGTGTTTGATTGTAACGATCGGCAAGCCTTCACAAATTATACTACACGATCATAGGATGTGATATGTTTCACAGTCAAAGCCCAGATCGGAGCAGATTCATGAAGGTAACACCAGATGGGAACTTAAACGCTAAATGCCTTTCCCATCATTTAACAGGTTGCTTTCTTCCTCATTCGTTCACCATCTGTTATTTTGAAAGTTAAAGCAATCAGGCCTTAAAAGTTCCATTTAATTTCCAACATGAATATCGCTCAACTCATCTTTGACTAAGTGTGTTTGTGTTTCATATACAGTTTACAGCTGAGATCATTGCAACATTGGATATTTCAATTTTCTACATTTACTCAAAAGTATTAAAATACGCTGAATTCAACACCTTTAGAGTCACAGAGCCATAGACAGTACAGCACAAAAATGGGTCCTTCAGCCCATTTAGTCCATGCTGAACCATTAATCTGCCTAGTCCCATCGACCTGCACCCATACCATAGATCTCTATTGCCCTCCCATCCATGTAGCTATCCAAATTTCTCTTAAATGTTGAAATTGACCCTGCAACCACCCCTTCTACATAGGGTTACCCATAGTCCTTTATTTTTTTGAGCCCCATGTACCTATCCAGGAGTCTCTGCCTCCACCACCGTTGCCAGCAGCCCATTCCACGCACTCACCACTCTCTGAGTAAAAAACTTACCCCTGACATCTCCTCTGTACCTACTTCCAAGTACCTTAAAACTGTGCCCTCTCGTGCTGGGGAAAAAGCCCTCTGACTACCCACACAATCAATGCATGTCATCATCTTATACACCTCTATCAGGTCACCTCTCATCCTTACTGTCCACAAGAACTTGAATCTTGGTGTTATCTGCACAGATTCTGATCCTGTTTACCACATTATCTTCCAAATCGTTGATATAGATGACAAACAACGATGGACCCAGCACCAAACTCTACAGCACTCTTTTTAGTCACTGTGATCCAGTCAGAGAGGTAACCATCTACTACTATTCTCTGGCTTCTCTCACAATCCAATTTACAATTTACTCTGTAATGTCAAGCAAATGAACCTCCTTGACCAATCTTTCATAGATGACCTTGTCAAAGGCCTTGGTGAAGTCCATATAGACACTATCCACTGCTTGCCTTCATCAATTTTCCTGGTAATTCCTCAAAAAGCTCCATGAGATTAGTTAGACATGATCTATCGCACATAAAGCCATGTTGACTTTCGCTAATCAGCCCCTGTCTATCCAAGTACTTATACATCCAGTTCCTTAGAAAACCTTCCAATAACTTACCTGTTACTCATGTCAGGCTCACACGCCTATAAGTTTTGTATTTGGATTTATTAGGCCATTTTCAGATGTTCTCCATTATTTAATATGCCAGAATAAATCCATGAACGTAAGACCATAGACCATATGATAGAGGAGCAGAATTAGGCCATTTGGCCCATCAAGTCTGCTCCGCTGTTTCATCATGACTGATCCATTTCTGCTCTTAGCCCAAATCTCTTGTTTTCTCCCCATATCCCTTCATGCCCTGGCCAATCAAGAATCTATCAACCTCTGCCTCAAATATGGCCAATGACTTGGCCTCCACATCTGCCTCTGGCAATGAATCCCACAGATTCACCACTGTCTGGCTAAAGAAATCCCTCCTCATCTCTGTTCTAAAAGGGCGCCCCTCTACTCTGAGGCTGTGTCCTCTAGTCCTGCATTCCCACCATAGGAAACCTCCTCTCCACATCCACTCTACCGAGGCCTTTCAACAGGCGATAGTTTTCAAGGAGGACACCCCTCATTCTCCTGAATTCCAGTGAGTGCATGCTCAGAGCCATCAAACATTCTTCATGTGCCAAGCCATTCAATCCCGGAATCATTTTTGTGAGTTTCCGTTGAACCTTCTCCTCCGACAGCACATCCTTTCTTCAATAAGAAGCCCAGAACAGCTCACATTACTCCAAGTGAGGCCACACCAGTGCTTGAGAAAGCCTCAATATTCTATCCTAGCTTTAATATTCTAAAATCCCATGAATGACAGTTGCTGACGTATACTAACTGCATATATTGTGTCAGAGAAGGTTGCGTTCCTTTTGCATAGATAATACAAGTGTAAAAATATACGAGGTAAGCTTGATTGATGAAAAATTGTTCCAAGTTGGTTTTTTTTTAAAGACCAGTAGTGCTGGCATCAGATGCTGCAATGTAAACCTGTGCAGAATGATGCACTAACTGGCAAGATATACTTCATAGCACAGCCCCTTGTCTCTGATAAATTGATTAATTACTCAAACAAGAATCAGACAGGACCTATGTGAAAACGTAGCAGCCACCGTCACCGAAGTACATCAGCCCCTGCCATTTCTTCAGGTTCATCAACTGCATGGGCAACAGCTTGCTCTCCATATCGTACTGTCCCTGGCTTGAGTATGGCGTAGACAGCTCAGACGCAATATCCATGCTTGACTCTAGCCAGCAAAGGGCTTCAACCACACTTCATCAATGAGTGCTACACTCTTATCGCTTGACATCAACCAGTGGGGGAGACAAAAAACAAAGATTCCATCTTCAAACATGAGGAAATCTGCAGATGCTGGAAATTCAAACAACAACACACACAAAATGCTGGTGGAACACAGCAGGCCAGGCAGCATCTATAGGGAGAAGCGCTGTCAACGTTTCGGGCCGAGACCCTTCGTCAGGACTAACAGAAAGGAAAGATAGTAACAGATTTGAAAGTAGTTGGGGGGGGGGGAATGCAAAATGATAGGAGAAGACCAGAGGGGGTGGGAGGAAGCTAAGAGCTGGAAAGGTGATTGGTGAAAGTGATACAGAGCTGGAGAAGGGAAAGGATCATGGGACGGGAGGCCTCAGGAGAAAGAAAGGAGGGCGGGAGGAAGCACCAGAGGGATATGCAGAACAGGCAAACAACTAAATATGTCAGGGATGGGGTAAGAAGGGGAGGAGGCCAACTTTCATCCAGCCAGATGGTATAGGTGAGGAAAACATCTCGGTCATTACTCTTTTATAGCAGAATTTAGAATCTGCTGCCAGAAGCAAAGAGAAGAAAGTCTGCTCTCACTGATTACTGTTAAGGCTCTCATGTAAATGAGGTAATTAAATCCAGGCCAACATCCCAGCACAATAGAAAAACTCTTTCTAAATTATTTTGCTCAACGTTATGCAAGCCAACAGTTTAACTGTGGAAATGTGTGTTCTCAACAGGGAGTAATAACGTCCTTACAGCAAGGCGTTACTTCAATTTCTGAACCAGTAAGATCAGTGTTGGAGCCAGGGGAGCCATACTAAAATAAAAACAACGATGATGATTGCAGATATTAGAGTCATGGTGGAATCAGGCCCTTCACAATAAAGTCTAGCTTGGCCCAATCGGGATTCCTCATACTTGTGTGCTAAAAATCACAAGGAGCACTCTTGAAATGCCTGCCTGCTCCACCCACTGCCTGCTACTGCACTTCACCGATTTCCACAAAAGTGAACATTGTCTGGGGCCTCTCAGGGATGAACAGAGTGCTGCCACCCACAACTGACACCTACACCACTGATATGAGCAAAGTTCCCAATTTGACCACATAATCTGCGCAGACTGTTCAAGGAGACCTTAAGCTGTCTCATCTGTGTGCCTAATGGATGCTAAAAATCAAGTGACAGAACACCAACTTATCTCCCTCACAAATACAGCCAGACTGAAGGTTCGTATCACTAGTCAGTGTGAGATCATGCAGCATAAGAATGTGAGGATCTGAGTTATGGGGAAAGTTTGAATAGGCTAGGTCTAGGACTTTATTCCCTGGAGTTCAGGAGTATGAGGGGAGACCTGATACAACTATACAAAATTACGAGGGCTACAGACAGGGTAAATGAAAGCAAGCTTTTTCCACAAAGGTTGGGCGAGACAAAAACTAGAGGTCATGGGTTAGGGGTGAAAGGTGAAATGTTTAAGAGTGAACTTCTTCTCTTAGAGGCTGGTGAGGGTGTGGAACAAGCTAGCAGTACAAGTGATGGATGTGGCTTCAATTTCTACATTGAAGAGAAACCTGGCTAAATTCATTGTAGGGAGAGGTACGGTCTAGGGGCAGGTTGATGGGACCAGGCTGTGCTGTAGCGTTCTAGGGCTCAAAGAAAAACATAGATATATTTATCTACTGCACGTAACAAATTTCAATTACTGTTTGTTAAACGATTTAAGGTATCTCAAGGATGCACTAAAGCAGTGAATAAATTCTTGACTTCCATGTCTCTGTTTTTACACTGTTTCACACAGTACCAGCTTGTATTTACTAATATTATTATTTCAAGACAAACATCAAAGCTTCTAAATACCTGCCATTCCTGTATCATGCCAGGAAAATAGACGAATAAATGATAAGAGGAAATAAAATATCCCAGTAGCTAATTATGCTTTGAATTAATTTGCTTGGCTGAGGAGTTATGATTACAGCATCAGGGTTCTCATCCTAATCATTAAATGCAACAAATTCCTTTCAGTATTACTGCTTTCCAGTTATTAAATACCTTTAAACAAGTTATTTCAACTAAAAATATCAAAAATAATGGGGTCTGTAAAAGGTTTTAAATACCACACAGTTAGTTCTAAGCTGATTTTTTTTTACCTTAGTCTAACAAAAAATTCAGGAAGTAACACGAACACAATTGAAAGGATTTCTACATTTATATTTTGCCAAGAAAACTGTGTTTTCCACTCAGATCTAGTACAAACTCGCAACACGGTTTGCACTGACCAATTGCAACTCATAGACAACACCAATACTTTAGCACGCCAAACAACATGTTAATGATGCACAGGCTCATTTGAATTCACTGCTATAGTGTAGTGCTCCACAAAAATCCATGGGAAATTGGCAGCAGAAACAGAGTAAAGCCCAGACAGACAGGACAAAGCCAGATTCAGGAGGCAAAGATTGACAGTTGAAGCTTGACATAATGCAGCAAAGCATTACTGGAACCGATACAAAGGCCTCCCAGTGAACAGAGAAGAAGAGGACCTGAGAGAAGCCTGCTTCACAAAGGTAACATCAATTTCTAGGCTAGAGTTGACTTATTAGGTTCTGACTAAGCCTTGTCTATAAAGCTGGGAAAAGTCATCAGGAGAGAAACAAGAAACTCAGCTGCCATTTCTAGGCCGACTAAAGTGACTTACGGTAGTAGGATCTCATAACCATCAACAAGGGGTAGAAGTGTACATGTATTTTCAATCAGAGGCATCTTTTTCATGTAAATATTTGTTAGAAGGTGTGATGCAAGTACAAAATAAAATTCTTCAGAGCTGAAATACAATTCATGCAGGGGTATTTATAAGCAAAACAGCTTATGCAATGGTTATAAGGAACAATTGAGAAATATCAAGGAGATGAATTACCTTAAGTAAATCATTGGTCAGTTTAATCCACATTTAAAAAAAATATTTTGCTATTTTAGCTAAAGACTCACAGCTGGAATATTGTTAAGACAGAGTGGTGCAGTGAGTTGAGCTACTGTTTTGCGGTTGCAGAATTATGGGTTCAATCCTGGTCTCTGGTGCTCTGTGAAATCTGCATGGATTCCCTCTAACCTCAGGGTTTCCCCCAGATCCTCTAGGTTTCTTTCCATGAGACACAGGAGCAGAATTAGGCCATTTGGCCCAATCAAGTCTACTGTGTCACATCTTCATGGTTGATCCATTTCCCTCTCAGCCCCAACCTCCTGCCTATTCCCCGTATCCCTTCATGCCCAGACCAATCAAGAATTTATCAACCTCTACCTTAAATGTACCCAATGACTTGGCCTTCCCAGTTGCCTGTGGCAGTGAATTCAACAGTTTCACCTCTCTCCAGCTAAAGAAGTGATCCTCATCTCCATTCTAAATAATCGCGCCCCCCCCCCCCCTACTCTGAGATGTGTCATCCGGTCTTAGACTCCCTCACCATAGGAAGCCTGTCACTTACTAAAGGTATACAAGTCAATAGGTGAATTAATATCTGTAAGTTGTTCCTAGTTTTGCAGAGAGTGATAGAATCTGAGTGGCACGCATGGGAATGTGAGAAGAATAGATTACAGAGAAATGTGAAGGAGGAACAAAATTGTTCTGGGAACCAGCATAGATTTGATGGACACAATATCCTCTTTCTGGGCTCTAAGTAAGACAGGGCTCCCAACCATTTTTATGCCATGGACCAATACTATACAGCAAACTGTCTGTGGAACCCAGGTTGGAACCCCTGTTCTAAGGAAATGCTCATAGATAATGAAGCAAAAATGAAATGTTAACAAAAAGAACTCCTGCAGCTTTATCTGAAGTATCTGAAACTAAGGAGCACAAAGTGGGGTGGACCTTTTGTTGATCTCCCACCAACAGGCCATGTGAAATATGCACCATCAAGTTGTGCTGATGACTAATAATGTTGCCCAGAGGAAGTAACATTCTCAAGGAGCAAATGAAATTTCTTTCTAGTTCCAAGTGGAAATAAATGAAGCATCAATAATTCTAACATGGCATCTATGACACTTAATTGTGGTCCAATGTGATCTGTTTCAGATAAGTGAAAATAACTGGACACATTTTCATCTGCAAATCATCCAAATGCTTTCAGCCTTGTGTGCAAATTATGTAATTTCCCATCCACACAACCTGTTCTCCAATGAAGTGTCAGCATCAATTATAGTGAATTAAGCACACTTTTAACTTCTGCATTTTTTCATGGGTGAACTGGTTGAGAGTTAATACTGTGATAATCCTCTTAAATGGAGGCCTCCTATAACTCAATAGGATGATCAAACAATAGAAATTACCAATAATGAATTTCACTGAACTGGAGATCTACCCACGGCTGACAGACATTCACTTCAAAAGTAATTGGTCCTATAAAGATGAGTTAAGACACTAATCATCTCCAACGCTATTTTCTGGACTGACTGCACGTTAGAAGAGAGATGACCTCAAGAAATTAAGGTAAGCCCCTATTCCTATTGGTGAATTAACTACGTCCACAAAGATATCTTGTACAATTCTCCTGTAATGCGAACAATTCATGTACACTCAGTGGCCAGTTTATTAGGTATCTCCTGTACCTCACAAGGTGGCCACCAAGAGTATGTTCGTGGTCTTCTGCTGCTGTAGCTCACCTACTCCAAGGTTCGATGTGCTGTGCATCTAGAACTGCATCTGCACATTGCTGTTGTAATGTATGTTTATTGAGTTAGTTACATTCCAGTCAGCTTGAACCAGTCTAGCCATTCTTCTCTGACCTCTTTCATTAACAAAACATCTTTGCCTACAGAACTGCCACTCATTGGATTTGTTTTTTTTGTTTTTCACACCGTTCTCTGTAAACTCTAAAGGCAGTTGCGTGTGAAAATCCCAGGTTTGCCAATCGCTGGTTTATAATTCCTAGGATTATTCCTATTATCTTTCTTATACAAAGGAATAATATTTGCCACCCTCCAATCTCCCAGTGATACTCCTGTGGCCAGTGAGAGTGCAAAGACCACCAAAGGTGCAGCAATCTCTCCCCTCACTTTCTGTGGTAAACTGGGGTATATCCCATTATCTCTTCTAATGGTTTTCAAAGATTGCAGCACATCCCCTTTCTTAACATCAACATGTTCTAGCACATTAGCCTGTTCTATGCTGACCTCGTATTCATCAAGTCCCCTCTCATTGGTGAAAACCGAAGAAAAGTATTTATTAAGAAACTCCCTTACCATCTCCAGGCACACATTTCCTCTGTTATCCATGATTGGCCTTACTCTCACTCTAATCATGCTCTAGCCCTTCCCGTATGTATAGAACATTTTGGGGTTTTTCCTTCATCTTACTCACCAAGGCATTCTCAAGTCACCTTCTAACTCCACTAAGTCCTTTCTAACAGGATCATCAGTTTCTGAGACACTCAGACCGCTCTGTCTGACATCAACAATCATTCCACAATCAAAGTCACATAGATGATCTCTTCCCCATTCTGAATGTTTGATCTGAACCTCTTGACCACGTCTGCATGCTTTTTGCATTGAGCTGCCACGTGATTGGCTGATTAGATGTTTGCATTAATAAGTTGGCATACAGGTGAACCAGTGTATATCAGTTAAAGTATTCACCCTCATTACCTATTAACTACGCCTACATAAAGAGATATCCTGTACAATCCTCCAGTAGTGAAAGCAGTTTATTCTATATGTTTGGCACTCTGATTTGAGATTGAGAAAACAGCAAATTTGAATCTAAGGATCAGGTTTGAGACTGGAGCTAAACGATTAGATGTTCTAACGAATACTTACTAAAATTCTATGCAAAATCAGAGATGAACCTGCAGGTGTGGATGAATCTGATCCCAGTAAGATGGAGGGTCTACTGGCTGTGTTTATCTGGCTATTGCTCAGGCATACAAAACATACAGTACATGTACGAAATATAGGGTCAAAGTGATGAGGTTTATTGAACTTGGCTTAATCTTACTCGCTGGGTCCTTTTGCTACATTCCCTAGAATTGCAAAAAAAAAATTCCTAAAATAGTAATGTCAACAATGTTGCCATTCTCAAGGAAATAGATAATGAAAGGACAGTCACACCAAATCCATGAAAATAAATTCCCTCCATTTCATCTTTCACATTCTGATCACCCACTGTTGCTATTTCAATGTTCAAAGTAAAGTTTATTATAAAAGTCACTATATACAACCCTGAGATGTATTTTCTTGTGGGCATAGTCAACAAATCTAAAGAATAGTAACTATAACTGATCAGCCAGAGAGCAGAAGACAACAAAATGTGTAAATGCAAATATAAATAAACAGCAATAAATAACAAGAACATCAGATAATGAGACAGAGCCCTTAAAAGCGAGATCATTGGTAGTGCAAACATATCGATGAGGGGGCAAGGGAGTGTAGTTATCCCTCTTTATGCAAGAGCCTGGAGGTTGAGAGGTAGTAAGTGTTCATGAAGCTGATGGTGCAAATCTGGAGATTCTTGTGCCTTCTACCTGATGACAGCGAGAAGAGAGCACGATCCACGTGGTGCAATCTCTGAGAGCTGATTTCTCATCAGTTCTCCTAAAGGCCTTTCAAGAGCACTGATCCAAGATTCTTTTCTCCTCCAGTTACTGTTTTACGTGTGTATTTTCATTTTATTTTGCTATCATGGCCTTGTGGGGACCATCAGTAACTGACCATGCGAAGGTGGTGGTTTGCTATCTTCTTGGGCATCTGCAGTACTTCTGTAGTGCTGCTGAGGAGGGACTTCCAGATCATACACCCAGCACCGAGAAAGGATCATTGATATTCCCAAGGCAGAATGGTGAATAGTTTGTAGGAGACCATAGAACTTAGAAAAGTACAGCACAGAACAGGTCCTTTTAACCAACTCCAAGATCAATCCAACCCTTTTCTCTGAGGTAACACTCCCATTTTTCTTTCATCCATATGTCTGTCTAAAAGACTCTTAAATATCCCTGCTGTATCTGTCTCTCCCACCACCCCAGGCAATCCATTTCCATACCCTTATCACCCTGCGAGGAAAACCTTCCTCTATTGTCCCCTCTATTCTTTCCTCTGATCACCAGAAAATAATGTCTTCATGTATTGGCCATTGCCACTCTGGGAGAAAAGTGCTGTCTGTCCATTCTATCTATGCCTCTTGTCATCTTATACCCCTCTATCATGGAGGAGGTTTCTTGGTGAGAGAAGCCAAGGATATTTCAAGTGATGTCAATGTAGCCTAGACAAGTACCTGCAGTGCATTTTGTGGATGTGGCACACTACAGCCATCGTACTCTATTACTGGAGGAAATGATTGCTTAAGGTTAGAGATGGAGTACCAATCAACCAGCCAGATTTATCGGTAATGGCCTCAGTTTTCTTCAGTGTTGTTGAAGCCATGTTCATCGGGCAAGTAGAAGTATTCCCTTGCACTCCTGACATGCGCTGTGTAGATGATGGAAAGACAAAAGATAGGAGAGATTTATTACTCACCCCAGAATCCCTAGCCACTAGTCTACCTGGTGGCTGCAGTGTTTATGCAGCTAATCAACTTGAGCTTCCAGTTCAGGGGTTCCCAACCTGGAGTCCATGGATGCCTGGGTTAATGGTAGGGGTCCATGGCGTAATAAAGGTTGGAAACTCCTGTACTAGGTAATGCTAATTCCCAATGGGTGACTCATAATCAGTATTCTATTTGAATATCAGAGCTGTTTGGTTGAGAAATACAATTTTCAATGGAATTCCTACATGGCACAAGATGCCTGCAGCCTTGAAGCAGCCAGCAAATACATCCCACCAGTCCCCTAAACACCCCGTCCTGCACATAAGCTGGGGAGGACATGTAGAATCCTTCTTATTAGGCTTTGTCTTTTGTTTGGCAGCTTTGTGATGCAAATGTAACTTGTCCCTGAGAAGTGTGGTATGGTAGCATGGTGGCTAACACAATGTCTTACAGTGCCAATTGCAAGATCATGATTGGATTCCCACTGCTATCTGTCATGTTCTCCCTGTGATCACAAGTGTTTCCTCTGGGTGCTCCGGTCTCCTCCCGCATTCTAGAGGAGTACAGCTAGGGTTGGGTTTAGTGAGTTCCATGGCACCAAAAGTGATGTAAGACTTGTGGGCTGCTCCCAGCACCAGCATTGGACTGTGTGGTTATTGACACGAATGTGGCACTGAATGTTTTGGTATCTCAAGGTACATAATCTTACCTTTTTAATCTCTCTTGAACCTATGCCAGAACGTTGTCTTGCATAGGCACAAAATGCTTCATTGCTGAGGAGTTGAGAATGGAATTAAACATTGTTGAAATGTCCTTTCCTCGGACCCTAAGATGTAAAGAAGCTGGGTCGTAAACTGGCTGAGAATGACTGTTGTACCTGGAATAGTTGATCTCCAACAAAACAGAACCACCTTCCTTTGTCTGAAGTGTGGCCCCACTGCATCCATTGGAGCACTTTCCCCATGAAGCCCATTACCTCCGGTTTTACCAGAATCCCTTGGACCAAGAATGTGATGTGGTCTGTAGCTGAATGGTCCTCGCTAAGCTCAGAATGAGCTTTGTTGAACGGGTTATTGGTGACTAAGTGTCAATTGATAACAGCGTTGACACCATTCATCATTGTGCTGATGATTAATAACATTCTAACTTGGTAGTAATTCGCAAGATTAGATTTGTCCTATAGATGCCAGGGCTGGAACCGTTTAGTTAGAGACCACTTCACCAGCTTCCGCATCTGGCACATAATTCTCCGTAACTTCCACCATCTCCGATGGGATCCCACCACCAAGCACGCCTTTCCTTTCTCCCTTCCTCCCCACTTTCTGCTTTCCGCAGGGATCATTTCCTATGCGACTCCCTTGTCCATTTGTTCCTCCCCACTGATCTCCCTCCTATCACTTATCCTTGCAAGTGGAACAAGAGCTTCTCCTGCCCCTACACCTCCTTCCTCTGTACCATTCAAGGTCCCAAACAGTCCTTCCAGGTGAGGCAACACTTCACCTGTGAGACTGTTGGGGTCATCTACTGTGTCTGGTGCTCTCTGTGGCTTCCTGTATATCAGTGAGACCCGATGCAGGTTCAGAGACCACTTTGCCAAGCACCTACACTCCAACCAGCAGAAAATGCAGGATCTCCCAGAGACCACCCATTTTAATTCCACCCCATTCCCATTCTAAAATGTCAATCCATGGCCTCCTCTAATGTCGAGATGAGGCTACACTCAGGTTGGAGGAATGACACCTTATATTCTGTCTGGGTAGCCTCCAACCTAATGGCATGAACATCGATTTCTCGAACTTCTGGTAATTGACCCCCCCCCCACCGTTTCACCATTCCCCATCCTCTTTTCCCTCCCTCGGCCTCCTTGCCTGCCCATCGCCTCCCTCTGGTGCTTCTCCCCCCTTTTCTTTCTTCCATGGCCTTCTGTCCTCTTTTATTCAATTCCCCCTTCTCCAACTTTGTATCTCTTTCGCCAAACAACTTCCCAGCTCCATACTTCACACCTCCCACCCCTGGTTTTACCCATCACCTTGTGTTTCTCCCTCCCCTTCCTCATCCTTTTCTCCCCAGTCCTGCTGAAAGGGTGTCGGCCCAAAACGTGAACTGTACTCTTTTCCATAGATGCTGCCTGGCCTTCTGAGTACCTCCAGCATGTTGTGTGTGTGTTGCTCGGTTAAAGGCACACTAAGTTCTGGAGTGCAGGTCTTCAGAACTACAGCTGGGGCAGCATCTGGCCTCAGATATTTGATGCTTGCAGCCAACTGTTGTTATTTCATAGGATGAATCGAAGGGGCTGAAGATGATAGAATTGGATCATCTGCAAAGTAGTCTAACTAGACAAGACTGTAAATGCTTCTCTTTAGCCCTACCATCACCGAGGATGTTCTTGGAGTCTCCTCCTCTTCCTGTTGTCTATCAGTTTTTACAACTCAACTTGTAGGAATGCAAAACTTTCTTCTGACATATTGAGAGATTTGTTGCCTCTCATCATGGGTTTGCTGTTTTTGCTATCTGCTAGATAAGAAGGCCTATATTTACTTGTGCTGTTTTTCCCCTATACAAGAAAAAAGGACAATGTAATCAAAATTTAGTTTCTTTTCTCCTAGATATCTGTATATTTTCATGATTATAATACTTGACAGTGATGTCTCCCATTCAACAAATCTTATGGAAAATAATTTTCTTGGCAGATAATATGCATATATAATCTCAATTTAGCAAGGATATTTCAAAAGTAAAGAATTGTACTGTGACTGAGACAATTTCTTATCCTGCACTCCCTTCCCAACAATGTTTGGCCACTCACCATACTTTTGGTCCACTAACTGACCTCTCTCTCTTACTCTCACTCTCTCTCACTCTCTCTCACTCTCTCTCACACACACTCTGTCTATGGAATTAAATAAACAGTCGGCGTCTCAGGCCGAGACCCTTCTTCCGGACTGGATAGGAAGGGGAAAGATGCCAGAATAGAAAGGTATGGGGGAGGGGAAAGATGATAGCTAGAAGGTGATTGCTGAAGTCAGGTGGGTAGGAAAGGTAAAGGGCTGGAGAAGAAGGAATCTTATAGGAGAGAAGAATGGACCATGGGAGAAAATGAAGGCAGAAGAGAGGATCCAGGAGGAGATGATAGAGAGGTGAGGAGAGGTAAGAGGCTAGAGTGGGGAACAGAAAAAGAGGGGACAGGGAGGGAATATCTTTAGGGGAAAAATCAATATTCTTGTCATCGGGTTGGAGGCTAGCCAAACAGAATAGAAGGTGCTGCTCCTCCACTCTGAGAGTGCCTTATCTTGGCACAAGGGGAGGCCATGGACCAATGTGTCGGAATGGGAATCAGAACTAATTCCAACCTACTGCAAAGCTTTTTCCGATTGTCCAACATTTCTCACTATACTCATTTTAATCAGTGTTGTCCAGTGATCTTGTTCATCCCAGTGCGAAAAAAAAACACACCTACCATTACAAGGCAGAACTTCTGCAAGATCAGTCCTTGCTCCAATTCCAATCAACAGTGAAAGAATCAAAGACGAATTAATGATGAAACAAGATTATTAGACAAAATATAGTGTAGCACTGACTTTTACAGGTTGGAAAAGATTTATGATTGAGCAGCTCAATTACAGAAAATTTCATCATCATCATTATGTGTTGTGTCATGTGATGTGGGTGGTCATGGTCTCATGACCGGCATTGTTCTTGGCAAATTTTTCAACAGAAGTGGTTTGCCATTGTCTTGTTCTAGTCAATGTCTTTAAAAGACGGGTGACCCCAGCCATTACCAGTACTCTTCAGAGATTGTCTGCCTGGTGTCAGTGGTTGCATAACCAGAGCTTGTGATGTGCACCAGCTGCTCATAGGACCATCCACCATTTGCTCCTGTGATTTCATGTGACCCCAGTCAAGGGGCTAAGCAGATGCTGCACCTTGCTCAAGGTCCTTTCAAGGCCTGACAAGTCCTTTCAGGCTTGTCCTTTATTAGAGACATATCACCACCCTGTCACTGAAATAGAATACCTAGCCCCTGAAATAATCATGTGGCCATAACATTTGATTGGCTGATCTATTTGAGCCTCTCCTCAATGATAACTCCCATAAGTTAGTTCTAAATGAACAGGTTTCCAATGTTGAAAGGCATGGACAGAATGGATGTGGCAAAGTTGTTTCCCATGGTGGGGGAGTTTAGTATGAGAGGGCATGACTTAAGGATTGAAGGGTGCCTATTCAGAACAGATGCAAAGACTTTTTTAACCAGAGGGTGGTGAACCTGGAATTTGTTGCCACAGGCGGCAGTGGAGGTCAAGTCATTGTGTGCATTTAAGGCAGAGATTGATAGGTACCTGAGTCGCCAGGGCATCCAAGGTTATGGTGAGAAAGCAGGGGAGTGGGAATAAATGGAAGAATGGATCGGCTCACGATAAAATGGCAGAGCAGACTCGATGGGCAAAATGGCCGACTTCTGCTCCTTTGTCTTAAGGTTTTATGGTCTTGTGTTTCATCAGTATTCAAAGAAGAAACGAGCTTTACAGTCAGAGTTCATTGAGAGAGATGAAAGTTTAGTGCAGGTTTCCATAAATAAGTGAGGGTATCCAAAGCCTTTATAGATTTAAAAGTGGAAAAATCCTCATGCCCACATGGGATATATCCCAGGCTGCCATAGGTGACAATGTAAGAGATTTTTGGGACTCTGGCTGAAATTTTAAAATTATTGTTGGACACAATGGGGTACCAGGTCATGGGAAGATAACAAAAGTGCCTTTATTTTTCAAAAAAAGCATCAAGGTAAAGTCTGGTATCTATAGACCTGAGAGCCTGACATCAGAGGCAAGGAAGATGCTGGAAAAATATTGGGAGAGGATTATGATCACTTGGAAAGGCAGGGAAACGGCCAACATGGCTTTGTCAAAGGCAAGTGCAGTCTGATCAATTTGACTGAATTCTTTGAAGAAGTGACAGTGTACCCATGAGGCAGCATAGTAGATATGATTAACATGGCCATGACTAAAGCCTTTGAAAAGATCCCACATGGGGTCAAAAAGGTTAGGTTTATGCAATCCAGGGGAGGTTGGCTTGGCAATAGGAGCCAGAAGGTGATGGTAGAGGATTGATTCTGTGATTTGATGCCAATGACTAGTTGGGTCCCATATTGCTGGGACCCTTGCTGATATAATACATATCAACAACATAGATGTGGATGTGTAAGGCACAATCAATAAGATTGCAGATGATAGTGTGGTAGATAGTTTTAGGCTGCAGAGAGACAAAGTGTTCATGAAATAGTCTTAAAAATCCAGACAAATATGAGGTGATGAATTCTGAGAGTACTGATGAGGTTAGGACATGCACTGAGACTTGCAAAGCATTGAGAAACAGAGGGACTTTGAAGCATATCAATAGCCCCTTAAAGGTGGCAACATAGATTGTTAGGAATGCATATTGTGTACCTGCCTTCATTAGTTGGGGCACTAAATACTGAACGATGGAGGTCATGCTCCAACTGTATAAAACCTTGGTCAGTCCTCAGTGTAAGTACTGGATGTTTTTTTACTCAGCTTGCTGTAGGAAAGATGGTGATAGAGCTGGAGAGGATGCAGAGGAGATGTTTCTTTAAATAAAAGATATAGCCATGGAACTCATGAGCCTAACCTTTGCCTGTTTTTAATTAATGGGATGTCTCTGTCCTATTCAAGTTCTCTGCCCACCTCTCAACCCCATCCCATTTTGTTTCATACATTCACTATATTGGTGCTGCTCTTGCAATTATATAGACCTCAAAACTTCATTGCCAATTTCTACCCAAGTCTCACTTGCTCTTGTCCATTTCTGACCCTTTCTTGGTCTTTTTTTTCCATCTCATGGGATATCTTACCGACCAGTACCATTATCTGTGGACTCTCTCAGTCTGACTCACACCTTCTTGTAGGCACAGCATTTTGTTCTCCTACTTCCTCCATCCTCATTGCACCCGTTCAAGTGACAAGACTGAAACACTCTGGTGTTTCTGGAACATCCTCCTCTTTCCTTGACCACGGATCCCCCCTCCACCATCGTTACAGGATACTTAACTATGTTTCTTTCTTCAGAGTTTTGCCCTCGCCCCTTCTGCAACCAACCTCCATCTCCAACAAACATTTGTTTTTTTGTGTGCGAATGAAGGAGATCAAACACCTGCCATTTTACCTCTTCCTTCCCCAGCCTCCAGACACCCAAGCAGGCCTTCCAGATGAAGCAGCAATTCACTTCTGTTCCTTCAAATCCACTGTACTGCACTTGCCGCTCTAAATGTGGTCCCATCTATATTGGGAAGGAAAAAAAAACAAATTACAGAGCTAGTGACTGTGATGCAGAATGCCTCCCTTTAAGGCTGCAAGGGTGACACTAAGCTTCAGAAGCCTGTCACATAACATTCAACCCACTCCTGCTGTGACCTCATTGTCTTTAGCCTCCAGCATGGTTTCAGTAAAGTCCAACATAAACTCAGGAAATAGTACTTCACCTGCATATGGTCCTTGGAACACTGCAATCTCATATAACTGAAGTTCCCCATCTGTGTCAGAACAGTGTAGTTCTGATGTAAAATCATCCAGCTGTATTATTAACTCACTTTTCTGTCTGATCTGCTGAGTATTTTTAGCATTTTTTTAAAAATTCCAGATTTTCATAGAAAAGTACGGCACAGAAAGAGGCCCTATAGCTTATCTGTGCCAAGCCATTTAACTGTTACTCCCATCGACCTTGCACTATGACCATAGCCCTCCATACCCTTCCTATCCACATACCTATCCGAACTTCCCTTAAACCGTGAACTCAAGCTCGCATGCACCATTTGCGATGGCAGCTCGTTCCGCACTCTTACCACCCTCTGCGCACAGAAGTTTCCCCTCCTGTTCCACTTAAACTTTTCACCTTTCAATCTTTACCCATAACCTCTAGTTGGAGCCCCACCCAACCTCAGTGGAGGGGGAAAAAAAAAGACCTGCTTGCATTTATCCAATCTATACCCCTCATAAATTTGTATACCTCTATCAAATCTTCCATCAATCGTCTATGCTCTAAGGAATAAATTAGGGATCTATTCAATCTTTCCCTATAACTCAGCTCCTCCAGACCAGTAAAATTCTTGTAAATTTTACATCTTTTCAGTAATTAAGTTCTTCAGTTCACACTTTGATCCTACTAACTTCATTGCTCACTTCCAGAGAGATCACATTTTACTGGTTAGCATTCATTTTCCTTTCCTTAAAAACTGTCCCTACTCCATCAGACTTTCCCTTCATTCTCTCCTCCTCGCTTCCTTTTTACTTTAATGTACCTTTTCTCACTTTTCCAATTCTCATGAAGGGTTGTCACAAGAGGTGCGAATTGTTTCTCTCCTCACAGACGCTACTTGGCCTGCTAAGCGTTTCCAGAACTTTATTATTTTTGTTTCAGATTCCCGGGCAGTGGGATTTTGTATTTTGTATTCAGCCAAAAAGTAGTCACAATCCAAGCCGATGAACGGAGTCAGACTGAAGATGACTACAAACACGTGCTTTTTCTCCGTGTAATTGCATCACTGGTTTTAAGCCACCACAGCAAAAATTTGTCACCACTTACCTCTGTTTTTGCATGCAATGTCTCTTTGCCATTCAAATGCAGCTTGTGTACAAGGATGAAATCTGCAGCTTGAGTTTGGGTGAGGAACATCATTCGTGCCGGCTGCAAGGGAAAAGGACATCAACTCGGATCGAGCGTCTCTGCATGCGACTCCGAATTCTTCAGTCGAACGGGTTTGATGCTCTCTCAGGCGGAGCTGTCATGACTCGCTGCCTGCACAGAGCCCGCTGCGAAATGCAGTGTTGTATGTGCATCTATCCACCGAATTTATACCCCGAATCGCCCTTCCAATGAGCAGCGAAGGAGATTATCCTGTTTAAATCACCATTCAACCTCTGCTAAGGCAGCTTGGTCATCAAGAAGTGATTAAAACTGTCCCTTCACACAAAAATCACAAGAATTCGATTTATTTCCTGTTCTAATATACCTTCAACAGACATAGTTTCAAAGCATACAGTAAATCCTTCAGAAACTGTTAACTGGGTAACGTTGATTTTTTTTTCCCGTCTCTAACTTAAACACGGCGGTGCCCTGTTCCTGCTTTTTAGGGTTATAACTCGAAATACATGTTAATTCCAACGGGTACTGAAGTAAAACTTTTACAACAAGATGGAAACGATATCTAGGCGGTGGAGGGAGGCAAGTTAAAATTGCAACCAAAGAATTGTTTGTTCCTTCGCTGCTTAACATTCAACGTTGTTTTAAGTAAGATTGCCGCGCAAATTCGCAGGGCTGTTGAGAAGTGATATGGTGTGTTTGCTTTCTTTAATCGGGGGATTGAGTGCCAGAACCACGAGGCAATGCTGCAACACAATAAAACTCTGCTTAGACCACATTGTGTTCAGTTCTAGTCGCCTCATTATAAGGAGGATGTGGAAGGGGTGTAAAAGTGATGCTGCCTGGCCGGTCTCATGAAGACGGGCTCAGTGAGCTAGGAGGGAAGGAAGTTGACAGACGACTGATAGACGTGTACAAGATGATAAGAGGCATAAATAGAGTGGATGGCTAGAAACTCTTCCTGACCAGGGCTGAAATGACTAATTTGTATAATTGGCATACTTTTAAGGTGTTTGGAGGGAAGTACAGAGGGGAGCTGGCAGGGGTAAGTTCTTTACACAGCGAGTGGAGGGTGCCTGGACTGCCGCGCCTGGAGTGGTGGTAGAGACAGGTACGTTGGGAGTATTTAATAAGCTCTTGGAGAGGCGCATGGATGTTAGAACAAAAATGGAGAGATATGTATGGAAGTGTTAGATTGATCATAGAATAAGTTTTTTTAAAAAAAGTTGGGCACAATATCGAGGGCCGAAGGGGCTTTAGTTCTATCTTCTAAGTTAACACTTGGTATATGTTTATTTAACAGAATCAATAACCAACGAGAATCACAAACTTTTGAGAAGTGTTATTTTCCAATTAATACCAATTGATTTGGAATTCAACAACGACATACTTTTTTTTTTACACGTGTGTATTTTGACTTGAAGTTGAGGTGTGTGTGTGGGGGGGGGGGGGGGGGGAATGCTGCTACCGGAGCAAATTTGAAAAATAGCTGCTCGTCGTTCATAAGGACCTGTTTTATAGGATCAGAAACTGAAGGCCAATGCAATCTTGCCTCAGGAGTGGGCAGGATAGGTGGAGAAATACATTTCTAACTCTCCCACCCCCCAATAGGGATGGCTGCTTTTGTGATTCCACCAAATCAGCCAGAGCAGTGGTACCGCCTAATGCACAGTGTGCCTGACTGACTCTGTGTGTGTGCTGAATATGAATGTATACTGTCTATCACAAATGAACAATGGGACGCAACTACGCTACTTTATTAAATCCTTAATCGCTGTAATGAAAAGGGGCTAATCACTCGTGTCACTTAATTGTAAAATCCGTTGGTGGAGATGCGCAATAGTTGGACTAAATATAAGGAGAACGAGCAACTTGTTAAGAGTCTAACACCATTGGCGAGGACTACAGCGACGTAAAACGACTTCCGGTCTGTAAATTCCGTGCATGATGTATAATCAATATTATAGTTCAAAGGTCGGTCATTAAAGACAACTTAAGACATATAACCAGAATCCCCTAAAAATGTTCCTTTAGTTTCACCACGGTTGAGTTCAACTGTGTAGAAATCTGTTTATGCGTCCCAAAGTAATTTCTGAAGTTAGTGAAGTCGAAAAATCATGTATATAACTTCGGGATATTCCTTACAACAGAAT
This sequence comes from Hypanus sabinus, assembly GCF_030144855.1. Classification (NCBI taxonomy): domain Eukaryota; kingdom Metazoa; phylum Chordata; class Chondrichthyes; order Myliobatiformes; family Dasyatidae; genus Hypanus; species Hypanus sabinus. The sequence goes on from NC_082724.1 coordinate 15,262,198, forward strand.
ATGTGTTTCTATGATGTACCTGCTAGAAAAAAAAATACATTCTCTAGCTAAACAACATATTTCAAACAAACATTTTGAAAATTGCATTGAATTCCCAGTTTATCATAGATCAGCCTCAAAGATTGGATTATTAATTATGTATTACTGTCCCGAAATAACCCAACAAGGAGAAATGGTTTCTGCCGTGATTGTCTCAAATCACAAGGTTGAATGAATCTCCGAATATTTTCAGATTTAGTAGGAATTCAGTGGACATCGAGCAAAGCTATTGAGAACTTAATTAGCGCAATAAGTGCTCCAAAGGGCAATAAATTGGGGATGACATTAAACATTGTCGAAGACTTTTAAATCTAAATGGTCGGAAATGAAGCCAGCCTCGGATCCGATGGGCATCTGAAGTTTTCAAAGGTTTCACGGACAACTGCGAAGTGCCAACTGAAGTGAAAGGAGTTTCTTGAGATCAAAACAACTATTTTGCAACATTCAAAATACCGGCACATGACATCACCTTAATTGACTTACTAATCAATGATACGACTGGTGCTGATCATATCAGGACAAATGCAGTCAGTGCATAGATGTAATTTGGAATGGAAAACGTAGGGTTCCCATCATCGCCTCTTCACACATTTAGGGCAATTGGTATGCCAGATATCAATGCATCACTATCGTGAACACAGTTTTCAAATGGTGGCCCCTTTTACTCTCACTCTCTCTCACTCTCTCTCACTCTCTCTCACTCTCTCTCACTCTCTCTCTCTCACTCTCTCTCTCTCTCACTCTCTCTCACTCTCTCTCACTCTCTCTCACTCTCTCTCACTCTCTCTCACTCTCTCTCACTCGAAAGAGCTCTTTAAATTCCCGTTGGCACTTTCAATACAACCAGCCAATATACAGCAGGTGTATCACTTCTGTATTACTAAATGCGTTTGCCAACCCCGCCCAATTAAAGATCGGACATTTATTCGGAAACAGGCCGCAACATTGCATTAATTTGTTCCCTCATTTGAGACATAGAAAGAAGGCGGATGAGGAGTGGTTTAGAGGTTTCATATAAATAGTAGAAATTTTAGCAAACAACAAATCAAATGGTTTACTGGTTTGCTTATCTAGTCCAAGGCTCACAAAAAAGTCTGTGCATTTTGAATTTTACACTGTATCTAAATGCTTAACATTACAAGGGCCTTTTCAGCACGGCCCTTTCCCATAATTCATTCACTCAACTAAGGCAGGACACTTTATTTTCATGTTCTTTGAGCTTCAGAGAAATAACAAGATGAACATCTTCACTTGCTCTCCAGTGGACTATGATAGCTCAAAAATGACTCCAATTCAAACTTCAAAACAATGTACATTCATTATTAAAGTTTGTACATAATACTGTATACATCCTTGAGATTCAAAGAAACCCAATAGAATCCATTAAAAAGCCACAAAACAAAGAAAGACTTTCAGACACTCAATGTACAAAAACAGAACAAACCATGCAAACAATAAACATTAAGCAAATAACATTCAGAACTAAAGTTCACGGCCACGAAAGCCATCATCGTTGTAGTCGGTCCAGGAGCCAATTAATTGCAGGCCACAGCCTCAGTTCAGCGCAGAGACGAGTAAACGTCGCCGAGCAGCAAGCTGAGCCCCGGCCCGTCCTCCTGCCCCGACACCCTGACCTTTACAATTTGGCTCGGCGCTTAACTTGGTCAAACATCGGCTCGTTCCTCGCACCGGGGCCCGCAGACGACCCGCACCTTCGAGACTCACAGCGCAAAAATGCTCAGTTTCGAAAGACAAGTTACAGGCTATTTATTGGTCGTAGTCAATTGCAACCTGCAAATAACTCAATCTCCATCCTCATTGTAGTCGGTTGAGATTAGTTCCAATGACTCGAGTTATTAGAGTGACTAACGTGGAAAACAACACGTTTCTGTGGGAGCAGGTGTGACCTTAATACAACGTGCACCTTTCCGGGAGAATTCGGTTTTCCTCGGAATAGCTTCAGCTGCACAGTAATATTTCGGCGTCTCTAGGCGGAAAGTTTATTTCAAACAAGAAAAGCAACACAAACAAAATGCTGAAGGAACTCAGCAGGCTAGGCAGCATCTACGGGAAAAGGTACGGTCGACGTTTCGGGCCGAGACCGTCTGGCAGTCATTTATCTATTTACTTCAACTCTAAAGCAAAGCCCTGTGTTCCTGAGTGTGGGCACTGGGCCCCCTTTGGTGTGTGAAAGGCAAGAAGATTATAAATACAATATTCAGTTTATCTCTCACCCCCAGTGCGCAAACTATTGACCATTTCTCTTATCCTGTCAGGATCATAAAATCTGCCTGTTGAAATTACGCTGAAAATTACCTAAATTTTCTTTTGGGTTTTAAGAGAGGAACTTCAAATTGCAGATGAAAGGGACCTATCCAACGTGTTGTCTGCACGGTCGAAATTGTGCTTCGTTTTATTGAGCCAAACTTTCCATGTCGTGATGTTAGGACCGAATCTCCCATATTCGATTGACATTTAGCTCGCATTCACTGGAGAATGGCTTGGGACTCAGTCTAAGCTGAACTGTTAGGATTCATGCCTCCGAGTCAGTCCATGACAAGTGCATGTCCCATATCAGCCACTTCCACAGCAATCTCGGTGCTCTGCTGGGGAAATGGAGTTACGGTAACATAACGGCAGACATCCCGAATCCAGCCGCCTTGCTCGTATGGGCATGATGATTCCAGGCTCGCTCCATCTGGAATTTTACCTCGGTGGTTCAGGCCAGATTTCATTTCAGTGGATCGTTTGGCTCATTTAACACTTCGCCGACTCCGGGGGCTCGCCCTGTGAAAATTACCTACAGAGTTTCTTACCTCCCAATAGTTACCACCCATCAATTGCAGTAAAAATGCTTTGGAACGCTCTGAAAGACGCTATTTAAATGCAAGTTTATTCCTTCTCGTTAATACCTTTATTCCCTTTCAGGACTTGAATGAGCTGGCAACAAACTTCCATGATCTTTTGTGATAAAACGCACACTGCGAAGCTGGGGGAAATGCGGGCTCAATGGGAACGAACTTGATTCAAGAGAAGTTTAATGTGCAGAGGTTACTGGAAAACGTGGACTAAAAGTAATCTGCGCCTTTTCTTTCCGGCGTTTCCCGAGAAACAAATTAATCGTCTCCATTACAAAATCTGGCATTTGTCGAGGACCTCGGAGCTCTAAATTTTTAAAATAAGGTGTCATCCTATTCAAATGCTACCCTTGAAATGGCGCTTGTTTGGTATTTGCACGGTGTCGATTTATTGGGTGAAGCAGGCATCAATAGAAGGAACTCCCAGAATATGCAAACGTTGATACAAAAAGGCAGGGGTAGCGGAGCGGAGCCCACTTCCATCTCAGTGGATGGTGACTTTGAGATGTCATTGACGCTATGTAGATGAGAGTGTCAGGCTGGGCGCCGCACGCTACGTTGTTGCTGGAGTTATTAGCCAGTTGCGCGGGAGTCTCGATGCTCCCTTCCCCTCTCTGCTCCGTTCTCCACATACTCGGAGACGAGCTGTGTGGGGAGAAACTGCGCCGTCTCATCTCTTGAGCTCGTGGAGGACAAAAAGCAACGGCGGTAACAAAGCAAAGATCTGCTTCTCGACGTCAACTTCCAGCAGTAAACATCACCAGCTTCTGTCACCGGGGGCTTGAAACAGTAAGTGTGTGGTTTATCTGTGTAACATTTCCAGAGAGCAAGCAAGGCTCTTGACAAAATAGGCAGGAAACAGAGGCGATATGCCTGTAAGCTTTTTGAAACTGGGAAACAATCGCACTACTTCGAAAGAATTTTAGGATGGTCTTACAACAATGCCCCCCCCCCCCCCCGTACTGTCAGCGATAAAATACAAGTTTGAATCGTGTAGTGTGGGAATGTGATGGAGCGGTGGACTGGAGGAAAATCAGACGTAGATATCTCTTATTTTAAAAGAAATTATTCTCTAGGTTCAAGACGTCAGGCTGTCTCTTCTTTAGAAATTATGCAAGCGACTTTGATCAATGGAAAGCGACACGAGATATTTTTATGCACACCGGGAATAGACAGTCTGACGGATAAGGCTCAGAGCTTGAGACGACGAGTTCGCGCGAATCTGCCGATGCTCTCTGTTTAAATGTGATCGCTATCACATCGTGACCGTGTTCGAAAGTGTGCACCGGGATTAAGGAAAAGACAGGTCTGTTGCACAGTGGCGCAGCTGCTTCGAAGCGGGTGTCAGTTCTGGTTTTCGGTACTGTGTGTGTGGAGTCTGCACGCTCCTCCCATGACCGTATGTGTTTCCTCCGGGTGCTCCGGTTCCGTTAAACATCCCAAAGACGCGCAGATTGGTAGGTCAATTGGCCTCTTCAAAATGCTCCTAGTGTATTGACAAGTGGTGGAATCTGGGGGGCGAGGGTGACGATGAGAATCTGGGGTGAATGAAAACATGGTTGATATTTTGCTTGAAATCAGTGGGGTCGAAGTGTATTTCTCTGTGACTGTTCTACTTGATACCAAACGGACCTACTTCATTGCATGAAGTGTTGTGTGTGTGCCGAGAAGTGATCAACAGTTGTATTAACTTCTATATTTTCCATTTCTTTATAAAGGTGATATTTACATCGAGATTTTCTTGTAAGCAAAGTTAAAGCCGTCAATACTTAGCCGGAGTGAGATGGTCGTGCGCGGTGCTGGGGAATCATAGATGTGTTGATTTTAACCTAAGTCGAAAAATGACGTGACATGTCCCAATTCCATCAATAGGACCAAGTCAATCGCGGAATGAAAGCACGTGCCTTTGGGTGTTTCTATCGTTACCAAAGCTAGCCTGCATATCCTTATCTCTTTGCAGCATCTTTCCCCCTGGTTAAATACGAACCCTTGCCTGATCCAACACGAGCTGACAACTACCCCCATAGCAGGACCATCGTGCGCCGACTCTCCACATATTTTTTTCTGCCTGCGCCGGTCTGACTGAACCGCAAAGCTGCTTTCCACGTGGTCTGGTGCTGAAAATTTCCGATCAACTCCCAGGCGCTGGGCGCCTAAATTTAAAATTATGGCCACCAACGGAGCAAAAACGCCCGACGGGCAAATTTCCACCGAACTACACGACGCCCCCACTTCGAACGATAAACCGAAAACGCTCGTGGTGAAGGTGCAGAAGACCAGGAAGATTCCCGAGAGAGAGAAATGGGGAGGAAGATTTGACTTCCTGCTTTCCTGTGTTGGATATGCAATAGGTCTGGGGAATGTGTGGCGCTTTCCGTACCTTTGTGGGAAGAACGGCGGAGGTAAAAAAAATAACTTTAAAATATACTTGATATGTGCTGTACACGATAAAACAACAGTTTAAACAACGGCGAAATCAGAATGTTTCCCGCGTACCCCTTTTGGATTTCAAATTGCTAAAGTCAATCGCGCGTTAAAGATCAATTGCTCCAGTGATGCTAATGTGGAATACGAGCGGATGATTGCAAAATTGTTTTTTTCTGCTTTTAAAGTTCGAATAATGAACAACCATAATTTTTAAAAGAATACAATGGATTTTATCGGGTCCATTGTGATAAATGACTTGCTTAGTCCCTGCACTTGACATGTAACTCAATGCATTCATTACACCGATCTGTCGATTTCGCCTGGATTTAATGAACCTGAACTTCCCATGAATTTCTAACATGCTGCTTATTGTTCTCTCCAAGGGGCCTTTCTCATTCCTTATTTCATGACACTGATCTTTGCTGGAATGCCCATCTTTCTGCTGGAATGCTCCTTGGGTCAGTACACCTCTGTCGGTGGGCTCGGCATCTGGAGGCTGGCACCAATGTTCAAAGGTATGGTGTAGAGTCAGCACCGTGAGCGGGGCCGCCGCACGTCTCTCGGCGGGCAATGGTATACAGCATAATAAACATTGTCACAAGGCGCAATCTTCGCCGTGTAGAGACTTCCTAGCCTTTTGAGATCTGTACAGATAGTGGCCGTATCAAATATTCGCTTACAAGCACTGTCATGTGACTTTGCATGTTCATTTTGAACGGGGTTTTATAAACGTATTGCAATTCCTCGGTGAATATTCAGTCTTAGATCTAGGTCGCAAGCATTAGGGTCAATATAGCTTGGGTATCCACAGATCTGGGCGCGGCTGGGAGGGGGCGGAATGTCTTGTGGACGGTCATGTCCAAGAAGGCATGACAAGCGGAATTAACACCAGGCTTCACAAAATAAGCAGTAAGAGTCCCGTTGACAGAGGTGACATTTGTTAACGTGCCTTTAAGTTGATACTCTTTGAAACCTAATCGGTGTAACGCTCTGGGTTCTTGGATATTCCCTCTGTTTACAGGTGTGGGTCTGGCAGCCGCCGTCCTGTCTTTCTGGCTAAACATCTATTACGTCGTCATTATTGCTTGGGCCATTTATTACTTGTACAATTCTTTCACATCAGTAAGTTCCCTTTTTTTCTGCCTATTTGCGTAATGCGTAATTAACGTAATTCGTTCTCGAAAACGGTGATCAAAACGATAAAGCCCTCTACGTAAATCAATAAACTGCTACTATCGTGACAGGCCGAGACACGAACACCAAATGCATCTATGATGCTGTGTGTCTGCACCTGTTTGGTTCGAAGTGGCAAATAATGGAAATACGCACAATAAAGAATAGTAGATTAGTAAAGGAGATCGAGTGAAAATTACAAAATAATTGTAATTTTTCACAAACAGGAACTTCCCTGGCAACGCTGTGGAAATTCATGGAATACGGAGAGGTGCTTCTCAAACTACAGTATGACCAATTCAACCAACCTCAGCAGCCCAATCGTGGAATTCTGGGAGTAAGATGGTTTTTATCTCTTTCCATTTGTTTGCCTTATTTTGTGAGCTAATACTTAAATTAACAACCGTTGGACCGGAAACAGCGTGTATTACTGATAGAAATGTGACTATCCACAGACGGAACATGCATCAGTTAACGGACGGGCTGGATAAACCGGGGCATATCCGAGCGCCGCTTGCAGTAACACTGGCTATCGCCTGGGTTCTTGTCTACTTCTGTATTTGGAAGGGCGTCAAGTGGACGGGAAAGGTAAAGTCCTAACACATTTCATGAGAACAGTCGTCGGACGCTCGAATCGTGTGACGGTACAGCGGCTCGAGTTTTCAGCGAATCCAGAGTCGCTCTTTAGAGTCCCGGACTTCCCGCTTTGGTTTTGGCCAATGACATGGAACGTGCGGGAAGCTAACTGTGTAATCATATGCACCATTTCACAGAGCGAGATTATTCAGCCCATCGTATCCGGTAATATTTTGGTTTTGGTAAAATAAGTGTCCAGCGTTCTCTTTGTACCTAATTCCCCTCCCCTCACTACCCCCACCCCCTCCCGTTGATTTTAATAGATGCACTGGACTCAACTAACCCGGTGGCAAAGTACATCCTGTTCACACAGAGTCTTAGAAAAGTGCGGCCGAGAAACACGCCCCTCGGCCGATCTAGTCCGTGCCAGATCGTTTAAACTGCCTACTCCAAATCGACGTGCACCGGGAACATAGTAATTAGAGAGGAATAATCAATGGCTCAATGGGCCATACCAAAACTTGAACTCTGGAAACTATCGCCTGGCACTGGGAGGCTGAATGCATGCATGGTTGTGGGGTGTTATTTACTTAAGTTCCGACCATATTCTTCTTAATACTAAAGGTATACAGGTGGCCTGGCAAATGATGATAGTCTAATAAAGAAGCTTGTTAGAACACTTCAGCTTAAAGAAAATTGTGCGAACAAGTTATCCATGTCTTTGTGCACCAAGTTAAGCCTTCATAATCCTTTTCAAATGATCGATCATATCCTCGGTGTGCCAAGTGTATACAGGACAGAATCCAATATTGTAATCTGTCCGCGCTTTCCCCCCCAACAGGTAGTTTACTTTTCTGCAATCTACCCGTACATCATGCTCCTTACCTTGTTTTTCCGTGGAGTGACACTGCCGGGCGCTAAAGAAGGAATCCTGTTCTACATCACCCCCGATTTCAGCCGCCTTTCTGATTCGGAGGTACGTCATTAGCGGCCGTTTATGGTCGGGGCTGATAACACGTGTGTGAATGAAACCGCATTCGTTGCCGCTGCTCATGGACCGTCTCAATCCCTTCTTCCTCAGGTTTGGCTGGACGCCGCCACGCAGATATTTTTCTCCTACGGTCTGGGTCTCGGCTCCCTGGTGGCACTCGGCAGCTACAACACATTCCACAACAATATTTACAGGTAATCATTGCCTTCGCATGCCACCTTCGCGTATCCCACTTGTGCTGGCGGTGCTCTTCCTCCCAAACCTGAAAGGCTTCAGGGTAATCTGGGCGCGAGGCCGATCGGCCCGTCGCATCTGTGGTTCCTCTTCATCCAAATGAAACCTGCAAAGTCCTGAAAGACTCATCGGGTCAGACAGCACACACATGGAGAGGGAAAGATACGTGGAGTTAGCATTTCAGGTCGGGGCCCCATCGACTTCATCAACAAGAAGTTCTGATTAAAAGTCTTTGATCAGAAATGTTAACTCTTTCTGTAGATGCTGCCTGGCCAGCTGAGTGTTACCGGCAATTTTCTGTTTTTATTTCAGATTTCCATCAGCTGCATTTTTATTGCATTAATTCTGGCTCTTATCCCTTTTTTTTCCATTTGATAACAAAGGCAATCTTTATTTTGTAGCTTTAGGTAAACCCTTTCCTTTTTAGTTTGAGTCATCCAAGTTTGATAATGGCATTTAAATGTAGCAATACTCCTGAACTCTCATTACTTGTTGACCGAAGATAATGGGTGTGTTGTAGAAGGGAGAGTGTAAACTGATTACGTGCTTTACATAATCACCTGCTGAATTAATCATGCTCTGTGATAAGTCTAATTACAATTAACTAGGCATTGACAACTTTCCTCAGTAGGGTAACGTCCAGTGCCACTTATGGCTATACATTGAAACTTGCTTTAATATTTGACACTGCATGGGCATTGTAGGAGAGGAGGATGCATGCTCTTTTAATCCACTGGAGATTCAAATATAAGACCAGAATCGAGAGGAGCAATATTAGGTCATTGTTCCATCTAAATGATGAGTATGTTTTCAAAATGAGAAAATCTAACAATCCATCCATAAAACACACCAGGACTTGGTTTAACAACATAGGCACCATTGCATGTTTCACCCATAAATGTAACAAAATATAATAGATAGTTCAATTTTTGAGGTTGGGATTCACCTCTATGCAGCCTATTTTTGGAAGCTTATGGTGTATTATTTCTTGTCAAACTGTCCCATTGCATTAATTTGGATTTTGTAGGTGATTTATATTTGAAAATTAAAGCCATCTAATATCAACCCATCCATTTCCTTCTTCCCACGAGTTATCTTGCCGACTATGCATTTTCAAAATAAGTCGGCACCAGACATCAAATTAGAGGAGAGAAGAGATGTGGAATTGCTGCTCTGCTTCAGTCACTAGGTGTACCCACTAGCTCTCAGGAGGTGCACAGGCTGAGTGAGACCTGCCCATGCTGGGATGCTAAGAGGAAATGCATACCTTCCCAGATACTGACACCACATATCAAAAACTCAGCATCAAGCGTGTGAATCCAAATCTCACCTGGTGCTCAAGAAACGAGTCCAATTAGGCACCACAGACAAGACAACCTGGCTTAGAAACATAGAAATTCTACAGCACAGTACAGGCCCTTCAGCCCACAATGCTGTGCCAAACATGTACTTTAGAAATTACCTGGAGTTACCCATAGCCCTTTATTTTTCTGAGCTCCATGTACCTATCCAAGAGTTTCTTACAAGACCCTATTGTATGCACCTCCACAACCATCGCCGGCAGTCCATTCCATGCACTCACCACTCTCTGCATGAAAACCTTGCCCCTGACATCTCCTCTGTATCTGTTTCCAAACACCTTAAAACTGTGCCCTCTCATGTTAGCCATTTCAGCCTTGGGAAAAAGCCTCTGACTACCCACACTCTCATCATCTTGTACACCTTTATCAGGTCACCTCTCATCCTCCATCACTCCAAGGAGAAAAGGCCAAGTTCACTCAAGCTGTTCCCATAAGGCATGCTCCCCAATCCAGGCAACATCCTTGTAAATCTCCTCTGTACTCTGTGTATGGTTTCCGCGTCCTTCCTGTAGTGAGGTGACCAGAACTGAGCACAATTCTCCAAGTGGGGGCTGACCATGGTCCTATATAGCTGTAACACAGAGAGTTTCTTCTTCTTTATTTCAGAGACTCGATCATTGTCTGCTGTATAAACTCCACCACCAGTATGTTCGCTGGGTTTGTCATCTTCTCCATCGTTGGCTTCATGGCCCATGTAACAAATAAGCCTATCGCTGATGTGGCTGCTTCAGGTAGGTCCTGCCTTTCATTGGATTAAAGTGAAACACCTAATGCCTACATTCAGCACCCTTCATACAAACTCTTCTCCCTCCTGCCATCTGGGAAAAGGCACCGAAGCATTCGGTCTCTCACGACCAGACTGTGTAACAGTTTCTTCCCCCAAGCCATCAGACTCCGCAATACTCAGAGCCTGGACTGACACCTTACTGCCCTATTGTCTTGTTTATTATTTATTGTAATGCCCGCACTGTTTTGTACACTTTATGCAGTCCTGGGTAGGTCTGTAGTCTAGTGTAGTTTTTTGTGTTATTTTACGTAGTTCAGTGTAGCTTTTGTACTGTTTCAAGTAGCACCATGGTCCTGAAAAACATTGTCTCATTTTTACTGTGTACTGTGCCGGCAGTTTTGATCGAAATGACAATAAAAAGTGACTTGACTTGACTTGACAGACTTGTTTGTATTTGCACAGTGTGATGTTTTTCGCCTCACCTCTGAATAATATTAGCATTTTTCCAAACATCGCATCCTTTAAACAAAATTTGGAGCATTTGATGCAGCTGACATGTTTAATTGGCCCCTGTTAGATCACAAAAAAACTTAGATGTTTGTTTCTCTAACACAAAACATTACTCCCGAAAGCATACATTACTTAAGAGCTATTCTTGTGAGTTGCAGCCTACATTGTGCCAAAAGTAGATAAAGACATTGTCCTAGCACATGCATACTCTGACTCACACAGATGTAGGTCTACAGTACACTGCAGGATGATCTGTAAAGTGTATCTGGAGTGATTTTGCCACACAATTAACCTGAATAGCTTAGATGTAATCTGCCAGCCTCTCCTCAGCAACAGAACCATGCCTACACTGGAATCTGACTTTACTGATGGACCACTATTCAATATTCAGTATGGAAAAATGGACCAAGATATGTGCAGCTGAATGGAGAACTAACATCGAAGTCCTTCGCTCTGCTGTGAACAAAAGTGCCAAATGTTCAAATATAAATTTGCCCAATATATAAGGTAGTTATAGCTTGTCCAATGCGCTAGGAAAGTTTCACGTGCCATATTTCTACACCATTCCTTGTAGCAAGTAACTTGCTGTGAATCAGACATTGTGGGTCATCACAAGGGGGGGTATTGGGGTAGTTGGCTTATTTGCTGGTTGAAAGCCGCTTCTGTTATGTTAGTCATTCATTGATTGGCCTGTTTAAATGTTGCGGCTGCTCTTTCCCATTGGTTGGCTTGCGTGCCACAGCACCAACCTTCAGTTCTGGGTGCCTCGGGTGTATAAGAAGGAGACTTGTCCCCCAGGGCTCGCTTCACAGAACCTCTGTCGAGGTAAGCTCCAGGCGGGCTCTCTTGGCTAAGTATCTGTTTATTGAATATTTAGTTTTGTAGTTGTTGTAACTTGGGGAAACTTAAATGTTTGGTCGAATCTTTTACTGCTTGTGATTAATATGCTTATTCATAGTGTTTTCTATCTCACTCTCCAAGCCTGTGAACCTGCTTCCCCATTATGCTGGTAGAGAAGCAAATGCCTCTATTGGCCAATGTTGCTGAACAAGTTGCTCCTGAGGGGCTGGAATTTATTCTAAAGTGAGCTGAAAGAAGGGAAGTTTTCCCTTGATGGGAAGAAGGGAAGAGTTTCTCTGATGGTTAGGCAAGATCAAGCAACTGTAGCATGAGCATAGTTTGCCATTAGAATATTTTGCAACACATATGTTTGTGGAGGGATCTGAGCAGCTCAGTTTATTATCCCAAGGCTAAGTGAAAACATTACAGTTGGCATTATAAACACACTTAGATTAGCATGATGATACAATTACTGGCCCAGATTTTGTATATTGGTGGTGTAGTCACATGCTGCTACTTGTAGGGCAATCTGTGGTGTCCAATAACCTCAGTGAAATGTTTCTGGACAGCAGAACAGTGAGAGAACAGAAGTATTGCGAATAACTTTTTAATGTCTCACAGAGAGTAAAATTGGAACTCACACAAGGATGAAAGTCAATGTGGAAATATGATAAATGGATTCTTAAAAATAGACTTTTGAAATAAGCAATTTGTGGTACATTGAGCTTAGAAAAATTAGAAAAATAGAGGGCTATGGTAACCCTAAGTAATTTCGAAATTAAGTACATGTTCGGCACAGTATTGTGGGCCAAAGGGCCTGTATTGTACTCTAGTTTTTCTATGTTTCTATAACAGTCGTATGTTAAATGTTGCCTTTTCAAGGCTGGAGAACCTGTCCAGCAATAGTTAAACACCATTTAAAACTCATGAATTAGCAGTGTATTTTAACAGTGCAAATAGTTCATTAAAATTTTAAGTTCTTAACAATCCACTGATTCTACACTGATTGACTTGGCGAAAAGGGCAACAATTTACCCTCAGAAGGAGCAGCAACATCAAGATTTCCATATTTGACTTCTAGAAGCCACTGGCAGATTACATTAACTGTACACTGAACTGACAGTTTCTTCATGGTTCCCATTATAAATTCCACATCTTTAATTCTTTTAATTAAAACTTGGCAAGTGTATGCATGAAACATGCACTTAGACCCATGTGCTGAATTTGGACACATACAGAATTGTATTTCCACCAAGAGAAAGAGTGGGAAGAAGCCCAGTTGATTTTTGATAGAAATACAAAATGTAACCATTCCTAAAATCCTACTGACAGCAACTTAGAATGAATCATATAAAAGCATTTTGAAAACTATCAGAGTTTTAAGCTCAGAGTATATTAACACAGAAGGTCAAGAGAACGCAAAATCATGTACTTTAAATGAGTACAGTATTTGCCACATATAAAAAATATAATTTAATATATTTATTCAAACTAATACTATGATATAAAAATAAGTGCATTACTAATTAGGCAAATGAAATAAAATACAAATAAATTATTGACAGAATAACAGTAAAAAAAATGGCATATTTTCTCTCTATTTTCATATTTTCTGTAAATATTTCCAATTAACTCTCTAAAATCTGTTACTGGTGGTTAAAAAGGGAAAGGCCAGAGAATTATGCCATTCTGTAGGGTCGTGGATATGCCATGTCAAAACAAGACAATAAAGCAAGGAAGGGTAATGTAAGATGTTTAACGCCATGTAGAGACCTTTGCACCACTTTATCGGGTGATGTTGAAATAGACATTGATTTTGGAAGGATAACCTTTTCACATTTATTACTTTTGTATGCCTCCTGTACTGAAAATATAGTTCATAAATTAGCATGTCACTTTGCTTACTATTGTAACACTTGTTTTTATACATAACAAAAAAGATCTAATATTTCATCCCAAGTCATATTTCGACAAATGTGTTTTTTTAAAGGTCCTGGCCTGGCATTTTTGGCATACCCTGAAGCAGTGACACAATTACCAATATCTCCATTATGGTCTATTCTATTCTTTTCCATGTTACTTATGCTGGGAATCGACAGCCAAGTAAGTAAACATCGTTGTTGCTGTATGGTGTTTGGTGCAGGGGTGGCTGCTGTTCATTTCTTGTATTGATCTAATCATTGGTTCTTTAGTTTTGCTGAATAACATTTCATCAATATCTTTAAGAAAAATAAAACAAGTGTGGCATGACTTTTTGGGAGTGGTTATAATCAGAATTTTTCGTATCAGTTATTGAAAGCACTTAAAATTCAATATAATTCGTATTCTAAATGTGTTCAATATAGTTGAATATTTTTAAAAGCCAATTAAATGAAACAGAATTTTAAAGATTACAGTTTATGGAACATTTTGTATTATACATGAGCAAAAATGCTTTAATGCAACACAGAATTGCGAGGTTACAGTTACAGAACAAATGGGTTTAGCTAGAAATGTGTTCTGCCACTTTTAATCTAGCACCGTAAATCTAATAGTTTAAGGACTGAAATAAAACCTTTCAAGAACGCCATTATTGATTGCATCTGACAGGTGCAGGCATACTGAATCCTTGCCCTAGTCATACATCAATATTGAACAGCATTCTGTTGCTAAGGGTAACACTGCTGATTAGCCCTTGACTATAACATTGCAATTTTGGATTGTATTGAAACGTATACTCCTAAAATGTAAGACAAAACATTCCATACAATGTAAAAATTTAAATTCCATTTCATTCAGTTAGCATTTTAACGTCATTCAACTATTTGAGCAAATTTAAATCTTATTTGTATCAGATTTTAAAGTCCATCAATAGCAGATCAGAATCAGATTTAATATCACTGACATACAGCCTGAGGTTTATTGTTCTGCGACAGCAGTACAGTGCAATACATAAAATTGCTATAAATTACAAAAAAATATATAGTTAAATTAGTGTGCAAAAAGAGAGCATAAAATAGTGAGGTTCATGGTTTGGTTCATTGTCTCTTCGGAAATCTAATGGTGGAGGTGAAGAAGCTGTTCTTAAAAGGTTGAGTGTGTGTTTTGAGGCTCATGTACTCCCCTCCAGTGGTAGTAATAAGAAGAGAACATGACCTGGGTGATGGGGGTTCTTAATGAAGGATGCCGCCTTTTTGAGGCATTACCTTTTGAAGACGTCTTCGATGTTGGGGAGGCTGGTCCTCATGATGGAGCTGACTGTGGTTACAACCCTCTGCAGCTTTTCCCGATCCTGTGCAGTGACACTCCACACCAGACAGTGATGCAACAGGGTTGAATGCGCTCCGCAGTACCGCTGTAGAAACTAGTTAGAGAAGACAAACTTCTAACAAATCACATTCCCTCAAACTCCTGATGAGATTCAGGTGTGCACAATTCCTATTATAACCACAATCTTAAAATCTTCCCAAACCAGAAATGATGTTCAGTGCCTGTTTTTTTTTAAAAAATCACATTTCTGGAAAAAATCAATTTTCCTTATGTCAACATATGTCGTCAAAGAATCATTCTGTTCTCAATTTGGAGAGTCATAATCA
Organism: Hypanus sabinus; assembly: GCF_030144855.1. Lineage (NCBI taxonomy): Eukaryota > Metazoa > Chordata > Chondrichthyes > Myliobatiformes > Dasyatidae > Hypanus > Hypanus sabinus. Next base: position 15,277,509 of record NC_082724.1, read on the forward strand.
TAGGGTTAGTCAGGCCCTTCAACCTAATTTGTCTGTGATAACCCATTTGCCTCGACAACTTGGTCCATATCTGTCTAAATCTAACTAGGCTTGAAGACTGCTAAATCATTGAATCATAGAGTCATTCAGCATGGAAAAGGCCCTTTGGCCCAATTAGTCCATGCTGAACAAGGTAGCCATCCAAGTTAGTCCTGTTTGCCCACACTTGGCCCATATACATTCAAACCTTTCTTATCCATACCTTTAAGTCGTCCTTAGCTATCATGGAGTCTGGATCACCAGAGATTTAAAAAGCAGGTAGATACATTTTTGACAGGCCATAAGACCATGAGATATTAGGAGCAGAATTAGGCCATTTGGCCCATCATGACTGATCCATTTTTCTCTCAGCCCCCTTCTCCTGTAATCCTTGTGCCCTAATTACGAATCTATCAAACTGTTCCTTAAATGTACGCAATGGCGTGGCCTCCACAGCTGCCTGTTGCAATAAATTCCACAGATCTACCACCCTCTGTCTAAAGAAATTCCTTCTCATCTCTGTTCTAAATGGACATCCCTCTACTCTGAGGCTGTGTCCTCTGGTCCTACAGTCCCCCACCACAGGAAACATCCTCCCCATATCCACACTATTAAGGCCTTTCTAGTCAATAACTTTTTGTCAGACTGTTTTTTAGGCCTCTTCTGAAGTACAAGAGCCTGAAGAGTTCGTGGGTTAAGGGTGAAAGGTAAAATATTTAAGGGAAACATGAGGGGGACCTTCTTCAGTCAGAGGGTAGTAAGAGTGTCGAGTGAGCTGCCAGTGCAGGTGGTGGATGTGGGTTTGATCTTAGTATGTGAGAGAAATTTTAAGTACATGGATGGGAGAAGAATGGAGGGCTATGGTTTGGTTGCAGGTCAACGGGACCAGGCAGAATAATAGTTCAGCAGGGTCCTGCTAGTCCAAAGGGTCTGTTTCTGTGCTGTAGTACTTCATGATTCTAAGACCCATTCTCAGCTGTTCAGGAATAGCTTGTCTGCTCTGCCATCAGATTTCTGAACTATACCTCAATACTTTATTTGTACTATTTATTTATTTTGAAGTTTATAGTATTATTAAAAGATTGTGTAATTGAGGCCCATTGCAAACAGGCACCAATGGTCCCGACGAAGGGTCTCGGCCCGAAACGTCAACGGTGCTTCTCCTATAGATGCTGCCTGGCCTGCTGTGTTCCACCAGCATTTTGTGTGTGTTGTTGTTTGAATTGCCAGCATCTGCAGATTTCCTCGTGTTTGCTCACCAATGGTCTAAATAAGCTTGTACTCACTGCGCAGGCTGAGGAGCTTGAGCTAGTATTTGACAATTGGCAAGTGCAGCAGTGTGTTCAAAGTTCAAAGTACATTTCTTATTGAAGTATGTATAAATTATACAACCTTGAGATTCGTCTGCTTACAGGCAGCCACAAAGCAAGAAGCCTGAAAGAACATTATTTAAAAACAGGCCTAAACCCAATGCACCGAGAGAGAAAAAAAATACACATTGTACTTGCAAAAGCATATCAACATAAAACATCCAGAGTGACCCAGGCAGTTTATTACAACATATTCCCCTTATTTAATAGTTGCCCAGGCTACTGTGGGAGATGAGAGAGAATATGCTGAGCCTCTGGCAATGATCTTTGCATCATCAATGGGGACGGGAGAGGTTCCGGAGGATTGGAGGGTTGTGGATGTTGTACCTGTATTCAAGAAAGGGAGTATAGATAGCCCAGGAAATGATAGACCAGCAGTCTTACTTCAGTGGTTGGTAAGCTGATGGAGAAGATCCTGAGAGGCAGGATTTATGAACATTTGGAGAGGCATAATATGATTAGGTGTAGTCAGCATGACTTTGTAAAGGGCAGGTCATCCCTTACGAGCCTGATTGAATTTTTTGAGGATGTGAGTAAACACATTGATGAAGGAAGAGCAGTAGATGTAGTGTATGTGGATTTCCGCAAGGCATTTGATAAGGTACCCCATGCAAGGCTTATTGATAAAGTAAGGGGGCATGGGATCCAAGGGGACATTGCTTTGTGGATCCAGAACTGGCTTGCCCACAGAAGGCAAAGAGTGGTTGTAGATTTTAGCAAAAAATTTATATTTTAGCATTTTGTATGGAGATCAGTCACCAGAGGAGTGCCTCAGGGATCTGTTCTGGGACCCTTACTCCTCATGATTTTTATAAAGGACCTGGATAAGGAAGTGGAGGGATGGGTTAGTAAATTTGCTGATGACATAAAGGTTGGAGGTGTTGTGGATAGTGTGGAGGGCTGTCAGAGGTTACAACGGGACATTGATAGCATGCAAAAATTGGGCTGAGGAGTGGCAGATGGAGTTCAACACAGATAAGTGTGAAGTGGTTCATTTTGGTAGGTCAAATATGATGGCAGAATATAGTATTAATGGTAAGACTCTTGGCAGTGTGGAGGATCAGAGGGATCTTGGGATCCAAGTCCATAGGACACTCAAAGCAGCTGCGCAGGTTGACTCTATGGTTAAGAAGGCATATGGTGTATCGGCCTTCATCAATTGTGGAATTGAATTTAGGAGCCGAGAGGTAATGTTGCAGCTATATAGGACCCTGGTCAGACCCCACTTGGAGTACTGTGCTCAGTTCTGGTCGCCTCACTACAGGAAGGACATGGAAACCATAGAAAGGGTGCAGAGGAGATTTACAAGGATGTTGCCTGGATTGGGGAGCACTCCTTATGAAAACAGGTTGAGTGAACTCGGCCTTTTCTCCTTGGAGTGGTGGAGGATGAGAGGTGACCTGATAGAGGCGTATAAGATGATGAGGGGCATTGATCGTGTGGATAGTCAGAGGCTTTTTCCCAGGGCTGAAGTGGTTGCCACAAGAGGACACAGGTTTAAGGTGCTGGGGAGTAGGTACAGAGGAGATGTCAGGGGTAAGTTTTTTACTCAGAGAGTGGTGAGTGCGTGGAATGGGCTGCTGGCAACGGAGGTGGAGGCGGATACAATAGGGTCTTTTAAGAGGCTTTTAGATAGGTACATGGAGCTTAGAAAAATAGAGGGCTATAGGTAAGCCTAGTAATTTCTAAGGTAGGACGTGTTCGACACAAATCTGTGGGCTGAAGGGCCTGTATTGTGCTATAGGTTTTCGATCTTTCTATGAACTCTAGTCAAGTCAGTTTTGTTAAACAAACACAAATACAGTTGTGAAATTTATTTTTTAAGGGGAAGTGTCCCTTTTTCTGCATATTACTGAACCTAGCAAACTCGATTATATTTGTATCATGGCAGGTTCCTTCACCCATGGCCCACATCCACAATGTGTCAACTTTTACTCGCATACACACTTAGCTGTGTTTACAGTAGCAGCTTAGTGAAGGCCAGAAAACATTCTGCCAGCCAGAGTAATCTGTCACCTCAGCTGACGTTTGAACATCTCCCTACATCCATTCCAGGGAAGTGGAATTTTCAGGAACTGAGCAGAGAGGGGCAGATTTCTGAATAGACATTGGGCCCATGAACACTACCTCACTATTTAATTTTACTCTTTTTGCTCTACTAATTAAATTTAACTTTAAAAAAAACTTATCTTACTGTAATTTGCATATCTAATTATATAGTGTACTTATATCTTGCAGTACTTACTGTACTTTACAGTTTTTATCATTATGTATTGCAATATACTGCAACAGCCAATTTCACAGCATATGCCAGTGATACTAAACCTGATTCTAAACACTGGAAATAGCCAACAGCTGAGGAACCCACATGGTGAAAAACAGGTTCAGGTTGATGATCTTCAACCAGAATTCTCCCTGCTAAATTAGTCAATGTTGTTTGCAAGAAATGGTTACTAAAAGTGGAGGAAGATATTAAAGTAGGCCAAGAGCTGTGAGTGAATATCACCAATAGCCTGTCCTGGTCCAACCACATTGATGCCATGGGCAAAAAAGCATACCACCACCTGAGCTTCCGAAGGAGGATAAAGATATTTGGCATGTCCCCTTTGACCCCCACCAAATTTTTGTAGATGCACCATAGAAAGCGTATTTTCTGAATGCATCACCACTTGGTATGGCAAATGCTCTAAACCGAGTTTGCAGAAAAACTACAGAGAACATAAAGCAGAAAACATAGAACAGTACAGCACCATATGGACCCTTTAGCCCACAATGTTACGACAGCCTATATAATCACTCCATGATCAATATAACTCCATCCTACGCAGCCCATAGCTCTCAGCTTTTTTTACAGAAAGCTGTGGATACATCTTAGCACATCATGGAAACCAGCCATCCCCCCCCCCCCCCCCTGGACTCTTACTCATCTCATTGCCTTGGTAAAGCAGCCAAAATAATCAAAAATTCTAGAGGCTTTTTTTTTTAACACTCCCCCCCACCCCACTGGGCAGAAGTTACAAAAGCCTGAAATACATACTACAAGGGTCAAGGACAGCTTTTACTGCAGAGATATAAGTCTATACACAGTTCCTTTCTATGATAAGATAGTCCCTTGACCTCACAATCAACCTGGTTATGTATCTGCACCTTATTGTCTACCTACACTGTACTTTTTCTAACTGTAACACTATTCTGTTATTGTCTTCCTTTGTGCTACCTGAATGCACTGATGTGATGAAATTACCTTTATGGATGCTGTGACAAAAAAAAGTTTTTCACTGTACACGTGACAATAATAAAACATTTTACCAATTTAATATTTATACAAAATGTTCCTTAATTTTCAGTTCTGCACTGTGGAAGGTTTTATTACTGCCCTGGTGGATGAGTTTCCCAAACTGTTACGAGGAAGAAGAGAAGTCTTTATTGCTGTAGTCTGCATTATTTCCTACTTGATAGGACTGTCCAACATAACCCAGGTAAGATATATAATCAATCTCCTTGAAACTATATAAAATCTTCTGATGCATATTGATTTCTACCTGAAAAAGTGACAGGTAGCTTTTAATACATTACCATTTGCTATGTAACATGATTTGTGCTTGTTCAATCATGATTTCATCTGAAAATAAATTTAGAAGGAAATCAATACCTATAAGGAGTTTCTCCCTGTGACTGCGTGGGTTTCCTCTGGGTGCTCCGGTTTCCTCCCACAGTTCAAAGATGTACCCATTGATAGGTCAATTGGTCATTGTAAATTGTCCTGGCTAGGATTAAACTGGGGGATTGCTGGGCAGTGTGACTCAAAGGGCCAGAATCTCAATAAATAAATATCTGTATATAAGTGTTACGATTATACAATTTTGATATAATTTGGACAATGACAGGACCATTACTCTCTGCTCATCCTGGTCTACCTGAAGTGGCGGCCACCTAAAATTGTATCAAAACATTTCCTGTTTACCTATACAGCATTCTCACAGGACACTTAGAATTATTTTAAAATAAATGTATCCTAAAGGATGCCTATCAGAAAAAGTCCTGTCCAGACTAATTTACTTTTTCATTGCATAATGCATGGAAAACACCATGGAATGTCAAAAGTTGCATCCAGGCACATTGAAATGTGATGAGCATTCCTGTTTTCAGCATCCTTAAAGGTGGCAGATTCCATGGGTAAAACATGTTTCCTCAACTCCCTACTGATCTTTCTACCAATTACGTTCATCAGTGCCCTTCTAGTTGTCAAATTGGTAAGGGAAATGGACAGCCAGGGTACCTACACTTTTTTTTTAAGTTGGAAAACATTTTGCTCTACAAATTGAGACTGCAAGAAGCACAATCGACTCGAGCTACAATTTTCTTTTCAAGTCGGACAGAAAGCGCAGGTGGGAAACCACGCAGTTCTTCTCAATTACTATTTCCCACAAAACTGCCATTTCACACCCTCCCATCCTTGAAGTTCTGATTTTTGTTAGACTGGTGCAAATGGAACCTACACCTCAGCACAAACTGGATTTCTTGGCAGGAATAAGGAATGCTCTGGCTCCAACACCCCACACTGTGCAAAACGTTAAAAACCATTCTGCAATTCAAAACATTAGATATATTTATATTTTTACAGTAGTGCGATTATTTAAGATAGTTTCTTATTAGACATTTTTAATGTTAAATGCAACTCACTGGGCTGCAATGATTAATCTCTGATTAACCTCATGAACTGGTTAATATACTGTATGAGACTTTACATGGCCCTACCTTAAAGTTAAATATGGCCAATGCACCACTTATCTGAAGCTACACTGATCATTCTGAGATTCTATTTCAAATGTCAATAGAATTGAACAGTTTAAAAAAACATAACTCTATACTTTATCAAAATTGTGTTTCTTTACCCTTATTAAAGCAACACTTACCTTGCACAATCTATTAAAAATGAAATAATTTTTCACTCCCTGCCCCCCCTTTTAATATTAAAAGGGAAAATCATGTTCCTTTTCTTAAACTTCTACCGATCGATATTGATGGCAACTAGTTATCAACTATTCTGTCCAACTTGAGGTTAACAGCTGGGACTGTAGCTTATAATGTTAATATGAGCTGAGCATGTTACAAGAAGTGTTACTAAAATTATTTCAAAAATATTCTGATTTTAATTTTAAAAATTCTATTGCTCATTATCTATTCCTAGTTGAGCTTGATGTTAGTTTCAACTTTATATTTATGTCTTTAATTTATATTTTAGCCAGTGTCAAAATTTTGATAATTTCCTTTACATGTGGATTCTAATTGAAAATAGCTTTATTTTCTAATGGGAGTTAACCCAGACTACAAAAAATTGGTAATTATCACTGAGTTGAAAGTTCAAAAATTTCATTTGCAGTAGAGGACAGATTTAGCTGAGGGTGATTTGCTAAGACTTAGTTTTGAGGTTCAACATCATTCCTGCATCAGATATGATCAGATAGATTGAAAATATGGGAACAAATTGCATTACTTATCTTAGACATCTGCAATTTGAGAATTAAATTCCAAGATGAAATCAGTAACAATCGTTAAATATTGAATTTATAGCTATTGCATTTAAGTGAAGCATAGTATATGCCCAAAGGGCTATTGTAATTATATATGAGGGATATGTAGAATTACAGTCCTTGACATTTCTCTAACCCTGCCCCCTTCCATTTGCTCCTATGTAGTTGTAAATCATCAGATGTGATTTCGTAGTGTTCTCTTTAGTTAGGTCAGGAACAGCTGATCAGGGAACAATCCTTTCATTCTTTGTATATTGTAAATTTGTAACTATAGATATTCCATAACTATATTCCTATTCAACTTCTTCTTACGCCCTTAGCTCCCGGTGGAGCATCGAACATCGATGACCACTTTGGAGTTGATCAATGTTTCTGTAATCCATTATATCCACTGTTCAGGGGATTGGCCTATACAACTTCACCTGTTAACCGGCCTTGTCTGTTTCCTCCTATCACAATGGGGACATAGGGTTGGACTTTGAGGGGTCCGATTCAACCTAATTTAAAGCAATTAGCTTTCTCCCAGGGAATTTTGTGGTAACTTCCCCCACTCATATCGTGTTGTGAGAGTAGAAAGTCATTAATTTTCATTGCCTCATTTTTCTACTTATTCATCCAATCTTCATCACAACCTAAAGACATTTAAACTTGGTTCATCCCTGATATTATTCATAACTCTTAAACCTTAACCTAAGGTTGTATTACAGACAATACCTATTTTGTTCTTTTCTGAACTTTCCAAGCACGCCCAGTGGCCAATGATAAGGAGGAACTCCCCTCCTCCCCTACACTGAGTAAAAAATTGTTCTTGGAATCAATTTGCAACTTTATTGAATATCTGAAATATTTTCTCACTGTTCATCTTTTTAATCAATTACACATATTAGCATTTTTTCCTTAAATAAAATAAGGGCTTCAAGCAAATTAATGCAGAATTTCAAATTGAGAAAATTGAATTTGTATACTATCAATGCAGAGAGAAGTTGTCAGTTACACTTATTTTTCACCTCAGTACAGTTAATTCAGCTCCGCATCTTGGTATATCTACCTTGATCGTTATTTCCATGATCCCAAAGACAGAAGTCACTTATTGTATTGAATGCCTTCACTGGATGAGCTAAATCGACTGATTGAAGCAGATCAAATTACTTTCTCTGTAGCTAAAAATTCTTTTTAAAATACATTATATGCTCCATAGAATTACTGAAGCTCCTGCTTTATTTTCTGAACTGAATTATCAAACTCTATTTCATTATGTTTTGGGCGAGTTTGTAATTTTAACAGGTGCTTCACTAACAAAGTATAACATACTGGAGCCATGATAATCTACAGATATAATAACATCATTTCAGCTAGTAAGGTATCTGTTGCACAGGATAATGATTATGTGTGATTGTTAAGTTAACTTTATCAAAGAAAAACTTCTCAATTTTCTTTTTGCAGAACTTAAATATTTTCTTCAGGACAATTTTTGCCAGATTTCATTGCAATCAAAAGCAATGCTCTGACAGCTCTAAGCCACATATAACCTAGCTAGCTTTTAAACTGATATACAAAGCATCAAAACTTGATTACTGATTGCATTTTCAAACTGAAGTTGAATACATGTACCAAGCCTGCTAGTAGAAGCTGAAGCACAGTACAGACCATTTGGCCCAACAAGCTTTTCTTCCAATTTCCTTCTCTGCAAGAAGCAGATATACTAATCCCATTTTCTTTTTGTGCTTTTCTTTATTAAACAATTGCCTAATTCCTGTTTCAAACAGCTATAGATTTTACTTCAACAATTACTTGTTGCACTGGCATTCTTTCAAACTATTAACTAATTAGCTCAAATAAGTCTCTGATGTCACCACTTAACCATCAATTGAAGCTGTTGTTGCAAGTTATATGCTCATTGTTCTTCGGAGCTGTCATTTTGATCAGCCAGTTTTCAAGCTCTTCACTTACACTGAACACAAACCCTAACTTCATGCTTTTTTCTATATAACCATTGTAGTCTCACACAACAAACACTATTTTGTACTTTCTTCAGTTGTCGCTATACCCTTCTTATATCTGAATATACCGCCCATCTTATTTCTGAACATTTGAAATTCTATTTTGTACATGGAACATAGAAGTTTACACCACATTACAGGTCCTTCGGCCCACAATGTTGTGCCGACCATGTAACCTACTCGAGAAACTGTCTAGAATAAGTACCAACTGTGGCTTTCAATCTCCTTTGCCTTTATATTCAATACCTTGGTTTGTCCTTTCATGACTTTATCCTTTTATGTCAAGGAGTTACTTATGTATCCCAGGACCTCAGTATAGCTTTTCTCCTAGGTCATGTTATTATGAAAAATAACCAAAAGTGGTAAGAATTTAACTTCAGGCAAAATTGAAAAGGTAGGTGAATACAGGACAGAAGGTGTTATACTTGAATGCACTCAGTGTGTGCATTATCTTGTAGCGCATTTAGAAACTAGCAAGTACAACATTGTGGGTATCACAGAATTGTGGTTGAAAGAAGATCACTTCTGGGAGCTTAATGTCCAAAGACATATAACGTTTCAAAAGGACAGCCTTGTGGGCAGAGAGGGGTTGGTGGAAAATGAAATCAATCCTTCGAAAAAACTGACACAGGATCACAAAATGTAGAATCCTTATGGATACAGTCTAAGACCAGAGGGAACTACCCCAGATGCCCCTTTAGAAGAGATGAGGTGGAATTTCTTCAGCCAGAGAGTCATGAATCAGTGGAATTCATTGCCACGGACAGCCGTGGACACCAAGCCAATGGGTATATTTAAAGCAGAGGTTGGTAGGTTCTTTATTAGTCAGGTTGTCAAGGTTACAGGAAGATGGTGGGGATTGAAAGGGAAAATAAATCAGCTTTGATAAAATTGTGGAGCAGACTCAATGGGACACACGGCCTAACTCTGCTCCTGTGTCTTATGGCCTTATAAATCATGTAGTTTAGGACCATTGACAGAACAATTTTTCTTCAAATCATTGCACTTTGTAGACATTCTGACTCCAATTTAACACTTTTTTTGTGGTTGATCTCTGGTTTTTCTTGCACTGAGCACACATTTATAAAACCAGCTTTGAACACCAAAATATTTTTTAATGAAAACTGATAAATGATATTTATGATTTTTCAAATTTGTATTAAAGACAAGAGTAATTAAATTTAAATTGTCAGCTTTTTAATCAAGTGCATACTTGATGCAGAAAATGTTAGCTGGCAATTAAGTAAAGAAAAATTATAAAAAATAGTTCTAAATGAGTTGATACCATAATATTAATGAAAAGAGTTCCAGTAGGAGCTCCCAATAGAAATTATGCACCAGCTTAAATCAAATACTTAAAAGTTTGCAAATTGGGCCAATGGGAGCATGATTCTGTTGGAGTTTTCCCATCAGTATCCAATGTAAATAAATAACCAGAGAGCTGGTTATTATTAGCAGTAGTCAGTCACAATGTATCAGAATATGTAGGGGAAGAAATGCACCCTTAAACAATGAGATGTCTGTATAAATACACACACACACACACACACACACACACACACACACACACACACACACACACACACACACACACACACACACACACACACACACACACACACACACACATTGAAGATAGGTGCCTTAATTAAAGTGCAGCTCATTTAGCTATCAGAGATTGAATGTTAGCAGTAATTTCAGTTTTGTGATATGGAAATGATGCAATTTTGATTTAAACTAGTGAATCAAAATTAATTCAACAATTGTCAGGTCTTCTTATTTATTTTTAGGGCAACTATGAATTGAACATGCAGTTAGAATACAAGCAATAACTAAGACATCTTAAAGTATTATGTATTAAAAATCATATCTAAGCAATGTATTCTTTTTTTCTCTAGGGTGGTCTGTATGTCTTTAAGCTTTTTGACTACTACTCTGCTAGTGGAATGTCTTTGCTCTTTCTTGTTTTCTTTGAGACCGTCTCAATATCTTGGTGCTATGGTAAGAATTATAACAGTAAATCTTTTGTTGATTTTATGCCATGAAACTTCTCTGCTAAAAGTGTTTTGAGCCTATAGAACAGGCACTAATGTCCTTTTCTTTAAACATATCCATTGCAAAGCCACAGTATTTTGTCTTGCCAAGTAGCTCAACTCCGTAAATTAAAGAGAGAAAAAAACATCAGTTTTACACAATAGTTCGATATCAGGTCATATCACTGATGGCTTTACTCACATATATTCTGCAAAGCATCAGTAGAACCTTTTAGAATCAACGTTTGCCCAGGCAACTGGCTTTACTTCAGAAATGGAAATTAGATTCAATTAAACACCAGATATTTCAGGTTGTAGGATCCCATGTCATCCGATAAGGAGAGAATATTTACAAATATAACGTCTAGGTTTAACATCAGAATATATTCTTTGCAATTTTCCAGCAAACATTTATATCTGTGATTACATAGAAGTTGTACTAAATAAGTTATCACTGCTTGTCGTTACCTAATCTATTAGAAGCAATTTATTCAAACCTTTTAACAGTTAAGCCAGATGTTTATGCAAAACTCATATTTTTAGATCAAAATCAGAATGCATTTCTTATGTATTTGCTGTTTAGTGTGTGTTGGTTGGCTGATATGAAGATTGTTCCGTGTAAAGGCAAAATTGCAGACCATGTTACACTTTAGTTGAGTAGCAATTATGTTGACATATCCTTTTTTTGGAACACTTCTCAGATACAGAATAAGGAACAATGAACATAACACACAGCATTGTCAAAGCAGAATAAGTGGGCTGGTGTTCCCTCCCATCACAATACAACTATAGACCAGATAGAGCCAGTTCACTGTTTCTTTACAACTACACAAGCAGCTGATTTACACTAAGAATGAGGAATCAAAATCAAGTTTATTATCCCTGAAATATGTCAAGAGTTTTGTTGTTTTGCAGCAGCAGTACAGTACAATACATAAACTATACTATATGTTACAATAAGAAATGCTATTAAAAATATATGGTGCAAATAGTGATGTTGTGTCCATGGGATCATGGACTGTTCAGAAATCTGATGGTGGTGGGGAAGAAGCTGCTCCTAAAAGATTGAGCGTGGGTCTTCAGACTCCTGTACCTCCTCCCTGATGATAGTAATGAGAAGGGGATATGTCCTGGGTGATGGGGATATTCAATGATGGATGCTGCCTTGATCAACATGGAGGGCAAAGTACATGATTAACACCAATGCTTGTTTGTTAAGGGCACCCAACACAGCAATCATCACTTCCTTTTGGAGTATCACTGAAAATGGGCAGCTGTTGGTTTAATTGCTGGCTCAGAATCATCATTTTGCCCAGACCTAACCATATCAGACTATCATTATTAAAGGCACCAATGTTGGGTCACGAGTTATCCTTTTCTCAGTTGGATTTATTAAAGAGGGTTGACACATAAATTTGTCAAATCAAAAGATTAGATTAAGTTAGAATATAGACAGGCCACAGGATAACAGATAATTTCCTCATTATCACATTACTGTAGGTAGGATATTGTAATAAGCAATTCAGAAAGATTGTATCTGGTCAGCGCTAAAATTAATGAGGTCAAACTACAGAACTATGGAAGATACAGAGTTTGTCATTAAGTTTTAATGGTTGTACCCTTGGTTTCCACCTTACATCTTACCATCCTTTTAAATGGCGTTTTTCTTAAAGTAACCAGCATTTCAGACTTTGTTCCAGCAGTGATTTAACAATGTTTTATCCTTGGAGATCACATGCACAGTCACAGTGAAAGATTGAAATGTGACCATTGTATTGATTTTTTTAAAAATATAATTCATTCTGCACTCATTTTCTCATGAACCTCAGTCAGACATCTCCTGTCCTGTTTCTGGGAAGGGATGAACCTGCACTGTGGGGAGGAGTGATTATCTTAACTGATCAGAACATTGTGTAATTGGCTGTGATCCAGCCTTTAATGTTTTGACAGCTGAGCCACAGTTAAGAGCTGCCTGTAAGGAATTTGTACATTCTCCCCGTGACTGCGTAGGCTCCCTCCTACAGTCCAAAGACAAACCAGTTGGCTGTACAGTTGTAAATTGTCTCCTGGTTAGGCTAAGATTAAATCGAGGATTGCCAAGCGGTGTGGCTCGAAGGGTGGGAGGGCTGATCCAGGCTGTACCTCAATCAATAAACTAATTTATTTCACAAGTTAGTTGGCGACATGCACCATAACAATAAATGACAACACTTCTATTTGCTGCAGTTCCTATACAAAATGGGAAGTAACATTCATTGAAGCTACTTGCCTGTTACCTTCTGTTCAGAGTACCACAACATCAATCATTCAGCTGAGGGAAAATCTGCCTTGATGCTGAATTCACAGCGGAAAAAGGACAGATCGAACAATGTTTCTTATCTAATGATAATATTCATCCATGAATGCTTTGAAAATTGGGAATCTCTCAATGGGAATTCCAAAATGATGGCAAATGATTATTGACTATATTTCTGAAAATATTTGCCGATATTAAGAATTTTAAAATTGTATGTCAAAATGCAAATCAGACTCAACATATTCAAAAATTATAATTAGATTAAATTTATGGTGCTAAAAAAGGAGAACTAAACATCAATTTCACTTATTATCAATACACAAAGCAAAGGACCAACTTCATATGCTGATTTTATCCCCCATCCCAAAAGCATATCCACAACATAAAGATTTAAACATAGGAATACTAACAAGTATCTGTAACGTTTCCTTCTCCACCTTCAACACCATTCAATTGTCAGCTCTCACAAAGCCTGCGACTTCCTGTGATGTCTATTCCCCATGCTTGTACTGTAACTCAACTGGAGTCGAAGGAGATGAGCAATATCATTTCACTCAAAAGCTTTCAACCCCAGCAATCGGAAAATTGCTACAGTTCTGACTGTCAAAGCAATTGTTGAATAGCCATTGCCAGAGATAGTTACCTGGATTCCAAATTAAAAGAAAGATTGGGAGGGAGAGAAGAATGGACAGAAAGTAAATTCAAAGTAAATTTATTATCACAGTACTTATATGTTACCATATACTGCCCTTAGACGAATCTTAGATTCGGATACTGCATACATACTTTGATAATAAATGTACCTTGAACTTTGATTCATTTTCTTTCAGGCATTCACAGTAGAACAAAGAAATGCAATGCAATCAATGAAAAACTACATACAAAAAAGACTGACAAAAACAATGTACAAAAGAAGACTAACTGCAAATACAAAAATAAATAATAGATAGATAGATAATACTCAGAACATTGATTTGTAGAGTCCATGAGAGTCCAAAAGTTGTTGAATGAGTTCAGCATTGAGATGCATGTTGGTTCAGGTGTCTGGTTGAAGGGTAATAACTGTTCCTGAACCTGGGACCAAAGTCTCCTGGACATCCCTCCCAATGACAGTAGAGGGCGCTAGCGAGGGACCACTCTGGAGTATTGTCTTGCCAAATAAATAATTAAAATTGGGTTACACAACCACCTGACTTTATTTATTTCAAAAGTTGAATTCAGGCTTTAAATCACAAAATGGAAAAGTAATGGTCATATTGGAAGGAAAGAAAGGGAGAAATTAATATTGAGTGTGATAAAAGGGAAATCTGGAGCAAACCCCTTTGGCTTGTCAGTTAAGAACAGACAGGAAATTCCTCTGAAGAGAAAATAAAAGATGGAAACACAGACCATGTTACACTTCTCCAAACCAATTCCAAACAGCATAGTGGGTATTGGATCAAATCACAGACTAGCCTCTAACTCTCTGCTTGCAATACCACACAAAAACCAGGTTTGTGAAAGGGCAAAAGATACAAAAGTTGAGGAAAACTATTTTTGATTACCATTTTGTAGCAATAATACACTTGCAAGCAAAACTAACTCTTGCCATCGAGGCTTAATCCTACAATTCCAGTCCAAATTTCTATGCATTGTCCCTAGTTAATATTGTCAGCAATAGATTGACTACATTATCTCATAAATAAGTATATGTAATATGTGAGGTACTTACTCTTGAACCCTTTATGTGAGGTATTTACTCTTAAGCCCTTTGATGTTATTTCTGGAGAATGGCTATACTCCAGTTTAAAACTGAGGAGCAAACGTTTCCTGCAACAGTATTGACTTGGCTTTGTGCAACTAGCATGTGGATGAAGCATGTTAGTAATCTCTTTATTTCCTGCCATCCAAGTGCTCCAGGAGCTGAAACAATTATGTGATCCAATTAAAACATAGCCTAACCTCCAAATATAACCCCCTCCCTCCCTGTATCGCATGAAAATCTAAATTTAAATATTTCAGGAGAAGTATTGTTCCAAGTATTAAGTGAAATTTTGACGCATTAGATTCAGGGAGTCATAGAGAAGCACAGCACAGAAACAGGCCCTTTGGCCCAAGGGGTCTATGCCAAACCATTTAAGCTGCCTACACCCACTGACCTGCATGGGGACTACAGCCCTACCATCTATGTACCTATCTAAGCATCTTAAATGTTGAAATCGAGCTCGCATATACCACTCTTTCCACGCTCTCACAACCCTCTGAGTGAAGAAGTTTACCCTCATGTTTCACTTAAACTTTTCACCTTTCACCCTTAACCCTTGACCTCAGGTTGTAGTCCCACCCAACTTCAATGAAAAAAAAGTCTGCTTGCATTTACCCCTCCTAATTTTGTATACCTCTGTCAAATGAAATTCAAGAAGAGCAGTGTAGAAAGTGGGAAGGACTCCTTCATGTGTATGATTCTTGGGTTTTACAGTGGCAGGCAATGTAAATATAACAAGCCATTATTGCAAATTACCAGATTACTATCAGCTGTAACCTGATAGATTTCTCAAGCTGAGTGGATTCAATCATGTTTTCATTTGATAAGGTGTGTATCTAAATGAAATGACTTACCACTAATAAGCAATGACAACAATGTCAAAAAATTGTTAGAAACTGTAACTTATGGATAGAGGATATATATTGATCAGAGAAATTCAGCATGAAGCCAGATAATATCCACTATACGTTGATGAAGTCAATACAATTCATGGCACTGTCCAAAAAAATGTTAAGGTTACGTGATAGGGTATCAAAAACCTGGTTATACTTAACAGAAAGCAGATGTCAATGAAGATAACTTTAAGAAGACCAACAAGATAAATAATTTGCAGTGTGATACATTACTACACAGGTTAGCACATTGAACCCAAAGTGACATAGAACAGTACGGATCTCAGGATTCTGTCAAGTGATGCTAATCAAGTAATATTGATGCTATAGTTGAATCTTTTACAAAGGTTGATGATATCCAAAGGAGAATGTGCTGACAATGAATGGGGAATGGGGAAAATTAATGTATCAATTTTTTGGTTGGTCCAGCTGTCTACGTGATACACGAGCCAGTACATAAGCCTGGGCAATACAGTATGGAAAGAAAGCTGTTGCCCACGCAACAGACTCCCCTTCTCTGTGCAGCTGGTGAATCCAAAGGAATGGCAGAAACTAACACAGTTTGGTACCAGTGATGTCGCAGGAGTTGCCAGTCAGTGTTGAACTCAACATAGGACTACCTTAGGGACTCCAGCTCAGGATTTTCCTTCAGGATTTACTCCCCATGAGTGGGGATAGCCAAAAGGCAGTGGAAGTTTGAGATCAGAGTTTTCATTCTCCTGGATGAGCTGCCAGCCACAACTGATGAACCAGTAACCCGCCTTTGTCCTTTATCCAGTCAGTAGAATTGGTTCTACTGGGCTTAGAGCCTAAGGCACACATAAGGGCCAGGAGCTGGATTTGATTTTCAGAGACTATTTGTGACACATGCCATTGGGAGCATTTAATAGGTAGTGGAAGCTCATCCCCATTAACACCCCTGGCTGTAACAGCCTTAAGGAACCATTTATTCATCAGTCCAATGATTTCCAAAGATTCTGGCTACCTAATCAATCAATCAATCAATCAAATTGAAATTGTGTAATTCTCTTCTTACTTATGAAACATGCAGAGGGAAACCTATGTGAAGCTGTTTGACATAAAATCCATGGGATCTTACAAACGCAACAAATATTGGCTACTGATTGACTTCAAAATCTTGAGCTTTGACAACTTTGACAAAGTTGTTGCAGCCTCTATGATATCAAACTTCACCAAACAAAAACTAAAGCTGGCTTCACAGAGGCTGGAAATTAAGGTTCCAATCCTGAACCAATGGCCCCTTGTGTAACTTCATAGAGGATTGCAAAATTCCCAAAGGGGAAATCTGCATCATAGTGTGAAGAATTGAATAATACAAGCTAAGCAAGTGGAAATGCACTTGCAATGTGCTTGGGAAGATTTGTGTTTTTGGGAAACAAATAAATGGGCTGAGCATGGCTAAAAAATTAATACATGGAGATATTACTGTGAAGATACATGAGAAAGATTCATAAGCATAATATCTCAACATCTCAGTGTGAATGATATTTCCTCATCTTAAGAAAGCCAAGTGTAACGCAGAATTCAACAAATCTATCTCTGCCTATTAGATTCCATCAATCTCTCTGAGCAGCCGCAAAGCAAGGCAATATGCTGGCCGAAGCAAAACATCTACATACAAAATCTCATTTTAAACTAAGACTTCTTACAACATAACCAGATTTTTGTTGATTAGAGGTCAGGGAGTGGGTGCACAGCAACCTGGTTTAGACATACTTCTATTAGTTAAAATTGGTTGAGATGTAAATCAATGTCACCCACTATAGCAAACTGATGATCCATCTCATTGAAAGAATACAAAAGTAAAGCATCTTCCTATAAATCTTTGACAAAGACCTTATGCAATAGACAAGATTTATTTTTTTTTTTAAAAAAAGCTCTAGACTGATCTAAAACCAAATGTATATACTGCAATGCTGCCTGTAAGGAGTTTGTACATTCTCCTCAATACCACATGCATTTCCTCCAGGTGCTCCAGTTTCCTCCTACTGTCCAAAGATGTACTGGTTGGTAGATTAATTGGTCATTGTAAATTATCCAGAGGTTAGGCTAGGATTAAATCAGGGGATTGCTGGGCAGGGTGGCTCAAAGAACCAAAAGGGCCTATTAGGTGCTGTATCCCAACAAAACATATAACCATTTCAATTCTGCGTGTAGAAGCTTGCTACATTTTTTACATATTTCAAATTTCTGCTTTGATCATGTTATAAGATGTAGCTCGATCATTATGTGCCGTGTTGTATGACATGGGTGATCATGGTCTGTCCATGACCATGGTTGTTCTTGGCAAATTTTTCTACAAAAAAAGTATTACTAATACTCTTCAGAGATGTCTGACTGGGGTCAGTGGACTCTTTACCAAGACTTGTGACATCAGCTGCTCACACAACCATCCACCACCTACTCCCATGGCTTCACATAGCCCTGAGCGGGGGGCTAAGCATGTGCTACAGCTTGCCCAAGGATAACCTGCAGACTAGCCGAGGGAAGCGGTATTTTCCTTCTCCGTTGGTAGAGATGCATCTCCGCAGCTGCTATTCAGAGAGGTGAGGTTTTGGAAGTTCATCAATCTCGAAGTGTTGAAATCATCCAGGGGTCAGTCTCACATTTGAGCGTGTACAAGGAACTGCTGTGAAATCTCGATCAAAAAAATGTGCCGGAGTGACTTTACCATTCTTTGTTTCTTTACAAACTTCATAAATCCAGTTTCTAGCAGCAGTGTGAATCCAGAGTGAAGGCCAAGGTGACACATTGCGTCATCAGTATGAAGCAAAGCCTCTTTATATTGACTCTGGTGTAATCTGAGTGTAATCTCACACTGAGCTGGGGTTACAATGATGTCAGAGTAATCTGGAACTACCTGCTGTGTAATCATTACCTTCCTTGGGGAATTTGTAGCCTTGCAGCCATTTTTTCATTATGATGATCTTGAAATTCCTTGTGGGATACCAGGTGTGTGAAAATGAGAAGGGAATTATACAGCAATGAGGAGGGATAAAGTGAGTTTGCAAAGCAATGACAACCGAAGTTATTGCAACATCATGTAATTTAGACCTAGGAAAGAAAAATGGAATGTTTTCTTGATTGTGGAAGCCCAGCAGCTGTAAGTGAACATAGGAATTAAAGTGGTCTTTTTCACAATTTGTTAACAGTTGTAAACAGTAATCAAAAAGGCACCAAAAACACAGCTGTCACAAACATGAGAAAATCTGCAGATACTGGAAATCCAAAGCAACACACACAAAATGCTGGAGGAACTCAGCAGGCCAGGCAGCATCTATGGAAAAGAGTAAACAGTCGACGTTTCGGGCTGAGACACTTCTTTGCTGTGTTTGCCTTTATTTCGAAGTGTTTGTGAACTAAAACTGTGCAGGAGATGCTGGATATATGAAGAAGAACCAGATTCAATCTGGAATTTTGCACTCAGATTTGGAACCAAATATTTGGAGAAGAATATTACATTTCAAGATGAAAGAGAAAATGCACTTTAAAACTTGCCTTTTCTCAAACAGTTCTGATGAAAGGTTGTCGACGTGTTCCTTTTTCTACAAATGCTGACAGGCCTGCTGAGTATTTCTGGTACATTAATGATTTTGATTGAGATTTCCAGCATTTGTTGTATTTTGCATTTCTACACCGGTGTGAAAACAGGTTTAAAAAATTCAATAAGGAGGAAACTGTTTATGTTTCCGTAAACACAAGAGATTCTGCAAATGTTGGAAATCTTGTGCAACACATCCAAAGTGCTGGAGGAACTTGGAAAGTCAGGCAGCACCTATGGAGGGTAATAAACAGTGGAAGTTTTGGGTTGAGGCTCTTGGTCAAGTTTATCCCTCTATAGATGCTGTCTGACTTACTGAGTCCCTCCAGGAGTTTGCATGTGTTACTCTACATTTCCTGAAGTTTACCAAGATCGAAGTTGATCCAATCTAAGTATTTTAAATGATTTAGTGTCTATGATAATTGCAAAATAAATCATTTAACTGGCAAATGAAGAAGACGGTGGTATAATATTGAAACGAGAGAACATTTTGGAGAAATACTGATGGCAATTTTTCCCACAAATTGGGAATGCTTAAGATTACATTTGATTGATTTCTATTGAGCAAAAGTATCAGGAAAAGTACAACAAACTCATTGGAAATAAAATATAGACCAGCATTAATATGGCACCGAATTCAGGGCTTGAACAACCTATTATTATCAACATGTTTACATTAAGAAGGTTGTCACTTCCAATAAAATAATGGAAGCTGGAATTCACCATGTATATTGTTAAGTATAAAATCAATTTAATATGTAGTTATCCGTGGTTACTGATCTCAGTATGCCCAGAGACACTGCAATTCTGCTGTGGCTAACTGGATATCACACTGTGTAACTAATAACATAGTAATATAACTCAAGGCTAATATTCCTAGAAAATACCATTTAACATTTGGATTAAATATACTGGCAAAATATTAGTTATTTTGCTGTCTAATATAACTTCCATTATTTTATACTGTAAATGAGGAGATCTATTACAATTATTTTTGAAGTATTTCAGTAATGTCCACTACACCATGATACATGCAACTGTCCTACCTTCTGGAACAATATTTATGCTCTGTTTTAGGTTTGCGGTAAGCTTAGAAGATTTTTCTCTCTATGCTATGTCAGCCCTTATTGTTCATCTAGAGGGATGGCATGGTAGGATAGTGGTTAGCACCACACTTTACATTACCTGTGACCTGAGTTCAATTCCCGCCACTGCCCGTAAGGAGTTTGTACGTCCTCGCCATGACCATGTGGATTTCCTCCGGGTGCTACGGTTTCCGCCCCCTGTCCAAAGACGCACCGATTGGTAGATTAATTGGTCATTGTAAATTGTCCTGTGATTAGGCTAGGGTTAAATTGGGGAATTTCTGGGCAATGGGGCTGGAAAGACCGGAGGGTCTATTCCTCACTGTATCTCAATAAATAAATAATGCATTTATTTTTCATGAGACGTAAGTTTCCATAAGCATTCTTGTCCGTGCCCAAGTCAGGACAAAAGGAGGAAGCACCCCCAAAAGAAATCTATCAACAATTCTTGCTCTTTAACTTGACAAACTGAACTAATCCATCATCCTCCATCTATTACTGATCAACTCTCCTAACACAACTACTGAGCTTTCATATCAGAGCTGTCAAACGTCACAGTGTTCAGTCCAGGATAAAGCAGTGTATGGTACTTCTAATAGGAACAGTGTAAAGTTTCCAATCAATTGTTTGTAGTTCTATATGAAAGGTTAGTGTTTATCTGGAAGAGAACAGAACAGTTGACAGAAAGAATCAATAAATATGGAAATTGCAACTGAACAAAAAGCATTTGAAGAATTTTTAAAAAAGAACAATATATTCACCAGATGATGACAGGATAGATTTGCTTTCATGAATAATTGAATTCAAAGGAAGAAGATTGGAAGAAAGAAAAATTTTTGCTGGGAATACAAGTCGGGGAAGAGGCAATAATTAGCCAGAAAATTGACAAAAGAAAGGCAAATGGCAACTTCAAACGAAGAAGATTTACTGAGCCTGAAACTAAAAATGTCAAAATGGACAAATTGAAAATCAGTACTGATGAAGAGACTGCCAATATCCTTAGGAATGACAATGAAGCAAATTCACAGCTGCTGGAACAGTAAATAAGAAGCTCTGATAGCTCTCTGGAGTTACGTACATCTAGCAGTGTCTAGAGAAATTATTTTTCATTCATTTAAACTCGAAGAATCATTAAATTAATAACAAGGAATCAATTGATTGGACACTCAGTAGCTAGTTTATTTGGTACATCCTGTACTTAATTAAGTGGGCATTGAGTCTTCTCCATGGTCTTCTGGAGCAGTAACACTTCAAGGTTCAACATGTTGTGCAC
Organism: Hypanus sabinus; assembly: GCF_030144855.1. NCBI lineage: Eukaryota > Metazoa > Chordata > Chondrichthyes > Myliobatiformes > Dasyatidae > Hypanus > Hypanus sabinus. The sequence goes on from NC_082724.1 coordinate 15,299,317, forward strand.
TCAGAGATGCTCTTCTGTAGCACATGGTTATTTGAGTTATTGTCGCCTTTCTGTCAGCTTGAACCAGTCTGGCCGTTCTCCACTGACCTCTCTCATTAATAAGCTGTTTTCTCCCACAGAACTGCTGCTCACTGGGTGTTTTTGTTTCATTTCTCACCCCATTCTCTGTAAACTCTAGAGATGAGTGTGCATGAAAACCTCAAGAGTTCAGCAGTTTCTGAAATACGCAAGCCACCCCATCTGGTACCAGCTATCATTCAACAGTCAAAGCCACTTAGAGCACATTTCTTCCTCATTCTGATGTTTGGTTTGAACAACAACTGAACCTCTTGACCAAGTCTGCGTGCTTTTATGCATTGAGCTGCTGCTACATGATTGGCTGATTAGATATTTGCATTAATGAGCTGGAGTGCAGGTGTACCTAATGAAATAGCCTCTGAGTGTTTTGACCACAGCTCTGATGAAAATCTTACTTGCTACTTTAGCACGTTCATACTTTGTGATATATTTCATTTTACAAAGACACTCCCAGTATTCAACTCCAATTATTTTCTACAACCCAAATATTTCAACATGATATCAAAATCCCTGCATGTTAAATGTATGTAATATTCCTGTTACTCAGTTCATTGCAAAAGATTCTGCTGATATGCTGTTTTTTTCCAGAAGAGTATCCAAAATTATCACGCAAACATGATTAAAAAAAAGAGTAATGTTAGATTATCCAATAATCTCCCTTTATGTTGCCTACTTAAAAATTTTCAGTAAGGGTCATTTTCACCAGTACACAATAGTAAGATTCCAAGAAGAGAGGAGGAAAAGTCATTTTCACTTATTTGTCTTAGTGAAATATGAAATGGATATGGATACGTTTTCTCTTTGATCTGTTGCACAAAGCTCGAAGATACAACAAAAATAAATTGATTGATTGATTGATGTGCCATAGTCCAGTCACAACTAATGGAAGGTTGATATAGATCCAAGTGAATTTGTGGGTCTGTCACTGTGAAGCTGCTTCTATCTACCTGGAACAGGACTGAAAGTAATTACTGAGCAATACCAGTGCAGTGACTAGAAAAACTCTATCAATAAGACGATAAGTAAAATCTGTTCAAGGTCACAGTTGTAAGTGTGAACCATGCATTTTCTACTTGCAACTGAGAAATATATTCACTGACACAAAATATACCATTCAATAGAGCTCTATTTAGGGAAAATTAATGACAGAAAATTAATCCATTGTAAATGTATTGAGCAGACGAACAACAAACAAAATCCAAAATGAACACGTTATCTCTGACCGTCAGGCCAATTCACAGATTCTATCCTTGGATCTAACAGCAACTCCAGCCTATTCAGTATTAATGCAACAACTCCATGAATACATTAAGAATATATCTGTTGATCTGTATAGCAAACATTTTCAGATCACATCAAACACCAACAGAGTTGGGGAGACAGAAACACAAAAATTATCACTTGTAGTTGCAGAATATTTTGCATTTGCAAGGCTTTAATTAAGTATTATGTTCTACATTCCATACTTAAAACCTAGTCCTTTCTTTGTTACGTTGATTTAACTAATAATTTTAAATAATATGATTCAATGGTTAGTTAATTAATACTTGATGTTATTATGTATACATGCCCAGAATTATGGTTCATATTATAATTGCTTGAATAAGACTAATTTTCCCTTTCTTCAGGTGTGAACAGATTCTTTGGTAACATTGAAGAGATGGTTGGCCATAAACCTTGCCTATGGTGGAAACTTTGCTGGTCTTTCTTCACTCCAATTGTCGTGGGGGTAAGAAAGAGAGTCTTTGCACACAATATTTCATTATTTAATGTCAAAAGCTAAAAAATGTTAGCACAAATTTCCTCATTGAAATTACCTGAGAGATGCTTATAATCTTATGAGAGTGATTGATAAGGTCATGATCATCATTGTCATCATTATGCGCCGCATAATGTGGGCAATCGTGGCCTTTGACTATGATTGTTCTTGGCAAATTATTCTACGGAAGAATTGTCTTCTTCAGGGCAGTGTCTTTACAAAATGGGTGACTCCAGCCATTATCAGTACTCTGCAGAGGTTGTCTGCCCAGCATCTGTGGTCACATAACCATGACTTGGGATATGCACCTTCTACTCAAATGACCATCCACCACCTGCTCCCAAGGCTTCATGTGACCCTGATTGATAGAGGTGTGGTAAGCAGGTGCTACACCTTGCCCAAGGGTGATTTGCAGGCGAGCAGAGAGAAGGAGCACTTCGGTAGAGACGTCTCTCCACTCCATCATCCAATTGGTAGGATAGCCATTCAGTACCTTTTTTCCCAGGGTTGAAAAATAAAGTGAGGACAGAAAGTTGAGAGGAGATGTTCACAGCAATTTTACTTCAATGGAGATGGTAGATGTCCAGAAAGGGTGTAAGTTGTGCTGGAAGTAGATATTATAGACAATAGACAATAGGTGCGGGAATAGGCCATTCAGCCCTTCGAGCCAGCACCGCCATTCAATGTGATCATGGCTGATCATCCACCATCAGTACCCTGTTCCTGCCTTCTCCTCATATCCCTTGACTTCGCTATCTTTAAGAACTCTATCTAACTCTTTCTTGAAAGCATCCAGAGAATTGGCCTCCACTGCCTTCTGAGGCAGAGCATTCCATAGATCCACAACTCTCTAGGTGAAAAAGTTTTTCCTCAACTCTGTTCTAATGGCCTACCCCTTATTCTTAAACTGTGGCTTCTGGTTCTGGACTCCCCCAACATCGGGAACATGTTTCCTGCCTCTAGCATATCCAATCCCTTAATAATCTTAAATGTTTCAATCAGATCCCCTCTCATCCTTCTAAAATTATAGTGGTGTTTAAGAGACAGATTTATGAATATACATCAATATGGATTCTGTTCAGGTAGTTTAATCCAAGATCGTGTATGGTGCAGATCCTGTGGGCTCAAGGGGCTGTTCCTATTCTCTATGATGGTCTAAATCAGATCAACTCTCTATTCATCTCATTTTGGTGTCTCAGATTTTCTTAATCCTTCTTATATAGTTTTTAATATTTCACCAATAACTATGCTTGAAGTAATTCACTGATTTGAAAATAGGTTTCGAAAAGTCTGTTAAATAAAATAACAAATGAAGTCATTTGTTTTTTCTGTCTTCAGGGTGTGTTTCTCTTCAGTGCAGTTCAAATGAAACCACTCACAATGGGGAGTTACGTTTTCCCCAAGTGGGGCCAAGGTGTGGGCTGGTTCATGGCTCTGTCGTCCATGATGCTGATTCCTGGCTACATGGGTTATATGTTTCTCACTTCAAAGGGCTCTTTGAAACAGGTACATGTGAACACTTGAAATGTTTTATTTAACAATTTTATATGGCTGCCTTCTGACCACCTTTGATTCGGCCAACACCAGTGGTATTATCCACAAACTTAAATGTGGCATTGGAGCTGTGCTCAGCTTTACATTCATAAGTATAAAGTGCGGAGAGCAGGGGGCTAAACACACAGTCTTGGGGTGCTCCTGTGTTGACAGTGACTGTGGAGGAGATGTTGTTGTCTATCCGAACTGACTGGAGTCCACAAGTAAAGAAATTGAGGATCCAATTGCACAAGAAGGTATTGAGGCCAAGGTCTTGAAGCTTATTGATTTGTTTTGAGGGGATGATAGTATTGAATGCTGAGTTAGAGTTGATGAAGAGCACCCTAATTTATGTACCTTCACTGTCCAGATGTTCCAAGGTTGAGTGTGGAGCCAATGAAATGGCATCTGCTGTAGATCTGCTGTGAAGGTAGGAAAGTTAGAGTGGAATCAAGTCGCTTCTCAGGCAGGAATTCATATGCTTCAATGTTCAATGGTTTGATGTTTCAATTTAATGTCAGAGAAAGTATACAGCATACAACTTGAAATCCTTACTCTTCGCAGACATCCACAAAACAGAGAGAAAGAAAATCCCAAAGAGTGAATGATAGAAAACATTTGAACCCCAAAGCCCCTTCCCCCCCATACACAAGTGGCAAAATACTGTTATTTCCAACGCCTCGACATTGCAACAAGCTCTCTCTCTCTCTCTCTCTCTCACTAACAAGGGGAGAGAGATATCGCTCCTGCCACAGCGAGAGAGAAGGCTAACAGCTCGCTGTTTCGATGTTACAGTCCGTTGTGTTGCTCGTTTCGAGTTGCACTGACTCAAGCATCAGCAAACCCTCTCTCTCCATCGAGACAAAGAGAAAGCAATCATACGAGTGCAGGGGCTTCCAACAGCTGCATCCTCAGTCTCGATGTTTTGATTTCCCGCGATGCTTCATTCGGTGACATCACTGAGGCAGGGCCGTGCACCGTAGGGGCACATCTTCCAAGCCATTCCTGGAGATACTGAAGTGCAGGCCACTTGCCGACTTCCAAAGAGCAAGAATCCATTGTCCGTGAAGAACACAGTTTGAGCACAGCTGTAGATCATGGACTCCAACAGGATCCTTGCCAACTTGAAAAGGGAAAAAAAGTTATGAGGACAGAAATCTAATTTGTTTCACAGATGAATTCAAAGAAGTCACCCAGGTCTGCTAAAACCATGTTTAGTTCCTCCCACCAACCACTCAAAGCACTTCATCTCACTGGATGTAACTGCTACTGGACCATAGTCATTGAGGCAGCTTGCCATGTCTTCTTAAGCACCGATATAAATGGAACCTGCTTAAAACTGGTAGTTACTTCAGACTGCTGAAGTGTGAGGTTAAAGATATCTGTGAATACTCCAGCCAGTTTGTCAGCACAGTTCTTTAGTACTCAGTCAGGTACTCCATCTGGGCCAGATCCTTTCCGTGGTTTCACCCTCTAGAAGGATGCTCAGAGACTGAAATCATGGGGTCATCAGGAGCTCTGAGAGTTCATGAAGTTCTGATAGTCAAAGAGAGCAAAGAAGGCATTGAGCCCATCTGAGAGCAAAGCCTTATGGGCACTTGGTTTCACTTTATGAGAGGTGATAGCATTCAAACGCTGTCAAAGCTGTTGAGCATCCTTCAGTGATTCAGGTTTGATCCAGAATTGCCACTTCACATGTGAGATGGCTTTCTGCAGATTGTACCTTGTATCCTACTAGGTTGTCAGACCTGGAAGTGACGGGTCTGGCCCTCAGCAGATTGTGGATCTCATGGTTGATCCAGGGTTTCTGGTTAGGGAAGATTCTGAATGATTTTGTGGGACACACTGAACCATGACTATTTTTATAAAGTCTGTGACAACTATGGTGTATTCATTCAGCTCCTCTGAGTTCTTGAACACAGCTCAGTCCACCAACTCAAAGCAATTATGCATTTGCTCCTCTGCCTCTTTTGCTGTCCTTATCTCTGGAGCCCTGCTCTTCAGCCTCTGCCTGCATGCAGATAGCAAACAGACAGCCAAGTGATCAGATTTCCCAAAATGTGGCCTAGGCATGGAACAGAAGGCATTTATAATTACAGTATAGCTGCGGTCTAATGCTTTGGGACCCCTGGTGCTGCAGGATATACTTTGATGATAATTGGGCAGAGATTTCTCTAAACAAGCCTAATTGAAACCTCCAACAATAATTTGAAAGGTGTCAAGGTAAATGGAAAATGGATGAAGATCTTTCTGGAAATATTATGTATGTTCTTATATAATAATCCTTCGATGTCAGACATTAAGCTGTGTTAATTGAGGTTTCTTTCTCATATCTTTTCCAACTCACAAGATGAATTCCAGTTGTGAAAACTATGGTCTTGAGATTCCACTGTATATTTGATGAACACACCAATCTCACCTTCTCCAGGCATAATATAATTAGGCCATAAGACCATAAGAATATAGGAGCAGAATTGGGCCATTTGGCCCATCATGTCGGCCCCACCATTTCACCATCGCTGATCCATTTTCCCTCAAATACCCAATCTCCTGCCTTCTCCCCACATCCCTTCATGCTCTGGCTTATAAGACTCTGTCAACCTCTGCTTTAAATATACCCACTGACTTGTGGCCTGTGGCAATGAATTGGCCGTGCTCGTGTCATTAAGCAGAACTGTTAATATTGTTTTGAGATTAGTTCTTGGCATCTTCTGCCTGGCCATTGTTATCAATATTCCAAGCATTTAAAGCTGTTTTTGTTCTTATGCTTGTAGCGCCTTCGACTTATGACTCAACCAACTGAGGACACGAAATGTCGGGAGAATGGCCCTGAACAACCAGAGCATGGCAATACCCCAAGTGATGAAGCATATATGTAGATTATTTATTAAGTGTACGATACTAACACTGCCCAGAATATAAATCTTACAATGGTTGATCGAGACCAAGGACTGTAGTTACATTATTGTGCACCTACCTCCTATCACAAATATGACCAATAGTTAAAAGTAAAGGCTATAAACCTTTGTTGTTGGACATCAAGTAAAACTCTTAACTCAAAAAAATCATTCCAGGTTTTGATAACAATGTAATTTTGGCAAACCATCAACAGAGGCAGACTGTTAGCATTTTTAATTCATGGTTTTCTCTTCTGAAGAGCAAGCACAAGCATGTTGGGCCTCTTGGCTTCCTTGTGTCCTGCATGGGGCTAAGATTTTGTGATCATGTGGACGTGATTATAATCACCGTCTTACTGTATGCACATCAACATATTCAGTCTAGTCAAGTTGATAGCACTAAGAGCATTAATCAAAATTATGGTTTTGCAATAAAACTAAAGAATTTCCTCACTTACTCTTTAATTGTCCGGTCATACCTTCCAGAATCTACTTCACTTTACCTGCAACCTCTCCATTCCCATAATGAATGAGACAATGGATAGGAATCCTGTGTGTACCTGTGGCCCACTTTTCAGACTTTTGTCTGGGCACACACTCCAGTTTCTGCTTCACTCGAGCAACGTTGTCAAATGCCGATGTGGAGATTTGCTACTTTTATCCTGTGAGAGAAAGCAGATTGTTGATATTAGGAGAAAGAATCAAAGTAAAGAAATTCTTTATATAGTTGATAGAGTTTTATAATTTAAATTAGTGTTCAAGATAGTCACCTTTAATTCTGTTCCTTTTGCCATCTCTTGTGAGAATGAGAAGTACTAATTTATCCATAATTGACAACATAAGTCGTACAGACTGGAATAAGGAGGAGGATGGACTGGAGGAAATTAGGAATGAGGAGAAGATGCATAGGGAAGGGAGTGTTAGTGAGTGGACATGGAAGAATGAGATACGGCTCATGAAAGTTCAGAAGAGAAAAGGGAATTAGAAGGTGGATCAGTAACCTCCATTTTCCAGCTTCTTGCTCTTAAACTACTGGCAAATGTTCAGCATTCTTTTCTCAGCCTGTATGCTCAGATATCTACAACTATATTACCACTTCATTCATTAACTCTGAGTGGCTTCAACTAAATAGATTATCATGTACACTCTTCCAAACCTTTACGGTCAGAGGCCAAACTATAGTGGTTAGTTTGGTAATTTAAATATAACCTACATATTTGTGTAAACATTTTATTCACTAACCATTACCTTCCATTTCATTTATATTAGAAATAGTTGCAAAAATATTATGGCATTGCTGCATTTATCAGTTCTGATCTGGGAATAACAGTGTACTTTATAACCCAGAGGCTGATAAATGATTATTGATCTCATAGCACTGGGTAGCAGCAGATCAAGGTAGTGCTAACAGTTTTCCACTTTGAGACAGACATCAGCTTGTGTCTATGGCAGCTAAGCAATTGTGACAGGGAAACAGAACCACGGAAGAAATTTTAACTATATTGTATAATGTATTCTAAGTAAAGGCATAGAAAGTATATGTGCATTGATTAAATATTGGTTGCTTTAAAAGATCTATTACAACTATATCTGTCAAAATGTTGTTGTATAGCAAATGTGTAAAAAAAAAGTATAAATGTCTACATCTTATTTAATGTAGTTTTGTCAGAAATAATAATTCTTCCATCATAGACCTTAACACTGCAATAACTCATAACACAAAAAACATAATTAAGGTGTTACTCTTTGAGCATCAGCTATGTATTTAATTTGTATAAAATACATTCAATATATAATGAGTCTAGTAAAAAGAGTATTGTTTTGTAGATTTATAAATGTTAAATTGATCAAATGTACAGTTTTCAACGTATATATTACATGGCGTAGTTCAGTTCTAAATGGTGTTATTGATAAAAGGGCATGATTGTCATATATATGTTGTCAAATTTTTGGAAAGCAAATAAAATCTTTATCTTACACCATGTATACAAGAAGCTGTGCCTTTGTTAAAATGATGCTTACTTTAATAGGAAGGCAGAATATTTTTCAGAGCCCATGATATTCAGCTCAAGATTCATGATTATGCACAGTATGTGATGTATTAGGCATTTCTTTTCCTTATAACACAACAGAGAAATATCAGGACCTCATTAATGCAAGAGATTCTGCAGGTGCTGGAAATCCAAAACAACACACACAAAATGCTGGAGGAACTTGGCAGGTCAGGGAACATCAATGGGAATGGACAAACCCAGTTGACATTTTAGGCAGAGACTCTTCTTCGGGACTGAAAAGGAAGGGGGAAGATGCCAGAATAAAAAGGTTTTTGGGAGGGGGAGAAGGAGGACCAGCTAGAAAGCGCTAGGTGAAGCCAGTTGGGTAGGAAAGATAAAGGGCTGGAGATGAAGGAACTTGATATGAGGGGAGAGTGGACTGTGGGAAAAAGAGAAAAGAGAGGGGACCCAGGGGGCCATCATAGGCAGGTGAGATGAGGCCAGAGTGGGGAATTGAAGAAAAGGAGAAGGAGAGGGATTTTTTCTATCGGAAGGAGAAATCGATATTCCTGATGCAGGTTGGAGGCTGCTCCGACAGAATGTAAGCTGTTGCTCCTCCACCCTAGGATGACCTCTTCGTGGCACAGGAGGAGGCCACTGAACAACATGTTGGACCAGGAACGGAAGTCAGAATTAAAATGTTGGGCCACCGGGAAGCTCCACTTTTGGCAGAGAGAGTGGAGGTGCTCCCCAATATAGGTCTCACCGATGTAGAGGAGGCCGCATCGGGAGCACCGGACACAATAGATGACTCCAGCAGATTCACAGATGAAGTTACTCTCATCTCATGGAATGTAGCCCTTATATGATTTATTATCAGATGTATAATCTTTCATAACAGGCTATATATATTTTATATGGTAATGTAAAGCAAATTCCTGGGAGATTTCCCCTTCTAACTAAATCATTATTCCTTTATTGCTGCTCACTTAAAAAAAATACTGGACAATACAGAACACAATACAAATCTCATATTTCAACTTTCGTAAGTACCAAATTATCTGACCTTGCTTAACATAGCGCTGGACATGGAGATACAGTTGAACTCTGTAAGCTTAGAGAAAGTTGGAAGTAAATTTAGGCAGGTTTACTGCAGCAAGCTTTATGAAATACCTACTGTACCTCTGAATCATGGAGCACACATAGATGTAGAGTGATGACAGGATCGGGTTTGGGATTGGACTAAATTTGGAGTATTATGAATAAATTTGACCCCCCCCCCATATCTAAAAAAAGGATGTGCTGCCTTTGGAGAGGGCCCAGAGGAGGTTCATGAAAATGATCCCAGAAATTAAAGGGTTGACATATGGGAAGTGTTCGATGGCTCTGGAGTTTTGTTCACTGGAGTTCGGAAGAATGAGGGGGGATCTCATTGAAATTGACTGAATATTGAAAGGTCTGGACGCAGTGGACGTGGAGAGGATTTTTCCAGCAGAGGGAGAGTTTAGCACATGAAAGCACAACCTCAGAAAAGAATAACATCGCTCTAGAACAGAGATGAGAAGGAACTTCTTCAGTCAGAGATTTTTGAATCTGTGGAATCCATTGCCATAGACAGCTGTGGATGCCAAGTTATTAAGTATATTTGAAGCAGAGATTGATAATTTCTCTATTAATGTCATTAAAAGTCATGGAGAATAAGCAGGAGAGTGGGATTGAGAGGGAAAATAAATCAGCCATGATCGAATGGCAAAACAGACACATTGCGCTGAGTGTCTTATCCTACTCCCATGGTCTTATGAAGAGTACGTGGCTCCTTTGAGGAGTATGGGCATGATAGGTTACCATCTGGGCTGATCATGCAAAGACACCAGTGATGCCAGGTGTGAAATTCCACAACGCAACTGTGTACGGGCTTCCTCCTCCAGTTAGCCGTCACGCTTTATGCTATCGAATGGTTGCCGAGTTTGTTTTCTGCCATCGGGAAGAAGGTGCAGGAGCCTCTGGACTCACATCACCAGATTCAGGACCGGTTATTACCCCTCAACCATCAAGTTCTTGAACCAAAGAGGATATCTTCATTCAACTTTGCTTGTTCCATTGCTGAAATGTTCCCACAACCTATGGCCTCACTTTCAAACACTCTTCATCTCATGTTCTCGATCTTTATTGCTTATTTATTTATTTGTTTGTTCGTTTATTATTTCTTTTTGCATTTGCACAATTTGTTATCTTCTTAACTCTGGTTGCATGTGCTAATTTGGTGGTTTTTTCATCATTATTATTCTGTAGATTTATTGAGTATTCCCATAAGAAAATGAACCTCAGGATTGCAAAAGGGGACATATCTGCACTTTGATAACAAATTTTTCTTTGAAATTTGAACTTTGATGCTAGACCTTTGGTAAGCAGCATTGAGCAGCACATAAAGCAGATATCTGCTTTGTTGGTTCATTAAAACAAGAAGTAGATTACCGAGAAAAAAATAAAACATGATTGTTCAAACCAGGATGGCGGATTGAGAATAACTTAGAAGAAAAGATGTGTGTTCCAATGGCTGCAGTGATATCATGTGCAAAGATGCGCCAGTACGTGATTGGACAGAGCACTGAGCATGTGTGGGATTGCCAGGATGTTCCAGCATGTGGCTGGGTTAAGACATGTTTTTGAATTACTGTAAATAAAAGTTCTCTAATTCTTTACTGTTAACCCATGGTACGTTTAAACAGAAGTAACATAACACTGGCGAGTTCTCTTAAGAGCCCCGAAGCACCACAGCGAGAGCTATACGCTTTGCCCAGGAAACAACTAGCTTTAAAATGGAGACACGAGAGATTATAGAGATGCTGGAATCCTTGACCAACACAGACAAAATGCCGAAGGACCTCAGTAGGTCAGGCAGCATCTGCGGAAGGGACTGAAAGCCGAAACTTCAGACTGGGACCCTTGATCGGGACCCAGGATTGGAAAGAAATAAGAAGCCAGAATAAGAAGACAGGAGGAGGGGGAGGAGCAGGCACTGGCAGGTAATAGGTGAGTCCAGATGAGAAGGTGTAGGTAGGTGACTGGGGAGGGGGATTGAATGGGAATGATGCGAGAACCTGGGAAATGGTAGGTGGAAGAGGAAAAAGACTGAAGAAAGTGGAATCCGATAGGACAACACAGTAAACAGTGGAATAAAGGGAAGGAGATGGGACACCATAGGGAGGTGATGGGCAGGTCCTGAGCCTGAAGGGCAGGGGGCACAGGAATGAGGGGAAACAAAGGGAAGCATTACTGGAAACTCTGTCTTTAAATGTTATGCATCGCTTGTCTTGAAAACTAAATTGAAAAGGTGAACCGACCTTTCAGCACTTCGAGCTGCACCACCACCAGCAACAACTTGGGACAGCTAGAATATTTCCCACACTCTTGAAAATATTGAAGGGAAATAATGAAAATGAATTCACAACTGACAAAGGTTAGAGCTGCAAACTTCAGTCTCATGCTGCTGTGCGAGATGTGTCATGCCTGCACAGGCAGGCACCTCCCAGTCTCCACCCAGCTAATAGGAGTCACCTGCCACTCATGTCCAACACATCACCTGCAGCCTATTTAATCCTAGCTCTCATTCACAGCCCTTGTTCAGTCACCAAACCAGCCAGCCTCAACCAGTTGCTCCTAGCCTCCAGTTACCTTGTTGCCTGAGGTGTTCAGTATCTTCTCTCTCTTATTTTGCAGTTGCTTGTGGCTTGTTATTAAAGTTATAGTTCACCACTGAATCATCTCTGCTGCCCTACTTTTAGGTCAAGCCTCCTCTGCATCTCCAGACATGAAAATTCATCTAAAACTTTCACAAAACAAAGTAACCTGACTGGTTGCATCACAGCCTGCTATGGAGACACCATTACCCAAGAACTGAAATGCCTACATAAAGTAATGGATACAACCCAGTTCATCACATTACCATTCAGCACATCTACAAGGACCACTGCCACAAGAAAGCAGCATCCATCTTCAAGAATCTTCATTGAGGCCATGCTCTGTTCTCACCACTGCCATCAAGAAGAAGGTTCAGGAGACTCGGGTCCCTCTCCTCCAGGTTCTGGAACAATTGTCCACCATGCTCCTGAACAGGCATTAGATAACTTCACTCACCTCACTGAACGTAACCTATGGCCTCACTCTCAAGGCTCAACAACTCACATTCTCAACAACTTAGTTAATTATTTATTATTATTTGTATTATTTGTTTTTTCATTTGCACAGCTTGCTTTCTTTTACACAGTGGTGTTCATCAAGTCAAGTCAAGCTTATTGTTATTCAACTGTATACATGTACACCATCAAAGGAGACAATGTTTCTCCAAACCAGGTTGTAACACACTGTAGTATGACTTATGAAAGTAAGGATGCAATCTACAGATAAATTACACATAAATAAAGTAAAGTGCATAATTTAAATATTGTAAGGCACAGAACAGATTAGTCAGTAACGGTTTGAATGCAATGCGGCAGGGAGTTCAGAAGCCTAATGATCTGAGGGAAGAAACTGTTTCCCATCCTGGCCTTTCTAGTTTTATGAATCGGAGTCCTCTGCCTAATGCTAGAAAGGCAGAGAGGATGCTGGATGGATGGGTGGGATAATACTAAAGGTTTTACGTATGCAGTGCTCCTGATAAATGTCCCCAATAGATGGTAGGGAGTCCACTATGATCCTCTCAGCCGTATTCACAGTCCTCTGTGGAGACTTCTGTTCCAATGCTCAGCAGCTCAAATAACAGGTGGAGATGCAACTTGTCTGGACGCTGTCAGTGTCAGTCTTTGTATGTAGTTTTTAACTGATTCTATTGATATTACTGTGAATGCCTGCAAGACAATGAATCTCAGTGTAGTATATAATGATGTATCCATACTTTGAATATAAATTTACTTTGAATTTTTTGAGATATAGTGTTAACTCTGAGATTGAAAGTTGTTTAGAGGAGTCGTGGAGACTCTATTGACTCTTGGCCATGTGAGGTCCTGGAGTATGAGAGATTTCTGATCCACCCTCATTTGATTCCTCTTTCCTTTGGCTTAATCTGGAATCATTCTTGATCAGAGTGCAGTTTGGCATTGATCTCTGCAGCTAGCCCCTTGCTTCCTGTGCATGCAGCTGCACAGAATTGCTGCCAACGTTTCCTTCGCCTGAAAGTGATCTGCAATGGAAAGAGGACAAGAGCTGTCATTAGCACGGCACTGAATGAGCAATGAGGAAGGGAGAATAAACATCTAAGCAAGCAACAAACCCCCCCCCCACACACACACAAAAAATAAGGTGCAGAAATGTCTCAGGGACAAAGATGTAAGACCAATCGTGACATAAATTAGAAATCGGACTGACTGCAGCACATAGCTAGGGATAGCCTGAAAGTAAATCGAAACGAAATAGAAGAGAGGGTATGGATGGAAAAAGAAACACTGCAAGGGTAATAGAAACATTGAAAGACTAATGAATAAGGGCAAAGGGAGCAGGAGGCATAATAAACAGCAGCTATAAACAAGGGACAATCTTTTAAACTTGTCGGTGTGGGAGCAGTATGATTAACGCGGAATGCACCATTTAAAACCTCAAACTATTGTCAGTGTAACAGAATAATCATTGGCTCTTTTGTAACGATAAATTGTCAAGTTACGCATACAGTTCTGGGCACCACATTGCAGGAAGAGTGTGGTTCATCTACAGAAGGTGCACTGACACTTCTGAGAATGTTGCCAGGACTGGAAAATTGAGTAAGTTATGGTTGCTTTCTTTGGCACAGAGGAGACCGAGGAAGTCTTAGCATTGGAAATATAAAATGATGACAACCGGAGATATTTATTTATTATTTATTTCTTTTTTTATTTATTGAGGTATAGTGTGGAATAGGCTCTTCAAGCCCTTTGACCCATATTGCTCATTAATCCTCTGATTTAATCCTAGCTTAATTAGGGGACAATTTACAATGACCATTTAACCTATGAACCGGTATGTCTTTGAACTGCGGGAGGAAACTGGAGCACCTGGAGGAAACCCACACAGTCTCAGGGAGAACATACAAACACCTCACAGGCAGTGGCAGGAATTGAACTTGGGTCACTAGTGCTGTAAAGCGCTGTGCTAACCACTACATTACATGCCACCCCTATGGTAATCAGAGAGAAGTTTTCCTCAGAAGTGTGGTTAAAAACTAGGATTTAAACTCATTTAGAGAAGGATTGGAAGGTGAATAAGGGAAACAAAATCAGTCTGATCAAATTAGATGTCTGGAGCTCACTGCCTGAAAAAGTAGAAATTCTTGACGCTTTTACAGCACACTTGAGGAGCCATGCCCTGCAGTGCTGTGAACCAAGTGCTGAAATACTGGGAGGCTCTTTCTCAGTCAGCTGGGAAATGGTGGGATGAATGACTTTCTGAATCATAAATTTCCCTGATTCTCTGATGATGCCTTAGGCCAGGGGTTCCCATCCTGGGGTCCATGGACCCCTTGCTCAATGGTTTTGGTCCATGGGATAAAAAGGTTTGGGAACCCCTGCCATAGGCTGTGGTATTGGCAGATATTTCAGTACTATGTTAAAACAACACTATTAGTCACAGAATAGTATCTGTGAATTGAATTGAATTGAATTCCACATCTGAGTTGATGGTATTCCTGAGTCTCCAGCTTGGACGTGAATTGAATTGACTTTATTACTTACGTCCTTCATGCACATGAGAAGTAAAGATCTTTACATCTCCAACTAAATGTGCAATGTGCAATTTATAGTGATTTATAATAAATACTATGTACAACAGTATAGCATAGAAATACAGTTGTGTCAGCATGAATTAATCAGTCTGATGACCTAGTGGAAGAAGTTGTCCTGGAATCTGTTAGTCCAGGCTTTTATACTGCGGTACCATTTCCCAGATGGTAGCAGCTGAAGCAGTTTGTGGTTGGGGTGACTCAGGTCCCCAATGATCCTTCAGGCCTTTTTCACACACCTGTCTTTGTAACTGTTCTAAATAGTGGGAAGTTCACATCTACAGATGTGCTGGGCTGTCTGCACCACTCCCTGCAGAGTCCTGCGATTGAGGGAAGTACAGTTCCCATACCGGGCAGTGATGCAGCCAGTCAGGGTGCTCTCAATTGTCCCCCTATAGGAATTTCTTAGGATCTGAGGACTTATGCCAAACTTCTTCAACTATCTGAGGTGAAAAAGGAGCTGTTGTGCTTTTTTCACCACACAGCCGGTATGTACAGACCACGCGAGATCCTTGGTGATGTTTATGCCAAGGAAGTTAAAGCTGTTCACCCTCTCAACAGGACAGCCATTGATGTAAATAAGGATTGGTCTGTCTCCATTCCTCCTGTAGTCCACAACTAGCTCCTTTGTTTTTGTGACATTGAGGGAGAGGTTGTTTTCTTGACACCAGTGTGTCAGGGTGATGACTTCCTCTCTGTAGGCTGCCTCATTGCTATTTGAGATTAGGCCAATCAGTGCAGTGTGGTCAGCAAATTTAATTAGCAGATTGCTGTGGGTGGCAACACAGTCATGAGTATACAAAGAGTAAAGGAGGGGGCTTAGTACACAGCCCTGAGGGGCACCTGTATTGAGGAGCAGAGGGGCACAGGTGAGGGAACCCACTCTTACCACCTGTTGGCAATCTGACAGGAAGTCCAGGATCCAGCTGCACAAGGCAGGGTGAAGGCTGAGGTCTCTGAGCTTCTTGTCAAGCCTGGAGAGAGTTATGAGCAATGGACTTAAAGCATTTGATTTGATTGTATTTAGGTACACCTGAAATTTAAATCATTCATTATATGAGGGTTCGCCCTGATTCCTACTATAACTGCAAAAAAAAAATCCTTTTTCACTATTTCACTGTTTCCCAAAATATTCTGTTCATAACATGGACGTGGGCCAACAAGAAAACTCTACCAACATTTTTGGATCCAATTATACACCTTATTGTTTTTGCTTAAAACCTATTGAGAGTAGTCTTTTCAGTAATATTGGGGGAAAGCGCGCGCGCGCGCGCACACACACACACACACACACACACACACACACACACACACAAACACACACACTCTCTCTCTCTCTCTCTCACTCTCTCTCAAGCAAGTGCTCAATGCCAGAAAATATAGCAACATTAAGAATCATCAGCAGCTAAATATGTGAACGAGAAAAATATACATATTAAACTTCAAGGTAAGAATACTGTGTTAAGAAAACTTTGACTAAGATCATGGTTGTATTGGGCTGAAGAGCTGTTGTACTGAGATGTTATTAATATTTTCTGTAATTGTTATCTGCTTCAAAATTGCAAAATAATTAACCCACATTGTGAACTCCTGAACATACAGACCAAGTTCTGAACTGAAAAAAAAATGGAAACAGTTTTCACATGGGAATTCTGCACAAATAACAAGAGCTATTAATGTACTTACTCTATTTCCGAGAGACAAGGGGGTAAACCTGATTTATTCACAGTGTTACAATGGAAATTGGCTATGTTCAGTCTTTTGATGTTCTCGCAGTTGAAAGTCCCTTGCTACAGGAATCATCTTTTATTTATGTGTTGTCTTACAGCTACATTGTATTGCAATAGCTGAATAATAGCACACCTTGTGTTACATGTAAACTTTTCCTGCTGCATGAAGCAAGAATGTTGTTATTCCTGACAAGAATTGTAATTCCTAACTTTGAGGAGCAGATTTTTTTCTTCTCTCCTTGGTAATGACCTTCTCACCAAACAAGAGTTCCTGGTAGCTCCACAGATATTTCATATTCCTGAAACTGTTAACCCAGTGAAAGAGAACAAAGTCAGTCAATGATTAATTTAACATCCTTGGGTACAACACAAATAAAGGGTTTTGTTTAATGTGAATTTGATTCTTCATTACCCTCTTTAACATAATTTGGCCTTCAGAATAAAGTATCCAGCTATTAGAATCCCAGAGCCCCCAGATAATAACAGGAAACTTTTTGAGTTTTAATTCATATAATATTTTGATAGTAATGTAGTTACCTTAGGGATAATTTTATTATGATTTATTAATCTTTTTAAGTCTAAATATTTTTCACAGACTAATTGCATTCTACCAGGTACTATTTTATACTCAGCTTTTTTTTATTCTTTCACTAATAGTTACTACATCATTTGTTTTTCATTTTTATTGTTATCATATAAATTAATATTTTTAATATTAAAAACAGTGTTTGATATACACTTCAGAGCTGAGTATAGAAACACAACTTTGATTATTGGGTAAAAAGAAAACTGGCTCTAAATTGCTTTTCCTGACAAATACTAGGCAGGTTATTAAACTTTGAGCCTGTGTTGTTACTGGGATGTAATCTGATAAGTTGTTGATGTAGAGAAAAGGAAAAAAAGATTAGAAAAGTGGTAAAGTGTACCAATTGACTCATAATAACATACACTTTGGTCTACTTTCATTGCCACAATAGTTCTTGTCCATATATCATGCACCTTCCACACTGTGGTGTAGATCTAACTGCTTACTGGAAGTTTCAATTGATATGCATGTGCTGGTGAGTATTTGCTGAACAATTGGACCCTCGCTGTATATGAAACACATAAAGTATATTATTGGTCCAATGCCGAGGATGCTGATGATGTGTTTTAAAATGCACTCCATGGTACTTTTCTAGAAATTTGCCAGAGTCTTTGGTGATATACTAAATCTCCTCTAAGAAGCCATTAGACAGTACTAGATGCTTCTCTGATCTGTAAAAATCAATTTGCCTTGCCTAAGAGAATACAGACTAGTCATGGAATATCACTCCTGGCAGAAGGAGATTTTAGCACCCCAGAATAGTGGTAACTGAAATATTGTCCCATTACAACTGTAGTTTGCGGTTTACCCTTTCCAAGAATTCCAGAGTTAAAGTTTAGGAACCCCTAACCAGAACTCATTCACATGTGGCCCAAAATATTGCTGGGATGGATTACCAACCCAATCCAGCCATTTCTGTAGTCAGCGCAATCTTTCATTCACTGAACAGCCATAAGTCACGTGGTTGGCCATTTAAAAAGCATTTGAGAGAGTCTCTTAAAGGTTGATATATTCTGACTACAGCAGATGTTGCTCAGCATTCAGGACCTTGGAGAATAACACACTATGTGAGAGAGTTAGCACCACTTCTTTTTGTTTGTTGTCCTGAAGGTTGGTGAAGATGTGCACAGTAGACAGGCTGACTAGTGCTAGTGTCTGTGTTCTCCCAGCAGGCAAGAGCTGCAAACGCACCAATGTCCTCATCAACATAACAATCATCATCTTACAGCAAGCATGTGCCCGTAATTATTATGACCAATGTCAGAAGTGTTCTAGTTTCACATATGTGTGATTGAGTGTCAATTTCACTTTCTAAAAGCCTCTGTGAATTGGCAGAAACTTCTCTCTTACATATAAAGCAAATCATAGAGTCATTGAACACTACAACACAAAAACAGGCCGTTTGGCTCACCTAGTCTGTACCAAACCATTAATCTCCCTAATCACATTAACTTGCACCCAGATCATAACCTTCCATACCACTCCCATTCATGTACTTATCCAAATTTCTCTTAAATGTTGAATTTGAACGGACATTTAACACTTCAGCTGGAAGCTCGTTTTAGACTCTTACCATTCTCTGAGTGAAGAAGTTTCCCTCTTATGTTCCCCTTGAACATGTTACCTTTCACTCTTAACCCATGACCTCTAGTTGTACTCTCACACAACCTCAGTGGAAAAAGCCTGCTTGCATTTATTCTATCTATACCCCTCACAATTTTGTATACATCTAATCCCAGCAACATCCTTGTAAATTTTCTCTGGACTTTCGATTTTATTTTTATCTTTGCTGTTGGTAGGTTACTACAATTGCACACAATACTCTAAATTAGGGCTTTACAAACCTACCTACCTACCTGAGATGCCACTTTCAAGAAATTATGGATCTGATATAGAGTTCAGTGAGGTTTTGAGTGGAATGTGCGGCCTGGAGGCCAAGAATCCTGGAGACGGGGTGCAAGCCCATGATTGACTCCGCTTCTTGCCAATTTCACTGATTGAAGCTTTGAGCAAGTTAGAGATCTATGAGGACGAGAGCAGAAGGCAAACGGGTGTCCAGCACCGTCTGCCTGCATTTGAACCCTCTCTCTCTCTCTCTCTCTCTCTCTCTCTCTCTCTCTCTCTCTCTCTCTCTCTCTCTCTCTCTCTCTCTCTCTCTCTCTCTCTCTCTCTCTCTCTCTCTCTCTCTCTCTCTCTCTCTCTCTCTCTCTCTCTTCCTCTCACTTGCTACTGCTGGAGGAAGGTTCCTAAGTTTAACCGGTCTCTCTCTCCATCTTGCTCACTGCTGCCAGAGGAAGGTCCCTGCATTTCACTTGTCTTTCTCTCCCTCTGGCTCGATGGTGCTGGAGTCTTGGGGTTTTGCCAAGGTTTAGTCGATGTGAATTGGACTCTGAAGTTCAGGTTATATGCATTTTAGGTTTCTGATTACTCCTTTTTTGAATTGCTATTTTACACGATTTTCATCAGGGTGGACTGCTTCTGTGGCCTGCAGTCAACAAACGACACAACGTTAAATTAAACTGAACTGAACTAAAAATGAACATTCCAGGACTGTTTCAGTGACTCTGTGGTTTTATGTTCTGTGTTTCTCACTTGTTCTTTTGCCATTTAACGATTTGTACTTTTTGTTTGCATGTTGGGGTTTTGATGTTTGCTTTGAATGGGTTCCATGATGTTTCTTTGTTTTGTGGCTGTCTGTGAGAGGACAAATCTCAGGGTTGTATACTGCATACATACTTTGACATAAATCTACTTTGAATCTTTAAATCTCTTTTTTGGAATTCTTTATTTCTTGCAGCAGTTGCATGAATTCTGGGTGAGCTTAGCACAACCAGCCAAGCACTTTTGAGCCATAACAAACCTCAGATTGATACTTAAAATACTGCACATTTCAAAAACTGTAGTGTTTGGAGCCCTGCCTTGCTGTGGTATCTATAGTACATATCAAAGAGAGTACAATTGTAAACCATTCAAATGTGTATGTGTGGCAGCAATGGACCCTGAAACATTTGAGTCTCACACCCACCTATCATTGTAGACAGGACTACAGCCTTGTAGACATCTGCCTCAAGTTCTATATAATTAAATTTCTCTCACTTGAGATGCTGCCTGACCTGCTGAGCATTCCTGGCATTTTGCTACAGCCTCAAGTCTCATTTTTGAATTTAAGTATTTCATAAAAGTAACGTTCTCTGCTCTTTTCAGAACTGGCCAGTTTCCAGTGTAAAATTGTCCACCTGCATTATTATAAACACAAGAGATTCTGCAGACACTGGAAATCTTGTGCAATAAACACAAAATGCTGCAGGAACTCATCAAACCTGGCAACATCTAGGGAGGGGCATAAACAGTCGGCGTATGAGGCTGTGACCCTGATGAAGGGTCTCAGAATTGAACTCTGAAATCTGGAATGTCCCGAGCTGTAATGGCATCCCGCTAACTGATATTGATCTGTTTTGATATCATGTGACAACCATTGTAGATCCTTAGCTATGATCAGGCTATGATCAAGTTATCCAGACTGTTACAAAATCCTTGAGAAATTGGGAGAACAAAACCATTGCCCAGTACTTTTACTCAGAATTATTTCTAGTCCCACACGATGGAAGGATGGATAGAGGAAATATTACAGATAGAAAAATTACAGAGTAGAATATATAAAACTGGAAGTGTCTGCTTGCGAGATATCTGAGCAGTGATGTCACCAGGGCCTGCATGACTATTAAGCAAGGGCATCAAAAATATTACTGACAATACAAGGAAAAACAGTGTTGAATTTCCTAGTAGTGCCTCCCTCCCTGCTGCTCTAAACAGCTTTTAGCACGCTTTGAGGCACAACCCTGGCCATGAAAGCTACCTGCCTCCCAGATGAGCAGCCACTGTCTGTAACAGCAGCAGACATGAGATGGACTCTGCAGAAAGTTAGCCCCGTAAGGTGGCCAGGCCAGAAGACACTTCAGGCCCTGTACTCAGGCAGTGTGCACGCCAGCACACTGATGTCTTTATGGACATCTTCAACACTTCACTCATCCAAGCTGGTGTTCCCACTTGATTCAAATCAGCCACCATTATCACTGTACCGAAGAACTCTACACCTTCAGAAATAAATAGATTCTTTATCTCATGTTCTCAATATTCATTGTTTTTTTTTGTATTTTTTTATGTTTGTATTTGCTGTGAATGCCCACTAGTAAATGAATCTCAGGAGTAACATACAAAATATATGGTAATGTATATGTACTTTGACAATACATTTACTTTGAAATTGAACTTTGAAATCTTGTGCCTGACATCACTTTATAGACATACAATCATTCTATGTACAGAAGTGTTCTTATGTATTTATATTTATTGTTTTTTTTAATTATTATTGTGTGATTTATCTCAGAGTATCTTTTATATGCTACATTGGATCCACACTACAATTATTTCATTCTCTTTTACACTTGAGTACTGACAATGACATTAAACAATCTTGAAAAATATAGCAACTTATAGTAGAAACAATGTGCTTCATTCAGGTACGTGCAAAGATTTCATCGAATGAAAATCCAGAGAGTATCGTTGGAAAGAGTTTTCTCTAATTATTTGAAGTAGGGCATTATTAGAGTTAATAATGATTAAGTAGTTAGTACTAGTTAACAATCTGAATGCAGAAAGGTATTAGTATGATTTAATTTGATATGGTCTTTTGGTCTGGTTGGTTCTCAAACACTTTTATAATTTGGGGCAGATATATTTGGACAATGATTGTATTACTGGCTATAGTCACATTCTGCAGACAAATACCTTTGATAAAGAGGTTCTGTAGAACCTGGTGTCACTGGATAACAGCCCAGAATAAGAACCTGATGGTTTGCCTTTGAGCATCAAGATGCAGTGGCCATATCTAGTGGTGCTTCAGCTTGCTACCACAATCTATTTGCCATCAGTACACCCTCGGAGGAAGTTTGCAAACTTCCTCAGCAAGCTCCCCTCCCATACTTTTGTGTGATACCACTGACTGACGTTACTTCTCTCATCTCTCCAGTGTTAGGCAGCCTTCTGGAGTTTTGAGATTACATAAAAGTCTGCCATCAAAGTAGAGTAGAAGTAAGGAGTAATTTCATTAGCCAAGTTGTGGTGAATCTGTGGAATTCATTGCCACATACAGCCTAATATTTGGATTTATTTAAAATGGAGGTTGATAGGATTACTCAGAGAGTCAAAGGTTACAGGGAGAAAGCAGGAGAATAGTGTTGAGAGGGATAATAAATCAGCCATGATAGAATGACAGACTGAAGTGGCCTAATACAGTTTCTATATCTTATGGTCCTATCATAATTTTAGATCTTAGAGTGAGAAAAGTATAAAAATATGAATTCTAATTTGTAAGTAAAATTTAAATGTAAGAAATAATTTGATCATCGGGCTGAACTAGGACAACATGTGGTAGATATTAAACAACATTTGTGGAACCATGCAAAAATGGAAAAAAGCAAAAACTTTTATGCTGAATGAAGCTCAACAGGTGAGTAATTTGGAGATGAAGGAAAACTATTATAAAAACAGCTACAAAAGTAGACATTGAATAAGCTGCAAAAATAACAAATAGATTCATAGGAGTTAACATCTCAGGAATACAGAATCAGAATTAGATTTGATATCACAGGCATGTGTCACGAAATTTGTTGGCTTTGTGGCAGCAGTACAATGTAATACATTATAATAGTACAATATAACACATAATAACTATATATATAATAGTTAAATTAGAATAAGTAGTGCAACAATAGAAATAAATAAAACAGTGAGATAGTGTTCAATGAACATTCAGAAATCTGATGTCAGAGGGGAAGAAGCTGTTCCTGAATCATTGCGTGTTTTCCTTCACCTTTGTGTATCTCCTTCCTGGGAACAAGCAGACCTGCAAGAGATAAGAATGTTGAGTTCCTCAAAAATATATTAAAAGGAGAGTGGCGATTATGAACGTGGGGCTTCTACAAATTTTCAAATTTATTGTTAGATGGGATGAAGTTACTTGAATCTATCGTTAGGAGGAATTGTGGATTTTTGAAAAGCACATTAGCCTGGATATTTTAATATTTGGATGAAGTCATTAACGTGCATGGACAGACTATCTTCTAAGGGTGTTACTTATTTGGTCTTCCAGTGATTAGTTGTACAAAGAAAGCATACAGGATGAAACATAACCCTGAATTATTGATTGGCAATTGTTGGTAAAAATCGTAGAGTCACAGAGAGATTCAACAAGGAAACATCCAATCAAGTTTGCACTAACAATCACTTATTTCACTGATCTTACATTTATTCCCTCTGCATTCTACTCAACTCCCCCAAATCTCTACAGCTCATCTATAGACAGGGGAAAGTTTGTTGGGAACAAATATATTTCTGGACTGTGTGAGGAAACAGAGCACCTAGAGCAAGCTATGCCATCCAGGGGAGAACATGCAAATTCCACACAGACAACATCCAGCCAGGATTAGACCCCATGATCTGGGTTGCAGGGCCATGCCTCTCTTAACTGTGCCACCTGGAGAATGGAAGTGTAGAGGGCCATGCCTCCAGACTGGCAGATGGATCTCAGCAATTCAGGCAGCCTCTGTGGGGGGGGGGGGGGGGGGTAATACATATTCAATGTCTCAGGCCAATGTGTCATGACTGTGAGAAAAGGTCTCGTCCTTAATTGGAGACAGTTTATTTCCCTGCTGAGTTCTTCCTGTATTTTGTGTGTGTTGCTCAAGATTTCTAGCATCTGCAGAATTTCCTGTGTGTCTGAGATAAGACAGAAATCTGAAAGTAACCTTTCACATCTTGTTTCACTGGCAATGAAGAAATAGTGAGTATTTTCCAACTAAATTTAGAGACCATGGTAAGAAAGGAGGCATTTAAACTTGTGGTAAACTATGTATACCTGTCTGGACATGCCCCTCTGCTGACTGCTCCTGTGGCTCCTCCCACAGACCCCTGTATAAAGGCGATTGGAGGCATTGCTCCCTCCTCAGTCTCCGAGATGCTGTGCTCCATTTTGCTGCTAATAAAAGCCTATCGTTCGCCTCCCATCTCCGATAGTTATTGATGGTGCATCAAAACTGTATCAATAGAAGCTGAAGATTATAAAGGAAAATAAATAAAACATTAGCCAAACATGGGACAAAGATCTTTGAGTGAAGTTGAAAACTTGGGGACAGTCCTATTGTGTGCCTGCCATGCCTTAAAATATTGCTGTCATGCACAAAACTAGAAAAGGTTTGTAAATCTATAATGGTCATTGATGTAGTCAAAATTAGCTACCAATTGTCAAAATAATGCTCTAATTAAAGTGGAAATTGCATAATGAGAGGTCAATATCTGGAGGATAAATGTTGAACTCTTTGATTCAGTGAACCCTTAACCTCTGTGACAGACTATTAAACTTTGCATGGCTTTATTTCAAAGACACAACTCAGATATACAGACAGGCTTGTAGACAGACGCACACATGATGCGCTCACAATTGGTCATTGGTATGATCAGCTGATTACATATTGCAATACACAGTGGAGTCTGTTCAGATAATTTGAACTGAGATTCCATTGTAATTATTGGAAGAAAATGTGAGATATTGTTAGAAAATCTCCGCTTAAAGGACAAGCAAGGCAGCTAAGTCATTACCTGAAACAGGTATTGACATATTAAATAATGCCATTCCTTTCAAAACCAAGAGGCCTTAGCCGTACATTCTGAATATTCTGTTTCCCTGTTGGGATTACATTAACGTCAAAAGTATTGCACCGATTCATTTTGCCGACAACAATGACTTATTTTACGAGGGGTGATTGATAAGTTCATGGCCTAAGGTAGAAGGAGGCAATTTTAGAAAACCCAGCACATTTATTTTTCAACATAGTCCCCTCCTACATTTGTATACTTAGTCCAGCGGTCGTGGAGCATATGGATCCCTTCTTTGCAGAAGTGGTCCACAGCAGGGGTGATTGATAAGTTTGTGGCCTAAGGTAGAAGGAGATGAGTTATTAACTTCAAACTTTCTGCATTTTCACTCAAAGAGCTGAACTGCATGTGCATGTAACCAGAGTGTCTTGGGCCTCCAGGTGGTCCACTGCAGGGGTGGTTGATAAGTTCGTGGCCGAAGGTAGAAGGACATGAGTTGTACAGATAGTCCCTGAGTTACGAACGTCCGACTTATGGACAACTTGTACTTACGAACCGAGGAAGGAGAACGCCATCCGCCATTTTAAGTCGGACCGCGATGCCGTCTGCCATTTTAAGTCATTGCCGTTGACACTGAGTGTTTAACTTTGTATTTGGCTTAAATTTTTCTTAGTAAAATTCACCCTGACCCTGCCCATCAGCTGGTGGCACAGTGAGATCAGCGCCGGGCTGGAGAACAGCGGTTCCCGAGTTCGATTTAGTGACAGACCACTCCTGTGCCGGGTTGATGTTGATCCAGTGACTCCCGTACCATCCGTGCTGGGTTGATGTTGAGCTCACAACTCAACCTCATAAAAAAACACTGCCACCTCCAGTTTAAATTCCCACGCAGAATATTGTGGATGATCAAATTCTCAAACCCAGCACAGCCCCCACGTCTCATTTAGCCTGTCTCAATGCGGTGGTCCTTAGCAACCAGCAGACCTCGGGAGCCGATGGAGCTCGGGACCCGCCGCCCGCACTGTTTCTGTTCCATTGACGAGGAGCGATCGCGATTGAAAATAAAGTGGAAATAATAAAGCATTTGGAAAGAGATGAAATGCCATCGGTCATTGGAAAAGCATTAGGCTACAGTCGGTCAACGATTGGAACGATTTTAAAGGATAACGGATAAAGTGAGAATAATGGAGCATGTGAAAGGCGCTGCCCCGATAAAAGCTACAGTTATTACTAAGTGGTTTAATTATTGGAATACATACATTTCTTAAGTGTTTTATATGCATAGAAAGGTAAAATATATACTATATACTAAGACAAACGTTTGACTAACTGACGCTAAATAATACTGGATGTACTTGTTCCGACTTCCGCACAAATCCGACTTAAAGATGGACTCAGGAACGGAACTCGTATGTAAGTCAGGGACTGCCTGTACAGCTCTTGGTACATGCACATGCAGGTCAACTCTTTGAGTGAAAATGCAGAGAGTTTGAAGTTAATAACTCATCGTCTTCCTTAGGCCACGAACTTGTCAATCACCCCAAGCCGTGGACCACTTCGGGAGGTCCAAGACGCCAACTTCTACAAAGAAGGGATCCGTATGTTCCATGACTGTTGGACTAAGTGTGTAAATGTAGGAAAAATGAATGTGCTAGGTTTTCTAAAATTGACTCCTTCTACCCTAGGCCACGAACTTATCAATCACCCCTCCTATGCAAAATACACCTTTTAGAAAGATATTATTTGCACAATGGACAGGCTCTTAGAGTCAGCTCTTGCGAAAACCCTACAAAAAATAGTGGACGTGGCCCAGTCCATAGCGGGTAAATTCCTCCCCACCATTGAGCATATCTACACGGAGAGCTGTTGCAGGAAATTAGCCTCCACCATCAAGGACCCCCACCACCCAGGTCATGCTCTATTCTCACTGCTACCATCAGGAAGAAGGTACAGGCGCCTCAAGTCTCACACCACCAGGTTCAGGGATGGTTACAACTCACCAACCATCAGGCTCTTGAATCACATTCACTTCACTCACGTTCACTTGCCCCAGCACTGAACTGTTCCCACAACCTGTGTACTCACTTTTAGGGACACTCCATCTCATCTTTTCAATATTTATTATTTTCCCCCTTGTTTTATTTTTTTTGTATTTGCACAGTTTATTGTCTTTCGCTCCCTGGTTATTTGCCCTGTTGGTGCAGCCTTTCATTGATTCTATTATGGTTATTAGACTTACTGAGTATGCCTGCAAGAAAACAAATCTCAGCGTTGTATATGGTGTGTGCTGTGATAAATTGACTTTGAACTTTGAAATGCTCACAATGATAAGTTGGTATTGCAGCAGATTCTACATTACTCTGATTTGGAAAGGTGTTGCTGCTGTTTCATTGAGTGTGAGCATAAATCTTGGAACAATTTATAATATTTATTAGTGCTGAGAGAGTGCCAAAAGCAGGAAGAATGTAACGTTTGAGAAACTTCCTGTCCCTTGATGCTGTTGGAGGATAATACAGAAGTTCTGCGTCCGTGATTTATGGATTGGACTGTAGTTCACTTGGACTCTTTCAGTTTTATGTTCCTGCGTTCTGCAATTTCACCCATTCTTTCTTGTTGCCGTTTGCACAATTTCTTTTTTTTTGCATGTGGGGGTTGTTGATGTTTTGTTGAACGGCCTCCATGGTTTTCTTTGTTTCGTGCCTGTCTGGAGAAGATAAATCTCAGAGTTGTATACTGCATGCATATTTTGATAATGAATGTACCTTGAACCTTGAGGTGGCTCAGTGCTGCCTTCCAAGGAATGTTAGCTTTGGGCAATAATTTTTTTTGTCTTTCCAGTAACACCAATCTCTCACAAATAAATACAAAAAATTAATACTATCTTTGTTATAAGACAAACCTAAGAGCGTATTTATACTAACCCTTTCTCTGTAATGATAATAGAATTTCAAAGATAAGAATAAAAATATAAACATGATTTCACTAGAAGTGACAGACAGGGAGAATTTTCCTCCACAGGTTCCTGTCATATTCAGTCAAGTCATCTGCAACAGATATCACTGTTGGATAGCCTAGCTGGAGCAGATAGATTCTTACATGAAGGAAAAATATAATTTACTCAGCAGGAATTTTATTCTTGCTGAAGGGAGTTAAATACAAATGTAATCATGGAAATCTTGATACCACCTATTTCTAAGAATGGCTGCTGCTTGTAATCTTTTACACTTTCAGTGAGCATCCACAATACTGCTTTCATGCTTAACAATACTACTACTGTGTATTTTAACAGCACTGGACCGAATCCAGTAATTCAGGCCTAAGAACGAAGGGAATAATTCTGTTTTGTTACAGCAAATCACTTCAGGACTTCTTTTTTTTTGTTCATCAGTCATATAACTTGCATCAGGAACTACTTTCAGTACCCTAAATGACTGCATTGTAAACAATTAGTTTGGATCTTTGCACCTTAATAGGTTTGCTTTAGTTGCCAGACTAAGACAAAACATGGAAAATCATTTAGTCTTTTATTCCGAAGCCATATAAAGTGATGGTGCATGAAGAAACGGCGCAGTAAAATAGTAACTAAACGTTGCACTCACAAACTGTCCTGCTATGGAAACATCATTGCCTTTGAATGGAAAATCCTACAAAAGGTGGTGGCTGCGGCCCAGTACAGCACAGATAAAGCCCTCCCAACCATAGAGCACACCTAGATGAAACAGTGTCATGGGAAAACAGCATCCATCATCAAAGATGCTCATCACCCAGGCCATGCTCTTTTATCACTGCTTCCATCAGGTAGAAAAGCCTCAGGACTCACAACACCAGGTTCAAGAACAGTTACTACCCCTCAACGATCAGGTTCTTCTAAAGAAGGCTAACTGCACTCATATATTGAGATGTTCCCACAACCAATTAGCTCACTCAAAGGACTCTTTATCTTGTTATTACATGCTCTCATTATTGATTGCAATTTATTTATATTTACATTTCCACAGTTTGTAGTCTTCTATACTCTACTTGATCTTTCATTGATCTTGTTATTGTTACTAATCTATAGATTTAGTGAGTATGCCCTCAGGAAAATGAATCTCAGGGTTGTATTTGGTGACATATTTGTACTCAGATAATAACATTTACTTTGAATTTTTATTGGAAACCTGAACTGAAGTTGGTGTAAATGGCTGCCTGTCACTCTCCAGTTGCCCAAATGAGCCTGTTTCCTATATCCCATAGAACCATAGAACATTACAGCACAGAAACAGGCCTTTTGGCCCTTCTTGGCTATGCCGAACCATTTTTTTGCCTAGTCCCACTGACCTGAACCTGGACCATATTCCTCCAAACCCCTCTCATCCATGTACCTGTCCAAGTTTTTATTAAATGTTCAAAGCGAGCCCGCATTCACCACTTCATCTGGCAGCCCATTCCACACTCCCACCACTCTCTGCATGAAGAAGCCCCCCTCAATGGTCCCTTTAAACTTTTCCCCCTTCACCCTTAACCCATGACCTCTGGTTTTTTTCTCCCCTGGCCTCAGTGGAAAAAGTCCGCTTGCATTCACTCTATCTAAACCCATCATAATTTTATATACCTCTATCAAATCACCTTTCATTCTCCTACGCTCCAGGGAATAAAGTCCTAACCTATCTCCTGCCCTCATACAATGCCCCATATTTGTCTGGTTTATATTCGGTCTCCCATTATGCCCTCTGTGAACTCATCCTGACCTGCTCTCATTTTATCAAACTCCTTACAGTCTGTCCCTGCCTGTTTTCCCATCCCCTACACTCAATGGCTTCTTTATTCAGTGCCTCGTGTACCTACTACAGTGGCCTCTGAGTGTATGCTCACGCTGTAACTAATCCACCTCAAAGTTCACCATGCTGCGAATCAGAGATGCTCTTCTGCACACCACTGTTGTAACACGTGGTTATTTGAGTTACTGTCATCTTCCTGTCAGCTTGAACCAGACCGACCATTCTCCTCTGGCCTCTCAATTAACATGACATTTTTTCCCACAGAACTGCTGTTCACTGAACGCTTTTGTTTCTCACGCCATTTTCTTAAACTCTAGAGACTGTTATTCATAAAAATCCCAGGAGGTCGGCAGTTTCTGTGATACTTAAACCACCCCATCAGGCACCAGCAATCAGTCCACCATCAAAGTCACTTAGATCACAATTCTTCCACATTCGGATGTTTAGTCTGAACAAGAGCTGAACCTCTTGACCGTGTCTACGTGCTTTTATGCTTTGAGTTGCTGCTACATGTGTGGCTGATTAAGTATTGACATTAACAGCAGGTGTACAGGCGTACCTAATAAAGTGGTCACTGGCTGTATGTTACCGGTTCTCTCTCCTCAGTAAATGCTCTATCTGCAGTTATCACACCTTCTTAAATAATAAATGTTTGTTTTGCTACCTTTGCAACTCAAGTTCCAACTCTAGTCTTCCTCTCTTTGAGAAATCTTAGAAAATGATGCAGCCTCATCAATTCTTGTTGCCCTGCCTGGTTTTCACTAGTCAGATTTCCAGACCTGGCATAGTTCCAACAGTAAAAGTCACTGCTGCCTTGTTGTATGGTTGTTTTTCTGCAGACTTTGACGTGGTTATTGAACAGCATCTTGCGTCGAATCCTCTTAACTGTCATCCAGCTCAATACGATTTCAGTTATTTGGTTGTGTCCTTGTCCACATTGTAGAGAGTCCTGAGTCGAGGTGTCTCTTTCTGTTTCCTCTAGTGTTAACAGAAAACAGTGGAAATACCCAGGTAGTGTACATGGAGTGAGAAATAAGGTAGTCATTTGAGGTTGATGATATTGTGACAGGTGGAGATACGTCTCTACCGAAGAACGTGTAAGGTGTTCCTTCCCTGCACAAGCCTGCAGGTCACCCTTGGGCTCGGTGTAGCATCTGCTTAGCCCCTCCCCTAAACAGGGTCACGTGAAGCCATGGGAGGAGGTGGTGGACGGCCGTCTGAGCAGCTGGTGCATAGCACAGGTCCTGGCTATGTGACCACTAACACAAGGCAGAAAATCTTTGAAGAGTATTGATAATGGCTGGGGTCACCCATCTTGTAAAGACACTGTCCAGCAGAAGGCAATGACAAACCACTTCTGTGGAAAAATTTGCTAAGAACAATCATGGTCACGGAAAGACGGTGATCACCGACATCATGTGACATGGCACATAACAAACAAATGAATGATGTGTTGCTCCATTTTATGGCTCCATTTCCCATGGTGAAGACATCCTTACCTCATGATCCTGTACCAGCTATGTTTTGAATCGGCAGGAATTTCCTATGATTAGATATTCAGAAGACCAGAATTGTTTAGCTTTTTTTTCCCTTCAAAAACTCCATTCCCAAGCTGTCAACCTCATCCTTTTCACAGGCAACATTTTGAAACTGAGCCACGCTGATGTCAGTGTAACTGTCAGATCTGATATCACTGCCATCTGTAAAGTTCCCTATCTCTACCTCCATTCCATTCTTCAGCTCCAGCATTGGCTCAGCTAATCTGCTGATGAAACGCTTATCCATTTCTTTATTACTTCTGAACTTATCTGGCTTTCCCCTTATCCATTACAGTAAATTACTAAAAACTCGATTCAAACTAACAACATATTTTGTTCACCTACGTACAATTCTGCCACTTCTAAAGCTGGCTTGTCTTTGGTCTTCTAAACCCACTGTACCCTCAGCTGGCAAGGGTCCAAGGCCTTGGACTTCATTCCAAAACCACTAATTTCCACCTTTATTAGTTCTGCTTTGATGCTGCTTAAACCTTACTTTATGACAAACATTTGGTCATCTATGGTGAACTACATATATCTGTCTGGACAAACACCTCTGCAGACTGCTTCTGTGGTTCCTCCCACAGGCCCCTGTATAAAGGCGAATGGAGGCACTGCTCCTCCCTCAGTCTCTTGTTGTGTGGTGGTCTCTTGCTGCTAATAAAAGCCTATTGTTCGCCTCCCATCTCCGAGAGTTATTGACGGTGCATCATCATCTAAGGTTGGTTCCTTTAGTTTGTTATAGGTGGTTGTGGTATTGGGGGTAAGCTGCCATGACCTATTAAATGCTCCCGATTGTGCACATCTCAAATAGCCTCTGACAACCAAGCCCAGCTCCTGGCCTTCACATGAGGCTTAGCTTTTAAGCCTGGTGGAACTGTTCCTAGTAATTTGATAAAGGGCAAGAGCGGGTTACTGGTGCCTTAAGACCAGTCGCTTTGGGCAGATGGGGTTTGTGGTTGGTAGCTCATTTAGGAGAAGGAAAACTCTGATTTCAAACCTCTGCTGCCTTCTGGCTATACCCACTTCAGGAGTAAAGCCTGATGATAACTCCAGAGCAGGAGTCCCGAAGGCAATCCTACATTGAGTTAAATGCTGACTGGCAACTCCTGTGACACTGCTGGTACCAAACTGTATCAGTTCCTGCCGTTGCTTTGGATTCATCAGCTGTGTGGAGAGGGGGAGCCTGCTACATGGGCAACAGCTTACTCTCCATGTCGTACCACGTAGATATGGCAAGTGCATTATGTAGACACGTGGGGCACAACATCCACGGCCAACCCTGACCAATGGGTCATCTATCCTTTCTTCATTCATGGCACAGAATTCTTTTTTTTAGTGCAGTATTGCTTCTATGAAACAACTTGGAATGTTTTTGTAGTGTTAGAGATGATATTTGAATGGAGACTATCCTTGTTGTAGTACTATTATTGGAAGTGCATAGCAGACCTATCACGGTCAACAAGAGATCATTCAATAACTTCAGGCTGCAAAAATTAAATATTATCTGAGCATTCTTTTAAATATTCCCACAGAACTTCAGCATTACCTTTTTTAATTTTTTGACAGCAATAGGTGTCGAAGCTTATGTCTTCTACAGCTGAGTGTGAGCCACCATAGACTGGCTGGGACAAAATGGCCTCCTTCTCTGTCATTAGGAAAAATATTACAGGGCAATTTGAAATGGATATTCCCTTCTTGAGTTGTACAGCATATCAGCCAAGCTCCAGTTGCCCCTCTCCTTGGCGGTAGAAGAATTTAAGGCAGGGAAAGCACGCCTCATCATGACCCTCAAAGACTCCATGGACAACAAGGTCAGTGAAGCAGGAGTCAAGATAAACAGACAGGGAGCAAACGGAAGGCCGCAGAGGCAGTAGAAGAAGCAGAGTCCCAACTTCGCCACGGGGACATTGTCGGAAGATTGTGTAAGGGCAGACAGGGCCTGGGATGTGAGTCAACAACCAGGTGGAGGGAGGCCAACCCCAAGGACAGACGGCACTTGGTCCAGCAGGAGATAAGGAAGGAAGAGGAGGAGGCTAGGTATGTGCGAGCAGTGGAGATGGGGAATCAAGGGATCTGGACAAAGTGGGAAACAGAACAGGGAGTGTTGACATGGGATGACATATGGAAATATACATCCTTCCAAATCCAGTTCTTACTGAGGGCTGTGTACTATGTACTAGCAACGCCAACAAACCTGCGGAACTGGGGTATAACAGAAGACCCAACGTGCCATCTGTGCTGGAAACCAGCCAAACTAGAGCATATTCTGTCTTCATGCCAGGTTGCCCTGTCCCAGGGACGGTACGGATGGAGACATGACCAGGTTTTGAGAGCACTCACCCACACTTTGGAGGCAGAGAGGAAGAAGGACCACAAAAAGGATAGCCAACCAAACTTCATCAGGACCGGGGAACATGCTGCAGCAACAAACAAGCGGAGAGACAGTATCCTGAGCATGGCAAAGGACTAGGTGATGAAGGTCGATCTTGAAAAGAAGCTGGTGATCCCACCAATAGTAGAGGCCACACTTCGACCAGATGTTCTAATATTGTCAGGGAGTGCGAAGAAGCTTGTGGTGATAAGAGCTAACAGTACCATGGGAGACCCGATGCCAAGAGGCCCACAAGAGGAAGCTTGCGAGGTACGAAGAACTGGTGGCGGACTGCAGACAGCAAGGCTGGCAGACGTGGAACTTCCCTGTTGAAATGGGGGCAAGAGGATTTCCCACCATGTTGTGCTGGAAGATGATGGCAGCTTTAGGGATACAAAGGAGAACCAGGAAGAGAGCCGTTAACACCATGGCCCAAGCAGCAGAGAGAGCATGCAGTTGGCTTTGGCTGCGATGGGACAATAGTAGCTGGATATCTCACTGTCGGGGGTCGAAGACTGATCACTTTCTGCTGTCCCACCATCCCAAGGATGTTCGGGGTTAAGGGATGTAAAGTCTGGAGACGGGTGAACCTGGCTGATGACTCAACGGTCCAGCAGCAGAAACATCACAGCTGTTTAAGGTAATGATATCATTAGAAACATACTCTGTTGCCAACAATGTTTTGCAGTAAATACAGTGAGATGCATGAAGGAACGGATCACATCAAAGAAAGCAAAGTCATATTGGCTTGCAGTTCTCAGTCTTAGATTGTGTGAAATTTTGTCTAATATCCACGTTGCACGACCAAATCGTGCAATTTCAGGTGCAAGAATCGATTCAAGGCAACTGAGTTTTCTATGATCCTTCGAATGAATTTAAAAGGAACAGCACAAGAAAGAGATCTTTCTCACATGCTCAAGATGTGCCAATCACAATGTCAAGTTTCCAAAGGTTACTAATTTATAAAATATCTTAATCTGATCCTATTGTGTAATAAGTAACATTTTAAATCTCAGTGAGGGTTTTATTTGTTAAGGAATAACTACTCTACTCTAATTAAACATACAAAATGCATTGTAGGTATTATTTAAATCTAATTGTGGAAGTTTAGATATCTAGTGGTAGGGTGACCAGACGGATAGTGTGAGTAATGTTCACTATTTTTGTGATACGTCTGTTTGTAGCAGAACTGATCAAATTCACCAAAACTCCATTCACACATATCAAGGAATTATTTTCATAATAAATGCTTTTTAAAATTATATTTTAATAAATTGAACTAGCTTATCAAATTGTGCTTTTGGCGATATGCAAATGAACCTGAATGAGCCTGTGAAAGCAAGACACGTTTTTAAAAATTGGAATATAAATTGACAGAAGTCTGCACCTAGTTTGTTTCCATGCATAAACACGGGTGGTTTACTTTAAATTTCACCAGAACAATCTAAGACAGAGAAACAACACAGCGGACAGGAATTGATCGGTGTACGAATAGGAGAATTTAAAGAGAAGTTTGCATTTGCTCTCTCCTGTATGGGGGACATCATGATAAAACACAAACTGAAGGAAGGTTGAACAGTATCCTCCATAAAAAGGAGATTTGTAAACAGAGACTGAAGTGGGAGGAGGCAAGTGGTTGTGTAGCAGAGAAGTTGTATAGGGGACTGAAGATTGGGTAGTGGAATTGCAACATCTCCCTGGAAAGAAACAAGGAAACCTGTGGCAATGGAATGATTTGCTAGTTGGAAAAAAACTACAAAGTGTGATCTCTGATCAATGAGAAGGCTTATGAGTAGAACATATTTTATTTGTCATTTGGGATATTACAACACATTTCATAATTGAAGTACTCTAATTGTGTAAATATTGTACTATAGCGAAACCGGTGGTTTTGAAGATAAATTTTTATTTTACACTTTGAAAAGTTATTTATGTAAATAACTATAAATTTGTAATTTACTTATATTATTTACAACTATCAGTAAAATATTACAAAAGATTAACTCTTAGAATAGTCCTTTTTCAAACCTGTCAAACAAAAACAAATAATTTTTTTTAAAATGCCTCTAATTTAGAGGATTTTCCTCTTGACTGAGGTGTAGTGTGACTGTCAGTTTCCAGTTGCTGAAGGTCCGATGTCCTGAATTGCACTAAACCACAGAGCTCAATCTTTGGCTACATAATTGACTTGTAGCAATGTGCCAAGGGCCCGTCATGGAACCAGCTGCTTCTTTCATAATTTGAAAGCTTGCAACTTCTGCCAAGGTTGCTGAAGAATTTGTCTTCTGACAATTTCTTCAGCAACATTGGCAGAAGTTGCAAGCTTACAAATTGGGGAATCTCAATTATTTACCATAATTACCAGCCCAGAACAACGGGGTGCTTCTCAAAATTTAGTTTCATTAGTAGCCCACTAATTATGGAAGATCAGTAAAAATTATGCTCGTTGTGAAAAGATGAATTTCACTCCTTCCCAAATAACGTGTAATTATATCCAAGGGTGAATAGAGTTGCAAAATCTGGCATTGACCCAGATGAACACAAGCAATTGTACAATGCCAGCTTCAGAGCACTGGACCAAAATAAGTACCAGGAATGAAAGTATATGAAAGGTCACTGACAATGTTCCTTTGAAAACTTGATTTATTTCCTATTTGTAATCATCAAATTAAGTCAATCTCACAACATACTGTACTATCGATTGGAGCTAATGAGCTCTCCTAAAAGTACACTCACTGCGCACTTTATTTACAGAAACTGACATCTGAAGTAAAATTCTGTGGGAAAGAATTAGTTTCTTACGTACTAAAGATTTTTAAGTAATAATAGCTGACAGGAATGATTATGTCCATTTCTGCACAAAAAAAAGGAAATCTGTTGAGAGTGATTTAAATTAATTTGCTTTATTGTGCTTCTGAACACAAAAGGACAAAAGGAACCACGATCATCAACATTTGCTGCACATTAATCATTTTGTACATGGACTAGACTTCTACTGAAAAAGCCACCCAAGACTATGTTAGATGGAACCAATAGAGGACGTTGGCACAACCATTCAGATTACACTGCAGTAACATCAGGGAGTTATGAGAATAAAAGCACTTCTTGAAATGTTTTAGCTTTCTTTAAAGATGGGTGCAGGAAAATTTAAGCCAGTTGAACACAGCAGCTGTGTACAAGAAAGGCCAGAGTCGCCTCTACTTCCTGAGGAGACTGGGGTCCTTTGGAGTATGTAGGCCTCACCTTCTCATGTCCTATTGGTCTGTTGTCACCAGTACAATCTTCTATGCAGTGGTGTGCTGGTGCAATGGTATCTACATAAGTAATGCCAGCAGGTCTTATAAACTGATTAGAAAAGCTGCTGTGGTTACAGGAGTCAAACTGGGCACACTGGAGGCTGTGGTTGAACAAAGGATCCTGCAGAAAATCCTGGCACTTGTGGACAATGTTTCTCACCCCCTGCATGCCACCTTGGCTGAACAGAGGAGCACTTTTAGTAATGGACTATGACAACAGCACTGCTTCAAAGAGCACCATATGAGGTCATTCTTCTCCTCAGCCATTAGGCTCTATAATGAACCAACCTGTAGCCAGAGAATTGATTACCCCCTCCTGTTAAACCATTTGTGGTAACTTATTTTTTTTACTCTTTCTACTTCTCTACTAATATTTATGTCTGTGCACTTGTATTACTACTGCAACACTATAAATTCCTTTGGGATCAATAAAGCATCTATCTATCCTTAGCTGAGACGAGTTAGAGGAAAGGTTGAACCTACAGCTTATTTCTAAGGTTATATGAAAATGTGATTAATTTTTGCAAACATGCATAAGCATTATATAAAAACATATAAATATGCCAGATATCTATTCAAATCAAAGTTTTTAGAATTAAAGAATTTTTATTTTAATCTAAATCACTCGCAACTGACTTCCAATATTTATGTCAAAACAATGTGATTATTCTCATCCTTTATATTTGGAAAAAAAATGAATATATTCTATATAAGGAGGAAATTCTTTCCCACATTTTGTTTTTCCTTCAGTCATCAAATAATGAACTAGTTTGAGATTCCTAGATGCAAGCACATGGAGATCTGCCTGTGCCAATGTTTCATTCTCAGGTTAGTCATTGGAACCCTTTGCAATAAATTCTGTTTGAAAGTATTGAGTTCACTGGGACATATTGAGAAGATATTAGGAGTCTGACTTTAGACAGCAAGGTCTTAAGACATAGGAGCAGAATTAGACCAATCAGTCCATCAAGTCTGCTCCATCATTACATCGTGGCTGATTTATTATCCCTCTCAACCCTATTTTCTTGCCTTCTCCCTGTAACCATTGACTAGTGGTGTTCATTTCAAGAGGACTAGAATATAAGAGCAAGGATGAAATGTTGAAATTTTATAAAGCACTGGTGAGGCCTTACTTGGAGTATTGTGAGTAGCTTTGGGCCCATTATCTTAGAAAGGATGTGCTGAAACTGAAGGGGGCTTAAAGAAAGTTCACAAAACCAATTCCAGGATTGAATGGCCTGTCATATGAAGAGCATTTGCTGGCTCTGGGCCTGTATTCACTAGAATTCAAAAGAATGAGAAGTGATCTCATTGAAATCTATTGTATGGTGAAAGGCCTTAATAGAGTGTATGTGGAGAGTATGTTTCCTCTGGTGGGAGAGTCTAAGACCAGAGGACACAGCCTCAGAATAGAGGGGTGTCCTTTTAACATGGAGATGAGGAGGAATTCCTTTAGCCAGAGAATGGTGAATCTGTGGAATTCATTGCCACAGGCTGCTGTGGAGGTCAAGCCTTTATGTACAGTATATTTAAGGCAGAGGTTGATAGATTCTTGATTGGTCAGGGCATGAAGGGATACAGGGAGAAGGCAGGAGATTGGAGCTGAGAGGAAAATTGGATCAGCCATAATGAAATGGCGGAGCAGATTCAATAGGCCAAATGGTCTATTTCTGCTCCTATATCTTTTAGTCTTATGGTCTTTTGCTGTGTAAAAAAAGTAGTTACGGCATCTGTTTTTAAGAGGTTATTTCAATAAATCTTATATTTGCAAGTTGGGATTAGCATTTCATGTTTTCTGTCTGATTGCACAGAATATTGAACTTCATACATGGGTATGTACATCTCTACTAAAAGAGGCACTCCTTCCCTCCACTAGTATGCAGGCCACCCTCTGGGTAAAGTATAGCACCTGCTTAGCTTTCAGATCAGCGTCACGTGAAGCCATGAGAGCAGGTGGTGGATGGTCATATGAGCAGATGGTGCACATCACAAGTCCTGGTTATGCCACCACTGATGCCAGGTAGACAGTCTCTGAGGAGTATTGAAAATGGCTGGGGTCACCCATCCTGTAAAGACACTGTCCAGAAGAAGGCAATGGCAAGCCAATTCCATAGAAAAATTTGCCAAAAGCAATCAAGGTCATGGAAAGACCATGATCGCCTATGTCATACAACACAGCACATAATGAGCAAGCGATACATGTGTATAGACATGATATTACATCTAATAACATCTTCCTCCAATGTACAAATTTTAATCTTGACACTGTAAAGTCAACAATTTTTTCTACTTCTTGTGTAGGCGAAGGTCTTGTACAATGTTGGTACATATGCTTTGCATTGACTGGTGTATGAGGTTAGGGGGACAGTTGGTGTATTGTGACCTTAAGTATGTTTTCTCAAATCCTGGTTGTATATATGATCCTTGAAGGTATTGCATCCCCTCAGAAGAGCAAAACGCCCCTCTAGCATTTTTTGTGTGTTGACCCTGAAGGTTCTGTGGCTATTTAGGCCCATAGGTTTTTCCCATTTGGAGAGGACTGCAACAGTTTCTATACTTTTCACAGTGTGATTCCCAAGATTTTCCCGGCACTCTCACCTGCACGAAAATTTATCCCGAATAAGTTCAAATTCAAAGCTCAAAGTAAATTTGTTATCAAAAGTACATATATGTCATCATATACAATCCTGTGATTCATTTTCCTTTGGGCATACTCAATAAATCCATAATAGAATATCAACCATAATAGAATCAATGAAAGACCACACCAACTTGGGTGTTCAACCAGAGTGCAAAAGACAACAAACTGTGTATATACAAAAAGAGAAATAATAATAATAAATAAATATGCAATAAATATTGAGAACATGAGGTGAAGGGTCCTTGAAAGTGAGTCCATAGGGTGTGGGAACATTGCAATGATGAGGGAAATGAAGTTGAGTGAAGTTATCCCCTTTGGTTCAGCAGTCTGATGGTTGAATGGCAATAATTGTTCACGAACTGGCGGTGTAAGTGCCGAGGCTTCTGAGCTTCTTCCCAATGGCGGATGCGAGTAGCAAACATGAGCTGAGCGGCTCCCCGATGATGGACGCTGCTTTCCCGCGACCATGCCTGTATAGATGTGCTCAATGGTGAGGAGGGCTTTATCCATGATGGACTGGGCCATATCCACCGCTTTCAGTAGGATTTCCCATTCAAGGGCGTTGCCATTTCCGTACCATGCTGTGATGCAGCCAGTCACTATGCTCTCCCCTACACAACTATAGAAAATTGTCAGAGTGGTAGATGTCATGCTGAATCTTTGCAAGCTCCTATGGAAGTAGAGTGGCATTAATCGGGGTACTTATACAGTATTATGCTATATAACATTATTAGTTGTAGAACCTGGACCTCTATACCTCTCTCTGCAATTAGATCCTTGACTTCCTAACTGGAAGACCACAACCTGTGCAGATTGGTGATAACATATCCTCCTCGCTGATGATCAACACTGGCGCACCTCGGGGATGTGTGCTTAGCCCACTGCTCTACTCTCTATATACACATGACTGTGTGGCTAGGCATAGCTCAAATACCATCTATACATTTGCTGACGATGCAACCATTTTTGGTAGAAACTCAAGTGATGAGAGGGCATACAGGAGCGAAA
Organism: Hypanus sabinus; assembly: GCF_030144855.1. Classification (NCBI taxonomy): domain Eukaryota; kingdom Metazoa; phylum Chordata; class Chondrichthyes; order Myliobatiformes; family Dasyatidae; genus Hypanus; species Hypanus sabinus. The sequence goes on from NC_082724.1 coordinate 15,339,909, forward strand.
TATGCCAACTAGTGGAGTGATGTCGCAGCAACAACGTGGCACTCAACGTTGGTAATACGGAAGAGCTGGTTGTGGACTTCAGGAAGGGTAAGAGGAAGGAACACATACCAATCCTCATAGAGGGATCAGAAATGGAGAGAGTGAGCAGTTTCAAGTTCCTGGGTGTCAAAATCTCTGAGGACCTAACCTGGTCCCAAGTTATTGATGCAGCTATAAAGAAGGCAAGACGGCAGCTATACTTCATTTGAAGTTTGAAAAGATTTTGTATGTCAACAAAAAACACTTAAAAACTTCTATAGATGTACCATGGAGAGCATTCTGACAGGCTACACGGTCTGGTATGGAGGGGCTACTGCACAGGACTGAAAGAAGCTGCAGAGGGTTGTAAATCTAGTCAGCTCCATCTTGGGTACCAGCTTACAAAGTACCCAGGACATCTTCAGGGAGCGGTGTCTCAGAAAGGCAGTGTCCATTATTAAGGACCTCCAGCACCCAGGGCAGGCCCTTTTCTCACTGTTACCATCAGGTAGGAGGTACAGAAGCCTGAAGGCACACACTCAGTGATTCAGGAACAGCTTCCTCCCCTCTGCCACTGATTCCTAAATGGCCATTGAACCCTTGGATACCACCTCACTGTTTTTAATATACAGTATTTCTGTATTTTGCATGTTTTTAATCTATTCAGTGTGCGTATACTATAATTGATTTACTTATTTATTTTTTCTTCTTCTGTATTATGTGTTGCATTGAACTGCTGCTGCTAAGTTAACAAATTTCCCGTCACATGCCGGAGATAATAAAACTGATTCTGATTCGGAATCTGGTTCTGACTTTGTACTTTAGCTCCTAAATTTATTTCACTTGACCTCATTGGAATGAATGAAGTATTCCAGTGCCAATAATTTGGGGAAATTTGCCAGACATCTTTATTTTGCACCAACTCCAACAAAGCCCAAGTGCATCAAGAACCTGTGAAGCTCTCCCTCTCACGTGATGCCACTTCTCCCCAGACAGCTGTGATGCAGAGTGCCTGCCAACATTCAGTGCAGTCATTATGCATTGCACTGAGAGTGGGAACAGAGGGCAGCACCAGTCACCTTCAAGTGGAGAAATCCACTCATAATGTTGGGTGCACACCTGATAAACTGGACAGTTAGAATTGGTGTGGTGAACTACATACACCTGTCTGGACACGCCCCCTGCTGACTGCTCTTGTGGCTCCTTCCACAGACCCCTGTATAAAGGCGATTGAGGCCTGAGCCCGGCCTCTCAGTCTCCAGGATGTAGTGTAGTGGTCACTCACTGCCTGTTCCTTCTTCCAGTCAATAAAAGCCGATATCTCGCCTTTACGTCTCAGAGTGAGTTATCGATGGTGCATCAATTTTATTGACTGGAAGAAGGAACAAGCAGTGAGTGACCACCATACTACATCCTGGAGACTGCAAGGCCGGGCTCAGGCCTCAATCGCCTTTATACAGGGGTCTGTGGGAGGAGCCACAGAAGCAGTCAGCAGGGGGCGTGTCCAGACAGGTATATGTAGTTCACCACAATTGGCACGCAAGTGATTAGGCAGCATAAAGTTGATGTATTCAGCACATACAGATTATTTGTACATTGCTGTCTCTCCAGCTGCTGCCAATTCAGCCTCCCAATCCAACTAGAACAATGCAATTTACTGCCTCAATCTTCTCATTGAATTGACCTATGAGCGTTGAACCAGAAAAGGGGTAGGAAAAGGTTGAAAACCTGAATAACTGAAAAAGTAAACGATTGAGCTTCTTTGCAAGTAACATACTTTACCAAGCATCAGTTCTCTTTGTGCTCAGGATTTTTATATTAAATCCCTAGAGTTTCATATCAGTGGCAACAGTGCAAGAACAGTTTGGAAAGCAATGACTATGTATGTAAAAAATGGAAGGACATAGAACAGTTTATTCTTGTATTTATTTTATTGTGAATATATTTTATTCTGCTGAAAAAATAATCAGCTCCCTTTGCAAATTTTGGGTTATATGCACAAGAGATTCTGCAGATGCTGGAAATCCAGAGCAACACACACAAAATGCTGGAGGAACTGCAGGTCAGGCTGCACCAATGGAAAGGAATAGAGAGTCAACATTTACAGCTGAGATCAGGACTGGCGATTAAATTAAATGCATAATTTATGGTGATTTAAATTATATGCATTGCTTGTATCTTACCACAGGTAGTGCTCTTCAGCTTGGCAAGACTCTGAGATCACATCATGTTCTGAGTCTCAAACATTTGCAGAGGTGTTCTAATCATCCTTTTCATTTCCAGATTCTATGAACTTCATGTTTTCATTCCAACATGTTTCAAAGTTTAATTCTATGGGTAAGAATGTTGCTGTAGCAAAATTTAAACCAGGAAATTGTACTTCTTAGGTTGTATGCTTGAGTTAGGGCTTATAGCAATTATTAACCTCAGCAACTAATCTTCAGACCTGAACGTGGATTGTAAATTAATTTTAAAATGCAGTCCTGAACAATAGCTTCCTGGTGGTGTGGACACCAATTGATTGAAAACCAGATAATACCGATTGACATTCATTTTGGGTGCCTGGAGTGTGGGTGTGGAGAAGGTGGTGTGAAAACTACATGCAATTCAAAGGAAGCATTGTAGATGCTTTGTAACTATAAAATTGTCCATTGATTTTTAGCATATAAAATGTCATGTAATATTGGGTTGAACAGGCCTCTTCCTCCAAGAGTGTCTCATTTTGTTGAATAAAACACTTTTGTATCTACTAGCTTCAGTGTCTCTCTGGTGACTTTGTTCATGTTACAACAGTATTACTCATGCCTGACAGCACTGAAGAATGCTGTACATCAGGACATAGCGGTAAGAGAAGGCCTTTGAACCTTTCAAGCTGGCTGCACTATTCAGTTACTTCGTGGTTGATATCGATATAACTGCAGTTATTGACCTTACTTACACACCTCCTGATAAACTTAAAAAATACATCATGATTTTGTTTCCTGTTGGACTCCAATTCGTGGACTACATAAGATTAAATACCTCAAATTGACTTGATTTTCAGCCTCAGTTTTCTCACTCAGTGACTTCTCTTTCTGCTAACAGGCTGTGTTGTTGCTGTAGTAATTTTCTCAGCATGGCTTATGATTTTCATGTCATGCTTGGTAAAAGAAGCTTATTAGACAAAAAAAATCTACATGCAACTTGAAAAATGATGAATGCACAACCTGAAGGTGGTATTTCATGTGGAAACAATAGTAAATGAAACATCTGGAACCGCCTAATAGCTTACTGGATGTATCAGAATATATTAAAGTATAACATCAAAAATGAAATGCAGATGCAAAAATGGATGCATATAGGTATTATATTATTTCATTTAGAAAGTGACTTTGAACCTTGCCATAATGAAATGACATTATTTTGATAAAGTTTAATTTTAAGTGGTGGTAGGGGAGAATGCAAATCGCTTCATAGCAATGGAATGTATTTTAGAAACATAGAAAACCTACAGCACAATACAGGCCCTTTGGCCCACAAATCTGTGCGGAACATGTCCTTACCTTAGAAATTACCCAGTGTTACCCATAGTCTTCAATTTTTCTGAGCTCCATGTACCTATCCAGGAGTCTCTTAAAAGACCCTATCATATCCACCTCCACCACCATCGCTGGTAGCCCATTCTACACACTCACCACTCTCTGCATAAAAAACTTACCCCTGACATCTCCTCTGTACCTACTTCCAAGCACCTTAAAACTATGCCCTCTCATGCTAGCCATTTCAGCCCTGGGAAAAAATCTCTGACTAATCACACGATCAATGCCTCTCATCATCTTATACACCTCTATCAGGTCACCTCTCATCCTCTGTTGCTCCAAGGAAAAAAGGCCAAGTTCACTCAACCTATTCCCTGTTATCATTTTCACAATTTTTCTTTTATTTTCAGGCAATAAGATCTTCTGGACTGATCATACTTCCAATTCACCTTCTTACATCTCAAAGATAGCACGAAAAAAACAGTGAACAACAAGCTGATCTGCCTGCCATCACAACTCAGGAAGTTTCTGGAGGGAATTCTGAGGAATGTGATCTGCCAGCATTTGGATCAACAAAGTCTGACCGGAAAGAACCAACATGACTTTGTGGAAAATTGTGATTAAGGAATGTTTTAAAGTTTCCTTGAAGTATTTACCAAAAAGGTACATGAGTGTAGGGCAATGGCTGCTGAATGTTTACATTTCAACACTACCTTCAACAAGTTTCCACATATTCTAAACAGGGGTTCCCAACCTGGGGTCCATGGACCCCTCGGTTAATGGTGGGGTTCATGGCATAAAAAGATTGGGAACCCATTGTCTAGAAGGTTAAGTTCCATGGAATTCTAGGAGAACTAGGTCTTGATGAAGGGTCTCGGCCAGAAATGTCAATCTCTTTTCCATAGATGCTGCCTGACCTGCTGAGTTCCTCTGGCATTTTGTATGTGTTGCTTGGATTTCCAGCATCTGCAGATTTTCCCTTGTTACTCTGCATCCAATGCAGCAAAAAACCTCCACAATAAGATAAAAAAAACAAATAATAATTTAAAAAATAATAAATCACTATAACTACATGAGATACCTTATATACATAGATTGATTGTTTGGACATAAACTGATGCCAGGCACAGGAATGTCTGTACATAGGTGACTAACAGATAATGATAAAGTAGTTACTTTAAAGTAGAAGTAGTAATAGCTTTCAACGGAAGCTGCCCGACCTGCTGAGTTCATCCAGCTTGTTTGTATGTGTTGATTTGACCACAGCATCTGCAGTATACTTTATGTTTAATGATAAAGTAGTAATGGTTGGGGCGAATCTTTTAAAATATTCCAAAGTTTTATCTTAAAAAGAGTATTGCTCTCCGCTTTGACACTCAATGCAGCTGCGCAGGTGGACTCTGGGGTTAAGAAGACTTATGGTGTATTGGCCTTCATCAATCATGGAATTCAATTTAGGAGCTGAGAGGTGATGTTGCAGCAATATAGGACCCTGGTCAGACCCCACTTGGAGTACTGTGCTCAGTTCTGGTCGCCTCACTACAGGAAGGATGTGGAAGCCATAGAAAGGGTGCAAAGGAGATTTACAAGGATGTTGCCTGGATTGGGGAGCAAGCCTTATGAGAATAGGTTGAGTGAACTTGGCCTTTTCTCCTTGGAGTGAAGGAGGATGAGAGGTGACCTGATAGAGATGTACAAGATGATGAGAGGCATTGATCATGTGGACAGTCAGAGGCTTTTTCCCAGGGCTGAAATGGTTGCCACAAGAGGACACAGGTTTAAGGTGCTGGGGTGTAAGTACAGAGGAGATGTTAGGGGTAAGCTTTTTACTCAGAGAGTGGTGAGTGTGTGGAATGGGCTGCCGGCAATGGTGGTGGAGGTGGATATGATAGGGTCTTTTAAGAGACTTTTATATAGGTACATGGAGCGTAGTAAAATAGAGGGCTATAGTTAAGCCTAGTAATTTCTAAGGTAGGGACATGTTCAGCACAACTTTGTGGGCCAAAGGGCCTATACTGTGCTGTAGGTTTTCTATGTTTCTATATGATGGCCTGAAACTGAGGCAGTAGGCCTATTCCGGGTGCTATGGGATTTCGGGTTTATGGACTCAATTTTGTTCCGAAAGCTGGTGCTTGTTTTTATTGTTTGCGTGGTTTGTGTTTTTTTTTCTCTTTCTCTGTGCATTGGGTGTTAGTCCTTTTTTTTAATCGGATTCTTTCAAGCTTCTTGCTTTGTGGCGGCCTGTAAGCAAACTAATCTGAAGGTTCTATAATTTATACATGCTTTGATAATAAATGTACTTTGAACTTTGAACTTTTGAACTTCCAGCATCTGTAGAGTTTATTGTGCTTAAGTCTAGAATTGGCTTTATTGGTCATTTTGCTTGACACCTGCTTACCAGGAGCCAATTTACCTGACGAATTTGAACAGTTTATGTTAATTTAACTTGCAGATACTAAGGTACAATTATACAAAAAGCTGCAGTGTTTGAATCGAAAATCTAAAGATGTATGAAGTGATGAAGTTCCACTGTCAATGTGGCATTTGAACTGGGTTCGTTAAGGAAATCAGAGTGTCTGCTTTTATCATAATTAGGCTGTGTATGTTTGTGTGAGATAACAGCAAAGGAGCATGCAGAGCGACACTGGATAATTCAGTGTTTTTGCTGCTAAACGGTTGCTAGGTTGCTCCTCCTGAAACAACATGTAAAGCCTTCAAGGTCTCCAGGCAATTATTATTTTAATGGAAACAGTTCACAGATCTAGGCAAAGCATAGAATACTGTTATATACAGCACTGTTTACTGTTATGTGTGTACAACACTCAAAGGGGAAAATTCTGTCATAAATACTTTTTTATGGAAAAGGTGGCAGGAAAATGATTAGTACTATTGATATTGAGGTGACATCCGTCACTAAAGACCTCCATCACCCAGGACATTCCCTCGTCTCATTGCTACTGTCATAGAGGAGGTACAGGGGTCTGAAGGCACACAATCAAGGATTCAGGAATAGCTTCTTCCCCTCTGCCATCAGATTTCTGAAAGGATATTGAACCCATAAACACTTCCTCACTACTTGCTTTACTTTTTGCATTACTTATTTAACTTTAAATTTATATTTATGTAATACAATGTACTGCTGTCACATATCAACACATTTTGGGACATATGCCAGTAATATTAAACCTGATTCTGATGAATTTAGAGGTAGAAGTGAACTAGTGTGGTTAATACAGTGTGCTACAGATAAAACTTCCTTCTGAATAAGAATCTAATGGTATTTACGCATCAAGGTTTAAACCATACATCCCAATGTGGGAGAAATAATTAATATTTGCAAAAGGCTCATGGATGTCAAGTATTACAGTACTCATGTCTATAATGTCAATGTGTAAAAAATGAACTCACATTTGAGATGGAAGCTTTGCACTTATCGGAATGTTCTAATTTAAGTCAAGTGAAGAAAGTAATACAATATAGTTTACAGATCTCTAATATCAATAATGATAATGCAAAAGAAAGATCATAAATTTGGTGAGTGGACATAATGGAAATAATATAAATTAAATTGACAATCTTTAAAATGTTGTAAGTTTGACCTGGGGCACGCAGAGATGACGCCTCCCACAACCCAGGGTACTAGTCTTAAAGTTAAGCTGTGAGACACTCAGAATAGCAATGGAATTAAACTTCTTCATTCAGAGGGGATGGAACTTCGGAGCAGATATGAGAATGCAAATGGTCTAATCTTGCTTCTTTTTCCATTAATCCCATTTCACTTTACCTCCATTTCCCTCTCCACCCCATTCTCCTGACTATTGAACCTATCAACTACTGCCTTAAGTATACCCAGTGACTTGCCTCCATAGCCACCTGTGGCAATGAATTCCACAGAATCACCATTCTCTGGCTAAACAAATTCCTCCTCATCTCTGTTCTAAGTGGATGTCCCTCTACTCTGAGGCGGTGCCCTCTAGTCCTTGACTCGCACACTATAGGAAACATCCTCTTCACAGCCACTCTATTGAAGCCTTTCAACATTTTATAGGTTCAATGAGATCCCCCCTCATACTTCTAACTTCCAGAAAGTAGATGCCCAGAGCCTTCAAACCCAGCTCAGATGATAAACCTTTCATTCCTGCAATCATTCTTGTGAACCTCATCTGAACACTCTCCAATATCAGCATATTCTTTCTGAGATTAGGCCCAAAACTGCTCACAATATTCCAAGCGAGGCTTCACCATTGTCTTTTAAAGCCTCAGCTTTACGTCCTTGCTTTTATATTCTAGTACTCTCAAACTGAATACTAATATTGCTTTTGCCTTCCTCAGTACTGATTCAGTCTGCACAAGCACTTCCAAGTCCCTTTGTACCACAGATTTTTCAATTTTCTACCCGTTTAGAAAATAGTCTACACTTCTGTTCCTTTTGCCAGAGTGCATGATCATACACTTCCCGACACTGAATTCCATCTCCCCCTCCTTTGCCCATTCTCCTCATCTGTTTAAGTACTCTCTGTCGCCTCCCTGCTTCCTCAACATTACTTGCCCCTCTATCTAATTTCGTATCATATGCAAACTTGGCCACAAAGCCATTGATTCTGTCATCCAGTATTATCAAGTTTTTGGATGGCTTTTAAGCTGTGCCCGGACACACAGACAAGAGTGTAGGGAGAGTAGGGAAGTGGGCTAAGCACCATCATTGAGGAGCACCCGTGTAAGTTGTCAGTGAAGAGGAGATGTTATGATTGTTCTGCACTGACTGTGGTTTCCTGATGAGGAAATCAGGGATCCAATTGCAGAGGGAGGTACAGAGGCCCAGGCTTTTTTTACTGAGGGAAAGATGGTGCTGAACATCAAGCTGTAATCAATAAACAGTAGCCTGGCATATGCCTTGCAGTTGTCTAAATGCTCCAAAGCAGAGTGGAGAGGCTATAGACCTGTTGCAATGGTAAATGATTTGCAGCAGACCCAGGTCCTTGCTTAGGCAGGAGTTAATCCTATCCATAATCAACCTATGAAGCAGTTCATTGTGTTATTGTCTCTTTCCTTCCTGTGTGAAGTTTTCCTGTTCACAAACAGACTGAGTGATGCTGTCAATTTTATGCCAGTGCATCATACACTATGTAGTTCTCTGCTGAGATTGATAAATGTGAATTGAGCAATGTAGCAAGAGTAGGATTGAGAATGTATACACATACAAATTATATTGATACAGTAAACAGCACTGAACAATTACATGGCAGGCAATGTTAATTCGACATTGAATAAGATAAAGCACGGTAATCTCGTAACGTGAAAACATGGGAGCTGGAGTAGGCAATGCAGGCCTTTAAACTTACTTTGCCATATGTCAAGGTCACTGCTGATTTTCCAATTTAGCACCATTTTCTTGCCGCATTCCCTTGATTCCCTTAATATCCCTTAATCTATCAGTATCTGAACTCAGTGACCGAGCCTCTACACTTCTCTTGGGTAGAAAATCCTAAAGATTCACCACAGTCTGCATGAAGAAATTTCTTTTCATCGAAGTCTTAACTGTATTCTGAGACAGTAACACCTACAAACCCTGAATCTCGATTCCAGCCAAGGAAAAGGTATACCTTCCCCCTACATCTGACCTATGAAATTGTTGTAATTTTCTATATATGATCCAGTCCCTTTCTTCTAAAGTTTAGGGAATAGAGGGTACATCTACTCAATCTCCCTTCAAATATCGAAGCTCATCACCTGTGAAATCTGGCTTTGTTGAACTTCAAATAAATGATTTTTCTTTTCCGATCAAAGAAGGCGACGTGGTAGTGTGGCGGTTAGCACAATGTTTTACAGTACCAGCAACCCAGGTTCAATTGCCACCTCTTCCTGTGCATTCTCCCCATGACCATGTGGGTCTTCTCCAGGTAATCCAGTCCAAAGACATACTGGTTGGAACATTAATTGGGCATTGTAAGTTGTCCTGTCATTAGGCTGGGGTTAAATCGGGCAGCACGGCTCAAAGGACTGTAAGGGCCTATTCCACGCTTTATCTCAATTAAAAAAGATTGAAGTCTTCCAGAGCACTTTTTAAAATTAAGGAGACCAAAATATTACACAATACTCAAGATATGGCTCACCAAGACCTTAATAACTGCAGTAAGACAACTTTACAAATCCCTTCATAATAAACCACTATGAGCTTTCCTCATCATTTGATGCATGTTGGTTTTCAGTTTCTAACAAGTATGGCATCTCAGTCACTTTGAACATCAGCGTTACAATGGTGAGGTATTGACATTAGAGTATGTATTTCCTTATAATCATCATAAGCTCAGGGGTACAGTTTAAAACTTACTTTAACAAGCTATACTTGGGGATAATTTCAGAACATAAGTACTTTGAAAGTCAAGGGAAAAGCAATAGTCACATCTGAAACTAAAGCTCTCTGCTATGCTTATGGTAACAGCTCAAAAAATTAATCATCTTAAGAAAAAGTTATGAAGTATTTCTCATTGACATCCTCAATTTCATTGTCTGAGCGATGATTCTACACACAGATGGTTTAGCAGCAGCCAAGTAGGTGTGCTAAGCCCTGTCTAATTGCAGTTCCACTTTATCTTTGCTTAAAGCCATAAAGCCATCTGAGCAAGTCATGTCAAGTAATCAAGGAACTGTTATAGCCTCCCTAAAACCTGGCCTTCTTCCCTCAGGCTATAACTTTTAATCCTCTCTGATCAGAAAAGACTTCCAGAGCTAAGCTTGAACGACCATCTCAAGACTTTGAAAGAACATAATACAACTATGCCGCTGCAAGCTATAAGATTCTTTATGGAGATCAGAAAGATTTATACCTGGTTACTTGAGGTCAAAAATGCTACTTTGGGCATAACTATGGGTAACAATTTTGGCAAATTTGAGGGAAATTCCATCTAGACATTAAATACTGCTGCTTCCAAAAGAAATATAAGCTTTATTTGTTACACGTATATCAAAGCATGCAATGAAATTACTTGTTTGTGTCAACAACCAGCATGTGCCAGGGGCAGCTCAACAGCAAGTGTTGCTGTTCTTCAATAGATCAATAGGTACATTTAATGTCAGAGTAATGTGTCCAATACACATCCCGAAACTCTTTTTCTTCAAAGACACCCACGAAAACAGAGGAATGCCCCAAAGAATGAATGACAGTTAAATGTTAGAATCCCAAAGCCCCCCCAACTCTCCCCCATTCACAAGCAGCAGCAAGGCAATGTCCCCCCTTCCGCCCCACCAGCAAAAGAGCATCAGCACCCTCCACCGAGCCCTCAAGCGTGCAGCAAAGCATTAATAAAGACACAGACTTGCAATACCCCAATAGCTACTCATTCACCCAGTACTTCGACATACCACAGGCTCTCTCTCTCTCTCTCCCTAATAAGGGAAAAAGAGGTGTCCCCGTTTCACAGTGAGAGGGGAGACATAACAAACAACTCACTGAATTGCCATGTTAAAAGTCTGTGGGATCGCTTTTTCTGAGCTCTGTGCCCAGAGAGTCGGCACCAAAAAGGTGCAGATCTCTGGACACACAACCCCCGGTGGCTAACCCGCTGCTCCAGATGTTCCGCATTCTCCCGTGATGCTTCTCAGGAGCTCTGGCCTAGAATCAGCACATCCCCAGAGCCATAAGGTCCCGGAACCCTGAATGCACGCTCATCTTCTAGGCCGCGTCCTTGGGATATCAGAAAGTGGCCCGTTGTGAGGCCCTGAGAGTGGGTCCCATTCCCACAAAAAACTCAAGTCAGAGTGTAACTCCAGGTCAGGATTTTCAAAAGAATCCCCCACACCCTGAAAAGGATGAAAAAGAAATATCAAAGATAGCAATAGAGTTGATTCCAAAGATGCAAGCAAAGGAGTCGCTGTATAGCATCATCTTGACTTCTAGCACCAACATGTCTGTCCACACTTACAGTCAAAGTTCAAATTTCAAAGTAAAGTTTATCATCAAAGTACATATACTAAACGTTAGCATATACTATCCTGAGATTCATTTTCTAGTGGGCATTCACAGTAACTTTAAAGAAATACTATATAATCAATGAAGAATCACACTCAGGCCAAACAATGTGCAGAAGACAACAAACTGTGCAAATATAAAATGAAAATCAAACAAAATGACAATAATAAACAAATAAGCAATAAATACTGAGAACATGAGATGAAGAGCTCATGAAAGTAAGTCCAAAGGTTGAGGGAACAGTTCAGTGAGTGAAGTTATCCTCTCTGATTCAAGAGCCTGTTTGTTGAGGGGTAGTAACTGTTCCTGAACTTGGTAGAGCGAGTTCTGAGGCTCCTGCACTTCCTTCCTGATGGCTGCAGTGAGAAGAGAGCATGGTATTTATGGTGGGGGTCTCTGATGATAAAAGCATCCTTCCTGCGACAGCAATCCGTGTAGATGTGATCAAGGGAGGGAGGGTTTTCCCCATGATGGACTGGGCTGTATCCATTAGTTTTTGTAGGGATTTCCATTCAAGGGCATTGCTATTCTCATACCAGGCCGTGATGCAGCCTGTCAGTACACTCTCCACCACACATCTATAGATGTTTGTCAAAGTTTTACATAACATGCTAAAATAGAGGCACTGCTGTGCTTTCTTTGTAATACGTCATTGTGTAGGACCCAGGACAAACAATTACACAGAGGAATTTAACGTTGCTGACCCTCTCCATGTCTGATCTGCCTGTGGACCTCTGGTTTCCTCCTTCTTTAATCAATAATCAGCTCTTTGGTTACTCATTCAGAACCATTCTGGAATCATGATATCTCCCATTTACACAGCGAGACAACAGCCACCATTGTTAAACACAGAGACAATTGATTTAGGATGATACAAGGAAGAAAAAAATAACATAGACTTTCTCAATCTTTCCAGGTATGATGTAATGAGAAAAAGCAACATGTATGGGATTTGGTGGCCTGGGGGCCAGAAAGGCAAATTCCTGAAGCTGGGAGAAAGAGGGCAGAGGAGCATCTTCCTCACCAATGGTAGGACAGGGAGCTTGGGAAAAAACTCCCTCCAGAGTTGTGTTCTGGGTGGGCTGGATACTGATCCAGAAAAGAATTACTGAAGTAAGGGGCTATCAAAAGAGAAGATAGATTACTACTGTGGGAGAAGAATAAGTTATGTGGGGCAAGATAACTGCACTAGAATGTCAATTCATTCAAACTTTCTGTACCTTCTTTTATTACCTTCCATCCCATTTTATCTAACTCTATCAATACATTTCTCCCTTCCCTACAATGCATGGTGTCAAGTCTTGGCTCAGTGAGTCATACTGTTGCCTCTAAGTCAAATGGTTATGGATTCAGATTTGACTCCAAAATCTTCAGCAGATGGATGCAGGCTGAAACTCGACTACAATACCGGGGAAATGCTGCACTGTCAGTGATGCTGCCTTTTGGATTAAGTACTAAGTTGATTCTCCAGTAAGGGACCCTATGGAATATTTTGAAGACCAAGGAGATATATTCAATCAAATATATTTAAAAAAGCAACATACCTATTGTGTTCACTTCTAAACTCAGTCATGACCTATGAAGTTCTTCGAGAAGTTTTGTCATTCAAGGTGTAATCTTCCCTTTTGTCATTATATATCTAGTTTCATCTTAAGTATATCAAGATAGTTTACACAAAGTACACTGCAGATGCTGTGGTCAAATCAACACGGACAAACACGCTGGAGGAACTCAGCAGGTCGGGCAGCATCCGTGGAAACGAGCAGTCAACGTTTCCACAGATGCTGCCCGACCTGCTGAGTTCCTCCAGCGTATCAAGATTGTTTGCCCTATCTACTCCTTCCGATATCAAATATTGTATTCCTACGACTTGCTGAATAAAATTCTTCTTTGGATCTGTGAGCAATTATCATATTCATGATCTCCTCCCCCTTCCCACCTTATTAGACCCTCCATCATTTTAAATACTTTTATCAGGCTAATTCCTCTCTTTACCGGAGGAAGGAGACCTAGACTGTTTAATGTTTCTCGATTGTTAAAAACCTTCTGATTCTGGATTATTCATGAAATTCTATTTTGTACCTTCTCCGGTTGGAAAAGGAGTCATGGAATTTGGGATAGACAGTGAAGTTGCTAAGTGCTTGTTATTGTCTTATTCTTCTCTACATCCTCCCCACCACTCCAATGTCTCCTCTGCGCTACCTCTCAGCTTTTCTCTCTCTCTCACACACACACACACACACACACACACACACACACACAAATTCTAATAACTACCCACTGACCAGTTTGATAACTTTCCCTGGAAGATGTCTGGTGAATTTCAACATTTTCTCAGGATTCTTCTCTGCTGTGTCTTCCCAAGAAGGCACTGGAAGAAGGTACCGGCTACATTTCATATAGTATCAAGAATTCCATCACAATCCTTTCTACAACAAAATTAGGTGGTCAAGTGATGTGAAATGAAGTTGAAATCATTGGATGCAACTTGGAGAGGGGATGCAGAAGAAGGAAAGAGGAAGTGAGCTTCACTGGACTGGAAAGGGACATCTAATTCTGATTCCCATTCCCATTCCAACATGTCAGTCGATGGCCTCCTCTTCTGCCAAGATGCCACTCTCAAGTTGGAGGAGCAACATCTTATATTTCTGCTGGGTAGACTCCAACCTAATGGCATGAATATCGAGTTCTCATTCCTGTAAGAAAACAAAATCCTCCCCTTCCCCTCTTCTTCTATTCCTCTTTCTGGCCTTTTACTTCTTCTATCCTGTCTATCACCTCCCCTGGTTTCCCTCCTCCTTCTCTCTCAACTATGGTCCATTCTCCTCTCCTATCAGATTCCTTCATCTCCAGCCCTTGACCTTTCCCACCCACCTGGCATCACCTATCATCTTCCAGCTAGCCTGTATCCCCTCTTGCCATCTTTTTTTTTATTCTGGCATCCTCCCCCTTCCTTATCAGTCCTGAAGAAGGGTCTCAGCCGGAAACACTGCCTGTCTATTCATTTCCATGGATGCTGCCTGACCTGCAGTGTTCCTTCAGCTTTTTGTGTGTGTTGCTTTGGAAGGGAAACAGCTACGCAAGCATTGCACGGTTAGTGCGCCCTGCTTCTCAGGGGTTTGCTTTCAAAAAGATGAGGCACAAAGGTGAGAGCGGTTACAGGACTTACAGGACTATCTGGTGACAAAAGCAAAGGGGAGCACACCGTCCTTGACGAGGATCTGGTAACCATTCATTACCCAGTCTCCTCTCTGAGTAGTGGCTGCAGGGTGAGGATAAGTGGTTCTGCTGTAAACAGTAACCCAGCAAGGAAGGAGCATCTTCAGAATAAATCAGAGCCAAAATAGAAATAGGTAGGGGTAGAACTGATTTCTACACTCAAGGAAGTTAGTAAATATTCTGAAGTGTACCAACGTCTGTGACTTCAGTAGATAAATGAAAGCTGACTGAAAATTGCCTGACTTCCAATATGAATCCTTCAGCAAAATGCCCAGGATGATTAACTCTGTCAGTTGTTAAAAAAAAAACCCGCACAGAATAGAAACAGCAAATGGCTCAGGACCCTTAGAAATTCTAACACAAAAAGACCAGACCACTGACTACTGGTTAATGTTTCATATTCGATGGCCTTGGGGCTTTCTTTGTATCTATTAACAATGAGCAAGTTCTAGGGAGCGGCAAAAGAGTGGGTTAAAATGGATAAAATCAATAAACACAAGAAAGCCACTGTGCTCCTACCACAATGCAGTGAGGGTGTTTCTCTGAACACAAGCTTAGCTAATAATTCCACCCTTTGGAGAAGTGGTCACCACTGGCAGACGGAGGCCAAATATCCTTGGCGATGTTCCACTAGCATGTGTGGTACCAAGAGCTCCAGTGAACTCTGCTGTCACCCTGTCAGTGTTTCAAGGGTTGAGATGTGGGTCACTTAAATTGAATACTGCAGTAGAGGCCCAAGTACTTTTTTTGATTTAAGAAAAGGCCTTTTTTGCTCTGTGAGCGAGCGAGGCAAATGTGTACCGCTTTTGTTTGGGAAGGTTAAAGCAGACAGAATCTTCTATTCTATAAATTAGACTTTGATTTAACAGCACTTGAAAATGAAGAATCCATCCACTTCTACATGGACAGCTGGAAAATTATCAGCCACTCTCAAGCCTGTGATCAATAATATAATACAGACGGAGTGTAACTATTACAGTTCCATGCTTCTGCAACAATGCGCACATATTTTGGAAAATAACTACCAATATTCTAACTACTTTTTGGCAGACTGCAGGCATGGATCTGGATTTTGCAATTATTTTGCAAATAATTGAAATTATTCTCTTTGAGGTCCTTTATCAAAGCATTAATCCCTGTAATAAAATGACACAATGTTCACAATTAACTTCCTAATTAAATAGTAGAAACTTTCTTGCAAATGAACTCTTAATTTTGCAGTACATATTCTCTCTCTCTCTCTCTCTCTCTCTCTCTCTCTCTCTCTCTCTCTCTCCCCCTCCCTCTCCCTCTCTTCCCCCCCCCCGCCGTTTCCCCATGGAGCCTGGGGCACTTGGCTGCCAGAGCCAGGGCTGCCAACGGGATGTATGCCCTGTTGGTGAGATCTTTCACTGATTTTGTTATGGTTATTCATCCATTATAGATTTATTGAGTTTGTCCACAAGGAAAAAATCTTAGTGTTGTATATGGTGACATATATGTAATTTGATAATAAATTTACTTTGATCTTTAAAATTTAATAATTGATGGCTTTAACTATTGAAAGCCTATCGACCTTTGCTTTCAATACACCCAATGACTTGGCCTCCACAACCGTCTGTGGCAATAGGTTCCACAGACTCACCATCCTCTTATGAAAGAAATTCATCCTCATCTCTTTTCTAAAGGGATGTCCTTCTTTTCTGAGTCTGTATCGTCTGGACCCAGACTCTGCCACTACTGAAAACATCCTCTCCACATTCACTCGGTCCAGGCCTTTTCAATGACATCACACTTCATTCTTCCAAACTGCACTGAGTACCAGCCCAGAGCTAGAAAATACATTAACTCTTTCATTCCAGGATCATTCTTATAAACTTCCTCTGCCAGAACAGCCTTCACTTGACATGGGGTCCAAAACTGCACACAAATACACAGAATTTTAATTGTTATAAAATATATATTTGTTTTAATATGCTGAGATGTCTCTGTTACAAATAAATTTTTAAAATACTTAAAATAGGTCATTGGCATTGCCCTGCCTTCAGCGTCATTGGCTTTAACAACCTGTCCGAAACATCGTTTGGACAGAAAGTAGGTGGCGGTTTTGGAGTGAGTGCAGGTGAGGATAACCAGGATGTTGCCTAAATTAGATGGTACGTTGTTTAAGAAGAGGTTAGACAGACCTGTGTTATTTATTCTGGGGTGGCAGATGCTGAGAGGAGACCCGGTAGAAATGTATAAGATAATGAGAAGCCGAGATAGGTTAGACGACCAGTATCTTTTATCGGGGTCAAAATTTCTAATACTAGAGGTGAGAGAAGATAAGCTCAAGGAAGACGTAAGTGGCAAGGTTTTCTTTCACACAGCACGGGGCGAGTGCCTGGAATGTGTTGCTCAGGGTGGTTGTAGAGGCAAATACAACAGGATCATCTGAGAGGTTCTTAGGTAGACACTTGAATGCACAGAGATGGAGGGACATGGACACTGCATAGGAAGAAGGAATTAGTTCAGTCAGCAACAAAATGCTGGGGAACTCAGCAGGCCAGGCAGCATCTAGGAAAAGAATACAGACTGTACTCCAACGTTTTGTGTCTGTTGCTTGGTTTTCCAGCATCTGCAGATTTTCTCTAGTTTGTGATTAGTTTAGTTAAGCCTTTAATTATTAGTTTGGTTAGTTCATCCAGCACATCACTGTGGGCTGAAGGGCTTATTCCTTTGATGTATTGTTCTATGTTCTAAGTAAGAGGGAATGCCTCATCAATGCACCACCTACCGTGCTGGCCTCTCTAACTGTTTATAACATGCAGAGAGGGCAGGTGAGACAGGCCTCCTGTCTCCTACTTAGGGTGTGGGGGAATTGTGAGCACTGATTGGTGGCTGACTCAATATTAAAGTTGCACTGCATATGAAATGAGAACCATTTCTAAACTAATACGTGCCTACGAGCTTACTGTATCTTCACTAAGATCTATTCAACATTTAAACCCAGATCTTCCTACCCTGAGGAGCATGAGTCTCTGAAAGAAGATTACTGCTATTTAACGAAGAATTGTTGCTATGATCAGACAGTTCTGACCTTTGATGGAGAAACATAATTTCTTTTTTAAATATACAGTCCATCTCAACATCAAATGTTCCACTGTTGCATGAACAAATCAGTCAAATCTTCCTAATGTTGAAATATGCTTCTGGTAAGATAAATAGCTCCTGGTAACACAAAGAAGTTTGTCCATTGAACCATGGTATGTTCTACAGCAGGAAATATATTGTTTCTTGCCAGCAGTGCAATTAATAATCTTA
This sequence comes from Hypanus sabinus, assembly GCF_030144855.1. Taxonomy (NCBI): domain Eukaryota; kingdom Metazoa; phylum Chordata; class Chondrichthyes; order Myliobatiformes; family Dasyatidae; genus Hypanus; species Hypanus sabinus. The sequence continues at coordinate 15,357,915 of NC_082724.1, forward strand.
GGTTTCTATTCTTCAAAGATCACTTTTTAAAAAATGAATAACTATTCTTTTCAAAAAGCTTTTAGGTTATCAGATAAACTTTACCCTTCTCTCTCACCCAATTAACTTTAAGAACTGGATTTAGCTTGACTTTATTAGTCATTGAAACAGGCCATTCAGCCCACCATGCATTGTGGTGACCCTCTATTTTAATCCCATCTTCCAGCCGTTGTAATGCTCTTCTGTTCTAACATTCATCATGTTGACATTATGTATAGTGAATCTACCCTCTTTCTTTCAATAATGTTGGGTTACAATGTAACTACATGTTTTTAAGGTTTCCTTAGTTACTTACATTTTTTTCTGGATTTTTCCCCTTCTGTCTGCTCATGAAACTTTGTTAGGGTGCAATCGCTTTGATCTTTATTCTCATGTGACGTTTGATCTTCTATCTTTGTTATCTTTGAAAACAGAACAATCTTGCCCCTCGTAGAATAGACCCTTCTGGCCCTTCAAGCTGCACTGCCCAGGAATCCTCTGATTTAACCCTAGCCAAAGCATGGGACAATTTACAATGACCTCATGATGAATCTATCAGTGAGGCTGAATTATAACTGAGGAGATCAAGCAGCAAACTCTGAAGGACGGAAATATGCTACTAGATACAGAAACATGTGAGTTGTTGTCATTATTTCTCTCCTTGCTCCATTGCCTTTTGTTCTTTTGTGTCACCTTAGAATTAACTTTAAGAAGTTTAAAAGTTGGAAGGAATTTAAGGCATAGATGTCATTTATTGCTTCATGGTTTCTAAATGAGATTATAATGGCATTTACATTTTAATGATATGTTAAGAACCATTTTTTGTCCTATAAATATAATTTTATCTCTTTGTGTTAACAGTCTGTATAATTACCTCAAAATTCCATGATTTTTGCGGTTCTAATAATTATTAACATTTCAATTCTACCATAACCTCTGGAGCAAGATTCAGACATTACTGGAAAAAATTAGTTACTGATTGCTGTCTATGATCAACTTTTAATATGACTTGTGTGATGAAGCAACACTGAGTGAATGTCAGAGATCCCCCAAAGCTGATGCCTAACTGCAATCACCATCAGAGAAGGCAAAGTAGACTTGTCACCTCATCATCTACCTCCTGATGACCTTGCACCTTATTCATGGGCTTTCCATGTAAATGTAACCCTTTATTCTGCATTCTGTTACTGCTTTCCCATGTGCTACCTCTGTAAGGATGGCATGCCCAACAAAGTTTTTCACCCTACCTCGGTAAATCAAAGTTCAAAACCCATGTGAATTTACTGTCAAAGCACCGATACATTACCATACAATACCTTGAGATTAATTTTCTTGCAGGCATTTACAGAAACAAAAGAAATACAATTTTGCAAAGACTGTCAAACACCAATGTGTAAAAGCAAACTGCAAAAAAGAAATATAATACTGAGACCATGAGTTTTAAAGAGTCCTTGAAAGTGAGTCTGTGGATCAGAGAATCAGCTCAGAGTTGTGGTGAATGAAGTTATCCATGACAGTTCAAGAGGTTGTAATGTAATAATTTTTCCTGAACCTGGTGGTGTCAGACTTAAGGCTTCTAAACCTCCTCCCCAAGAGACAGTGGAGGTCTTTAATGATGGCTGCTGCTTTCTTGTGGTAGTTCTCCATGTAAATGTACTCAATAGTGGGGAGGGTTTTACTTCTGATGTAGTGGGCTGTATCCAATATTGCCCATAGCCTTTTTCTGCTTCTAAGAACTGGTGTTTGCAAAATAGTTCATGATGCAACCAGTCAGGATACTCTCTACTGTGCACTATGGACATTTGACAACATTTTTGTGACATGCTGAACCGACACAAACTTCTAAGTAAATAGAGGCACAGTTGTGCCTTTTTTCTGATGATTCTTATGGTCCCAGGACAGATCCTCTGATATATTGATGCTATGGAATTTGAAGATACTCACTGTCTCCACCTCCCTAATGAGGACTGGTTCATGGACCTCCAGCTTGTTCCTCCTGTAATCAATAATAGCTCCTTGGTGTCGCTGACATTAAGTGAGATATTCTTGTTGTGGTAGCATTTAACAAGATTTTCAGTCTCCTTCCTATATGCCAATTCATCACCACCCTTGATTCAGCCAACAGCATGTGACAACAATAAACCAATTCCAATTTATAGCTTCAACCCGCTGGCATTCCTGCATTCAGGTGCACAGCAGATGGTAGCAGTATGTGTGTAAAAATTAAATGCATTTTAAACACGATCGCCCTTTTTACGCAGTGAGTATGCAAACTAAGCTACCAGAGGATGCAGCTGAGGCAGGTGCAAACAAGAGAAAATCTGCAGATGCTGGAAGTCCGAGCAACACACACAAATTGCCGGAGGAAGTCAGCAAGCCAGGCAGCATCTATGGGAAAGAGTACAGTCGATGTTTCGGGTCAAACTCCTTCAGCAGGATTGGAGAAGAAAAGCTGAGGAGTAGTTTTAAGTGATGGGGAGTGTGGGGGGGGGGGTGCAGAGAAAACCACCAGGAGGGTCAGGGATGAAGTAAAGAGCTGGGAAGTTGATTGGTGAAAGAGTCAGAAGGCCATGGAAGGAAGGAAAAGGGGGAAGGAGAACCAGAGTGAGGCGACGGGCGGTCAAGGAGATAAGGTGAGAGGGGGAAAATGGAATGGAAAATGGAGAAGGAGGGGGCTGTTGGGGGGCATTACTGAAAGTCTGAGAAATCAATGTTCATGCCATCAGGTTAGAGGCTACAGAAACGGAATATAAGATGTTGTTCCTCCAACCTAAGTGTGGTCTCATCACGACAGTGGAGGAGGCCATGGATGGACATATTGGAATGGGAATAGAACGTGGAAATAAAATGGCTGGCCACTGGGAGATCCTGCTTGTTCTGACAGATGAAGCATAGGTGCTCGGCGAAGAGGTCTCCCAATCTATGTCAAATCTCACCAGTACACAGGAGGCCACATCGGGAGCACTGAACACAATAAATGACCCCGACAGATTCACAGGTGAAGTGTCACCTCACCCAGAAGGACTGTTTAGGGCCCTGGATGGTAGTGAAGGGGGAGGTGTAGAGCAGGTGTAGCACTTGTTCCGCTTGCAAGGATAAGTGCCAGGAGGAAAATCAGTGGGGAAGGACGAATGGACAAGGGAGTTGCGTAGGGAGTGATCCCTGTTGAAAGCAGAAAGTGTAGTGCATGGAAAGATGTGTTTGGTGTTGGGATCTCGTTGGAGGTGGCAGAAATTTTGAAGAGTTATGTGCTGGGTGCAGACGCTGGTGGGGTGGTAGGTGAGGACAAGGGGAACCCTATCCCTGGTAGGGTGGCAGGAGGATGGGTTAAGAGCAGTCATGTGTGAAATAGAAGAGATGCGGTTGAGAGGGCAGCATTGATGGTGGAGAAAGGGAAACCCCTTTCTTTGAAAAAGGAGAACATCTCCTTTGTTTTAGAATGAAAAGCCTCATCCTGAGTGTGGTGGAGATGGAGGAATTGAGAAAAGGGGATGGCGTTTTTACAAGTAGTAGGGTGGGACAAGGTGTAGTCCAGATGCTGTGAGAGTCTGTGGGTTTGTAATAGACATCGATGGATAGAGAGTGAGGTCGAGAACGGGAAGGGAGGCGTTGGAATTGGGCCATGTGAGTTTGAGGGCAGGGTGGAAGCTGGAGGGAAGGTGGATGAAGTCAATGAATTCAGCATGGGTGCAGGAAGCAGTCATCGATGTAGTGTAGGAAAAGTGCGGGACGGTCACCAGTGTAGGCTTGGAACATAGACTGTTCCACGTAGCCAGCAAACAGACAGACATAGCTGCCCATGGCTACCTCTTTTACTTGAAGGAAGCAAGTGGGAGGAGCCAAAGGAGAAATCACTGAGAGTGAGGACAAGTTCTGCTAGGCAAAGGGGAGTGGTGATGGAGGGGAACTGTTTGGATCTGGTGTCCAGAAAGAAACAGAGAGCTTTGAGGCCTTCATGATGGTGGATGGAGAACATGGATGTAGGTAGGAAGGGACTGAACTAGAGCAAGATAAAACAGAGTTGAAGTATGCCAATATGAGTTCAGTGGGGTAGGAATGATCTGAAACAATGGGTCTACCTGGACAAACAGGTTTGCGGATCTTGGGTAGGAGGTAGAAATGGGTGGTGCGAGGTGCAGGAACTATGCAGTTGATGACAGTAGATGGGAGATCCCCAGAGTCAATAAAGGTTGGTGATGGTATGGGAGACGATGGCCTGGTGTTCCTTAGTGTGGTCCTGTTCGAGGGGTAAGTCTGCGGGCTTGATGGTTAGGATCAGTGAAGAGGGAATGGAGGGCAGAGCGTTCATAAGGAGTGAGGTTGGAATAAGAGTGTTAAAGACTAGATGGTTAATGTCCCATCGGCAGTTGGCAATGAAAAGGTCCAGAGCAGGCAGAAGACCAGGGTGAAGTGTCCAGGAAGAGAAAGAGGGTTGAAGATGGGAGAAGGGGTCATCTGTGTGGGGTGGAGAGTCCTTGCCAAAGAAATAGGCTCGGAGACGGAGGCAGTAGAAGAAGAGATCAGCGTTATGGCGGATGTGGATCTCACTGAGATGTGGGTATAGGGAGACAAAGGTGAGGGGCCTTACTGAGAACAGAACGTTCTTCCTCAGAGAGGGGAAGGTCAGAGGGAATGGTGAAGACCCAGTATGGCAGGTACAATTCTAACATTTAAGAGGCATTTGAATAGGTACTTGGAGACTTTTGTGCATCGGTTCTTTTTGAAGGGATAGAAGTTTGCAAGTATCTGATGGGGTGTATATGTATGATGTCTTCATATCTTAAAATAACAAAGAAAACTGCAAGTGTTGGAAATAGTATCAGAGTCTTCTAACATTACAGCACAGGAACAGGCCTTTTGGCCTGTCTAACCCATGCCAGCTTGGTCTATTTCCAACTACCTGCACCTGAATCATAGCCTCCATACCTTCCTCATCCATGTACCTATCCAGACTCCTCTTAAGTGTAACAGTTGAACCTGCATCTGCCACTTCTGTTGGCAGCTTATTCCATACTTGCACCTTTCTCAAGTGAAGAAGATCCACTTCGGATTCCACTTAAATATCTCACCTTTCATCCTAAACCTATGATCTCTAGTTTTCGTCTCACCCAACCAGAGGTGAAAAATCCTGCAAACATTCACCCGATCTATACAGTACCTCTCAAAACTTGGTACACTTCTATAAGATCTCCTCTCATTCTCCTACACTCCAGTGAATAAAGTCCAAACCTTTCCCTATTACTCAGGTCCTCAAGTCCCAGCAACATCTTTGTAAATTTTCTCAATACCCTTTCAAGCTTATTGATATCTTCCCTTGGTAGGTGACCAGAATACCCAAAATTCAGCCTTCTCAATGTCTTATATAACTTTAACATAACATCCCAATTCCTGTACTCAATACACTGATCTATGAAGGTCAGTATGATAAAAACCGTTTTTTATGACCCTATATACCTGTGATGCTACTTTCAAGGATCCATGGATCTCTCTGTTCTACTGCACAGCTCAGTGCCGTACTATTCACTGTGTAAGTCTTTCCCTGGTTTGTCTTGCCAAGGTGCAACACCTCACTTCTCCATTAAATTCCATCTGCCACTTTTCAGCCCATTTTTCCAGCTGGTCCAGTTTACACTGCAAGCTTTCATATCCTTCGTAAACAATAACTGATCCAGCACCACTCCCTATGGCACACTACCCATCACAGGCCTGCAGTCAGACAGAGACAACAATCTACTACCACTCTCTGACTTCTCCCGCTGAGCCAAAGTTGAATCCAGTTCAGTACTTCATCCTGAATATCAAGTAGCATAAACTTTTGGAGCAAACTCCCATAAAGGACTTTATCTAAGGCCTTGTAGACTACATCCATTGTTTTTCCTTCATCAAGCTTCTTGGTACCTCCTTGGAAATCCCTTTAAGATTGGTTAGATATGACCTGCCGTGCACAAAGCCATGTTGACTAATTCTAATCAAGCCGTGTCTTTCCAAATACTTATATATCCTGTCCCTTAGAATACCATACAATAACTTGTCCACAGAACTTATCCAGGGATATTCCCTTCATGTCTTCCACTCCTCTCACTTTGCTACGACTTAAAACATGTTTGTTTGCTAAGTTTTCTAAATTCTGATGAAAACACATTAAGTTAAAGTGGTTTACTTACTGAAGCCTACCAGCCCTACTGGAGCTGAGGCCATCAATAGCAGCTCGGCAGAATCTTCTTGAGGTCTTTGGAGCTGCTGCTGGCATTTCTGTAGCTCTGGGCTTTCACGGGATGGGGTTGCTTGACCCATACCCAACCCTCTTCCTTTCACAGCCGGGCTTGAGACCGTCCATGGCAGAGTTAATCTGAAATAAAGATTATTTTAAATTATGATTATCTCTTCACAGACATTTCCTGAACTGCTGAGTACCTTCAGTACTTTCCACTTATAACATGCTGGACATGGTACCGGCACAATTTTCATGCACTTATTAGTTTATGTGCAAAGATTTCATCAACTCCAGAGTGGGGGGGGTGGGTTGGAAATCCAGGGAGATGGTTGACATGATGGAAAGGCTGTGGAGAAAAGAGATGTTCTGTTGTTCAATAGTTCCATTTAATATCAGAGAAATGTATGCAATATGCACCCTAAAATTCTTGTTCTTAGCAGATATTCACAAAAACAGAAGAGTGGCCTAAAAAATGAGTGACAGTTAAAACGTTAGAACCCCGAAGCCTCCCCCACTCCCCCCAACGCACAAGTGGCAGCCAAGGCAATGACCTTTCCCCCACCCACATCCACTTCTGCCAAAAAAATTCAGCATTCTCCACCCACCAGGCATACAATAGCAAGGCCCCCAATAAAGACAATGATCTGCAGTACAACAGAAACTAATCTTTCACCCCAAAATTTGGCATGCTCTCTCTCTCTCTCTCTCTCTCTCTCCCTAATAAAGGGAAAAAGAGGTGTCCTCCTTTCAGAGTGAGGGGGGAGGCATGACAAAATCTCCCTCTGCAATTGGATCCTCGACTTCCTAACTAGAAGACCACAATCTGTGCAGATTGGTGATAACACATCCTCCACGTTGACGATCAACATTGGACCACACCTCTACTCTCTATATACACATGACTGTGTGGCTAGGCACAGCTCAAATATCATCTATAAATTGGCTGATGATGCAACCATTGTTGGTAGAATCTCAGGTGGTGATGAGAGGGCGTACAGGTGTGAGATATGCCAGCTAGTGGAGTGGAGCCACAACAACAACCTGGCACTCAACATCAGTAAGATGAAAGAGCTGATTGTGGACTTCAGGAAGGGTAAGATGAAGGAACACATACCAATCCTCATAGAGGGATCAGAAGTGGAAAGGGTGAGCAGTTTCAAGTTCTTAGGTGTCAAAATCTCTGAGGATCTAACCTGGTGCCAACATATCGATGTAGTTATAAAGAAGGCAAGACAGCGGCTATACTTCATTTGAAATTTGAAAAGATTTTGTATGTCAACAAGTACACTTAAAAACTTCTATAGATGTACCATGGAGAGCGTTCTGACAGGCTACATCACTGTCTGGTTTGGAGGGGCTACTGCACAGGACTGAAAGAAGCTGCAGAGGGTTGTAAATCTAGTCAGCTCCATCTTGGGTACTAGCCTACAAAAGTACCCAGGACATCTTCAGGGAGCTGTGTCTCAGAAAGGCAACGTCCATTATTAACGACCCACAGCACCCAGGGCAGGCCCTTTTCTCACTGACTCTCCTTTGACTCTATAACAACAATATTGTGCTGGTGTTGTTATAGAGTCATTTATGGCTGGCAGCCAGCTTCTATCACTGTTCCACAAGGGTCGGTTTTCGACCATTTCTTTTTACGTTATATGTCAGTGATTTGGATGGTGGAAATGATAGCTTTGGGTCCAAGTCTGCAGGTGATACTAAGACAGGTGGAGGGACAAATTGTGTTGAGGAAACAAGGAGTCTCCAGAAGGACTTAGATAGATTAAGAGAGTGGGCAAAGAAGTGGCAGATAGACTATAGTGCAGGGAAGAGTATGGTCATGCACTTTGGTAAAAAGAATAAAGTTCTAGACTATTTTCTAAATGGAGGAAAAATTCAAGAATCAAAGGTGCAAAGGAACTTGGGAGCCCTCATGTAGGATTCTCTGAAGGTTAAGTGATAGGTTGATTCAGTGGAAAGGAAGAAAAATGCAATGTTAGCATTCATTTCTGGAGGAATAAAATATAAAAACAAAAATGTAATGGTGAGCCTTTATAGGACATTAGTCAGACCACACTTGGAGTATTGTGATCAGTTTCAGACCCTTATCTAAGAATTTGTGCTGGCACTGGAGAGAATCCAGAGGAGGTTCACAAGAATGCTTCCAGGAATGAAAGGGTTAAAGTATGAGGAGTGTTTGATGGCTCTGGGCCTGTACTCACTGGAGTTTAGAAGAATGGGGGGGGGGGGGGGAGTCGCATTTGAACTATCGAATATTGACAGGCCTAGATAGAGTGGATGTGCAGAGGATGCTTCCTATAGTGGGGGTCGAAGACCAGAGGACACAGCGTCAGAATACTGGACATCCATTTTGAACAGAGATGAGGAAGGATTTCTTCAGCCAGAAGATGGTGAATCTGTGGAATTCATTCCCATAGATGGCTGTGGAGGCCAAGCAATTGTGTATATTTAAATTGGAGATGATAGGCTTTTGATTAGTCAGAGAATCAGTTATTGGGAGAAGGCAGGAGAACAGGGTTGAGAGGAATGATAAACAGCCATGATAGAAAGGCAGGGCAAATGCGATGGGCAAATGGCCTAAATCTGCTCCTATGTCTATGATCTCTGGTCTTATAGATGAATACAGCGTGGATAGAGGTGCATCGGCTCAATGAGTCCATGGTTCGACCCAGCTCGTCCTGATGACTTGCAAGTCCATATCACTTCTAAGCCCCGCCCCTCCATGTATGAGTGTTTCTTAAATTATGTTGTTGAATCTGCCACAAGTACTTCCTGCGGCAGCTCGTTCTATATACTCACCGCCCTCTGTGTGAAAACGTTGCTCCTCAGTTCCCTTTTAAATCTCCCCCCCCTTACTATAAATCTTTGCCAACTAGTTTTGGACTCCCCTACCCTGTTACCACCCACCTTATCTATGCCTCTCATAATTTTAAATTTTCTATCGGGTCACCCCTCATTCTCCTCCATCCCAAGGAATAAAGAGCTGGACTGGCCAACCTCCCCCTAGAACACAGGTCGTCTAGTCTTGGGAATGTTCTGACCATGCAGGGTGACCATCGCTACTAGAAGACCAGAAGGCCACCAGGGGATACAGAAACTGAACACACAGTTGCTGACCCTGGAACATTTCAAGGATTACTAAAGGGATTATGCATATTGGAAATTGTTAAAATGGCTCTTTCATCCTCCAGTGCACGAGTGGGAAACAATTAAAATGAACATCATGAATTTCTGTATGTTCCAAAAGCAATAGAGGGTTAAAGGAAATGTGTCAAATACTGTCTAGACTGTGCCTCCTTTCATTTTGCTTTAGATCAGGGTTCCCAACCTGAGTCCCTGCACACCCTGGCTTAAAGATATTGGCCCAATGCATTTAAAAGGTTGGGATTTCAATGGCTCACTCTGAAAGTTAGCCATATTAACCGAGGAAGTCTACGATACACATTTATAATCAGCATGGCCGTCACTGTGAGAACTACCTAGCTACTTAAAATTGAACATCAATCCTAGGCTTGCAATTGCCATTATATCTGATGTGATGCAGAGATCTCAGAATTAGAATCAAAATCAATATTAGGTTTGCTGTTGCTGACATTAGTCATGAAGTTTGTTGTTTTGAGGAAGCAGTAAAGTACAGGCATAACAAATTATGATAACGTACAAACAAATAAATAAATAGATAGCGCAAAAGAAGAATAATGATGTTCATGGACAATTCAGAAATCTGATGGCAGAGGGGAAGAAGTTGTTCCTATATCATTGCCGTTTTATTTGGGCACCTTGTTGCAGGCTATTCTATCACAATTCACCATGCCATTCCAGCCATTTCTTAAAGAAACCTTAGTGCAGGAGGACTACAAGTCTGGAATATCCTAGTGTCACTTGGGGGAAAGATGGCCATTCCTGTCGTACAGTTTCCAGAGAAGATTGTCAAAGTAATTCGGAACCTTTTCGGAAGCACAAAGTCCTTACAGCAGGGGCCCCAAACTCTGGTCCACAGACTCCTTGGTTACTGGTAGGGGTCCATGGCATAAAAAAATTTTGGGAGCTCCTGCCTTACAATGAGAAGCACCACCCCATCACATCAGACCACCATATTCTTCCTTCAAGGTGAGTAGTGTGAGTGTGTGATTGTCATCCATCTCTTCTGGTATAAATATTTGTCAAGAAGGCATGGGAAGAGATGTAGTGGTGTTTGCTGTAGTTTATCCCAAGTTGCTGTGTAACGAAGGACTTGAGCTCTATAAATTATTCCCAGGGCAAAAGAGCAGACTGTTAAAGCAACACACACAAGATACTAGAGGAACTCAGGAGGACAGGCAGCATTTAAGGAAAAGAGTAAACAGTCAACGTTTCGGCCCGAGACCTTTCATCAGGACTGGAAAGGAAGGGGGAAGGAGTCAGAGTGAGAAGGTGGTGGGGGGAGGGGAGGAAGAAGTACAAGGTGGCAGGTGATAGGTGAAACTGGGAGAGGAGGAGGAGAGGAAGTCAAGAGCTGGGAAGTTGATTGGTAAAAGAGATAAGGAGCTAGAGAAGGAGAAATCTGATAGGAGAGGACAGAAGACCTCTACTAGGTTATAGATAGTAGTTAAAAACATATGTAATGCCCTGGTTATGATTTCTGCTGCTATGCTGTGAGGTTATTTATTTTAGTAGTTTTCTGCAAAAGCAGCATGTCTTGCTAGAAAGAATGTTTTAGCATCGCCTAAAGATGAGGAGCCATGTTATCCAACTTAGCAACGTTGTGTCAGCCAATCAGGACCGTGGTTTGTGAGAGAAGGTTCTGGAGAGCTGGAGGGAAGAGTTTTCTGAAGGACAGTAGTTTGCTTTGGGCTGTATTGGCAGGAGGCGTGGAGAGAAGAGAACCGGGGAAGACACCTGGAGGATCCCACACGAAGGGGAGACCCAATCGTAAGGAGTGCTTTGAGAGCCCGAGGACTCCAAGGCTTTACCTGAGGGTGACGATGAGCATTCAGCGCCATGAGTCAAGCGATACACCCAGCTAATACAGGAATGAGCTCCAACATTTACATGCACATATATCCTGGTTTAACTGTAATGGGCCCTTTTATCTGTTTGGTTGAAACCCAAATCATAACAACCCTAGGCGCATATTGCTTATAAAAGGTGACCTTCTCATCTCTGAGTCACGTGGCTACTAGCTGAGTTAGCTAACAAGCCAAGTTGGTGTCGAGCCTGAGTGAGAGGATTGCACGTACAAATATAGGAACGCCTGTCGGCTGTGCTATATGACTCTGTGATATAGTCACACTGGCCCTTTGGCCCACCTCATCCATGCTGGCCACCAAGTTCATATTCATACTGATCCCAATTACCAGACTGGATCTGTAGCCTACTATGCTTCTTCCAAGTCAGCTGTTCCTCCACATGTTACAAGAGTACCTGCTTCCAACATCACAACCATCATGGAAGATGCACTTTGTCCTGCTTGACACGTGCTGGTCTTCAAGGAGCTATTCCTGGGCTAAGTATCAGGCACAGGCGCATTCCAAGATGAGGACAATCTGCTTGAAGGCAGATTTGGCACTGGCCAGCCACAGCAAATACTCTTCAGAGAAAAGCTATAATTCAAGGCACTACCACTATTGTACTATAAAACCCCCTCAACTGCTTGATGACGGAAGTTATGGAAAAGTAAAATTGCTTCATGCTGATATAATGTAAATCTTGCACATATATGGAGTGTTATGAATCATTTGGAAATGGCAATAGTATTATAATGCATTACATATTTTTAGATTTTATTGATGATTTATATTTTATGGAGAAGAAATACACTAAGAAATAGAATACTGGAGAAACACAGGTCAAGCAGCATCAGTGGAGGTGAATGGTCAAAAGATGTATGTTGATGTTGTGGATCATGACCTTGTATCAGGACTGAAATATTAAATAGATTGTAAACACAAAGTCTGCATTGATGAAAATCCAGAACAACACGCACAAAAATGCAGGAGGAACTCGGCAGGTCAGATGGCATCTACAGTTTCAGCCCAAAACATCGACTATTTATTCATTTTCATAGGTGCTGCCGACCTGCCGAGTTTCTCCAGCATTTTGTGTGCGTTGCATTAAATAGGTTGGTTAAGCAGCTTCCACAGACATAGAGCTTGCACCTCAGCCATCAGGCTCTTGAACCAAAGGGGACAACTTCACTCAAATTGACTTGTCCCATCATTGAAATATTCCCACAACCTATGGGCTCACTTTTGAGGACTCATTTCATGTTCTTGATAGTTATTTCTTTTTTTTTATATTTCCTTTTTTTGTATTCACACAGTTTGTTGTCTTTTGCAGAGTGGTTGAACCCCCAAGTTGGTGCAGTCTTTCACTGATTCTGTAATGGTTATTATTCTATTATGGATTTATTGTGTATGCCTACAAGAAAATGAATCTCAGGGTTGTATATAGTGATATATATGCACTTTGATAATTATTTACTTTGAACTTTGGATATTTTGCCTGCAAAACAATCTAAATTTTTGTCTCTTCTGTTTGTGATCCCTTACTACGATAAATACCAGGTTCTGCCACATTACACAAGGAAACTGTGTCATGGCTGACCACAGTTCTAAATTAACATCAATTGATCTCACTGTGAAAGCTACAGACTTACAGAGTATACTGTAATTAGAGATGGTTTAGATCTCAAATAAGGAACTAAGTGATTCCATATCTGACTGCTTTAATGCATGGGTTCAAGGATAATTAAACTTACATCAGCTCAGAATTAAACATCTCTTTGTTTTACTTCCCTTGAATTTACTCCCATTGTTTTTCCTCACCTGAGGGCTCTGGATTCTGCAAGGAAGCAGCTCAATGTGCAATTACCTCCCTCCATTATCTCATCCATTCAATGTATGGCAGACAGCCAGCTTCAACCAGCCACTCGCTCTTGAAGCTGTCACAGCCAAGTGGAGTTTGTGCACGTGCATTTACATCCGGAGTATTCAGAGTAAAGGCAGAAATGAACTCTTGGCTGAAGTATCCAATGAAAGCTGACACCGCTTGCAAAACAGCAATGGGGCCTGAGATGAGACGGCTCCATGGAAATATAGAGCCTGGATCAACATCAAGGCTGATAGATGTTTGCTAGGCAAAGGTACGGCACAATGTTTGCTTTAGTCTCACACTGATGATGCTGAAGCAGTGAGGTTGCTTCAATGTGCTGAGGAATATGCCTCTCTGATCCTTTACTGGACGGCCGGCCCAGTGACTTCAGTCATCCCATATCTTGTTGGAGGAATTCCCTCCTTAGCTAGTAATGGATCCCAGACCCACAGCTGCAAAACTTGGTGATAGTTGAGGGAGAGAGAGTCAGGACACCGGTCATAGTAGCATTGCCAGTGGGCCTGTGGAAACTGGTACCATGTTGTTTGGAAGGCAGCACACAGAGGAGGAATCAGGAAGAGTAATGTGTCATTCTGAGTGGGACACCAAAGGCAATGGTAGCCTGCAGAAGGAAAAGCCATCACTCTCGCTGTAACTGTATTAACAGGAGTACTGTTCCATCCAAATGGACAACCAGGGAGAAATGCTAAGATGAAGATTGGGTGGTCAATGTAGAACATAACACAGAACAGTAAGCACAGACAGACCTTCTGACCCATGATGTTCTTCCAAGCTTTTAGCCTACTCTAAGATCAATCTACCCCTTCTGTCCCACCTAACCCTCCATTTTTACTGTCATCCATGTGCCTATACAGCAGTCTCTAAACCTCCCTGGTATATATGGCTCTATCACCGCCCCGTCAGGCCATTCCAGACAATTACCAGTCTCTGTGTAAACAAAAACCTGCCTCTGACATCTCCATTCACCTAAAATTATATCTCCCTTGTATTAGCCATTTCTGTCAAGGGAAAAAAAATTCTCTGGCTGTCCGTTCTATCTACGCCTCTTATAATCTTGTTCATCTCAATCAAGTCACCCCTCAGTCCTCTGCTCCAACGAGGAAAGCCCTGCTCACTGAATTTATCCTCATAAAGCATACATTCTAATCCAGGCTGCATCCTGCTAAATCTCTCCTGTACCCTCCCCGGCTTCCACATCCTTCCTATAATGCTGTCCAACGAGAGTTTTTATCAAGTTGCAATAATACCTTGCATCTCTTGAACTCAGTTCTCCAGCTAATGAAGGCCAGCACATCATGCTCACATGGAATTCTCAAGGGGGAGGGGGAGCAGGAAGATGTCAGTACATACTAGCACCAGTGACATAGGTAGAGGAGGTGAAGAGATCCTGAGGAGAGATTTCAGTAAGCTATGTAGAAAGTTGAAAAGTGGGACCTCCAGGGAGTAATCTCTGGATTGCTGCCTGTGCCACATGCCAGTGAGGGTGATTTGGCAGGTGTATGCATGGCTGAGGAATTGGTGCAGGGTGCAAACATGCAAATTTATTGACAATGTTGAACAGTAAAGTTACTAAAAACCATAAACCAAAGCAATATGAATAAAAATATAACCTAAGACACTATTTTATACAAGACTTTGAAAAAACATTTTCTTACTAAGTGACATGTTTCAGCTCATATCAGGCCTACCTAGCAAGTGAAACCTGTGCTTGTTTTTTCACTCAATTCTGGGTTGAACTTGAGATAAGCACACAAAGACATCACCTTCAACTGGAATGAGACGATTTCTATCCTCGCTCTTGATGCTTGTTAAACAAGAAAAAGCTTGCTCACACATGTAAGAAGTTGAAAAATGCTGCAAAATGTCCATTGCCGTCCTACGAATGGCAAGATACTTTTCTTACAGAGAAATTCAGAGCTTGTCCAGGAGCAGCTCAGTAAATCTCATCTTGAGTCCACCATCATACTGCAGCTGGCAAAGTTCTTCCTCTTCACTCAAAGTCAAGTTCTCAGGGCTGAGCAGAAGATTCAGAGAAAGGACTTTTCACCCAGTCATACACTTGTGTTGAAAGGGAGGAAAAGTACTGTTCAATTTCGTTCTGCAGTTCTTCCAGGTGGTTTTCAATAAGACTTGAGACTTTCTGATACCCTTCCTCACTCTCAAGTCAAAGCAGCAGTGGAAACGTTTCAAGATTTCCTTTTGCCACTTGATTTTTCCAAAATTTCAGTTTCCTTTTAAATTCAGGAATCTTGTCACTTGAGGTCAAAACATTTTCTCCAGGACCTTGCAGAGACTTGTCCCACTGGTTCATATGATGAAAAATGCCTGCTAAGTAGGTTAATTTCTGCAGCCATTCTTCATCATCAAAGCACTTAGCAAAATCTGGCATAATCCACCTTTCACCTCTGACACCCTGTTGAGACCCCTTCCTCTCCATGAGAACAAAACCTCTTCAGTTCCTCCAAGACAAACCTTTTGTTTCCAGATGTGAAGACAAAACATTAAATGTATCCTGGCCTTTACTTCTTTTGGACAGCTCTTTGCAACGGAAAAAGTTCTCTTGAATTTCACCATCATTCTAACAAACGGTACATGACATTTATTAGTGAAATCCATTGACTCATCAACCTGGTTAGAGAAGCTGTCATTTCTCAGTTTATCACACAAAACCTCCTCACCATCAGGTGACAGGTCATCAATACGTCGACTTATCGTACTGTTTGAGTGAAACCTTTTCAATTGCTCATACTGCATCTAGTCCTAGCATTTTACCCACTATAATTTTACATGCTGGCATTATTAGGATATTACCAACTACGTGATTTTTCTACTACATCGGTAGAACTTGTTCACTCCCATAAGTCAGTTGGCGGAGCGTTAGGGGAATTTGAGGGAGGTAATTCAGGAGGGAAAGGCTGAAGTCACAGCCCAAGGCAACATAAAAGCCAAAGTGAGGACATACAATACAGCAAAAATTAGTGGAAATTTAGACGATTGGGAAGCTTTTAAAAACCAACAGAAGGCAACTAAAAAAGTCATTAAGAAGCTAAAGATGGAATATGAAAGTAAGCAAGCCAATTGTTTCTTCAGGTACATGGAGAGGCGAGAGTGGATATCGGGCCTCTGGAAAATGATGCTGGAGAGGTAGTAATAGGAGATCAGGAAATCGCAGCTAACTAACTGAATAAGTATTTGCATCAGTCTTCACTGCGGAAGATACCAGTAGTATGGTGGAAGTTCCTGGTGTCAGGAGTCATAAAGTGTGTGAGGTTACCATCACTAAGGAGAAGGATCCTGGGAAACTGAAAGGAATTAGGTCACCTGGACCCGATGTTCTACACCCCAGAGTTCTGAAAGAGGTGGCTGCAGAGATTGTGGAGGCATTAGTAATAATCTTTCAGGAGTCACTAGATTCTGGAATGGTTCTGGAGGTTTGGAAAATTGCAATGTCTCTCCACTCTTCAAGAAGGGGCAGAGGCTGAAGAAAAGAAATTATAGGCCATTTAGTCTGAACCTAATGGGTGGGAATGTGTTGAGGTTGATTGTTAAGGACGTGGTTTCAGGGTACTTGGAGGCACATGATAAAATAGGCCGTAGTCAGAGTGGTTTCCTCAAGGGAAAATCTTGCCTGACAAATCTGTTGGAGTTCTTTGATGAAATAACAAGCAGGATAGATAAAGGAGAATCGGTTAATGTGGTGTACATAATTTTCAGAAGGCCATCGACAAGGCACCACACATAAGGCTGCTCAAGAGATTACAAACCCATGGTATTACAGGTAAGATTCTAACATGGATAAAGCAGTGGCTGATTGGCAGGAGGCAAAAAGTGGGAATAAAGGGATCCTTTTCTGACTGGCTATCAGTGACTAGTGGTGTTCCACAGGGGTCTGTATTGGTACTGATTCTTTTCACATTATGTTTCAATGATTTGGATGAAGGAGTTGATGGCTTTGTTGCAAAGTTTGCAGACAATATGAAGATAGGTGGAGGGACAGTTAGTTTTGAGGAAGTAGAGAGGCTTCAGAAGGAATTAGACAGATTAGGAGATTGGGCAAAGAAGTGGCAGAAGGAATGTAGTGTTGTGAAATGTAAGGTCATGCACTTTGGTCAAAGAAAAGAAAGTGCTGGGTAATTTTCTAAATGGAGAGAAAATACAAAAACTGAGTTGTAGAGAGACTTGGGAGTTCTTTTGCGGGATTCCCTAAAGGTTACTTTTCTGGTTGAGTTTGTGGTGAGAAAGGCAAATGCAATGTTAGCATTCATTTCAAGAGGACTGGAACATCAAAGCAAGAATGTCATGTTGAGACTTTATACAGCACTGGTGAAGTCTCACTTAGTGTTATGAGCAGTTTTGGGCCTCTAAAGGATGTGCTGAAACTGGAGAGGGTTCAAAGGAGGTTCACAAAAATGACTCCAGGATTGAATGGCTTGTGAGGTGAAAACCGTTTGATGGTTCTGGGCCTGTATTCACTAGAGTTCAGCACAATGAAGGGTGACTTAGTTAAAACCTACCAAATGGTAAAAGGCCTTGAAAGAATGGATGGGGAGAGGATGGTTCTTATGGTGGGCAAGTCTAAGTCTAAGACCAGAGGGCACAGCCTCAGACTAGAGGGGTGTCCTTTTAGAACAGGGATGAGGAGGAATTTCTTTAGCCAAAGAGTGGTGAATCTGTGGAATTTGTTGCAACAGGCAGCTGTGGAGGCCAAGTCTTTAGGTATGTTTAAGGCAGATTCTTGATTGGTCAGGGCATGAAAGGATATGGGGGGGGCGCAAGGCACGGGATTGGGGTTGAGAGGGAAAACAGATCAGCCATGTTGAAATCGTGGAGCTGGCTCGATGGGCCAAATGGCCTAATTCAGCTCCTGTATCTTAGCAACCCTATCAACTTGCATGGCTGCTTTAAGGTTCAATGGTTCTATGTTTCAATTTAACATTAGAGTATCTATACAATATACAACGTGAAATCCTTACTCATTGCAGACATCCACGAAACAGAGAGAAGAAACCCCAAAGAATTAATTAATGACAGAAAAATGTTAGAGTCCCAAAGCCCCCCTCCCCCCTCCCATGCACAAACAGCAGCTAAAGTGTCAACCCTCGTCCCACTTATTTCAGCAAGCATCAGCTCCCCCACCTACCATGCAAGGAATAACAAGGCCCCAGAGACCATGATATAAAAGTCCATCAAAAACTATTCTCCAGCCTAGCACCTTGACATCTCAACAGGCCTTCTGTTTCACTAACGAGGGAGAGAAAGATATTGCTCCTGCCACAGCGAGAGGGGAGGCCAACAGCTCACTCTTTTGATGTTAAAGTCTGCAGTGTCACTTATTTGAAGCTCCCTCGACTCAAGAATCAGAAAGCTCTCCCTTGAGGGATCTATGGACATAAACCCCAAGATCGCACTTTTCCTGCACATGTTTAAGAATCCTGCCATTAACCCTGTACTGTGCTTTCAAGTTAGACTTTCCAACATATATCACTTCACACTTCTCAAAGGCTGTGCTACCAGCCTGTGGGGAATTGAAAGGCCACTTGGCCACCTTCCATGCTGAAATTGTTCTGTGATTCTGTGAAAGATGGGCATGGGTTTAAAGGTGAAAGCATAATCAAGGTCTTTGGAGAAGAAAGGAAGGTTGAATTTTGATTAAGTAGATGGTGTCAAGGGATCTTTTGTTAAGGAGACACAATGACAGATCTGTAGGAGAGGGAGGGAGACCTGAAGAAAGAACAGCAACTAGCATATGAGCAATGAAGAGAAGTTGGGCAGTTAGCAAATTTAATGGGGATCTCCTTCCCTCTATCCTTGACTAATTCTATAACTGCAGTGCTCTGAATTAAAATCACATTAAACCTCAAGTATTCAGCTCTCAAAGGACTTGGCTGACACCAGACTGGCAGATTTTTATAGGCTGATGGATGCTATTCCCTAACACTCCAAAATAATTTTATTTCACTTTATTTAGCTGCTGCACGGGATTATAACAAAGTATCCATTGAGCCCAATAAGTTCAAAGACAGCAAGGGAAATGGCCCTGCAGTAAGTTGAATGGAAGCGTGAGAACCAGGTCCCCAGTGAGTATACAGGGAGTGAGGGAACCAGGGACCTGGTGAGTTTGTAGGGAGGAAGGGAAGTGGGGGTCTTGTGTGTTTACAGGGAATGGGGGAACTGGGGGTCTCTTGAGTTTATATGGAACATGGGATGCAGTGAAGCTTGCGTCTAGCTGTATCCTCTGTAAATCTCGAACTACCATACCATGGCTCAACGTGGGACTGTGTACATACCCCTGGGGGAGGCAGCAATAAGTGTACCACCGACCCTCCCACATAAAGACGAACTGGTCCTGTGACTCTGGACCCAGGGGAATGGAGATAAAGCTACTGCCCAAGGCCACCAATGCATACCAGTGATTCCCCTCCCCATCCCGTGTGTCCTCGGTTAAGTTTTCCACATCCGGCACAGCTGCCGTGAGGGGTGGTGCACATTTATTCAACTGTCGATAGTAGACCATCACGTGTCACATCCCTCCTCCCCTCCACTCCGGCCTCCCAGGGCTGTAAAAGGGGAAGGTGGCAGGGTGAATTTCTCCCCCTCCCCCCAACAACAGGGCATCTACCATCTATCTGGTGGCTCCCTGGATCCGATACTGTTTTGGTGTTGACCACCCGAGTGGGGCGGAATCCCCAAAGGCTCCCACTCGGCCAATCCCACCAGTACGTTCACCAAAGGTAAACTAACCCTTAGTTATCTACAGGATCTACCCCTCAGCACATTCACACTCAGGAGTCGCTGCCACCAAGACAGTCACGGGTCCTGGCTGCCCCAGTCCGATTCAGCCCTACCAATGTCTTCTACAACTTCAACATAACATCCCAACTCCTATATTCAGTGCCCTGCTTTGTGAAGTGCAGCATGCTAACGGCTTTCTTTATGACCGATGGTAACTGTGATGCCACTTTCAAGCAATAATGGATCTCTTTGTTCTACCGCACACCTCAGTACCCTACCGTTCACCATTAAGTCTTACTCTGGTTTGCTCTGCCAAAGTGAAACGCCTCACACTTCTTTGCATTAAATTCCATCTGCCTCTTTTCAGCCCATTTTCTCAGCTGGTCCAAATCATGCTGCAAGCATTAATAGACTTCATAGACAACAACAACACATCCAGCATTATTTGTAGGGGGCGTGGGAACCGGGGACCTCGTGAACTTATCAGAAATGTGGGAACTGGGCACCTCATATGTTTATAGGGTAAGTGGGAACTGGGGACCTCGTAAGATGTAGGAACCTAATCCTGAGCTTTTGGGGAGTGTGGAAATCAGAAGCCTGGCTAGTTTAGAGCAAGTGTGGGTATCCACCCTCCTGGTGTATTATAGGGAATATGGGGTCTGCGGTATAGTAAGTTTATGGGGAAGATTGGTATCCGGGGCCCAATAAGTTCATAGGGAGAGTGGGAACCAAGAACTTGGTGATTTTATGGGGAATATTGGTATCAGGGACCTGATAAGTTTATAGGGAGTGTGGGAACTGGGACTCTTATTAGTACAGAAGCCTGAAGTCCACACAACAGATTTCAAAAACAACTACTGGCCTTCAACCACTCAGCTCTTGAACCACCCGACCAAGCCCTTAACAGCACCACAAATTAACAAAACTTTGACCACTCGGATCACTCTGCACTGAAGCGACTTTGTTGTTCTACTTGTGCTTTTCTTGTAAAAATCGTGCCGAATTGATGTTTTTCCTGGGCATGCTGTCTATACGATGCTACGTGCCCACAATGCTGCTGCAATTAAGTTTTTCATGGCACCTGTGCATACACGTTCTTGAGAATTTAACAATAAACTTGACTCGACTCGAGTTTATCGGCAGCGTAGGGACCGGGACCCTGGTGGCATGAAAAGGATTACAACGAATATCACCCAGTGAGCCAGATGCTGAGGCATCACAACTTCCAAATAACTGGATGTTAGATTATTAGAGTTCTATTGCATTCACTCCTCCTCTTTCTGAGAGTGTTCAATTCTGGGAATTCTGTTTGACCCTTTCAGTTTTTATGTGAAGTTTGAATGTGAAAGCATTCTGCTTTGTTCCAATCCCTACTTTGATAAGCCAACAATTCTTTATTCTGAATTTTTTTTGCTAATTTTCCTCACTGATATATTCCCTTCTTATTTCCAAAGCTTCCACATTGCCAATGACCATCCTTTCATTCCTCTCAGGCCTTTACGCTGTGTTTCACCCAAAACCAGTCATGGGTGGCTCAGTAGCGTAGTGTGGCCGGCTGGTGGTGTAGTGGCTTCAGCACCAGACTGCGAGGGAAATGGTCCAGAGTTTGAATCCAGCTGGCTCCTTGCTTTCCATCTGCGCTGGGCTGAGCGTCGAGCTAGCAACTTGGCCTTGTTAAAAAGCAGACAAGCGACACCGATACGGCAAAAATGCCACCCGATGCTCCACAAGGTACGAAAAGGAACAACAATGGTAGAGTAGCGTGGTGGTTAGCACAGCACTTTACAGTACAGTCGATCTGGATTCAATTCCTCTATGCTGCCTCTATGTTCTCCCCAAGACCATTCGAGGGGGTGATTGATACCTTCCTTTCCTTCTACGGAACCAATTTTAGAAAACCTAGCAGATTTATTTTTACTACATTTACACACTTAGTCCAGCGGTTGTGGGGCGTACGGATCCCTTCTTTGTAGAAGTCGGCGTCTTGGACCTCCAGAAGTGGTCCACAGCAGGGGGTGATTGATAAGTTCATGACCTAAGGTGGAAGGAGATGAGTTATTAACTTCAACCTTTCTGCATTTTCACTCAAAGAGTTGAACTCCACTTGCATGTAACGAGAGCTGTGTAACTCATCTCCTTCTACCTTAGGCCACAAACTTATCAATCACCCCTGCTGCGGACCGCTTCTACAAGGAAGGTATCGGTATGCTCCACAACCGCTGGACTAAGTGTGCACATGTAGGTTTTCTAAAATTGACTCCTTCTACCTTAGGCCACAAACTTATCAATCACCCCTCTTATATCCAAGACGTACTGTTTGGGTTAATTGGTCATAGTAAATAGTCCTGTGATTAGGCTAGGGTTAAGTTGGGGGATTGTTGGTTGGACTGTTCCACACTAAATCTAAATATATAAATAAAAGAAAAGATCATATCAATGCAAGATGCTGAGGAAGTGTTTCTTGCCGGCTGCATCAGCAACCTGCCAAGCCAAGCACAGGAAATTCCACTGATGCTGCGTTTACATTGCAGTTCATATCGTTAACTGCGTGTCATCCATGAGCCAGTACCCAACATTTACACAAACCAATCCACCTCTCTTATCTGAACAGTAGACCTCCCAAGAAGCAAAGCTGCCACTGGGAAACAGGAACAGCTTTTTAATGCAATAAATAGCTCACAGGCCGCTGGTTCACTGAACGAACTCCAATACAAAAGTGGCTTGAGAGAGAGTGGGGGGGGGGGGTGAAAGGAAAATTTATGCAAATTACTAGTAGGGAAACAAGTGAGAGAGCTTGATCTAATTTACCATAAATCCCGGGAGGGCATTGAATTGAATCAGTTCTTCTGGCTTTGTGCAATTTACATATACTTCAAAAGGCAACAGATTTTCCTATTTCTGGAAAAAAAATCAGTTACTTGTAAATGCAAGAGTGAGCAATGAAAAGCAGAGGGATTAAATGGAAATAGTAATCTTATAACAAAAGAGGTTTAAGAATGATATTCATAATTCATATTCTGCAGAAACAGGACTCTACGGAATATTTTTATCAATAATTTGAGTTCTTTTAAAAAGAAAAGTGGTTGGGCCAGAACTTACTAATGTTCTGGAGCACAGGTCTTCAGTATTCAGCAGGAAATCAGCTAGTCCCAAAGCCTTTGCTGTATCCAGTGCTCTGAGCCGCTTCTTGATAACTCGTGATGTGAATTGAATTGGCTAAAGATGTATAGTATCTGTGACAGTGGCAATCTCAAAAGGAAGCCAGGACTGATTATCTATTCTGCACTTCTGGCTGAACAATTTTATTCAAAGTGACTAGTAACTGCAAATATAATTTTGTTTTTTTAATGCAATTTGTGCTGTAAATAATGTCCACGTAAGTAGGAAAATAAAAGTTCAAACCCAAGAATAGTAATTGAATTTGATTTGGGGCTTGCTTGAGGGGATTCTCCAAGTTTTGCTGTCATTTGTACCAAGGTAAGGTCACTGTTGCCTGCCTTTAAATGACATTATTTGATGTGTTCGAGGTTTGTCAGTGCTCTGAGTCACATTAGCCCCTTGGCGCAATGTGAAAACTCCAATTTGGTGCTGTCTTCAGTCGATCTGTCACTTGTATTAGTATTAATGCCTAACTTTGCTGAGTTTATCCAACCTACCATAAATTATTAATGTAATACAGTTCCTAAAAATCATACAAAGGCAGCTAACATGTAATATTTCCCATTTCTGTCTCGGTATTTGTATAGGGTATAATTAACAGAAATTCTTTGAGGCGTTTTATGTAAAGTCTAGTTGATACCAATCGTTCTTGAGCAGCCTAACAAATCTAGAAATAGAAATTGTGCTTGTGTTCCATGCCCTGGGACACATGTTATGCTATATACCACTTCCACTTTTATTAGTTCATATACGCTCCAGTTAACCTCAGCAACCTTCAGTATTTTAAACTAAAGCAACACACACACACAAAATGCTGGAGAACGCAGCAGGTCAGGCAGAATTCTTGGAAATGAACAAACAGTTGACATTTCAGGCCACGATGCTTCTTCAGGACTGAAAAGAAAGATGCCAGAATAAAAAGATGGGGCAGGAGGAGAAGGAAACTAGCTGGAAAGTGATAGCTGAAGCCAAGGTGAAGGGTTGGGGAGGAGGGAATCTGACAGAAAGGGAGATTGGACTGTGGGAGAAAAAGGGAGGGTGAGTGTTTCCAGGAGAAGTGAAAGGCAGGTGAGAAGAGATAAAAGGCCAGGATGGGGTATCAAGAAGAGGAAGAGGGGGAAGATTGTTTTATCAGAAGGAGAAATAGATATTAATGCCATCATGTTGGAGGCTACCCAGATGGAATATAAGGTGTTGCTCCTCCACTCTGATGGCCCCCTCTTGGCATGAAAAGAAGCCATGGACTGATCGACAGGTCAGAACAGGAATGGGAATCAGAAAACTGGTTTCCTCTGTATGGTTGTGTGTATGTGTGTGTGTGTGTGTGTGTGTGTGTGTGTGTGTGTGTGTGTGTGTGTGTGTGTGTGTGTGTGTGTGTGTGTGTGTGTGTGTGTGTGTGTGTGTGTGTGTGTGTGTGTGTGTGTGTGTGTGTGTGTGTGTGTGTGTGTGTGTGTGTGTGAGTGTATGTACAAAATGCATCGGGGATGTAATCATGTCAATACAGTATCATTCCAAGTGTTGGTGTATAGTCTTAAGAACTGACGCTGCTTAATGTTACCATTGCCACTAACCACCACCCATCACCCTCCAACCAATCTCTCACCAGCCCCTACCAGTTTAGATCTACAACAATATTGCTTTAGAATTACCTATTACAAGACCATGAGACATTGGAGCAGAATTAGGCTATTCAGCCCATTGAGTCTGCTCCGCCATTTGATCATTGCTGATCTATTTCCATCTCAACCCCATTCTCCTGGCTCCTCCATTCACCTTTCACACCCTGACTTATCAAGAACCTATCAACCTCTGCATTGAATACCCTCAATGACTTGGCCTCCACAGACACCTGTAGCAATGAACTCCACAGATGCATATACCTGACAACATGGCAGAGAAACCTATAGGAATTCACCTTTTCTATGCATTTATCCATTTCGTGCCTCTCTGAGAAAAAAAAGTCGGAGATAATGACTTCTGCATGCTTACAAG
Organism: Hypanus sabinus; assembly: GCF_030144855.1. Lineage (NCBI taxonomy): Eukaryota > Metazoa > Chordata > Chondrichthyes > Myliobatiformes > Dasyatidae > Hypanus > Hypanus sabinus. The sequence goes on from NC_082724.1 coordinate 15,382,912, forward strand.
CAAACATTTTCAAAGGATAATCAACTGCTTAAACATTACAATATAACTGGAAGGATATAATTATCTGTAAGGATTGAATTGATCTAAAGTCAAATAGGTGTTCTACACCCAGTGGCCGCCTTATTAGGTACACCTGCTCGTTAACACAAATATCTAATCATCCAATCATGTGGCAGCAACTCAATGCATAAGAGCTTGTAGACATGGTCAAGAGATTCAATTGTTGTTCAGACCAAATATCAGAATGGGGAAGAAATGTGAGCTAAGTGTCTTTGATCATGGAATGATTGTTGGTGCCAGACAGGGCGATCTGAGTATCTCAGAAACTGCTGAGTCTTGGGATTTTCACAGACAACAATCTCCAGAGGAAGTGTTCACAACCTCTTGCTTAACGGCATTGGTCCATGGAATAAAAAAAAAACTGGGTTCCCCTGCTTTAGAGCGTAAAGAGAATGGTGCAAAATACAAAAAAAATCCAAAGAGTGGCAGTTTTACGGGCAAAAATGCCTTGTTAATGAGAGCGGTCAGAGGAGAATGGCCAGACTATTTCAAGCTGATATGAAGGCAACAGTAATTCAAGTAACCACACTTACAATGGTGATATGCAGAAGAGCATTTCTGAACACACATGTCGAACCTTGAAATAGATGGGCTACCGCAGCAGATGACGATAAACATACAATCAGTGGCCATATTATTCAGTACAGCAGGTACCTAATAAAGTGGCTACTGAATGGATATTATTCAATGAAAGAAACTACTTTATTTGCATTTATGTTCTCTTTCTTTGGAATATGATTCTGTGTAAATAGGACTTGGGAAAGAAGTAAACTTTGTATGGATCAGTGAGAAAAAAAACAAGAAAAGGTTGCCAAAGGCATCTACAGGAACCGAGAAAGCAGCATTCTGTAGGAACAATGAAAATGCCAAAGTGTAAGAAATAAGTGATCCTTGATTGAACACAAGAAAATAAGATGCCCGCAGCTGAAGTGACAATAGAGAACTAAATCACATTAATAAGCAACAGCTGTGTGAGGTCAAAGAAGCGCATTTACAGTTGATATAAATAAACTAATTTTAAAATGGAATAATGCAGGAGGCAGAAAGGCTGTGTGGTCAGCAAGAACTCTTTTTCCACAGATGCTGTCTGACCAGCTAAGGATCATCAGTGCGTTTTAATTAGATCGGACACAGAGTTCCTACAGTGAATCAGCTTCTCACTGTAAAATTCACAATGAACACAAAGATATTTGGAACAATAATATGAATTTAGTAATGCCTGACATTGTATTTGGTCAGCTGTAAGAACTTATAAGAATAGCCCTTCATTTATGTTCAGAAGGATCTCATTGAAATCTTCCAGATACTGAGAAATCTGAACAGAGTGGAGGTGGAGAGGACTTTTCCATTGGTAGAAGAGTTTAGGATCCAATGGAGAGGGTGTTTTCATTGGTAGAAGAGTCCAGGATCCAGTGAGGAGGACGTTCCTTTGGTAGAAAAGTCTAGGATCCAGCGAAAAGGATTTTCCATCAGTAGAAAAGACTAGGATCCAAGAATAATGGGATACCCTGTCAGAACTAAGGGGAGGAGAAATTTCTTCAGGCAAAGGATGTTGAATCTGTGGAATTGGTTCTAATATGGCCTATTCAGGCCTAGTCATTAGGTGTACTTATGGTGAAGATTGATAAGTTCTCTACTGGTAAAGGAGTTAAGGGTTACAGGGAGAAAACAGGAAAATGAAATTGAAAAAGTTCAGCCATGATCGAATGAAAGAGATGACTCGATTGACTGAGCAGCCTAATACTCTTAGGGCTTATGGTCTGATGTTGGCTTTGCAATACAGGGCGGTCATATGTTTAATAGAATAATCCTTCAAAAAGGCAACTTCAGCAAGATGGGCTGAATGGAGTCCTACACAACATGACTCAAAGAAATTATCTACCAGATATCACAGTTTTAAAATATTGAGAATTTTTATAAAGAACCCACCATAAGAGCCAGCCATATATATCCATCTGACAGTAGCAAGGTTTATTAAACATTCCCAGCACACAACATTAATTGCAAAGCTGTGAAAAATACTGAACTCATCAAGCAAGGAGTTTAATCGGCACTGAATTAATGCTGAGAACATTAGCACAATAAATTACCAAATGCTAGTCGTTAAGTCATTCAAAATACAATTTAAATTCCTGGCAATCACTGTTAGACTTGAACATTTCCTGTGGCACTTGCAAAGGAAAGCTGATTGTCACGTATTTGTCCGATCTAGTATTAATTTTCTCAAGCACGTTGAAATTCTGAAAAAATAAAGGTTTTCTGAATAAAAGAATGATTTTGAAACCAGGAGCATAACAATAGTAATAACAAATTTTACACCGCAACAAATGAAAACTTGCATTTATGTAGAACCCATGATGGCTTCAGGAACCTCCATTGCATTTACAGTTCACACAATGATCTCTGAAGGTTAGTCACTGTTGAAGGAAATAACTTAGGGCAGTAATTGGTATCTTCCAATTAAGTAAAGCCCATGGAACCAAATAATTTTGACTATTAATCTTGATGTGACGAATCAGAAGATGATAATGATAGACGGTTTATCCCTGTTCCAAGTAGTAGGAATTCAATTGCTTCTTCTCACTGTTATAACATTGTGATATATTAGTCATTGTATCTGGGGACAATATAAATCTTAAGGATTTTTTGCATTGCTTATGGATCACTGTAAGCACTGAGTCGATTGGAGAGGTTAAGAGTAGCTTCTTCCACAGTGAAATCTAGGCCCAAAGCGAATTGGTTTGGCACATCATTGTAAACCTTGGCAAACTTCCATAGATGAGTGGCGGAAGGTGTGCTAAATGGCTGCAATACAGCCCAATACGGGAACACCAATGCCTTTAATCGGAAAATCCCACAAGAGGTAGTGGATTCAGCCCAGTACATTACAGGTAAAATCCTCCCAACCATTGAGCATGTCTATATGCAAAGTTGCCGTAGAAAAGCAGCATCTATCATCAAGGATCCTCACTGCCCGGGTCATGCTCTTTTCTCGCTGCTGCCATCAGGTAGAAAGTACAGGTACCCCAGGACTTGCACCACCCAGGCTCAATAAACAATTACCGCCCCCCAGCCATCAGGCTCTTGAATAAAAAGGGATAGCTACACTCATTTAAGGATTTGGTTATGTTGTTATTTCATACTTGTTATTTATTGCTATTTATTTATAACTGCATTTTCACCATTTGTTTAGTTTACAGTTTATAGTTCCTAATGTTTACAGTTACTTTTCTATAGGTTTGCTAAGTATGCCAGCAGAAAAAGAGTCTCTTTCTTTCTTTATCAATCTTTTTATTAATTAAAAAAGTACATATATATAAACAAGAGGAGAATTATCTCAAATATCTATATTGATAACAATTCATAAAAAAGGTAAAAAATTATCAAGATCATACAAAGTACTAATCTAATAGTATATTAGACTCCTTCCATCCTGCGCACGGACTGTTTGAACTGCTTCCGTCTGGAAGGTGCTTCAGATCCCTCCAGACTAAGACTAATAGGCACTGGAGAAGTTTTTTCCCTACTGCGGTCACTTAGCTGAACAGTTAACTGCCGGTTAATTGTTGGCTAACTATTACTTGGATTGCACTACCTGTATGTATAATCTATATTTTCATTTATATTTATCATTATTATTGTTATGAGCAGAGAGACAACATCTGCCGGAAGTAAATTCCTTGTATGTGCACAGGTATTTGGTGATTAAAGTCTGATTCTGATTCTGATAATAAAAATAAGATAATCAATTCTCCTCTCATCATTCCATGAATAGAAGAAAAAAGTTAAAGAAACTTTTATTATTTTTATATACATAAAAAACCCCACTAATAAAAAAAACAAGAAAAAAGAAAAAGAGAAAAGGAAAAGGGACTGGGCAGCCCATACTGAGAGCAAAAGCAAGAAAAAACAGAAACTTTCTAATCAAATCCGAAGTTTTGAGGAAGTAACTGGAAGAGCAATAAATGAAACCATATGAAAGTATTGAATAGAAGCTCGCCAGGTTTCTTCAAATTTAAAGGATGTATCAAATGTCCAACTTCTTATTTTCTCTAAACTTAGACAGGACGTAACGAAGGAAAGCCAATAAAAAGCAGTAGGTGGATTAGAGTCCTTCCATTTAAGCAAAATGCCTCTCCTCGCCAATAAAGTTGTAAAAGCTATCACCGTTGAGTGGAAACAAGAATATATCCCACTTCCGGTGCAGTGAGCCCAAAAATTGCTGTAAATAAATTCAGTGATAGGTCCAAATTCAAGACTTTTGATAAAGTTTTAAAGACATCTTTCCAAATATTATCTATCTTGATACAAGACCAAAACATATGAGTTAAAGTGGCCACCTTAATATTGGGAAAGATACTGGCTAAAGAATCTCAAGGTTGTGTGTAGTGATGTGTCTGTACTCCGAAAATAAATTTTACTTTGAACATTGAACTTTTAAACTTTGAATTGCTGGTGACATGTTCTAAGCCCAGAGTGATTTGCCACAGCAGAGCCTGGGTTCTAATGTGAGGCACTCCCCACCATTTGGACAATTTAAATGCCGGCACAGATAGGCTAGAAAGACAGAGTGTCAAGAAAGTGGGGGGAGGTTGGACCACTCTAAGCACCGAGCTGATTTGGAGAGGTTGAGAATGGCTTCTTTGGAACGAAGCGGATCTCTGGGTGGTGTGATCTAGGCCTGGAGCAGATCACTGGGTGACATGTTCTAGGCCTGGAGCAGATCACTGGGTGACGTGTCCTAGGCCTGGAGCAGATCACTGGGTGACATGTTCTAGGCCTGGAGCAGATCACTGGGTGATGTGTCCTAGGCCTGGAGCAGATCACAGGGTGGCGTGTCCTAGGCCTGGAGCAGATCACTGGGTGACGTGTCCTAGCCTGGAGCAGATCACTGGGTGACATGTTCTAGGCCTGGAGCAGATCACTGGGTGATGTGTCCTAGGCCTGGAGCAGATCACTGCAGAGAAGCCTAGGACCTAATGCAAGATACAATCTGCTGTTCGGACACTTTGATCGCCAGCTCAGGTAGATTGATGGCTCCTCTCTTGGGTGCTGAGGCTGTGAGATTGCCCACTGGCTGCTGCACTTTGTGAATGCGAACTTTGCACTGATTTGCCCCGCCAGTATAATGAACAGAATACCGAGGCTTTGGATCTACTCTGGGCTGCTCCGGGGATTTGGATCTAGGGACTCAAATTGATTCGGAATGCTGTTGTTGCTTGCTTCTTCAGTTTGCATGATTTGCATTTCTTTTTTATTTCTCTGCATATTAGTGGTTGGTCTTCTTCTTAATTGGGTTCTTTCAGGTTTCTTGCTTTGCAGCTGCCTGTAAGCAGAATTACTCAGGTTATTTAATTTATACATCCTTTGATAATAAATGTACTTTGAATCTTATATAAAAGACAATACAGATTATATAACATTTGTTTAAATGACAGAATAAAATGCAAAACTCCCTTTCCCCAAAGCATTCTATGATTAAAGAGAAAGATATTTAAGGGTAGAACATTATGCCTATTCAGATGCTTATAGTTCATTGTTGCATCTTCCTGTTATTAATATCTCCAATTAATATTAAAATTCCATTCATAAATAGCTTTAAAAATACATTTTCAAAATTTCCTTGTAAATTTAATCAGCGCAGTGCATTGAGAGTTGGTTGACTGAAAGGTGAACACCGATTTTTGGAAAGCCATTAGCAACAAGCTTTATATTCCATAGGTCTTCATCAATATCTTTCAGAATAAATTGTGGCAAGGGCTGTCATCAAAGACTATTTATTTTGCTATCTCGTTTTCAATTATCTGAGGCCAATTCAGTAATTACAAAGGGGAATAAGTATTTGATTTTCTTCCATGTGCTCAATATTAAGGTAATTGGGAAAATATGTAACTGTATTTTTGCACTGTTTTGCTCCACAATTTTTCAAATATAAATGGATATTATGTTTGTATATTTTAAGTAATATATACAATGTCAAAAAAGTATTCACCTCCCCTTGGAAGTGTTCATGTTTTATCCTTTGAATCGCAGTGAATTTAATTTGTTTTATTGACACTGATCAACAAAAAAGACTCTTGTGCCATTGAGAAAACAAATTTATAAAAATTGGTCAAAATTTATTCCAATTATTAAACACAAATAATTAATTGCATAATTACTCACCCTCTTCAAGTCAGTAGCTAGTAAATGCACTTTTGCCAGCAATTACAACCTTGAGTCTGTGTGGATAGCTCTCTATCAGCTTTGTAATCTGGTCATTGCAATTTTTGCTTGTTCTTTTTTACAAAACTGCTGAAGCTCTGTTAGATTGCATGGGGATCATGAGTGAGCAGCCCTTTTCAAATCCAGCCACAAATTCTCAAATGGATTGAGGTCTGGACTCTGACTTGGCCAATCCAGGGCATTAAATTTGTTGTTTTTAAGCCTTTTCTGTGTAACTTTGGCTTTATGCTTGGTGTCATTGTCTTGCTGGAAAACAAATCTTCTCCCAAGTCACAGTTTCCTTGCAGAATGCATCAGGTTTTCCTCTAGGATTTCCCTGTATTTTGCTGTATTAACTTTACCCTCCACCTTCACAAGCCTTCCTGGGTTTGCTGCTATGAAGCATCTCCACAGCATGATGCAGCCACCACATCACTTTCCCTATAGGGATTATGTGATTTCAATTATGTGTGGTGTTCGGTTTATGCCAAATATAGCACTTGGTCTCATAGCCAAAGAGCTCAATTTTGGTTTCATCAGATCAAAGAACCTTCTTCCAGCTGATTTCAGAGTCTCCCACATGCCTTCTGGAAAACTCTAGCCATGATTTCATGTGAGGTTTTTCAACAGCGGCTTTCTCTTTGCCACTCTCCCATAAAGTTGCAACTGGTGAAGCATCCGGGCAACAACTGTATGCACAATCTCTCCCATCTCAGCCAGTGAAGCTTGTAATTCCGCCAATTCCGTCATAGATTCCGTCATAGATTTCCGTCATAGATTTCTTGGTGGCCTCCTTCACTTGTCCCCTTCTTGCACAGTCACTCAGCTTTTGAGCCTGCTCTAGGCTTATTTATATTTGTGCCATACTCTTTCCATTTCTTGATGATTGATTTAACTGTACACCAAGGGATATTCAGTGTCTTGGAAATTTTCTGTATCCATCTCCAGACTTGTGCTTTGCAACAACATTTTTGCAGAGTTGCTTAAAGTGTTCTTTTGTCTTTATGGTGTAGTTTTTGCCAGGATACTGACTCACCAGCAGTTGAACCGTCCAGATACAGGTGTATTTTTACTACAATCAATTGAAACACCTTGACTGCACACAGGCTTCTATATAGCTAGGACACCTTAACTAATTATGTGGCTTTTAAAACCAACTGACTGCACCAGTGATGATTTGGTGTGTCATACTAAAGGGGGTGAATACTTGTGCAAGCAATTATTTTGTGTTTTATATTTCTAATTAATTTAGATCACTTTGTAGAGATCTGTTTTCACTCTGACACAAAAGAGTATTTTTCTGTTGATCAGTGTCATAAAAAGACAAATTAAATCCATTGTGATTCAATGTTGTAAAACAATAAAACATGAACACTTCCGGGGGCGGGGGTTGAATACTTCTTATAGGCACTGTATATGGAATCTGCTTTTAAGAAAGTTCAGAAAACAAAATATTCAAATTTGTCAGTAATTCCAGAAATGTGAGGTTCAAAGGCAGAGTACATCTCCATCAGCTGAGCTCCAAAACTACATCAGTATATTTGGAACCCTGAAAACTTGCCTTCGGTTCTGCCAGCTGTCATGGAATTTGGAATGTTTCTGAATACACTCAATATTAAATCAATTTAAACATCGACTATCTATTCATTTCCATAGATGATGCCTGGCCTGCTGAGCTCCTCCAGCACTTTGAGTGTGTTGCTCTGGATCTCCAGCATCTGCAGAATTTCTCATGTATATTACATTTTATTAAAAAGATAGATATTTAAAAGCAAGATACATCTTATAAAATAACTTGCAAAAATTTGAAAAATTTATAAACACTAAACCAAATACCATGATAGGCATATTGGTGAGAGTCCAATGTGGCAGGAATGTTGATATGTGCCATTGCCAGCCATTCAAAGCACCATGATGATTGGTGTCAATGCCACTGGGCGGTAATCGTTTAGCTTTGAAGGTGTAGAGTTCTTTGGTACAGGGATGCTGGTCTGATGTCTGCCCCAGCTGCCTTACAGGGGATGAGCCTCTATAGATGTCTTCTCATCTCTGTTGCTCTTACAAAGAGTGGCAGTTCACCTGGGAAGCAGGCATCTTTTGTGGTCGATTTTGTGTTACATGACTCAAAGCAAGCATAGAACTTGCTTAGAGCATGCGCAAGTGAGGGGTCATTGGTACAGTCGGCGCTGTTTTTCCTTGCACCGTCAGTAATGCCTTTGATGCCCAGCCACGGACACGGGGGATCACTATCAGACAGGTGTGTTGATACCTCTTGATGCCTGAGATGAGATCCCTCCTGTCTGCTCTGAGAGCTGGTCTGTCACCAGACTAGAAGGCAGTGCCCCGGGCTTTTAGTAGGGAGAGCACCACTGCGTTCAACCGTATGGCCGTGAGATGGTGATTCCTGTGGTACCGGTGTTACAGTAACGGGGGCATGGGATGGAAGCTTCACATGACTGTTTTATTCGGTTTGTCTCAGGTCCACAAACTCAAATGTCTTCAGCATTTAACTTGTTCTCCTGCATTGGAAAGCCATAGATTCAGAACTTTCCCTCGGCTAGGGATTATCAAAACTAGGGGGAGAGGCATAGATTTAAAATTAGAGAAAGAAAAGGGGGGGGCTGTTTATAATATCTCACAAAAATAAGTATTCATCAATGCAGTCACTTCCGGTCCTCTCAAAATCCATAAGCTAAAAGCTGGGAAATCAAATGAACTTGGCACAGGGTCATATTACATCATATGAAAATGTTGAATAAATGGTCTTCATAACTTTTCAAATTTAATAGAAGTCTCAAAAGTACCACTTCTAATTTTTTCTAAATTTAAACATAACATAGTTTGAGAGAACCAATTAAATACAGTGGGAGGATTAATTTCTTTCCAATTCAACAATATAGATCTTCTAGCCATCAGAGTTAGAAATGCAATCATACGACGGGCAGAAGAAGATAAATGCAGTGAGTCTAAGATTGGTAAACCAAAAATTGCGGTAATAGGATGAGGTTGTAAATCGATATTCAAAACCACCGAGAAATAATATCAAAAATATCTTTCCAATATTTCTCCAAAAGTGAACAAGACCAAAACATATGAGTTAAAGACGCAATTTCAGAATGATATCTATCACAAATAGGACTAATATGAGAGTAAAAATGAGCTAATTTATCCTTGGACATATGGGCCCTATGTATGACCTTAAATTGTATTAATGAATGTTTGGCACATAACGATGATGTATTAACTAATTGAAGAATTCTATCCCAATTCTCACTAGAAATACTAAGACTAAGCTCTCTTTCCCAATCCTTTTTAGTCTTATAAAGAGGCTCTGAACGTACCTTCATAATTATATTATAAAGTTTTGAAATAAGCCCTTTTTGAAAAGGGTCTAATTCAAATAAACTCTCCAAAATATCTGAAGGCACAAAATTTGGAAACGTAGAGAGTACAAAATCTTATGGCGGTGCTTTGGAAGGATAGATTAGAGAGCTCCTCTAGGGAGGCCATTTGGGTGGAATTGAAGAATAGGAAAGGTGCAGTAACACTGATAGGAGTGTATTATAGGCCACCTAATGGGGCGCGTGAGTTGGAAGAGCAAATGTGTAAGGAGATAGCAGATATTTGTAGTAAACACAAGGTGGTGATTGTAGGAGATTTTAATTTTCCACACGTAGACTGGGAAGCTCATTCTGTAAAAGGGCTGGATGGTTTAGAGTTTGTGAAATGTGAGCAGGATAGTTTTTTGCAACAATACGTAGAAGTACCGACTAGAGATGGGGCAGTGTTGGATCTCCTGTTAGGGGATGCGATAGGTCAGCTGACAGATGTATGTGTTGGGGAGCACTTCGGGTCCAGTGATCACAATAGCATTAGCTTCAATATAATTATGGAGAAGGACAGGACTGGACCTAGAGTTGAGATTTTTGATTGGAGAAAGGCTAACTTTGAGGGGATGTGAAGGGATTTAGAGAGAGTGGATTGGGTCAAGTTGTTTTATGGGAAGGATGTAATAAAGAAATGGAGGTCATTTAAGGGTGAAATTATGAGGGTACAGAATCTTTATGTTCCTGTTAGGGTGAAAGGAAAGGTTAAAGGTTTGAGAGCACCATGGTTTTCAAGGGATATTAGAAATTTGGTTCGGAAAAAGAGGGATGTCTACAATAGATATAGGCAGCATGGAGTAAAGGAATTGCTTGAGGAATATAAAGAATGTAAAAGGAATCTTAAGAAAGAGATTAGAAAAGCTAAAAGAAGATACGAGGTTGGTTTGGCAAATAAGGTGAAAGTAAATCCGAAAGGTTTCTACAGTTATATTAAAAGCAAGAGGATAGTGAGGGATAAAATTGGCCCCTTAGAAAATCAGAGTGGTCAGCTATGTGTGGAACCGAAGGAGATGGGAGAGATTTTGAATGATTTCTTCTCTTCGGTATTCACTAAGGAGAAGGATATTGAATTGTCTAAGGTGTGGGAAACAAGTAAGGAAGTTATGGAACCTATGACAATTAAAGAGGTGGAGGTACTGGCGCTTTTAAGAAATTTAAAAGTGGATAAATCTCCGGGTCCTGACAGGATATTCCCCAGGACCTTGAGGGAAGTTTGTGTAGAAATAGCAGGAGCTCTGACGGAGATCTTTAATATGTCATTAGAAACGGGGATTGTGCCGGAGGATTGGCGTATTGCTCATGTGGTTCCATTGTTTAAAAAGGGTTCTAGAAGGAAGCCTAGCAATTATAGACCTGTCAGTCTAGTTATAGTTTGACATCAGTGGTGGGTAAATTAATGGAAAGTATTCTTAGAGATAGTATTTATAATTATCTGGATAGACAGGATCTGATTAGAAGAAGCCAGCATGGATTTGTGCGTGGAAGGTCATGTTTGACAAACCTTATTGAATTTTTTGAAGAGGTTACGAGGAATGTTGACGAGGGTAAGGCAGTAGATATAGTCTATATGGACTTCAGCAAAGCCTTTGACAAAGTTCCACATGGAAGGTTAGTTAAGAAGGTTCAGTCGTTAGGTATTAATGCTGGAGTAATAAAATGGATTCAACAGTGGCTAGATGGGAGATGCCAGAGAGTAGTGGTGGATAATTGTTTATCGGGATGGAGGCCGGTGACTAGCGGGGTGCCTCAGGGATCTGTTTTGGGCCCAATGTTGTTTGTAATATACATAACTGATCTGCATGATGGGGTGGTAAATTGGATTAGTAAGTATGCCGATGATACTAAGGTAGGAGGTGTTGTGGATAATGAGGTGGATTTTCAAAGCTTGCAGGGAGATTTATGCCGGTTAGAAGAATGGGCTGAACGTTGGCAGATGGAGTTTAATGCTGAGAAGTGTGAGGTTCTACATTTTGGCAGGAATAATCCAAATAGAACATACAGAGTAAATGGTAGGGCATTGAGGAATGCAGAGGAACAGAGAGATCTAGGAATAACTGTGCATAGTTCCCTGAAAGTGGAGTCTCATGTAGATAGGGTGGTGAAGAGGGCTTTTGGAACGCTGGCCTTTATAAATCAAAGCATTGAGTACAGAAGTTGGGATGTAATGCTAAAGTTGTACAAGGCATTGGTAAGGCCAAATTTGGAATATTGTGTGCAGTTCTGGTCACTGAATTATAGGAAAGATATCAATAAATTAGAGAGAGTGCAGAGACGATTTACTAGGATGTTACCTGGGTTTCAGCAATTAAGTTACAGAGAAAGGTTGAACAAGTTAGGTCTCTATTCATTGGAGCGTAGAAGGTTGAGGGGGGATTTGATCGAGGTATTTAAAATTTTGAGAGGGATAGATGGAGTTGACGTGAACAGGCTGTTTCCATTGAGAGTAGGGGAGATTCAAACTAGAGGACATGATTTGAGAGTTAGGGGGCAGAAGTTAGGGGGCAGAAACACGAGGGGGTATTTCTTTACTCAAAGAGTGATAGCTGTGTGGAATGAGCTTCCTGTAGAAGTAGTAGAGGCCAGTTCAGTTGTGTCATTTAAGGTAAAATTGGATAGGTATATGGACAGGAAAGGAGTGGAGGGTTATGGGCTGAGTGTGGGTAGGTGGGACTAGGTGAGATTAAGGGTTCGGCACGGACTAGGAGGGCCAAGCTGGCCTGTTTCCGTGCTGTGATTGTTATATGGTTATATGGTTATATGGTTACAGAACTTAAAAAATGTCTAATCTGTAAATATCTAAAAAAATGAAATCTAGGCAAGTTATATTTGTTGGATAATTGCTCAAAAGACATGAAACAATTATCTAAAAATAAATCAGAAAATCTTAGTAATCCCTTAGTTTTCCAAGCCGAATAAGCTTGATCTATAATGGAAGGGTGGAAAAAACAATTAGATACAATAGGACTATTTAAAATGAATTGAGTCAACCCAAAAAATCTCCAAAATTGAAACCATATACGCAAAGTATGTTTAACTATCGGGTTGTCAATTCGTTTCGACAATTTAGAAAGAGCAAAAGGGAGAGAAGTCCCTAAAATAGAACCCAGAGCATAAGCTGATACCGATTTAGTTTCTAAACTCAGCCAACAAGGGCCAAAAGATCCACCCCCATCTTTCAACCAACATAACAAATTTCTAATATTAACTGCCCAATAGTAAAATCTGAAATTAGGTAATGCTAACCCGCCTTCCTTTTTTGTCCTCTGTAAATATGTTTTACCTAACCTGGGATTTTTATTCTGCCATATATATGAAGAATTTTTTTTTCTCTTTTTTGCTTCTTTTTTCTTCTATATTAGTTATTAGTTATTAGATTAGATTAGCTAGTTTGGCATTATATTTTTTTTGTTTTTTTTTTCTTTTTTCTGTTTTCTTTATATCATATATTATGAAATATTTAGACTTACTATGTTCATACATATATTTTATGGCTTATGTTTTGGTAAACTCATTTATATTGTAACTATTATGTATGTTTTTTTTCATATTTAATGGAATTTATATGTTGGTAATTTCTTTATCAATATATCATTAGTATTCTGTCCATATTACTAATATTAATAAAAAGATTTAGAAAGAAAGAAAGAAAGAAAGAAAGAAAGAAAGAAAGAAAGAAAGAAAGAAAGAAAATTAGAGGGAAAAGATTTAAAAGGGGCTTGAGGGGCACTTTTTCTTGAAAAGGGTAGTGAGTGTACAGAAGGAACTTAGAACCATAGAACCATAGAACATTACAGCACAGAAACAGGCCTTTTGGCCCTTCTTGGCTGTGCCGAACCATTTTTCTGCCTAGTCCCACTGACCTGCACCTGGGCCATATCCCTCCAAACCCCTCTCATCCATGTACCTGTCCAAGTTTTTATTAAATGTTCAAAGTGAGCCCGCATTCACCACTTCATCTGGCAGCCCATTCCACACTCCCACCACTCTCTGCGTGAAGAAGCCCACAGAAGAAGTGGCTGATGCGGGCACAGTTTTATTATTCAAGAAGCACTTGGATAGATAAATAGAAGGATATGAAGCGAACGCAGGCTGGGTGAGAACTGTGGTTGGCATGGATTCGCTGGACTGAATGGCCTGTAACGATCATGTATTGTTCCGTGGCCCTAGGACTCTGTCAACATCTGCAAGAAGGGCACAAATCTTCTTCATCAGCCTGTCAATAGGGATAATCCTGCACCTCCCACCCCACAGGATGAAACCCATCGATGAGATATATATTTCTCTCAGCATGAAAAAGGTTTTAACAACCTTACTGAACAACTGCTAATCTAAATGAAATACAGGTTGATTAGAAGGAATGACAGAAGCTGATCAGTCATGGTGGGGCTGAGATAATGCCCGTTTTATGCTTCACTTGAACTGACAGCTGAATTGAAAAATAGAGCTTTTGGTATTTCAGGACCAGCTACTGAAATAAACCTGATTGAGATATGACTCTCTGTTATGGACCGAAAGTAAGAAAGGGAAAGGGCGAGAGGAACCATAGTTGGGAAAAGGAGAAGGGAGAGGAAACAGAGTGGGAAGATTAAAGAGACATTCTGTAATGATGAATAAACCAATTGCTCAGAATCAAATATACTTGCCCGGTGTCTCAGGGCTGAGTGAGTCTGCACCCATGCCACCATCTGCACCTGGCACTCCTTCTCTGCCACTTGTCCTACACCCCTCCAGAGACACTTCGCCCTCGCCATTCCCAATGTCCTTTGACTCCACCAGACTCACAAACTCACCCTCTGCCCCACATTGACAGCTATATGTATGTGTGCCTAAGACTTTTGTACAGTGCTGTAACTCACAAGGAAACCTTTAAAATTTATTCACAGAAATAGCCCTAGGCTGTAACCCCTGCTGTGGTTATTAAATTTGTTTCATGTACCAATTAACTCAATATACTTTAAGATCTATAGCATATTTATATACAATATTTTATATATTGTATATACATCTCATAATAGTATACTGTATTCGTCCCATTATAAAAATGTTTTATTTATGTAAGCTTATTTAGTAGGATGAATATAGTATTAAGGTAAGTGAGTGGTTGATGCTCAGTGTGGGCTGAATTGTTTTATTTCAATTGTGCAATGGTTCAGTTTAAAATCAGAGAATGTATATAGTACACAGCCTGAAATTCTTACTCTCCACAGACATCCACAAAACAGAAAAAGCCCAACAAATGAATGACTGAAAAACATTACAATCCCAGAGCTCTCCCACACACAGTCAGCAGCAAAGCATCAACCCTCCCCCTGCCCCTCACCACACGTGCCCCAACACCCCCCCCCCACCCACCACCCATCACGCAAGCAAGAGCAAAACCCCAGACACCAGGATCTAGGGTCCATCAAAAACTATTGTCCACCCCAACGCTTCAACACCTTAGGCAGGTTCACTCTCTTACTAGCGAGAGGGAGAGAGAGGGATCACTCCTGCAACAATGAGAGTGGAGACCAACAGCTTGTTACGGCCTGCCGCATCGTTTGTCCGAGTTCTCCATCTCGAGGACCAGCAGACTCCTTGACTGTTTCCGTGGTTCTATGACCATTCTGTAAACTGACAGATTCAAATAAAATTAAGGCATATTTTTAAATTCATGTTGTAATCATGTGCTATGTATGGAAAGTTTCGACGTGTAAACAAATAGCTTCTGGCAAGACTGCCTGTGCATTGCTCAGTGAAGTGGATTTATTAAACAGAACTCTGATCTCAGGAACATGGGGAACTAAAGAGACAGCTGAAGTGACAACTGGGTAAAAGAGCTTTGAGCTTGAGGAGAGTTACAGCTAGGGCGGTATCATACTACACGTGTAGGATCAATGCTGGTGTTAACAGAGCTAAGATTACAAGATAGGGATTTCTAGTGATAGGCATGTGAAGGATTTATCACATCATATGTCCGTCGTGATAAGTAATGGGGTCATAAATCAAATACACACACATAAAATAGGACACCAAATTCAGAATGTAAAGATTTATATTTATAGGAAATCTAAATCAGTTTGAAATTCAATGAACTACAACTCATCCAATGCTTCGCTGTCCATCTCCTATCCTCCCTGCAATCCCACTTGCCTAATACATACTCTCACTACTGAGATTTATTGGTTCTTGGGCCCTGAACACAGCTCATTCAAGGTCGGTCTTATGTTCAAGAGCCTTCATGTCTTCTTCCTGCTTACGAGTGTAGCATCATAAACAAAAGCTTTCATTTTCCAAACTCGCTCTGAGACTTCCACTTGTAGGTAAATTTGCTTATTTCCCTAACAAATTAGGACAACAATCTCATCCTAGGAATCAGACAAGTGGATCTCTGCTGAACTGTCGTCAATACTAATATAAATTTTATCAATTGAGGGGACCAAAACTGTGTGTAGTACACCAAATGTGATTTCTCCAACACTCATACAACTGCAACAATTTTTCTCTGTTTTTAATTCAAACCACCTGGCAATAAAGGTCAACAATGCCATTTACCTTTCCTAGAGTCTTTCTCCGCCTGAATGCTAATATTTTGTGTTACATTCACAAGTACACCTAGATCCCTCCGTTCTCCACTCATTTACAGTCTTTTGATTATCTGATTCCACTGACTGAAGAGGCTGACCACACACACACACACACACACACACACACACACACACACACACACACACACACACACACACACACACACACTCTTTCCCATATTAAACTCTACTCACTTAGTCACCTTCTCGCTCAACCAATCCAAAGTTCAAACCCTGTTTATTATCAAAGTATGTATGCATTATACAACCTTGGGATTTGTCTCCTTACAGGCAGCCAGAGAAACCCCAAAATAACCAATTTAAAAGAGACCGTCAAAAACTCAATGCGCAGAGAGAGCAAAAAGTGCAAACAATAAATGCAAGCAAATAGCATTCAGAACTGAGGTTTCACAAAAGTCACAAAGCCAGACATCACTGCAGCTGGAGCAGGCCTCAGGCCTCAGGCCTCAGTTCATCACTGAGCTGAGTAAGAATCGCAGGACCATAGACATGTAGACAGTCATCACTGCGGCTAGAGCAGACCACAGCCTCCGTCCGTTGTACAGCCAAGCAAACCACATCCTATTACAGAGTACAAATCTCATTACTGCAGAACACCATCCCAATTATTTTCATATTATTAGCAAATTGGAATATCTTTCACGCTGCCCTCTCCTCCAGGTCATTAATTTAGTTAGTAAATGAACCAGAGACTTGGATATCCCTACACATCGTAAAAGTTTAATAGAAGAAGTAGATTACTGCAGCTGCTAAATATCAGAAATAAAAGCAGAAAATGCTGGAAATACTCAGCAGATCAGGTGACACCCATGAAGAGAGAAATAGAGTTAACGTTTCTGATTGATTATCTTTACTTGTAACTGAGAAAAGTCTAAGATCATGACAATTTTCAAAATCAGGTTTAATTGCGATTAATAAAACCTGACTTTCATTGCATTTACCTGTAGCGTAAAGGTTATAAACCACCTTGCCTCGAGGAATCATTTCTTGGTTCAAAGGTACATTTAATATCAGAGAAATGTGTACAATATACATCCTGAAATTCTTGTCCTTCACAGAAATCCACGAAAACAGAGGAGTGCCCCAAAGATTGAATGACAGCTAAATGCTAGAATGCCAAAGTCCCCCACAGCTCCCCCCTCCCATGCATAAGCAGCAGCAAAGCAATGACCCCCACTCCCCACCAGCAAAAGAACATCGGCACTCCCCACCGAGCACTCAAGCATGCAGAAAGCATCAATAAAGACACAGACGCAGTACCCCAAAGACTACTCGTTCACCCGGTAATTTGGCATACCACAGGCTCTCTCTCTCTCCCTATCAAGGGAAAAAGAGGTGTCAACAAACAACTCACTGACGTACACTGTTCAAAGTCTGTTGCATCGCTTCTTCTGAGCTCTGTGCCCAAAGAACTCAGGTCTCTGGGCACACAGCCAGCAGCCAGCTCGCTGATTTCGATCTTCCGTCTCCCACGACACACTACTTTCCTGCGGTGGCACTTTAGTTTCCAGTTTGCCTGCCTCCAGGGCCACAAAATCCCAGAAAACCTAAAGGCGCACTAGTCTTCTAGGCCGCGTTGTTGGCATATCGAATAGTGTCCAGTTGTGAGACCCCGAGAGCAGGTCCCACTCCCACAAAGAACCAAAGTCAGCGAGTGACTCTGGGTTAGAATCTTCAAAAGAACCCTGAAAGGGTGAAATAGAGGTATTAAAGATAGGAATAGAGCTGTTTCCGAAGATGCAAGCAAAGGAGTCGCCATCATTCTCCTGTGTACAGTTGAATAACAAAAAATGAACTTGGGCTTGTACTTTGCAAACATGAGGAAGTCTGCAGATGCTGGAAATTCAAGCAACACACATAAAGTGCTGGGGGAACGCAACAGGCCAGGCAGCATCTGTCCTGACGAAGGGTCTCGGCCCGAAACGTCGACAGCGCTTCTTCCTATAGATGCTGCCTGGCCTGCTGTGTTCCACCAGCATTTTGGGTGTGTTGCTTGTGCTTGTACATGATAGTTTTGTAAGCTTGATGAAAATTAAACAAATTTGTTTTGCATTCCAAAAGCAAACTAGCTATAATTAAAACTTATTTACTTACAAATAAATCCTGTGCCTTTTTCCAATTTGCTGGTGCTGTACAATCAAATCCATTGAATTTATAGCAGAATTCTAGACAAGGCACTTTTCTATTCTAAAAGCTATTTGATGCCTGACATTGTGGCTTGAGAAAAAGGCTATTTCAGAAATTGTAATCTGGTCTGTCAAATCACATCAAAAATTAAATTTAGGAAGCAGCCTGTCAGGGATAGTTTCTGTAATGTACATGCTTCACGGATTCCCAGATTTCAGTGAGTAAAATGAAGATTGCACGATGTAACTCGTGGAAAATGTACAGTGTCATTTGAGAGAGAAAAAATGCCTATCTAGGCGCATCATGACCTGGTGTGGCAACGGCTCTGCACGTGACAGCGGGAAAGTGCGGAGTGTGGACACCGCATAGCAGATCAAAGGAAAGAGAATCCCCTCACTTCTCAACCACCCACACATAATCAAAGACTCCACCCACCCCGGACATCCCCTCTTCTCCCCTATCCCATCGGGCAGAAGATACGAAAGACTGACAGCACATGCCACCAGGCTCGAGGTCAGCGTCCACCCCACTGTTATACAAATATTGAATGGTTCCCCAGTAGGATAAGGTGGACTCTTTACCCCACAATCCACCCCGTAGTGATCTCGCACCTTACAGTGCACTTCCTCTGTGGCTGCTACACCTTATTCTGAATTCCGCCTTATTTTACTTAGTTCCACATCATTGCTTTGTGCAATGATTTGATCAGTGTGAACAGTATATAAGGCAGATTTTCCACTGTGTCTTGGTACACATGACATTAATAAACCAATTCTGTTTTCAAAAGGAGTGCCTGGTTCATTCCAGTTTCTTCTCAGAACACACTTCTGATTAAATGCCTCCTACCTTGCATGTTCACTTGCATGTATTACACTGATTCCCTCCTTAAAAGAGAAGTGTGAAGCTATTAAAATAGCGCTGAAAATAAAGCAAACCTCTGAACATCTGGCATCTGATTGTTCGGAAACCCCGATGGTTCAGTATCTGGCTCAGGGGAGCCAGGGGATTAACAAAACAAACTGGTGTGTAGCAGAGGTAGAATTGCCCAATGCATCCTAAGCAGGGCCCCCGAATGTGGTTACTTGCATGACCAGAGTTGTAGTTGGGCTTCAGAACATGAACTTCTGTAACTGGCTAAGTTTGCAGTCAGAGCCAGGGTTTGTATTTTCCTGACCCTGCTTAAACTCATTGGATTCACAGGAAGACTTATACTATACAGTGCAACATATCAAAAAACTGAAAAAAATAGTATGTTTGAGTATTAATCAGAGCAACATTCAATAATCCATAAAGCCTGCTACATTACAGAGGCTATACGGTAGCCCTGGACTGATCCATTGACAGATGAGAAATTCCCTTTGATGAATTGTGAGATGAAGTCTTTTGACGCTACTAAATCCCAGGTGCTCCGGTTTGTTAAAGTTTTACTGAATAAATCATTAATCAAATCACTGGTTTTCAAATGGCCAACAAGTAGCTGTAGTCAGCAATTAATGTGAATGGTTCTTCTTATGAAAAACTGGTGTATTTGTGTGATCTGTAATATGATTGCCCAGTATAATATTAAACCACACCAAAGAAAAGTCATTCAGTGATATTTTTTTCCTATAGTTTCTAGTCTTCATGAAGAATCATTTCCTTTCGTGGATTCAAATTATCCTTTCACAAGGCGGCGGTGGTGGAGACAGAGATGATAGGATCTTATAAGAGACTCCTGGATGGGTACGTGGATCTTAGAAAAATAGAGGGCTATGGGTAAGGCCTAGGTAGTTCTAAGGTAGGGACATGTTCAGCACAACTTTGTGGGCCAAAGGGCCGGTATTGTGCTGTAGGTTTTCTATGTTTCTATGTTTCTAACTCCTTTTTCCTGTGGTAGCCTGAAATATTCTGGATGATGACCTCATGGATAAGATGCCTTCATATACATTAAAATCGGCCAAGATGGTACAAATTAGATGATTTAAAAATATGTACATTTTAAGACCTGTTAAAACAACACTACTTATATTGTGACTCTCATATCACTGACCATAGCAAGTGAATAATCTATTTGACACGTTCCTCAATGAGCTAGAAAATGATATTGACTGCACGGTGATTAAACTGACTACCTTTGAATTATGTGCCCTATTTTAATGCTATTACTGTAAGCAGGGAGCCAAAAGAAATAATTATTAGCTGTATATTCATTTGATCACTCAGGAACAGGTAACAATAGATGTAAGGTTTCAGTGCAATAGATTTTTTCAGTATTAACAAATAGATCTCCAGAAAGTGTCCTATTTTAATGTAATTTCACCACATGGACTAAATGTAAAGCCCCAGTCTTGAGTTTAATGGCCTGTATTTGGTGCTAAGATTGCTCTCTAATACCAGTTGGATGATAGCCCAAGTCTCAACAGCTGTGGCTCAGTTTCACTTGATCAGTACAGTACCATAAATTAACCCTTTCTCAGACAAAATGCACCAGCAAAAACAGAGAGGAGAAAATCATCGTAAATCCTTCTCGCCTGCGTTCACCTCTGAGCAGAGTGGAATTGAACATACACAACGGAGTGCAGTCAAGGTTCTGGAATGTGCTTAAAGCTACTGTTTAAAAGCAAATTTCGTCCATCTGTGTAATGCAAAATTCAGATCCGCCTATTCAAGGGTGTTATTTTCTTTCCTGGTAAAGGAACGCAAGATCTGCTGCTATGTTTGCAATTTATCAAATATGCATTAAAGCAACAAAGAGAACGTTGCTGGGTTCTGATGGCAGCTGCCATTTTTAGAAGGCTTATTATCATCATGAAAAGGACTGAGTGCAAACAGCATAACGTATCAGTGAAGTTAATTTAAAATTATTTCATTTCAGTTTTTGTATTAAATTATCTGCAGCTTTTTTTCCTGTTTGATGGTTATTTCTGAGGTCCCATTAAAACATACAAATCTAAGAAATTTAAACAAATGTTGGCTTTTCAAACCCAATTATCTATGCAATTTTTTTTGTTATTTTGGAACCATTTCTTGATTGTTTTTAGTATTTACAACTTTATTATGCTGAGCAACTGTGATCTCTTGGATAGACACTTCTATAAATTTACTATCCTCTGGGTGAAGAAAGTTTTATTCTCAACCCAGTCCTGAAAGGCCAATCCTTTATTTAGACAATGAAACTTCTTTCTCTAGGCATGTGTAAAACATCATCCCTACATCTAACAAATTGCAGGAGGGACTCGAAGTGCCAGGCATCATCAGAAGTAGGAAATAGACAATTGAAGTTTCGAGTTTAGGCCTTTCCCTGGGCTGATGTATTTGATGAGATACG
Source organism: Hypanus sabinus (assembly GCF_030144855.1). Lineage (NCBI taxonomy): Eukaryota > Metazoa > Chordata > Chondrichthyes > Myliobatiformes > Dasyatidae > Hypanus > Hypanus sabinus. The sequence goes on from NC_082724.1 coordinate 15,404,583, forward strand.
GCCTCATCGCCAGTCCCCACCAACAGGCACCAAGACCTCGCCTGGCTGGTGGTGAGAGGGGCCCTCCCAGTCTGATCCCTCCTGTACGCCTGGAACATCGTCTCCACACCCCTCTGCCCACGGGAGGACTGCAGTGAGGGGGAGTCGGTGACCCACCTCTTTGCACACTGTGGGTTCGAGGAGAAGGTGTGGAGGAGGATGGAAGGGGCAGTGTCGAGGTTCATCCCCAGCAGCTGCGTAACAGAGGACTCTCTGATCTACGGGCTGTTCCCTGGGACGCACACCGAGACAACATCTGGTGCTGCTGGCAGATCATCAACTCGGTCAAAGAATCTCTTTGGTCAGCCCAAAACTTGATGGTCTACCAGCACACGGAGATGTCCGTGGGGGAATGCTGCCGACTGGCACGTTCTCGGCTGCAGGAGTACGTGCTGAGGGACGCACTCAAATTTGGTGCAGCCGCCGCAAGGGCCCGGTGGGGAAGGCCCACAGTCTAGGGTTCTTCTCCCGTGGGCGTTGAGGGGTAGGGGGGGCGGGGTGTACACCCCTCAATAAGGGAATGTAAATATGAAACAACAGAGTGCCATGTGGGTGGTGAAAGGTGTGAAAATGTAAAGACAGCAATGGAATCAGTTGTAAAGGATTGAAAGTCATTGAATGGTTTTTTGTATATAATTTTATTTTTGAATAAAGTATATTTTGTTTAATTAAAAAAATTTGATGAGATACAGTGCAGAATAGGCCCTTCTAGCCTTTTGAGACACACCGTCCAGCAATTCACCGATTTAAAGGTTCTCAGCCTAAAACATTAACTACTCCCCTCCATAGTTGCAGCCTTTTGCTCCAGACTCCATTATCTGCGTTCTATTGTGCATGTGTCCCCACATCTAAAAAAACTTTACATGTTTCAATGAGATTACTTCTCATCACCCTAAACACTACAGTAGAAAATATATATGAAAACTCAATAATGTTTTAGTATCCAACTTTTATATGACAGATTTTATACCTGAAGCAGTTTGCTTTCGCATTAATGGAACAGGTGCACAAGGTGCTTGATGTGGTTGCGGTCGTGAAATTGTGTAAACTATAGGAGCCAACCTTAAGGAGATTACACTGGACAACAAATTTTCTTTTCCTTGCTGCTTTTCCAGAATTACTTTTTTGCTCACGACAGACTGCTTGAAGCTAAACACAAATCTAATTTCAGGCTACTTGTATCAAGTCAAGTTTATTGTCATTTCAACCATAAACTGCTGGTACAGTACACAGTAAAAATGAAAGAACTTTCCTCCAGGACCCTGAAACAACACAAAACTACACTAGACTACGTGAGACAGCACAAGGCTACACTAGACTTCAGACTTACACAGGATTACATAAAGTGCACAAAACAGTGCAGGGCAGTACAATAATTAATAAACAAGACAATAGGCACAGTAGAGGACAAATTTCAATATAATAATAAGTGATGTAGATGCCAGTCCAGACTCTGAGTATTGAGGAGTCTCATGGCTTGGGGGAAAAAATTGTTTCACAGTCTGGTCGCGAGAGCTCGAATGCTTCGGTACCTTTTGCCAGATGGCAGGAGGGAGAAGAGTTTGTGTGAGGGGTGCGTGGGGTCCTTCATAATGCTGTTAGCTTTGTGGGTGCAGCTTGGTGGGGCGTAGGAATTTGGAGAAACAAGAAATAACTTTCAATAACTTTTATTGAAAATAATGCCTTTAATTGCATAATGATGCTGATGCGTTGCAATAGTTCACCTAAGCTAAAAATGTTATGTTGATGATTTTAATTTGAACTCAGTGAAGCTTCTCACTTAAGTGTCCAACAATAATTAGCCGGCATTGATGGATTCCAGTTGCCCTGATACCGTTTCTCAATGACCGCAATGTCCTGGTGAAATCTTTCACCCTGTTTGTCACCAACAGCACCAAGATTTGTAAGGACAAAAGCAAAATGGGAATGCAGTAAATGGATCTTTAGTGACATGTTGCACTTGATATGGTATACTTGATGCATGTAGTCAACCAGCTGCAAGTAGTTTGTGCTCTGTAGTTGCAAAGAAAATTTTCAACAACAGCCTTGAATGCCTCCCATGCAATTTTCTCCAGTCCCACTAGAAGTTCTTCGAATTGCCTGTCATTGATGACCTGTTGGAATACGTACACAACACTGGAAGAACTCAACAGGTCAGGCAGCATCCGTGAGAAAAGAGTAGCCAACGTTTTGGGCCGAGACCCTTCATCAGGAATGGGAGGAGAAGAGAGGGCCGAAGCCCAGTAATAGAGATATTGGAGGGGGTAGGGCCTAGAGGCACAAGGTGGAAAACCAATCAGAGGAAAGATAAAGGGGGGAGGGGAGGGGATAAGCATGAAAGAACTGTAGAGATAAAGAAGCAGAAAGTTGAAAGGGGAGAGAGGCAGAGAGGGACCTGAGATAGGGGAAGGGGGAGGGGGAGGGAATTACCGGAAATTGGAGAATTCAATGTTTATACCACCGGGTTGGAGGCTACCCAGATGGTAGATGGGGTGTTGCTCCTCCAACCTGAGTTTGGCCTCATCATGGCAGTAAAGGAGGCCATGTATGGACATATCTAGATGTGAATGAGAGGCAGAGTTGAAGTGGGGGGCAACCGGGAGGTCCTGACTATTGTGACGGACGGAGCGTAGGTGCTCGATGAAGCGGTCCCCCAATCTGCGTTGGGTCTCGCCGATGCCTCACCTGGAAGGACTGTCTGGGGCCCGGTATGGTGGTAAGGGGGGAGGTGTGGGGACAGGTGTAGCCTTTGCGCTTACAGGGATGTTTGATTGGTGGACTAACAAAAGTGCCTTCCTTAATCTTGGCATCAGTTATTGTGACTCAAATTATGAATTGAAATCACTAATATAGTGAATCTTTTTTAAATGGTGTGTGATTGGGAAATTTCATGGTGATTTTCATGATCAACAGCCCAAAATCTCTAAGATACAACCATATTATTCAGGAAGCATATTCTTTTTTGTCCATTGTTTTTATTGTATCAGAACAATAAAGGTTAAATTATGGTATATCTATTGCAAACTTTATTGGAACACAAGGATTTCAACTTATGGACGGGGAGCAGTTGGATGGAGCGGTGGTGAGTATATTTTAAGTAGATGTAGGTTTTTGACAAATTCTTGGACATTATCAGTTATGGATTAGTCATCTTGTCAAAGGTAGTTTTCTTATAATAAAGGTGAATTGGGCTAGGTACTGGTGAATAAAGCATTGAATATTTACCTAAGCAAGCACACATAGAACTAAACATAAGTGATTCGGATGAGGTAAGAAGCAGGGAGGTGAGAGGTGGAAGAAGTAAAGGATGGAGGAAGAATTAGGTAAGGAAGTCCAATCTGAGCATGGTCTATGACAGAATGGGAATGAAATTTCAAAGCGAAATGGGTGCCAATGGGAAATCCCGCCTTTTTTGGTCAATGTAGCAAAGGTGTTCGATGAAGTAACCTCCCCTACCCCCAATCTGTCTACAAACCTCTCCCCCTTCTCTCTTTTCCATTCCCCATTCCGGTTCATTTCTCACCCCTTCACTTCTCCTTCCCTGCCCATCTCCTCCCTCCGGTGCCCATCCTCCTTCCCCTTCTTCCATGGTTCTCCAAACCCTCCAATCAGATTCCCTCACCTCTTCCACCTATCGCCTCCCAGAACCTTACATCATCCTCTCTCCCCCACCCATCCACCCTCCCCCTCACCCGGGTTCACCCATCACCTGCCAACTGGTACAACTTCTACTCCCTCCTTCTTATTCTGGCTTCATCCCCCTTCCTTTCCAGTCCTGCTGAAGGGTCTCGGCCCGAAATATCCACTCTTCATTCACCTTCATAGATGCTGTCTGATTAACTGAGTTCCTCCAGCATTTTGTGTGTGTTGCTTATAGAATTCCATTTGCCCTTGTCAGAGTGAGGTTGAATAGGATAGGACTTCATTTTCTGCAGTGTAGGAGAAATTGTTTGGAGTGTAGGAGAATGAGGGGAGATTTGATAGAGGTTATCAAAATTATGAGGGGTTGGTTAGAAGATGTGTAGCTTGGGTGGTTGAGAGTTGAGTTGAGTTTTTCTCTGATCTTGGCTTATGCCAAGACTTTCACTGATGCCCAGTGGAATTTCTGCTCCTCTTCATGAGTAGAGACTGGGGAGAGTTGACCATGTCGCTTTGCAGTCGGTTGATGTTCATGGATCCTGATGGATTAGTTTTCTCCCAGTCTGGCCAACTGGGCATCAGTGTAAGTCATGGCAGAAGCGAACGCTTGAGAATCCCTGGAGGTGTGGTTTTTCACGAACAGTTCTGAAAACAAAACATGTGGACTTTGATCCTATTTATGAGCAGATGCAGGCAGAATTCCAGACCACAATACAGAAAGCTCACCACACAGCCAATCAGCAATGTGATTTTCCTCCCACATCACGAATGAATTCCCGAAATGACAGCCAATCAATCAACAGCACATCGATGATGTCTCTTCACGTGGTGATGAAACATTTGCAAGTAAATTGCCAAGATCAGAGATCAGCTCAACCCAACCATTATGAGGGAGTATAGATAGGGTAAATGCAAGCAGGCTTTTTCCACTGGGGTTGGGTGAGACTAGAACTAGAGGTCTTGGGTTAAGGGTGAGAGGTGAAATATTTAAGGGGAATATGAGTGGGAACTTCTTCACTCGGGGGAGATGGGTATGTGGAGCGAGCTGTCAGTAGAAGTGGTGGATGCAGGTTCAATTTCAACAGTTACGAGGAATTTGGATAGGTACCCAGATGGGAGGGTTTTGGTCCAGATACAGGTCAGTGGGACTAGGTAGATCAATAGTTCAGCATGGACTACGTGGACCAAAGGGCCTGTCACTGTGTTGGAGAGTGTTCCTCGTTTCCATGACTCTCGTAAGTTGCAGAGTAAGTGGAATACATGGGTTGGCAGCTCCTCGTTGCTGTGGGCATTGATTGGAAACCAGAAGCTGCAGCACGTTAAATGCTAAAGATAGCACAGCACAAAGATGCTCGGAGTGGGCAAGGGAAACAGGCTCCGCATTTGCCAACAGCTGCAGTTTGCTTCAAAAAAGTCCAGCTGTCCCAAAGCATCACACAATGACAGTGATGAAATAGTCCAGTAAGCAGCCACTGCTTTTCTGTGTAAAATCTCTGAACAAGATGCATGTGTTGCTAAAGGGCATTTTGGAAAATAAACTGTCTTTTAGATGAATCATGATATATATCTTAGAATATTGAACCCTTTGGCCCACGATGTTGTGCTGACACTTTAACCGACTCCAAAATCAATCTAATACTTCCTCTCCACATAACCCTCAATTTTTCTTTCATCCGTGTACCCATCTAAGAGTCTCTTAAACAGTCCAATGGTTCAATTTAGTGACAGAGAATGCATACAGCATACAACATGGAATCCTTACTCTCTGCAGACATCCACGAAGCACAGAGGAAAAAAAACAAAGAATGAATGGTAAAAAAATGTTAGAACCCCAAAGCCCCCACCACCTGCCACACAAGCAATAGCAAAGCCCCCGGAGACCATGATCTAGGCTCCATCAAAAACTACTCTCCATCCCAACACTTCAACATCTCAACAGGCCTCCTTCGCACTAAAGAGGGAGAGGGAGATATTGCTCCTGCCACAGCGAGAGGGGAGGCCGACAGATTGCTGTTTCGATGTTACAGTCTGCAGCGTCGCTTATTCGAGTCTCCCCGCCTCGAGAATCAGCAGAGTCTCTCTCACCATCGAGAGTACAGGAGCCCCTATTGATTCTGCCTCTACCACCACCCTGGCAGGGCTTTCCATGCACCCAACACTCTCTATAAAATTCTACTTCTGACATCCCCTAAACATGTTTCCAAATACTTTAAAATGATGCTCCCTCATATCAGCCATTTCTGCCCTGCAGAAACATTTCTGTCTGGCCACTCTGTCTATGCCTTTTATGATCTTATCCACATAGACGTAGATGTATAAGCTTCATTTCTATTGGCAGGTTCATACTACACATAGAATTATACTCAGTGGACAGTATAGCAAGAAACTGCCTGGGTAATAGCAATACCTAGGTCAGGCTGCTGTTTATTGATTACAGCTCAGCGTTCAACACCATTGTACCCTCAATACTAAACAATGAGCTTCAAAACCTGGGTCGCTGTATCTCTGGATTTTTGACTTCCTCATTAGAAGATCATAGTCAGTGAGGATCAGTAACACAATGGGTGATTGATAAGTTCGTGGCCTAAGGAAGAAGGAGTCAATTTTAGAAAACCTAGCACATTCATCTTTCAACATAGTCCCCTCCTACATTTACACACTTAGTCCAGAGGTCGTGGAGCACATGGATCTTGGACCTCCAGGAAGTGTCCACAGATGGGTGATTAATATGTTCATGGGCTATGGTAGAAGGAGATGAGTTATACAGCTCTCGTTTCATGCACATGCAGTTCAACTCTTTGAGTGATTATGCACAAAGTTTGAAGTTAATAACTCATCAGTTAATAACACATCAGGGGTGATTGGTAAGTTTGTGTCCTAAGGTAGAAGGAGAAGAGTTATTAACTTCAAACTTTCTGCATAATCACTCAAAGAGTTGAACTGCACGTGCACTCCATGCCCACTGGACTAAGTGCGTAATTGTAGGAGGGGGGAATATGTTGAAAAATAAATGTGCCAGGTTTTCTAAAATTGACTCCTTCTACCTTAGGCCACAAACTTATCAATCGGCCCTTGTAACATCTCTTCCCACTGATAATCAACACAGGCACGCCTCGGGGATGCTTGCTTAGCCCATTGCTCTACTCTCTCTACACTCATACCTGGGTGGCTAGGCACAGCCCAAACACCTTCTCTAACTTCACTGACAGCACTACTGTTCTTGGCAGAATCTCAGATAGTGATTAAGGGTTGTACAGGAGAGAGATAGATTGGCTGCTGAGTGGTTTTTCCAACAACCTTGCAGTCGGTGTCAGAAAGTCCAAAGAATTGATTGTGGTCTTCACACACAACAATTCTTATTGAGGAGTTGGCAGTGTAAAAGTGAGCAGTTTCAAGTTCCTCAGCATCATCTCAGAGAATCTATCCTGTGCTTAAAGCATTGATGGAATCATGAAGAAGGCATGCCAGCAGCCATACTTCATTAGGAGTTTGAGGACATTTGGTTCACCAAGTTTCTGTAGATGTATTGTGGACACCATTCTGATTTGTTGCATCAATGCCTAGTATGGATAGACCAATATAGAGACATGGGTTGCAAGGGGTTATAGATTCAGCCAACTCCATCACAGTCACAAGAACATGAAGAACGTCTTCAAAAGGTGCTGCCTCAAGATGGCAGCATCAATTAGGTACTGTCACCACCCAGGGCATGTCCTCTTCGCATTGCTACCATCAGGGAAGAGTTACAGGAGCCTAAAGACACACACTTAGCATTTTAGGAATGGCTTATTCCCCCTAACATCGTGCTTCTAAATGGTTCCTGAATCCATGAGCACTACCTCACTGTTCCTCTCTTGCATATCTATCCAGCTATCTATTGGTAATTTTTTATGTTTTGCACTGTACTGATGCTGCAAAGCAATATGTGTTACAGCATATACCAGTGATAATAAACCTGACTTTGACTCTTCCCCAGATCTGTCACCATCTTAGGAGATAAACTGTCCCCTGATATTTACCAAAACCCACTGTCTCTCACAGTTACCTAGACTACAATTCTTAACAACCCTGTCTCTTGTAAAGCTGCAATCTCTTTCTGACAGTGTCTCTGTCCCAGTTATATTTGCTCTCAAGATGAGGTTTTCTGTTCCAGGACATCTGAAGTGTCATTTTTCATCAAGAGTCGTTAACCTTTCTGCTAGATTGATGGAGCCTTCTCTCACTTCTCCTGTTTCTCGGCTTCTGCTCTGTCAACCTACCTCAGTCCCGACCAAATGCAATCAATGGAAATACAGCACTTGTTTTCCCTCCCTCACCATTATCCAGGGATCTAAGCAATGCTTCTTGGCAAGACAAAGATTCAGGTGCACCCCTTCAACCCATCTGTTGCTTTCAGTGCTCCTCCGCAAAGGCAAGACCAAGCACCAACTGGACAACGTGTTTTTTAGAGCACATGCACTCAGTAGCTTCTCATTCCCACACTAACCTGCTCATCCTCGGCTTTCTCCACCAGAGATAAGCCCAGTGAAAACTAGAAGAACAAGGCCTCATATTCTTTCTGAGGCCTCCATTGGTCGGATTCGACCAGGGATATTTCACCCGAGCTATCTAGGTATAAGCCTGGGCAGTACAATATGGAGAGCAAGCTGTCGGCCATGTAGCAAGCTCCCCCTCTCCACGCAGCTGGTGAGCCCAAAGGAACGGCCCAGACTGATACAGTTTGGTACCAGCAGCATCGCAGGAGTTGCCAGTCAGTGTTGAACTCAACATAGGACTGCCTTAGGGACTCCAGCTCTGGATTTTTCCCTCGGGGTTTACGCCTGAAACCTTTCCTATGAATGAATACAGCCACAAGGTTGCGGAGGTTTGGGATCAGAGTTTTCCTTCTCCTGGGTGAGCTGCCAACCACGGCTGATGAGCCCCATCTGCCCAGAGTGACTGGTTTTAAGGTGCCAGTAACCTGCCTTTGCCACTTCTCCTTTCAGTAGAGATGGTTCCACCAGACTTAGTAGCTACGCCATACGTGAAAGCCAGGAAGTGGACTTAGTTGTCAGAGGCTATTTGACGCTCATGCCATTGGAGCAGTTAATGGCTGGTGGGGGAGAATTCTCATTACCACCCTCAGCTGTAGCAACCTTATGGAAGCAAAATTCTAACTAGATTGTCTTCAATCCAGTAGCATGAATGTGAAGTTTTCCAAGTTTATTTGTTTATTATTGTCACATGTAGAATGATGCAGTGAAAGGCATACTGTTCACACAGTACGTTGAGGTGGAACAATAACAATACGCTTTAACAATAAAGTGTAAGGGCTACCATGAAAGAGCGCAGCCAATCAATAAGTTCTAAGATCATAACAAGGTAGACTGTGAGCTCAAGAATCCATCTTATTGCACGTGAGGACTGTTCAAGAGTCTAATAGAGTAGAAGAGTAGATGTTCTTGAGTATGGTGGTAAGTGCTTCTTCTCTAGGGGAGAAGAGAGTACGTCCAGGGTGGGCAGCATCTTTGATTGTGGAAAATTGATAAAGTAACCCCTCCCTCCTTCTCCCTTTCTTCATGCCTCTCTCCTTCTGGCCCCCCTTAATCCTATTCTTGTCCCCTTTCCTTCAACCACCACTTCCAACCTCCATCACCCAACATCGTGCCTTCTACCCACCCACGGGCTCTCCCACACCTCCCTTCAATCACCTCACCAGTTTTCCACGTGAGTAGGGATGAGGCATTAAGACCAAAAGAAATAGCAGTTGAAATAGGTCATTCAGCCCATTTGAGTCTGCTACACCATTCCATCTTGACTGAGGTATTATCCCTCTCAGACTCATTCTCCTGCCTTCCCACCATCATAAGACACTTTCCTCTGAATCTGTTTTAAAATCATTGGCATATTTTGTAAAATGTGTTGTTACGTGTCAGCAGTATATCACAATACATAATAATAAAACTAAATTACAGTAAGAAGTGTATTTATTTACTTATTGAGGTACAGCGAGGAACCAGTCCTAGTCCTTTGAGCAGTACTGCACACAAATCATCGATTTAACCCTAGCCTAGTAACAAGACAACTTACAATGACCAAATAACCTACCCTCGGGTACATCTTTGGACTGTGGGAGGAAACCGTAGCGCAGAGGAAATCCATGTGGTCATGGGAAGGACGTACAAAGTCCTTGCAGGCAGGAGCAAGAATTGAACCCGGGTCACCTGTATTGTAAAGCGTTGTGCTATCCACTATGCTAACGTGCCACCCATTAAGTAATTAGTGCAAAAGAAATACTGTCGTGTTCGCGGGTTCAACATCCATTCAGAAATCGGATGGCCGAGGGGAAGAAGCTGTTTCTGAATTGTTCTATGGGTGCCATCAGGCTCCTGTACCTCCTCCCTGATGGTAGCAATGAGAAGAGGGCATGTCTACAGGTTTCAGCAAAACAAAATATATGCTCAAAATAAATTAATGAATAAATATAACCTTAACAAAACAACATAGAAACAATGCATATTTCCAAAAGAAAGAGGAGTCCAAGTAGCTGAGTATGTTTCACTCTATCAACTCTTGTATCATCAATTGCTTTACACCTTTTCTGAGCTTGAGGATGACACTAAGGTTGGAGGTGTTGTGGATCATCAGGAGGTTTGTCAGAGGTTACAGCGGGACATCGATAGGATGCAGAACTGGGTTGAGAAGTGGCAGATGGACTTCAATCCAGATATGTGTGAAGTGGTTCATTTTGGTAGGTCAAATATGATGGCAGAATATAGTATTAATGGTAAGATTCTTGGCAGTGTGGAGGATCAGAGAGAGGCTTTTTCCCGGGGCTTTTTAAGGGGGCATAGTTTTAAGGGGCTTGGAAATAGGTACTGAGGGGACATCAGGGGTAAGTTTTTCACACAGAGAGTGGTGGGTGTGTGGAAAGCTCCACCAACAATGGTGGTGGAGGCAGATACAATAGGGTCTTAGAGAGGTACTTGGAGCTTAGAAAAATAGAGGGCTATGTGCTAGGAAAATTCTAGGCAGTTCCTGGAGTAGGTCACATGGTCAGCAGGCCAAAAGGTCTGTAATGTTCTGTAGATTTCTATGTGCTATGTTCTATTTCTCAAAATTTGTGTCACTTGGCCCTGTGCATTGGAGCATCCAAGTTCTCTTCCATAAAACCTGAAGTTAATTCAGTTTATCTGCAATCACCCGACCACTTGTATTTGCTTTACAGTAGCCTGACTCTTTTCCTTTATTTATATGGGAAGGCATTATGGGTGATATGATCAGTCTCTGCACGGCTAAACTACAGAATATCTGCATTTTAATGGCACACAGATTCTCTATTTCTAATACAACCATGCAACATAAAGGGTTACAGTGAAGCCGTCTCCCCACAATATATAATCCAAGCCACATTAGTCATTCTACCTGAATAGGCACATTGATCTCCAGAGTGCCATGAAAATAATTTATTTTTGAACACATCAAAGAGTTTTATTACCAAGTGCACTTATCAACCAGTTTGCATGAGGGGAGAATATGAACATTTCATATTGCTTATATTGGAATAAATTTACAGTGATCATTTCCCAGTGTCTGGAGATGGAATTCGATGTTGCATTTATCATAACAGCTTTACTAGAAATCAAAATCTCTGCCTATAATACTCTCGCCCTTCACTTTCTATGTCTCTCTCTCTCTCTCTCTCTCGCTAGCCCCCCTCCCTCTCTCACTCCCTCTCCCTCTCTATGTTCATCTCTTGAATTCTAGTAATATGAACCTTCATACTATTCTTCAGATTTCAACACCTTTCACTGGTTAGTGGTGTGATTTTTTAAAAAGTCTACATTTATACATGGCAGACGATTGAAGCGGCATTTAAAGAAGGTATTAGTCTGATGCAGTTATATTACACTCAGTGGAGACTTTTTTAGTTATTTCCTATATGTTCATGGTCTTTTGCTGCTGCAGCCCATCCACTTCAAGGTTCGACCTGTTGTGCGTTCAGAGATGCTCTTCTGCACATCAGAGTTGTAATGCACGGTTATCTGAGTTACTGTCGCCTTTGTGTCAGCTTGAACCAGTCTGGCCGTTCTCCTCCGACTTCTCTCATTAACAAAGCATTTTCACCCACAGAACTGCTGTTCACTGGATTTTTTTTTTAATTAAGCTCCAGCGTCGGTTGGCGGTGAAAATCCCAGGAAATCAGCAGTTTCTGAAATACCCAAACCACCCCATCAGGAACCAATAATCATTCCATGGTCAAAGTCACTTAGATCACATCTCTTCCCCATTCTGAAGTTTGGTCTGAACAACAGCTGAACCTCTTGACCGTGTCTGCATGCTTTTATGCATTGAGTTGCTGCCACGTGATTGGCTGATTAGATCCTTGCATAAACGAGCAGGAGTGCAGGTATAAAGTAGTCACTGAGCATCAATATAGATTCTGAACAGTTGTCCAGCATGTGAGCAATCTGTTTCATTAGTCCTCTGCTCTCTGAAGCCTTACCGTAGTTATCTCTCATATTCTTTCCCATAGCTTTGCTTCAGTCTCCTTCAACACTGAACAGACCAGGAACTTTGTAAGGGCAATCATCAGAAAATAATTACTCCAGCAATCAATAACTAATGACTGAACGACCACATGGTGTGCAGTAATTCTACTCTTACAGTGGCATTGTGGTTAGCACAACACTTTACAGTGCCAGTGACCTGGGTTCAATTCCCGCCGCTGTCTGTAATGATTTTGTACATTCTCCCCATGACCACGTTCGGCCCTTCCGAGTGCTCCAACATCCTCCCACAGTCAACAGATGTACAGGTTGGTAGATTAATTGACCATTGTAACTTGCCCAGTGATTAGGCTCAGATTAAATTGGGGTTGCTTGGCGACACAATTCGAAGGTCCTGAAGGGCCTATACCAGGGATGTCTCTCAATAAAATAAAATAAAAAATAAAAACTATGGGAGAACACAACTTTCTTTTTCATTCTCCAAAGAGACCATTCAGTCCATCAATATTCACTAGTTTAATAAGTAATGTATTCTCCTCTTCAGCCATTTAGAGGCAATTTGCTTACTTATTTTTCTTCGATATTATGTATTGCATTGGACTGCTGCTGCTAGGTTAACAAATTTCACACCACATGCTGGTGATAGTGTATTGACTCTGATTTACAGTGTGTGTGGCGTGATGTGTGAGGGATCTGGAGCATGCATGATCATAGGGAGAATATGTGAACTGCACATCGACAGAGGTTAGCATTGAACCTACTTCACAGAAGCTGTGAGGCAGCAGCACAACCAGCTCTGCCACTGTGATTTTTTGCAAAGTGGAGAAAGATTCAGCAGATGTACTTCATCATGATTCACATTTTACATTTGTGTAATAAGAAGTAAGCCTCCTGCTTTCTTCCCATCAACATAAGATTGCCCTAGCTCATCAAAATGTAGAACCCAACTAATAAAACTGGAACCCGCCACTAGGGGGCAGAAGAACACTAAAAGGAAAGTCAGCTCACATTCATGCTCTGAATAACACGCATTTTCAAAGCAACTGCCTTTTGTTACCAAGGAGACTGTGACATTGCTCACAGCAGAGGCAGTGGAGTTTAAGGGTGATTGCATTAAAGCTGCTCTGGAACCACTTTCAAAGAAAGAAAACAATTTCAGCAGAAATAGATCATCTAATTCTTTTTTCATTAAGGAAAATGTTTCATAACTTTCAAAGGAGAGCCTGTGTATCGTCAGGCATCATCCCATCAGTGCAGCGATGTCAAACTGTAAATGCAACAATTAATCGTGGATTCAGTTTTGCAGCAGTGTTTCTCTAATTCCTCGCGAGGAAAGGTTGTGAAAGACGTGGGCAATAAAGGTACACAATTTGCTGTGGCAATAATTGAAGCCACCAGCCGCAGAGTGTGTATTCAAGATGGTCCAGTGTTTTAAACGTAAACAAATGGGGCACATTGCTAAGGTACCACAAACACCAATAACACTGGACAACAAATTTTTCCAAAAGTGTTGGTTTCTCAGAATTTTGACTTGTTTGTGATAGACAGCTTGAAGCTGAACATAAATATAATTTCAGACTACTTGTATCACGTAGGAATTTGGAGAAACAAGAGATTTACTTTTATTGAATATAATTGCATAATAAATCTGATGCTTTGCAATAGTTCAACTAAGCTAAAAATGTTCTGTTGATGATTTTCATTTGTACTCAGTGCCTGAGGCTTCTCGCTTTTGTATCCAACAATATCAGTTGCCCTGATGTGGTTTCTCCATGTCCTGTTAAAACCGTTCACCAGGCTCATCACTAACAACACCAAGGTTTGCAGGGAAGAAGTCTAACTGGGAATGCAGGAAATGAATCTTCAGTGGCTAATTGCACTTCATGGTTTTGTAAACTTGAAGCATGTTGTCAACCAGCTGCATGTAGTTTGGTGCTCTGTAGTTGCCTAGAAACTTCTCAAAATCATTCTTAAATGCCTTACATGCAATTCTCTGCAGTCCCATCAGAAGTTCTTTGAATTGTCTGTCATTGATGACCCGTTGAATGCCGGGCCAACAAAAGTGTTTGGCATCAGTCATTCTGACTTAAACTATGAACTGAAATAACAAATATTGGCGATTTTTAAAAAACGGTTAAGAAACACCACGAAGTATTCAGGAAGCAAAAACTTGGTTGTCCAGTGATCAGTTGCCTCTCTGTCAATTATGGAATGTGCATTAACTTCTGCTGTTAATGGTATCTTCCCCCTTCCCTCTCAATCCTGAAGAAGTGTATCAACCCGAAATATTGGCTGTATGTTCGTTTCTGTAGATACTGCCTGACCTAATGAAGTCCTACAGCATTTTGAGTGTGTTGCTTTGGATTTCCAGCATCTGCAGAAGCTCTTGTGTCTATGATTATCTACCCACAACATTCCCCTGTCCCCACAGAGGCTGCCTGAACTGTTGAGTTTCCCTGGCAGTTTGTGCTTTGATTGGTGTGGCCATTTTCTGAGCTTACTGATACCAGGAGCACCTCCTGTTGAATTGTTAAATCAGGGTTATAGTTGAGAGGATTAGAAACAGATTTAAATGTCTGGCTGCTTTTATAGCTATTGACTGAGTTTACACCCAGTGACCACTTAATTAGTTAAACCGGTACACCTGCTCGTTAATGCAAATATCCAATTAGCAATCAGGTGGCAGCAACCTAATGCATAAAAACATGCAGACATGGTCAAGTGGTTTGGCTGTCGTTCGAACCAAACATCAGAATGGGGAAGGATCAGCCCCTACCTGCTCCGTTTGTGTTCTTGTCACAGTCAAGAAAGCAGAAAAATGCCTCCTTTTCCTCGGGAGGCTCA
This sequence comes from Hypanus sabinus, assembly GCF_030144855.1. Lineage (NCBI taxonomy): Eukaryota > Metazoa > Chordata > Chondrichthyes > Myliobatiformes > Dasyatidae > Hypanus > Hypanus sabinus. The sequence continues at coordinate 15,419,594 of NC_082724.1, forward strand.
AACACCAACTCACGACTAAAGAAATTTGCATATCCCTGTTAATTCTTATCAATTTTTATTGATACACCTGGGTGCTTTACACATTACTCTACACATCACCATAAGAAAGTACAGAGAATTGAGAATCTTTGTTAGCATATCACAGGAACCAGTCTCCCCTCTGTGGAATCTGTCTATGCTTCTCACTGTCTTAGTAAAGCAGCCCGCATTATCAAAGACCCCACCAACCCTGGGCATTCTCCCTTCATCCCTCTCCCGTCAGACAAGAGTCCAAAAGCCTGAGAGCACATAACACCAGGCTCAAGGACAGCTTCTTTCCCTCTGTTAACAGACTTTTGCATTACACACAAAAGGCTGGAGGAACTCAGCAGGTCAGGGACCATCTACGGAAATGAACAAAGGGCCGATGTTCTGGGCCGAGACCTTCTTCAGGATCAGAAATGAACACGCCCAAATAAAATGGTGGAGGTGGGGGGAAGGAGGATAGCTAGAAGGTGATAGGTGAAGCCAATTGGGTAGGAAAGGTAAAGCGCTGGAGAGTAAGGAATCTGATAGGAGAGGGGATGCAGTGGCAGGTGAAAAGAGGTAAGAAGCCATAATGGAGAATAGAAGAAGAAGGGAGGGGAGGGATTTTATATATATATATATAAGATAGACTCTTGGCCTCACAGTCTACCTCATTATGATCTTGCACTGCACTTGTTTGGTAGTGTTTAAACTTTATTCTGCATTGTTGTTTTACCTTATTCTTGCTCAAAGCATTGTGTAATGGTATGAGCAGCATGTATGGCATTTTATTTATTGTATCTTGGTACATGTGATGATAAAAAACTAATACCAAAACCAGTACTTCAGATCTTAGCTGATACCACTATTCAATAAGGTCTAGCCTCCTATTTACTTGTTCACTGTTATGCCGGGATTTTGTATGATCTTTCTGAATCTCTTCTTGAACAGTTCTGTCTCCTTCAAATTCTTGTACACATTTATGCGGAGATTTACCTGCTCTGAGTTCCTGTTTAAACTGCATCCTTTGTGTTAGATATCATAGTCTTTGTATTCTATTGGATGTTCCAACTTTGGAGATAAGGTAGAACTGCTCCCTGCCCAAGATTATTATTAAACCTTCGAAGGGTGGCCCATGCACATAATGTGTAATTGTTTAGTGTGGCCCTAAATTTCAATTCACTCACATGCCCTTGTGTTAAATATATGCCAATGAAGATCAGAATCAGGTTTAATATCACCAGGATATGTTGTGAAATTCATTAACCTGATGGCAGCAGTACAATGAAATACATGATAAATAAATATAGAGAGAAAATCTAAATTCCATTAAGTATATATATGTCTATTACATTGTTAAGTTAAAATAAATAGTGCAAAAAATAGTGAGCTAGTGATTAATGTCCATTTAGAAATCGGACGACAGAGGGGAAGAAGCTGCTCCTGAATCGCTGAGTGTGTGCCTTCAGGCTTCTGTACCTCCTTCCCAAAGGTAACAATGAGAAGAGGGCATGTCCAGGGTGGTGGGGGTCCTTAATGATGGACGCTGCCTTCCTAGGGCACCGCTCCTTGAAGATGTAAACTGGTTTGGGACAAGATAGAGGTTACAGAGTTCAGATGAGCTGAATATGGAGTCTCACAGCGACATCGCATCTGACTCACACCACTCTATACAGAGGCAGTCACTTGAATGTGATTTGCTTAGACCATGACTGTGTGACTCATTTGTCAGTCCTCAGTACTTTTAAATGGTTCAGTGCCTTTTCATATAACCACGGGCAATAAAATGAATTAAATCGTAAATTACACTTCGGGAAGTTAATGCAAAGCACCTGTTCGATACAAGACGGAGAGAAACAGCCTGCATTTGAATTTGGTTAAAATATGGATGGTTCAGTAAACCCCAAAACAATCAATTAAGCCTGAACCTCACCACTGAAATTTCCTGTCCTTCAGAATCTACCCCCTCTACACGCAGCTATGGAGGAAAGAATATCCATCTAAATTTCAGTTCTTATTCTCTTTATAGTCATAGAGAGGTACAGCACAGAAACAGGCCCTTCTGCCCATCTAGTCTGTGCTGAATTATTTAAACTGCTTACTCCCATCGACCTGCACCGGGACGTTAGCCCTCCATACCCCTACCATCCACGTACCTATCCAAACTTCCCTTAAATGTCGAAATCGAGCTCGCATGCACCACTTGGGCTGGCAGCTCGTTCCACACTCTCACCACCCTCTGAGTGAAGAAGTTCTCCCTCATGTTCTCCCCAAACTTTTCACCTTTCACCCTTAACACATGACCTCTAGTTGTAGGCCCACCCAAACTCAGTGGAAAAAGTCTGCTTACATTTACTATATCAAATCTCCTCTCAATCGTCCACATTCCAACCGATTCAACGGTTCCATGTAACTCCGGTCCTCCAGACCTTGTAAATTTTATCTGTACTCTTTCAACTGTATTTACATATTTCCCATAGGTAGGTGATCAAAATATATTCCCAACAAGTCTTTAACCACATATTTACTCTTTATACATCAATACAATACCACAAATCTCTTCTTATTCACTGAAATGAAGGCAGAGCTTAGGATGGTTAATGGCATCTCCTTTGCTTGCATCTTTGGAAACAGCTCTATTTCCATCTTTAATATCTCTATTTTTCCCTTTCAGGGTTCTTTTGAGGACTCTGACCTGGAATTACGCGCTGACTACGGTTCTTTGCGGGAATGGGACCCGCTCTCGGGGTTTCACGACCGGCCGTTGTTCGGCACGCCAAAGGCTTGGCCTTCGGAGGGCTGGGTTTTCGTGGTTCTGGAGACGGGAGGGGGAATCGGAGGTCAGAGTCTGAGCAGAGGACCCGTGCGTCGTGGGAAATGGAAGATCTAAGGCTGTGTGTCCAGAGACCCGAGATCTTTGGGAACAGAGCTCGGGAAAAAGCGATGCAACGGACTTTGTTGCTCGCTACGGCTTACATACGGGAGGGAGGGGAGCTGGGGGTGACTTTGGGGTTCTAACATTGAACTGTCGTTTATTCTTTGGGGCGCTCCTCTGTTGCGAAGAAGAAGCATTTCAGGATGTATATTGTACACATTCCTCTGACATTAAATGTACCTTTGAAACCTTTCCTTGCTTCATCTTTTTTGTGCACGTACTGGGATATTTCAGATTTGTTTTACTCACCAGGCACATTGAAGCATACAACAAAACGCATTGTTTACACTAACAACCCAACCTAAGGATTTTCTGGGGGCAGCCGACACCTTCCTGATGAAGGGTTTCGGCCCGAAACGTCGTCACTACCTCCTCCCATAGATGCTGTCTGGCCTGCTGAGTTCTGCCAGCATTTTGTGATTTTATAATTTTTTTTTAATTTAGTTTTATTTAATATGGTTAATCTTCCATTGATATTTATCGTAAATGCCCTTTATAAATTACAATTTTGTATCAATACAATACAAGAATGAAAACTCAACAACATATTACTAAGCCGGCCAGCGGCATCCACACCAGACTTTGAGGTGAACGGTGCCAGGTTCAAAGCCAGCCAACTCCTTGCACGCTTTCCATCTGTGCTGAGTTGAGCATTGAGCTAGGAACTCGGCCTCTTAAAAGAAAAGACAAAAATGCTAAAGAAATGGCAACGTTGCCACCCGAAGTGCCGCAAGGCACAGAAATGAAAACAAAAAAATACAAGCTGGTTTCTATAGTACAAAACACGAATCTGAGGACAAAAAAAAACTCATTCACATCATATTCCACTGAAAGGTTGGAGAGATATGGAGTAGTTCGGCAAGGAAGGTAGCTGAAATGAGTTTTGTAGATTCATTTGATTTGTTATTGAATGTTATTTCTCCATTAATTATTTTCTCAGGTTCAATGTCACTGGTCCCACCAGGGATCTGAAGATACACTCGCTGAATCAGAAAAGGCAATAAAACAATAATGGTTTAGACAAGAAGAAATTTGTTCACTGGGAATGGGGAACTTTTGGAATTCTCTGCCTGAGAAAATTGTAGAGGTCTAGTTACTGAATATATTTAAGAGGTGGATAGATTTCAGGGCACAATGGGATACAGGTAGAGAGCAGAAATACTGTATTTATAGCATCAGGATATAGTATAAAGCAGTCTAGACAAGTGAGTGAGTGTGTCCTCACAACATCATTCAGTCTTCCTTAACCGAAGTCCTGGATGAACCATGAGATTGGCAATCTGCTGAGGGTCAGATCAGTGACATTCAGGTCTGGCGAACAGTATTCACCCTTCCCTCTGATTTTACCCTCTCTGAGGCAGTGGGTTCTGTCTCCAGCAAGGAAAGACCGTCGTCCCCCTTCACCCGTACCTCCGTGAGTTCCGCGCCCAGCACGATGCTAAGCTCTTCTTCCACCATCTCGGTTTCTGAGCTCACCTCATTGGCCAGTACTCCCCGCCCCACACTGATGACACCCCTCTCCTTGGACACCTTGCTCTGGTCCGCTGTCTGCTCAGGATCTTCTCATTTCTAATTGCCAACAAGATTATCAACCAGCTCAGCTTCAGCACTCCTTGAACCTTGCCCCCTCTGAACCCACCAATCCCAACCTTACCATCAACCCTGCAGGGAGAAGGGTTGCAGAATGACCTCGACCTTGCTGAGGCCAAACGACAACTCTCAGTCACCTCCTCTTCCCTACCCCTTGAAAAGGCCCCCCTCCTCCCTTCCCTCCTTCCCCTCTTCCCCTCCCCACTTCCCCAACCTCCCTTCCTCCCTCCCCACTTCCCCATCCCCTTCCCCATCCCCATCCCCAAGCTCCCCCTCCCCCTCCAGACCATCAGAAAATTGTCTCCAACACCATCACTAAACTGATCAACTCTGGAATGTCACATAATTATCTGATTATATATTTGCATTAACGAGCTGGTGTGCAGGTGTTCCTAATAAAGTGGCCACTGTGTGGAACTTTATGACTCTCAGTCCAATCTCAACATATCAGAAAGTAGTTAGACATCATACATTCTGCTTCTGTCAGCAATTCTTTTCAAACTTCACTGTGATTATTCACTTTGAAATTGCATTTTATTTAAAAGGGAAGAGAGGGCTTCATTCAAATTTTGCAAGAGTAATTAATTCCATTATTGATTAATTAACTTTCAGACATAATTTGAACCAGGAGATAACCCACAGAGACAACTCTGAGAAATGCTGGTTACATTACACGTTGTTGTAGTTAGACATAGGAGCAGAATTAGGCCATTCAGATCATCGAGCCTGCTCTGCCATTTCATCATGGCTGATCTATTTCCCTCTCATTTCCAGTCTCCTGTCTTCTCCCTGTAACCCTTCATGCCATGACTAATCAAGTATCTATCAACCTCTGTCTTAAATGCACCCAATGCTGCCTGTGACAATGAATTCCACGGATTCACCACCCTCTGGCTAAAGAAATTCCTCCTCATCTCTGCTGTAAATGGCCGCCCCTGTATTTTGAAGCTGTGACTTCCCCCACCATATGAAACATCCTCTTCACATCCACTCTACTGAGGCCTTTCAATGTTCAATGGGTTTCAATGCGATCTCCCCTCATTCTTCTGAATTCCAGCAAGTACAGGCCCAGCACCATCAAAAGCTGCTCACTTAATAACTCTTTCAATCCCAGAATAAAAGTTCTTTTATCACTTGGGTTTAAGAACACGGTGTTGTTAGAATATAATTTGGTGAACAATGAACAGTTGTCGGTGTTATTGGTGCACAGAACCTGTTTTACTACAAATGGATACAGACTGAAAACTTTCAGGATCGATGTGAGTCTGCCAATACTACTGGGTTTTGGCCAGGTCAGGGGGTCATTGCCTCATGCCTACTGAAGGAAAGCCTCAAAGGTCACTTAGGTCAATGGTGTTTCAGGTTTTGACTTAAAATTGATTAAAAGTCAATGGGCTAAATTTTACTCTCCTCTGGCCAACAGTTGCAGAGGGAACAGCTGCTTTATCCTCCTTGCTGGTGAGATCATGTCTGATCGCCATGCCTGAGCGTTTCATTAGGAAAATGAGTGACAATGCCTCTTGTTCTGCCGTTGGACTGAATCCAGCAGCAAGCACTGACGGCTGAGCAGAGAAGCTGCAAGCACAATGCTCAGTGATTGATTTAGGCTAATACCAGTTTCCCTTGCAGAAAGTTCTTATTAAGTCCAGTTATTCGGAAAACACTACAACAAAATAACTTGCGAAAGACTTTCTGAACAGTAAGTAACATCCTTTCTGTCGCGATGGAGGGTCTTGGGCCAAAGCATCGACTGTTTAGTTCCCTCAGTGTATGTTGCCTAAATTTGCTGAGTTCCTATTGTGTGTGTGTTACCCGTCGTCTTCCACTCCTCCTCAGCCCATTAATCACCTCAGTGTTCTTCTTGACACTACACTCCCCTTCTCCTGTCTCTACCAACCATCTGCCTCTCCATTCTCAGTCCTGATGCAGGGTTTTGGCCCAAGGCATTGGCTGTTTATTTCCTCCATAGATGAAGCCTGACTTGCTAAGTTCCACCAGTATTTTCTGTGTGTAACTAAGGTAAATGGTTTATTTGTTTTAAAATATAATTCACTTTATCTTATTCTGTTAATTCAATTCTATCATTTAAAAAATAATTTGAGGCTCTCCATCTGTTGGGGTCGAGCTGTCTACTGATAAGAACAGAATTAAATGCATATTTCTCAATTTTAATCACAGTGTTTTAGACTGTTGAAAGCATTTTCAAATGCATCTGACGATCAGAAACATTTAAAAACAATGCAATGGCTTTTAATAGCAGCAAGCCGGTGAACGGCCTTCAGGGAATTTCAGCAGTGGGTCGTCAGAATCCGCTACCTGTGGCCTGGTGACACTCACCGCATGCTCTGCCTCACAGGAGTTTATTTAGTAATAAAGAAGCTACTTCATTTGGTCCAGGAGTGGAACCCGGTTTGGTCTTCTGCTGCTGTAGCCCACCCACTTCAAGGTTTGATGTGTTGTGCATTCAGAGATGCTCTCCCGTACACCACTCTTGCAACACATGGTTGAGTTATTGTCAGCTTGAAGCAGTCTGCCCATTCTCCTCTGACCTTTCTCATTAACAAAACATTTTCGCTCACAGAATTGCCATTCACTGGGTGTTTTTTTTTAAATGTTTTTGCACCACTTTTTGTAAACTGTAAAGGCTGTTGTGCATGAAAAACCCAAGCAGCTTCTGAGATACTCAAACCACCCCATCTGGCACCAACAATCATTCCACAGTCATGGTAACTTATATCACATTTCTTCCTCATTCTGATGTTTGATCTAACAACAACTGAATCTCTTGACTGTGTCTGCATGCTTTTATGCACCGAGTTGCTGCCATATGATTGATGATTGAATATTTGCTTTAACAAGCAGGTGTACTTTATACCTAATAAAGTGAGCACTGAACATTCACTCCTCAGTAACCTCGTGGCAATGCTCTGTGTGAAACAGGGACAGAACTACAAAGCAAAAAGAGAGAGGAAATTAAAAGCAGCAAATAGTGAGAGTATTTAACACAAATAACGGTGCATGAATAAAAATAAAAGACACCAAGAAATCAAAGCAGGTGGCAGATGGAGTCAGTCTTGTGCCCCTGGTATAATTTAGCCATTTGTCATAGTGTCTGTTTGTTCAGCGAGATACCCTGCCTTCACTTCAGCAGTAGAGGGAGGACATGGCCGTAATCATAAATCATTCTGATAAAACAATAATTTTCATTCTTCTGTATATCTGTGGATGAATTTTGATTTTCCACATCAGAAACCAAGGGATTGCTTGATTCATATGTAGAGATGGAGGGTTGGGGGGGGTGGGTGCGAAGCATAGATGTGAGATACAGGTTGAGGAAAAGGCAGGGGCTCAGAGGCAGAGACAATAGTGAGTGTTATGTTTTATAACTTCAAAACATCAAACTAATTCAAAGAAATTCACTGTAGTCCAAAAATACGGGCATAGTTCAATTTCACTTTGGGCAAGGCATGCATGTATCATGAGGTAGTATAACCCATAATAAATTATTTAAACATACAAGAGTACTTAATCAACAATATATATACAACTGTAAGGTTCTCCGTAATATTAACTCTAATGTTAACTGTTAGCTACTAATAATAAAATGGCTTCTCTGTAATGTTATAATAAAATGGCTTCTCTGTAATGTTAACTGATGAGGTAGTGTTCTTTAGAGCTGAAATGTTTGGGTTATAATTATAAATAACGGGGAGCTAACCAATGGAAGTCATGTTGTTCTATCTGTATGTGTGGGAATCTGGGTGAGTGCGCGGGAGATAGGCGAGGAGAAGCGGAGAGGAAGGATGTGCAGGAAGTGCTCTGGTAGACCACCGTGGTTGGTCCCAGTCCAAGGGTCACGGAGTTCGGAGGAAATTGAATGTTGGACCAAAGATTTTGCTCAGTTCCAACGTTGTGCACGAACTGTATAATCTCTATTCTTGGCGCCTTTTTATTTCATATTTTTGTTTCACTACTAACCCCATAGTCACAGTAAAATGTATAAAGTGTGATCGTTTACATGTACATTGTGTACTGACTGATATTTTACGTTGTGGGTTGTGCTGGAGGCATACGCGGCATCTACGCAACCATGAAAGACAGTTTGGTGAGCAGACGGCGGGATCCCCTAGACGTATGTGGGTTTACACAAGAATACTCAAATATTATTGAAATATCAACTGCGTGACAGTGTGGTTTAGCATAAGCAGCTGATAGGGCCAGACTGCATGGGACAAGATTGGTCGGCACTTCAAACTCCAGTGGAGTGTAGACCTGCCGCCAAATTGTTCACAAAGTCTTAGTACAACGTAGACATGGAAATGCCCACAATGCATCTGAGTAAAGGGGTTAAAAAAATTGACAATTCCATTCATAGTTGTAGTTCTTCAGTTGAAAAAGCAACCTCATTTTGATGAAAGCCACTCCGAAAGTCACTTACAATCAGGCTTCCAAGTCACACTGTTGCGGTTTATTTCTGCTCGATGAAAATCGTTAAAACCAAAAGCAGCTGTAATGAAAAAATCTAAACCACTGTTATTCCAATTCTTTCAGTGAAAAATTGTAGTGTTAGACTGAAATATTACGGACAATTCCACTGTATATCATTCCATTCAAATCTAAGCAATTTGAATTATTTCTATAACATATACCAGCTCAGAAGTACAAATCCAATGGACACAGATTGTGAAATCCATTCTACTCTGGGGTGTATTTTGGGTCTTTTTCCCGAAGGATTGCAAATTGCTGCAGTAAATTTCAATAAATCAGTAGCTTATGTCAATATTTCCACAGGGCCAGATTGATACTTCAGCCGTCTCCAACTCTTAGGACAGCTATTTATTTAAATTCCCACACATGCACTTGAAGCAGAACAAATTATGTAGCCGCAAAGCTTGTAATACATTGTTATTTATTCTACACAGTCGAAATGAATGAACTTCCCAATTGTTTTTCCTTTTACTTCAATCTGTCTAGAAACTGTGGCTGCTGCCATATCTGAATGTCCTGTCCAAGTAGGTAGTTCTGGTAAGCTACATCTCCGGAGGATCTGCGGCATGCTTCTCTCCAGTCAGCCCCAAACGTGTTCGGCATTATATTCTGCCTCCTCTCCCCAGATTAATTAAAGGCTCATTTTTTTTTTTGTTGCCCTTGGAGTCGCATGTGTCTATTTCCTAAATAAATCTTCTATGAGGTCCCATATTTCCTAGGGGGGATTATTGTGTCTGGTGCTCCTGACGCAGCCTGCTCTTCATTCCTGAGGCCAATCGCACTTCCGCGCCCTCCCGTTCCCATTACTGTTCTGACATTCCAATCCATGGCCTCCTCTTGCATCAAGATGAGTGGAAGAGCAACAACTGGGTAGCATCCAAACTGATGGCATGCATATTGATTTCTCCTTCCAGTAACAAATTTCCCTCCTCCTTCCTCTATTCCCCACTCTGACCTTTCACTTCCTCTCATTTGCCTATTACTTCCCCTTCTTCCCTTCTTCTCCAGCCCTGGACCTTTCCCACCCAGCTGGCTTCACCTATCACCTTCCAGATAGCCTCTTACCCCTAACACCCCCGCCCCCCAACCTTTTCATTCTGGCATCTTCCCCCTTCCTTCTCCATCCTGAGGAAGGCTCTCTGCCTGAAATGTCAACGGTTTATTCATTTCCATAGATGCTGCCTGACCTGCTGAGTTCCTCAAGCATTCTGTGTGTGTCGTTTTGGATTTCCTGCATCTGCGGAACTTGCTCATGCTTACTATGTCAAAAGCCTTACAACATCCAATGTATTACCACCATTTGACGATGTGAGAATGAGTGCTGTTCTTATGAATTACCTCACTGGAATGCTGACTAACTTTAATCCTCCTCACTTCATAGCAGAAACCTGGGAGGCAGGAATGTCCTTGCGAATAAGTGTATCACTACATCAGATGTAACGTTGTCTCCTCATCCCTCATCGCACACGCAATGAAAGCCGAACGATTGTGGCAGACTTCCAAATCCCTCAGCAACTAGACAGTCCATGAACTTGGACTGAATTAGCACAACATGCTCTCTATATGCTTTCACTGTTAAGAAAAATATTGCAACATCTCTACTGCAACACATTCCACAAAGATGGGCAAGGTATTCATTCCGTGACTCAGTCACAACCTAGGCCTTCACAGAGGAATTCATTTCAACTAAGGAAAATAAATTGAAGAGTTTAGGCTTAACTACTATTAACTTTGTTTTGTAGTTGACAGTATTCTTCCTTTTCATGTCATTTTTTCTTCTTTCAAGCTGGCTGAGATTCTGTCGGAATCCATGATCTACAGCAACAGCTCAAACTATGGGTTTTTGCACTGGGGGCCTGGTGTTTCGAGATCTCCAGGAAGACATTCTCCTTCTGGGTGTGGCCCCACAGACGACCTGCTTCCTTGCCAACTGAAGCATCAGAGGAGACTGATATATTGGGTCATCTGGCAATGTTACACTGCTATTAGAACAAGACCCCTGTTTTTTTTTTCTCTCTCCCCTCCCTTTCTTCCCCCTCTCCTCCCTCTCTCTCTCTTTCTCGCTCACTCTCTCTCTTTCTCTCTCTCTCCCCCTCACTCTCCCTCTCTCTCTCTCCCCCCTCTCTCTCTGTCCCCCTCCTCCCTCTCCCCTCCCTTTCTCGCTCACTCTCTCTCTTTCTCTCTCTCTCTCTCTCTCTCTCTTTCTCTCTCTCTCTCTCTCTCTCTCTTTCTCGCTCACATTCTCTTTCTCTCTCTCTCTTGCTCTGTCTCTTTTGATGGAGGGTGAAAGTCTGTGGCTAGGAGAAGTGATGCAGAAAATTGTAACATAAGAACAATTCTTCTGTTCTCTTTGCAGGAGCAACCTCTCTCCCTCGCTGTAATTTTTGATGGATCACGGTTCCTTTGGGGGCTTTTACTATTGTTTGCCTCACGGTGCTTCTGCCGGCGCAAGTGGGGAGAAGGGGAGGATCAGTGCTTCTGCTGTTTCTTGTGTGTGGGGGGGAGAGGGGGCATTGGAATTTTGAAGTTACTATTGTTCATTCTCTGGTGCTTCTTGTTTTGTGGATGTGGGCACAGAGTAAGAATGTCAGGTTGTGCACTGTATACTTTTTCTGATATTAAATGGAACCGTTTGATTCCTGTGAACTGTAATTGAAACACCACAGATTGCTTTATGCCCTTTTACAGAAAATAGCAATTTATTTTAATCCTATTTAAATATGTGTGTTTGTACTATGATGTTAAAGAATAAAGTTAATGAGTGCATCCTTCTCCCCATGATTCTTAAGAGTTGCCAGAAGAATTCAAGAATCCACAGGGTGTATAATGAGTCAGAAGTCCACACATTTTGACAAATGCATCAAGTTATCATACTCTCCTGGAGGCACTAATGCCCTTGTGGGTACAGTTGCACCCTTCAACCCTAAGCCAAAGAGCTTTTTATTCATGCAGTGAGGCTAAATACTGATTATTGCAGGTAAAGTGTTTTGTAAATGATACAAAGATTATTTAAACTGTGAGTTATTCCAAAGCACATAATTGCCCATTTTAAATAGGGCACTTTCCTCTCCAGCATCGTGTTAGGCCATGTGCATTTGCAGCTCAATAGTACTGTATTCAGACCTCTGTAATTATGCCTCCAGCTAAAATAGATCCTCTCCTCTGAAGAACACTAGATTGTTATTTTCTTAGTATGGATTTGTACCCTGTGTCTTTGGCAGCCAGCTGAGAATCTAATGACTACAATGGTTGGTATGGATCAAAGACCTTACAGCTAAAATCACACAGATTTCTGGAGCACTGCTCTGCAAACCCAATGGGGGAAGGTTATTCTCAGCAACAAACAGCTCAAGACATCATCTACAAGTAAAGAAAAAATACTGAAACTAGGGATCTTGTGTTGAACTAGGAGAGGAATTGTCCTGCAAACTAATTTAAGCTAATTTAACTCATTGGTCATTGCCTATATGCAAATGCTATCTTATTGTTCATTAACTGCTGGAAATGGACAAATTATTGACTGATTGTGAAACAGAAGGGTATGAAATTCTACAGCAATTCCAATTTAGCAAACGTTTCATGACACCTCAGGGGAACAAAATGTCATTCTAAGGCACTGGGGTAGCGTACGTTAGAAACCACTGACTTTTTAAATAATGCTTTTTGTAAGATTTGTACTTTTTAACAAACTCATGTATATTTGACACTCACTGGCAGAAAGCTGTATAGCAGCTAAACTAACAGTTTATCAACTTTTTTATTTTCATTGGTGAAGTATTGGCAGATTACCCATGTGATGTGATTGTTTTAATTCTGTAGCCTGTTAACTCATTTATCTCTGTCTAAGGGATTTCTTTTATCTTATCTATAAAAGTGATAGATTTTTTTCAGCAAAGCCACCATTATACCTTTGTCTTACATCCCTTAGCATTCATTTGCCATTTAGCATAATTCCTCAGTACTTTATTTAGTTTGATAAGTAATTGTATGTTTGTTTGTACTGTAAAGTGAAATCTTGGAATTTAGACTGCTCGCCATTACTGATGCCCAGAAGAATGCTGAGGATCAGAAATTAAACAGAGATCCAACACACAGCAGCATAGTGGTTAGTGTATTGTTACAGCACCGATGACACACCCCCACCCCCCGCTTCAATTCTATCCGTATGAGGGGTGATTGTTAAGTTCGTGGCCTAAGGTAGAAGAAGTCAATTTTAGAAAACCTAGCACGTTTATTTTTCAACAGAGTCCCCTCCTACATTTACACACTTAGACCAGCGGTCGTGGAGCATACGGATCTTGGACCTCCAGACAGTGTCCACAGATGGGTGATTGACAAGTTTGTGGCCTAAGGTAGAAGGAGATGAGCTAAACAGCTCTCATTACAGGCACATGCAGGTCAACTCTGAGTGATTATGCAGAAAGTTTGAAGTTAATAACTTCTACCTTAGGCCACGAATTTATCAATCACCCCTGACGTTATTAACTTCAAACTTTGTGCATAATCCAAGAGTTGAACTACACATGCCTGTAACAAGAGCTGTATAACTCATATCCTTCTACCCTAGGCCATGAACTTATCAATCACCCATGTTGTGGACACTTTCTGGAGGTCCAAGATCCGTATGCTCCACGACCGCTGGACTAAGTGTGTAAATGTAGGAGGGAACTGTGTTGGAAAATAAATGTGCTAGGTTTTCTAAAATTGACTCCGTCTACCTTAGGCCACGAACTCCTCGTAAAGAGTTTACAAGTTCTCTCCATGACTGTGTGGCTCTTGCTGCTCCATTTTTCTCCCACATTCCAAAAGTATGTGGGTTAGTAAGTTGTGGACATGCTATGTTGGTGCTGGGAGCATGCCAACACTTGTGTGCTGCCCCCAGCAAACCTTTAGACAATGTTGGGCACAAAAAAGAGAACATCTGCAGGTGCTGGAAACCCAAGCGACACACAGAAAATGCTGGGGGAGCTCCACAGGCCAGGCAACATCTATAGAAAAGAGTAAACTGTCGTTGCTTCGAGCCAAGACCCTTCATCAGGATCCAGTCCCTACGTTGATGCAAAATGAGACATTTCACTGTCTTCTTCGATATTTCAATGTGCATGTGAAAAACTAAAGCTATCCTTTAAACTTTAATCAATTCAGGCCCCTCTCAGTCAAAGAAGCATGTCTAAAGGAGTGGATTAAAGGACAGAAAGAAATGGATAAATTTAGAATGAAAAACTTGACAACCTAAAGCCACCAATGAAATTTAGATCAATATAGCAGAATTAGAGGAGTTATTGCACAGCTAGACACAATGGTCTATGAAATTATGGCTGAGAATTTTAAAACCAGTGAGTTGCATATCTGGAGGTCAAAATTAAAAGATGCACAAGAGTAACGGGTGAATGGGATTTGGAATGGAATGGTGATCATCAAGAAAACTTAGTTCAGGCTAAAAGAAAGAAAACATTTGCTGAGATATAATGTTGGCCAATCATTGTTTGCGTGCAGTTTTTCACTGGTTCTATTGTATTTCTTTGCTCTGTTATGAATGTCCGGCTAGAAAACGTATCTCAGTTGGTATGTGGTGACATAGAATTTGATCCGGCTATCCTTGAGTTTACAAAGTTCTGCCACAAGAGGACGCTCTCCCTCCACCAGAAGCTTTCCATACCCAAATGGCTCCTGTCTGCGTCCTATTTTGTTTTCTTATTTCTTTCAATAAAAACATTAAGTATCTGCAATAAAATAGAGGACAAAAAAAAAAGACCTTCTAACCCCAGAAACAGTGATGTTAGAAGAGATAACGTATTGGGTAAAAAAACTATCCAATCCCTACTGGTCTGCGTCCCACGCAACACACATAAAATGCTGAAGGAACTTGGCAGGTCAGGCAGCATCTATGGAAATTAATAAACATTTGATGTTTTGGGCTGAGAGCAATCATCAGCGCCTCTCTTTGTTTTAAACACAGCAACCAGGGGCTTAGCAACCCTCTTGCCTGCAAGGAGTGGTTTGGTAATTTATGTGTTATAATTTGGCTGCATGCAACACAGTTAGCCAATATTGTAGATAGAATTCCGGCTAGCTGACATTTCAGGCCCATGGAATTCCCACCAATTGAGACAACACCAACAGAAGTTGTTCTAAATAACTGCTGAAGTAATTGGAAATTAGTTTATGTACTGAGATTTTGTTTGCATGCCATCCAGACAGATCTTTTCATCCGTAAGTACATCAAGATAATACACAAAAAAAAACAGATTTCAGAATATAGGATTACATTTCCTGAGAAAGTGCTGCACTGGTAGACATATAAACTGCAAGAGCAATGATTATATAGACTGAGAGATCAAAAATTCATCTTTAGTGTATACGAGGTCTATTCAGGAGATTTAATCAAACAACATCGAACTGTCATTCAGTCTAGTGGTCCCAATTTGTTGTATACTGTAGCAGATGAGAGTAGACAGAATGACTGGCATGAGGTCTTTGATTATGTTAGTCGCCTTACCAAGGTAGTGGAAGTGTAAGCTGAGTCCATGGAGGAGAGGTGGCAAATTCCTGCACCAGTCAACCTGATCTCCTCACACCGCCAGCAACACCCGTTAGCCCATCTTCCAATAGATTACAGAGCAGTGAAGTGTATGCTCATTCACTTTGCGTAAGGAATAAAGGTTTAGACTATTTTCTAAATGGGGAGAAATTTTAAAAAATCAAAGATGCAAAGGAGCTTGGGAGTCCTTGTGCAGGATTCCCTAAAGGTTAACTTGCAGGTTGTGTCGGTGATAAGGAGGACAAATCCTATATTTGTATTCATTGAAGAGCAAGGATGTAATACTGAGGTTTTTAAGGAACTGGTCAGGCTGCATGGAGTATTTGAGCAGTTTTAGACCCCTTATCTAAGAAAAGATGTGCTGGCATTGGAGAGGGTCCAGAGGAGGCTCATGAGAATGATTCTGGGAAAGAAAGGGTTAAAATACAAGGGGTTATCCCATTGTAACCTATCAAATATTGAAAGGCATGGATAGAGTGGATGTGGGGAGGATATTTTCTATAGTGGGTGAGTGTAGGACCAAACTTAGGGTCTTATGGTCTGCCACGTTTTCAACATCTATTCTGCTTTGGAGCAGGCATTGTGAGAATGGGCCAGCATTTGATTAATCAGGCTTTGGCTCAATAGGCTTTGGCGAGAGCAGGAGAGGCTAAGCATGCTGAGTCATTTGTTATCATTTGTTTTTGATTAAGGAACTTGGAACCAAATATATAAGAAGTTTAGCAAGAAGAGGCTGAGAACGAGACCTAGGTGAGTGTGAAACTCAAAGATTTCAGAGAGAAGGCACAGGTAAGAACAGGTAGGCTTTTTTTTTATTGTCGGTAAATCTTCAGTCCTTAGTCCAGTGCAGGCAGGATGGTTAAGGCAGTGGAATGCTCCTCTTGTGAAACGTGGGATTTCAGGGTATCTCCCCGGTGACTACATCTGCAGGAAGTGCACCCAGCTTCAGCCCATGACTGACAAGGTTGAGGAACAGGATCTGGAGCTGGATGTACCCAGGACCTTCCAGGAGACTGAAAACTTCATAAACAAAGCTTTTACTGAGGTGGTCAGGTAAGCGAGTATTCTGCAGTTATATGAATCTAGCAGATATTAACTCAAACAAGAACCAGTCTTCAGTTTTTATTAGATTAGATTAGATTCAATTTTATTGTCATTGTGCCGAGTACAGATACAAAGCCAATGAAATGAAATTAGCATCTGACCAGAAGTGCAAAAGAATAATATTACTTACAAAATAACTGTGAATAAAAAGTAAGTGCTACAGCACACAGATATAAAAGTACGGAGACAGTCCAATATGGGTGCAATACTGCTTAGCGCTGTGATGTGAGGTTCAGCAGGGTCACAGCCTCAGGGAAGAAGCTCTTCCTGTGCCTGCTGGTGTGGGAGCGGAAGCTCCTGTAGCACCTACCAGATGGGAGGAGAGTCAAAATTCTAGCTTTTATTATAAAATGCAAACAGTAAATTGAAGTTAAAAGCAAAAGCTGCTCCACAGACTAGGAGATATGGTTTGCAAAATAGTGACTATGAAGCATTTGCATGTGTATCAGCTAAATGTTATGACAATGGGGCTGTGTTAATTGGCCTGCATCAACCTGTCTGTGATTTCTATCCCCAGAAGATTTTACTTATTTTTTATTTACTTTTTTGTTTGTTTATTGAGATTTTGCATGGAATAGGCCCTTCTCGCCCTCCCGATTTAATCCCAGCCTAGTCATGGGACAACATACAATGACCAATTAACCTACCAACCAGTAGGTCTTTGGACACCTGGAGGAAACCAGCGCACCCGGGGGAAACCCTAATGTCACAGGGAGAACGTACACCTCATTACAGGCAGCATCAGGAATTGAACCCAGGTCGCTGATACAGTAAAGTATTGTGCTAACTACTACGCTCTTGTGCCATCCCAAATCCTATTTGTTGTTAACTATTTTATGACAAAGGTGTATAAGCATTCAGAGGTGTCTCCCACTGTAGACAAAGGAAGCATTGTCAGCTGAAAATAATGATGTAAATGATGTCATTATAACTACTGAAACTATATTGAATTGTCTACTGTTATCTTTGATCTTAGCGGTGTAAAGATGTGAAGCAATGCCCACAAACTGCTGGGGGATCTTGGCAGGCCAGGCAGCATCAATAGAGAAGAGTAAATAGATGATGTTTTGGGCTGAGGCCCTTCATAGGACAGGAAGGGAAGAGGTGCCTTGCGTTGGACCTCCAGCACCTGCAATCTTTCTTGTGTTTATGAAGATGTGATGTACTTTGGAGCTTGCAAGACCCTTCCACAAGTGTCTCCACAAAAATGGCTGCTTGTCGTGATGAATAAAGACCTCCAGTGACTTCCAGCCCAGTCACAACACGCGCCCAGAGTGCTGCCTTCAGCCAGCGGCTGTGTGACCACCAGGAGGTGTAAGGGGAGTAAGCAGACAGTGCAGGGCTAGCCTGTGGCCATTCTCCTCAGCAGCTGCTGGGAGGTGGCGCTGCGGGGGGGGGGTGTCCTATCAGGACCCAGTGGCACAGTGCCCGGCTCTGAGGCACAGTGGGAAAGGGTGAAGCCGAGCAGAGCGATAGTGATAGGAGACTCTGTAGTTCTGGGCAAGGACAGGAGATTCTGTGACTGAGAAAGAGATGCCAGGATGGTCTGTCGCCTCTCAGGTGCTGGTGCCCTGCGTCTCTCAGAGCAACTACAGAATATTCTCAAGGGGAAGGGTGAGCAGCCAGAGGTCATGGTCCGCATTGTCTCTAATGACATAGGTAGAAAGGGAAAGAGGTCCTGCACAGACAGCATAGGGAGGAAAGAGGCAGACGAGCAGGACCTCCGAGGTTGTAATCTCTAGACTACTCCTGGTGCCATGTGCTAGTCAGAGGAAGATTAGGATGAAAGAACAGATGAATGAGTGGTTGAGGAACTATTGCAGGGGGCAGGGTTTCAGGTTCTTGGATAATTGGAACCTTTTCTGCAGCAGGGACGATCTGTACAGGAGGGATGGTTTGCACCTCAACTGGAGGGGAACCAATATCCTGGCCCTGTATGGTCGCTAGTGCTACTCGGGAGGGTTTAAGCTAGTTTGGCAGGGGGTAGGAACCAGAGCACTGGGCCAGAAAGAGAAAGGTGGAAGTCAGGGACAGTAAAGGCAGACTGGAGCAAAGCAATAGCTAGACTAGGATGAATTGTGTGTGTTTTATTGTTATGGGTAAAGGTGATAAATTAGAGCATGGATCAGTACATGGAACTACGGTGTTGTGGCCTTTACAGAGACTTGGTTGAAAGAGGAACAGGAATGATTGCGTAACGGCTCGGTGTTTCCATGCTTTAGGAAAGATAGAGAGGGAGCTAAAATCAGGGACAATATCACAGCTGCACTCAGATGGGACATATGGAGTGATTCTCCGCTGAGTTTATAAGGGCAGAACTCAAAACTAAGAAGGGTGCTATCACCCTGATGTGACTGTATTACAGTCTCCCTAATAGCCAGCAAGACATTGAGGAACAGACAAACAGGCAGATTAAGGAACGGTGTAAAACCAATAGGGTTGTGGTCAAGGGGAACTTCAACTTCCCCAATACACACTGGAACCCTCTTAGCGGAAGAGGTTTACATGGGGCAGCATTTAAATCAATATGTATATAGTCCAACAAGCAGAAGGGCTGTACTGGATCTGGGGCTAGTAAATGAGACTGGCCAAATGACCAGCCTTTCGGTGCGTGAGTACTTACAGAAAAGTGACCACAACTCCTTAAGTTTTAAGATAGCTATAGATAAGGATAAGCGTGGACCTTGAGGAAGAGTATTAAACTAAGGCAGGGAAAATTACAAGAGCATGAGGCAGGAACTAGAGAGAGTGCTTTGAGGACAGCTGTTTTTGGGCAGGTCCACATCTGGCATGTGAAGGGTGTTTAAAGGACAGGTACGTTCCAGTCAGAAGGAAGGGTAAGGATGGTTTGGTAAGAGAACCTTGGATGTTGAGGGAGGTGCTGAATTTAGTCATTGTGAATTTAGCTATAATGTTTTATGTAACTATCAGTCTCCACTGAGTAACTGTAAAGATGTGAGAGCAAACACCAACAACACTGTATGATTTCATTGTACTAGCTTGGGTATTTTCATGTTCATAGCAGCCTGTCTGATCTGCATTGTAATTTGCCTTATTAATAATTGCACTGTTTGCATTTCCCCTTCAGAAACAATGTATTATTTTCATTATTTATATCACAAAAACTTTAGCACTGTTGGCCAGATAAACCATTAGCCAAATATATTGTTTGCAGAAATTTTAGTCAAAATCTGTAGAAGAGATTAACCCCAAAATAGTTATTGTGTGTGTGTGTGTGTGTGTGTGTGTGTGTGTGTGTGTGTCTGTGTTTGTGTGTGTGTGTGAGTGTGTGTGTGTGTGTGTGTGTGTGTGTGAGTGTGTGTGCGCGCGCGTTGATCCTTATTTTTTTCCTTTCCGTTTATTTATTCACCCTGTCACCCAGTAATGAAATACTCTGCCCCCAGGGATGAAGGAGAACAGATCATTAGATATATTTAAGTTGGGAATAGATACATATTTGAAAGATCAAGGAATCAAGGGTTATGAGGAACGGGCACAGAAGAGGCCAGCTTACAGCAGCCCTGCTCATATTGAATGGCACATTAGGCTCGAGAAGCTGCTGGTCTACTCCTACTCCTGCTTTCTACTGTTCTTGTGTAAACCTATTGATTTCCCCTCTTTATTTTTCTTTCTGTGCTTCATTCTTCATTGAATTCATCCACTCTGACTCACTTTCCTTATTATTATTATTCAAAATAAAGAAAGCAATTTCCTTATTATTTTGATTAAAGCCCACTTTTTTGCTCTGTTCTACCTTCCCACCTCAGAAGGATAATTTATGACTCCCCTCTTCCCCATTCTCTATAACAGGCTATATTCTTTATATAATTGCATTCCCTCCTAGAGGACCTGAGGGTTAAGGAGAAACCAAGTTTCCTGACCTGCCCACTCAAGTTCCAGCAATCAGTTTTCTTCCTGTCAGTGACACTATCAGCAGCTTGCTACACTGAAGTATAACATCCTAATCATTCATACCAATGGCAGCCATCTTTAGATGCCTTGTTAGATCAAATTACGGCCAACAGATATTCATGTCAGGCACATTTCGATGGAAACATTTTGAATCAGCCATTAATATCTGCATTATTCATTAGCAAGTAGTTCTAATTTATTTCTTATTACTTACACTGGGGTAGAAATCATTTTCCTTGGCAGCTCTTTCAGACACCATTCATGGGATCAAATTAAAATCTTATTAACCTTCTTTAATTCACAAAGGACCTTCAGTGTTTCATTTACATTATATTGAAAAGAACCTAATGAGATTTCTTCTCTCTGTGAAATTAATCACACATTCAGCCCTCAATCTTGTTATTCTTTAAGGTAACTATATCTTTTCTAAATGCCGTTGCCCTGTGCATCATATAATGGTGCACTGAAGACAAAGGGCAAGGGGGTTCATCTCCGGTCACTAATGCTAACTGCAATAGTGACCAGACTGTTGCTCCAGTTCTCACTGTGCTTTCAGTTCAATTTCAATTGTAATAAATCTGACATGAAACACTGTGGTAGAAAAACAGCATCCATCATCAGAGATCCTCACCACCCAGGCCATGCTCCTTTCTCACTGCTGCCATCAGGTGATAGGTACAAGAGCCACAGGACTCACACAACCAGGTTCAAGAACAGTTACTAGCCCTCAACCATCAGGCTCTTGAGCAAAAGGGGATATCTACTTGCACCTGACCATCTATTGGCTCCCACAACCAATTATCCCACTTCAAGAACTCCTTAAATTGTTATATCATGCTCTCATTCTTTATTGCTTTTTATTTATAATTGCATTTGCACAGTTTGTTGTCTTCTGCACTCTGGTTGATCTTTCATTGTTATAGGTACTATTCTATAGATTTGCTGAGTATGCCCGCAGGAAAAACTATTTCAGGGTTGTATGTGGTGGCATATATGTACTCTGATGATAAAATTTACTTCGAAATTTGAACTTTTCAATTTTTATTGAACCATTTTTCCTAATAAAATATGACGCATAGGAGCAAACAAATTTGAGACTACATGCCTCATAAAGAAGTTTAATCCAGGATTAGGTCCTAGGCGAGGGAGGAGAAGCACAGAAGATGTGAAGTTTAGGGAGGATTTCCAAAACTTACAGCCTAAGCAAAGAGAAGTATTATTACCAAAGACGGAACAACTCCGAAGGGAGTGCACAGGATATGGAAGAGCACAAGGATCTAGAAGAACAGCAGGACAGGAGTTGATTCATGGGAGGGCAAGGTCTTTTTTTATAAAGGAGAACTTTTACAAGAAACCATTGCTTAACCGGAAACAATATTAGACAGTAAGTTCAGGGTGAATAAGAGTTTGAGTGAGAGCATAGGCAATAGCCAACATCAACAGGGATGAGTACATCCTCTTGGCAATACCTTCAGGCATATTTAGCCATAGACTTTAGACTTGATAATTTTATTTATTTGCATGGGTCTTCAACTATAACAGACTTTGTGGTTGACCTCTAAATTTTCATGCACTAAGAAGCATCACTGAGAAGAACCTATTACAGATTTTTTTTTCCCTTTGGAAATTTTTAAATAGACCAATCATTAAACAAGATTTGTAAACGCAGCTAGGGTTAGCTTTGATAAGCAGGTGTAATGAATAACAATTTTAGGTGATGTTCCAAATGTAAATATCAATTACAGTTTATTCTCTGTCACTGTAATAGGTGAAGTTTTTTTGAAGGATTCCATTCAAATACAATGTGCTTATCTGAAGTTCTATCTTCTTCTTTAAATACAGATATAAAAATGTGTTTAAAAAGCAGTAATATCCAAAAACTTAGCAGGTCAGATCATCTTTGAAAACAGAAGACATTAATGTTTCAAGTCAAAGTCCTTTCATCAGAACTCATAACCCGACCTAAAACGTTGGCTCTTTCTTTGTCCACAGCTGGTGCTTGATATGCTGAGTTTTTCCAGCACAGTTTGTTTCTTTCTGTTTTCAGTATCACAGTATTTTGATGTCCATAAAACACTTGTTCAGTTTCCCTGCAACTTCCCAAATATAATTTATCCTTCCTCATTCTGTAAAAAGAAAAGAAGAATACTGTAATTTAATTTTAAGTTACAAAGTTGGGGAGGGATGGATCAGAGAAAGGGACTATCTCTGACAGGAAGATGCCATGAAACTTTATGACTCAAATTTCTGCTGTCTGAGGGGATGATTGATGAGTTCATGGCCTAAGGTAGAAGGAGTCAATTTCTGAAAACCTAGCACATTTATTTTTCAACATAGTCCCCTCCTACATTTACACACTTAGTCCGGCGGTCGTGGAGCATATGGATCTCGGACCTCCAGACAGTGTCCACAGCAGGGGTGCTGGATAAGTTCATGACTTCAGGTAGAAGGAGATGAGTTATACAGCTCTTGTTACATGCACATGCAGCTCATCTCTTTGAGTGATTATGCAGAAAGTTTGAAGTTAATAACTCATCAGGGATGATTGATAAGTTTGTGGCCTAAGGTAGAAGGAGATTTGTTATTAACAAGAATGGACAAGTTTTAAGTTTTTTTTTTAATTGTTCTTTACAGCAAGACCAGTAGGGAATTAGTATAAAGCCATGCCAAATCTACAATGGTACAATAATTCCTTCAGGAAGCACTCACAATAACGCGACCTCAGGTTCAAGTTCGATTCAAGTTTACTGTACACATGTATATTGCCCATTGAGACAATGTTTCTCTGGACCAGGGTGTAAAGTGCAATAGTACACACACAGTAACATCAGTACTTAGGAAAGTAAGAATTAAATGAATTACAAATGAATTACTCATAGAGAAACAAAGTAAAGTGCTTAAATTAATTACGTTATCCTATGACCACTGAAACAGAGGAGATTGTCACTGATAGCAGTTCAGCAGTTTCCATGGTTAACTTTACTTGTGTGGCTATCAGAATCTTATTAATCATCTTATGATCATTATTACCCGTAAATGTGAGCCACGCATCTAGTTATTCGACTGATTATAATTGATATTTGCTGTTGTGCTTTGTGAGTAATGGTGGGCGGTCGATGCAGCACATCCTCATTTACATACTAGCCATAAATTAACATCTGCTGCAAACTTACATCCCACTGTTAAATTTGACCATTTACATGTTTCTCCGTGTAGCTAACAGACCAAAATTAACGTGTTTTAACACTGGACTCCTTTGTCAGTTCAAAGAATACATGCATTAAATTGATTGCCGAAAAAAGTCAATTCAAAGTATGACCTGAATTAGATTAGAGACGTTTTCAGAATCACTGTGGTTGTCATGGAAACTGGCACATGAATTCTTTCAAAGAATTGGGTTTCACAGAGGCTGCGACAATGGTGTTGTTTTCTTTACTCTAATGCTAACTTGTTGAAATACGGTTACCTCACATCAAATTAGGAATTTTCAAGAACACCTAGCATCCACACAACCACTTGTAGAGATACCAAATCAATGGAGACTCTGACAAATTGGAATGAACATTCCTTTCCAGTCTGTACATAAACAAATGCATGAGGGAAATTTAGTTCTTCTAATTTCAATCAACTGTGGCAAGATTTTCTCATCTGAAGCAGAAGCAATAAATACTGACCTTGGCAGCAACACTCACGTTAATCACTTCAAAAGAAGGGTGTTTTTTAAAATCCCAATCCAGAAATCTGAGTATTAGAATCTTCACTGCACACCATTGAAGCGCTGAGAGTGTGCTGGGAGAAGAGGGAAAGGACTCACTCCACTGAGATGGGCTGGAACCAATGTCTTGCAAATTCAATAACCAGGCCAGCCACCACCAAGGCCTCATCACTAGGACAGCGAGGTGTTTACTGTTTACCTGCTCTGCACACTTCACGTGCATTTTTGTATTGTATTTTATCAACTTATTTGTGTAATATTTTGTATTATGTGCTGTGTGTAATATAGATATTGTGTGGGTACCATAATCTGGAGAAACATGTACATTCAGATGACAATAAACGTGAACTTATCTACTTATTTATTTAGAGATACAGTGTTGAATAGACCCTCCTGACCCTTTGAGTGTTGACAGCCCCAATTTAACCCTAACCTAATCACAAGACAATTTACAATGACCAATTAACCTACCAGGTTCACGTTTGGACTGTGGAGGGATACCTGTGAGCCCAGGGAAAACCTACGCATTCCACAGGGAGTTTGCGCAGAGACTCCTTACAGAGGATGCTGGGATTGAACTCCAACTCCGACGCCCCCTAGCTGTGATTGCATCGCGCTAACTGCTACACTATCTTGGCACCCCAACTTGAATTTGTAGTAACTCATTAAACTAAGTGGATGTAGGGGCAGGGGGAGGTAGTTGAGTTGTTTGTCAACTGCCAGGCTCTCAAATTCAAGTTGAGGTTTGTCATTCAACGATGTACATAAAAAAACCACCAAACAAAACAACGTTCCTGCAGACCAAGGTGCACACCAGGGTACCTATAACACCCACTCAACACAAAACGTAGTATTAATTCTTTACGTGCCATGTTGTACGATATGCGCGATCATGGTCTTTCCGTGACCATGATTGTTCTCGGCAAAGATGCAATATTACCTAAAGTAAACTAACAAAGCTTACAACACAATTTAAATAAAGCAGTATAATGCTGCTGGAGGGACCATTGATGATGCTAAGGATCCTGGTGAGAGTACGTCGATTTTGCAAAATAGGAAGGTCAAGGTGATAGTGCAAAGTAGCAAAAGGGGTAATGAAGCCCATTAAGAAGAGACTCTGCAAGTAAGCTATCAGCTAGAGTCAGAGCAGGAATCTTTGAGGTGTGGCCAAAATTAAAAGCTCTTTATTTGAACACATGCAGTCCAAGACACAAGTTAGTGGCACAAATAGCATAAATGGCCGGAACTAATAGAATTGATATAAAACACTTGGTAGTATAGGGAAATGAGCTATCAGGAAATGTAGAGGAGACTGGACACAAAGGCAAAGCAGCGGAGATGATTCGTCGATGAATGATGATTTTAAAAATAGACTGCAAAAATAACCAGCTGCAAGGGGCCACAATATAAGAGACAGCAGATGCCAAGCTTCGCAGACAACAAGGTAAATAAAGGCTGGGAGTAACTGGTTGAGATCAGCTGGTTCGAAGAGGGAACAAGGACAGTAGATGAGAGTTGGGTTTAAATAGGCTGCAGGTGACGAGTCAGATATGAGTAGCAGGTGACTCCTAATAGCAGGATGGAGCAGTATAGTCTGGCTTGTGCAGGCTTGACAGGGGAACAATAATTTTTTCATTAGGCAGACCTGGCTCTATTCTAGCAAGATGTTGTTATCTGGTTTTGTACCTGCTATTAAATCTATACAACTAAATTAAACTTGGTGCAGAAAGTCAAAGCAATCAGAGTTTTGAAGAATGGTTATGTGATACTGCATAGTCCTGGTAATAAATATCAGTTCTCAATGCAAATCTTGGACGCATTATCAACTAGCATTAGGATTGTAAAAGCGTATATGGCAGCCAGCAACAAAAAAAAGAAATTGTGGCCAAGAAAACAGTGCCATTACAGAATGAAGAAATAGTAATACCAGATGTTATCATCATATTCATAAAAAGATGGAAAATCTGTGAAAATAGAACAAAAGAAAGCACAGATATTCTAGGCATGAGTGTATGCAGATAATATGAGCAGCGTGATACCGCAGCCAGTTAGCTTAACACTATTTCAGTGACAATAACCCTGTACAATTCTCACCACTGTCTCTAAGGGGTTTGTATGTTCTACCCATGATCTCATGGGTTTCCTCTGGGTGATCTGATTTCCTCCCATGTTCCAAAATTATAGTACACAGGCCTTTTTTGTATCAAGATTACACTAAATATCATATCACACTAAATAATTAGATGCTGCAAGGTGAGTAGGAGGTTAATTGATCACATTCTGCACACCACAGTTCCTGAGGAGACGTCAAATTTGGATAGCAGGAGAGAGAGTTCAAATGAAGCAAGCGGGGGCCAGTCGGGGTATTCTGCTTGCCGCAGTTCTCGAGGAGATGATGTATTGTGCGTAATTAAGCTCTTGGACAATATAAAGAAGTTAGGTTTATGTGGATTGGCCGTTGTGGGAGTGGGCCAGTGTCAGAGTGGGGAGTTCAAGCTTTGATTTGCAAAGGCTTCAGCGAGGAGAGGCAAAGGTTGTCTGGAATTTTTTCCAGGTTGTGCTAAGGAGTTGGAGCTGGAAATGAATTAATTCCAGACCACTCCAAAGGATGAAGGCTTGCTTGACAGGACCTACAGGGAGGTAGTTACACCCAAGCTGCAGGACACAGAACTGGGTGACCGAAAGGAGGGGAAAAGGAGGCAGGCAGCCAACGCAGAGTACCCTGGTGGCAGTTCCCCTCTACAACAGGTATAACGCTTTGGATACGTTGGGGGGGGGGGGGCCTGACCTAGAAGAGGAAAGGCACAGCGGTCAGGCCTCTAGCATTGAGTCTAGCTCTGTGGCTCAGAATAGGAGGGGAGAAAGAGGAGTGCAGTAGTGATAGGGAATTCCATAGTTAGAGGAGCAGACAGGAATTTCATGGATGTGAAAGAAGCACCTGGCAAGTATGGGCTTCCCAGATGCCAGGGTCAGGGATGTCTCATATCGGATCCACAGTATTCCAAAGGGGACAGTGAGCATCCGGAAGTCATGGTACTTGTTGGTACCAATGGCATGGGTAGGAAAAGAGAGAATATAGGGAATTAGACACAGAAAGCTGAAAAGCAGGACCTACAGGGTAGTAATCTCTGGAATGCTGCCTGAACCACACGCCAGTGAGGGTAAGAGTAAGAGATTTGGCAGATGAATGGGATGATTCGGTCAATAATTTGAATGTGTGACTGAGGATTTGGTGCAGGGGACAGGGTTTCAGATTTCTGGATCATTGGGATCTCTTCTGGGGAAGAGACTGTATGACCCGCACAACAAGTTACACCCGAACTCAAGAGGGACTACAATCCTTGCAGGTGGGTTTGCTAGAGCTGTAAGGGAGGGTGTGATCTAATTTGGCAGCGAGATGTGAACTGGAGCGATAGAGCTGAGGTTGGAGTAGTTGGTACAAACCCTAGATACAGCGTGTAGTGAGACTGTGAGAAAGGACAGGCAAATGATAGGGGAAAATAGGGGATGAGTGCAAAGTGTAGTGAGCTAGTGGGTGGTGAATCTGTGGAGTTCATTGCCACAGACAACTGTGGAGTCCAAGTCATCGAGTGTATTTAAAGTGGAAGTTGACAAGGTTCTTGATTCGTCAGAGTGTCAAAGGTTACAGGAGCAAAATTAAAAAGGGTGATGAATACGGGACAGAAGCTGTTATACAGTATTTGAATGCACATAGTATATGGGAAAGGAAGTTGATCTTGTAGCACTGTTGGAGACCGGCAGGTATGAACTTGTGGGCAGCGCTGAGTTATGGCTGAAAGAAGAGCTTTAGATCCGAGGACAGAAGGACAGGCAGGTAAGCAGAGGGGGTGGGGTGGTTCTGAAGATAAAAAATGAAATCAAATCCTTAGAAAGAGGTGACATAAGATCAGAAGATGTGGAATCTTTGTGGATAGAGGCAAGATACAGCAAATGTGAAAAAACCCTAATGGGAGTTATATACAGGCCTCCTCATGGTAGCCAGGCTGTGGGGAACAAATTACAATGTGGGATAGAAAAGGCATTTACAGCGAGGACTGGTCCAATGCCATCAAATTTTCTCGTATGTTAATCCTGTTCATTCCCAGAATCATTCTCATGAACCTCCTCTGGACTCAAGGATACAATGCTGAGGCTTTATAACGCTTTGCTCAGACTGCGTTTGGAGTATTGGGAGCAGTTTTGTGCCCCTTATCTAAGAAAAGATGTGCTGGCATTGGAGAGGGTCCAGAAGAGATTCAGGAGAGTGACTCCAGGAATGAAAGGGTTAATGTATGAGGAGCATTTGATGTCTCTGGGCCTGTACTTGCTGGAGTTTAGTAGAATGAGGAGGGATCTCAGTGAAGCCTATTGTATACTGAAAGGATTATACAGAGTTGATATGAAGACAGTGTTTGCTATGGTAGGATAGTCGAGGGCAAGAGGGAGCAACCTCAGAAGTGGGGGATGTCCATTTTAAACAGTGTCGAAGAGGTAATCCAATAACAAACAAGAGAAAATCTACAGATGCTAGAGTTCTGCCAAAGGGTTGCGGCCCGAAACATCGACCGGACTCTTTTCCTAGATGCTGCCTGGCCTGCTGAGCTCCTCCTGCATTTTGTGCATGTTGCAGTGATGAAGAAGAACTTCTTTGGGAAGAGTGCAGTGAATCTGTGGAGTTCATTACCATAAATGGCTGTAGAGTCCAAGTCATTGAGTATATTTAAACCGGAGGTTGATTGGTTATTGATTAGTCAGAGATTCAAAGGTTACAGGGAGAAGGCAGGAGAATGGGATTGAGAGGGATAATAAATCAGTCATGATGGAATGGCGGAGCAAACTCAATGGACTGAATGTCTTAATTCTGCTTAACTGGGGCTCGTTGTGCTGGAAGGGTATTTCACTCTGCTTTATCTCTAAAAAGAAAGGAGAGTATTCCCCAACAACACTTCTTAGCTGCAATGCTTTGAAAAGCAGTTGCTGTTGAAGTATTATTAAATTCAGCATTGTTATAGTATAGCATAATCTTAAATAAAGACAGATTAATTCACAATTCAATGAGGCAGCAATACAGTTAAAAGTATATTTCAGGATATTATTATGCACATGAAGTAAAGGAAATTCAAGATTCAATATTGTTTTATGTCATTTCCTGTACACAAATATTAAGGGGAATTAAATAATTATTACTCCAGATCAGATGTTTACAGTCAATGTTTCGGGCTGAGACCCTTCGTCAGGACTAACTGAAAGAAAAGATAGTAAGAGATATGAAAGTGGGAGGGGGAGGGGGAAATCCAAAATGATAGAAGATAGAAGGCTCTTGAGGAAATATGGTCTGCCTCAGGAATTGCTGCTGCAGTTCTACACTGCAGTCATTGAGTCTGTCCTGTGCACCTCCATCACTGTGTGGTTTAGAGCCGCCACCAAGCAGGATAGAACCAGACTACAGCGCACAGTGAGGACTGCCGAGCACATCATTGGAGCCTCCCTGCCCTCTATTGTGGACCTGTACTCTTCCAGGTTGAAGAAGAGGGCGGGGAACATCATAAAGGACTCCTTCCATCCTGTGCATGGACTGTTTGAACTGCTTCCGTCTGGTAGGCGCTTCAGATCCCTCCAGACTAAGACTAATAGGCACTGGAGAAGTTTTTTCCCTACTGCGGTCACTTTGCTGAACAGTTAACTGCCAGTTAACTGTCGGCTAACTATTACTTGGATTGCACTACCTGTATGTATAATCTATATTTTCATTTATATTTATCATTATTATTGTTATGAGCAGAGAGACAACATCTGCCGGAAGTAAATTCCTTGTATGTGCACAGGTACTTGGCGATTAAAGTCTGATTCTGATTCTGATTCTGATAAAGGAGATGATAAAGTAGTGAAGTAGGGGGTGTAGAGGGGTGGGTTAGTGGGTGGAGGCGTTGACCAGCCTTACTGCTTGGGGAAAGTAACTGTTTTTGAGTCTGGTGGTCCTGGTATGGAGAGGGACAAACAGTCCATGAGCAGGGTAGGTGCAATCCTTCATGATGATACTGGCCCCTTTCTGTACACAGGACATGGATGATGTGTGGAGTGGGGCCAGTGATGCATTGGGCAGTTTGAATTAGCTGTTGTACAGGCCTTCTGTTCACTGCAGAATGGTTTCGGTACCCTGCAGTGATGCAACATGTTAGGATGCTCTCCTCTGCTCATCCGTAGAAGCTCGTGAGTATTGATGTGCACAGTCCGGCTCTCTTAAGCTTCCTCAGAAAATAGAGGTGTTGGTGAGCTTTCCTGATTCAGTAGGATGTGATTTGGGGCCTTGAGAGTTTGTCCAAAATATTTGCTCCCATGAGTCTGAAATTACTTGAAGTTTCCACTGCTGCGCCACGGATGTAAAAAGGGGCGTGACTGGTGCAAGTTCTCCTGAAGTTCATACCCACCTCCTTTGTCTTGCTGATACTGAAAGGAAGAGGTTATTGGCCTGACACCAAGGCTCGAGCTCCACCACCTCCTCCCTGCAGGCTGTCTCATCGTTGTTGACTGAGAGCCCCTTCAGTGTCCCGACACTGGCAAATATGACAATGTCATCACCAGCTGATTGTTTGGTCGTGCAGTTGTTTGTGAGCAGAACGTACAGCACAGAGCCGTGTGAAGAATGATGAGAGGAAGGGGCGGTTGTGCATCCTGACTCTCTGAGGTCTATTGATTAGGAAGTCCGACACCCAGTTACACAGCGGTGTATTTAGACCGAGGAGTAGGAGCTTGTTCACCAAGGTCTGTGGGACAATAGCATTGAATGCCAAACTGAAATGCAGGAATAGCTCTTTCACTAAAGGTTCCTGTTGTCTAGATGTGTCAGGGCCAGGAACATGACAGGCACAATGACATCTATCATAGTGTAGTTCTGTTGCTAATGGAGTCCAAATCATTACACTGCACACACCATGAATAGGGCCACTAAAATATTACGACAAGTGGTACTACACACTCGGGATCCACTTTATTAGGTACATCTGTAAACCTGCTCATAAATGCAAATATCTAATCAGCCAGTCATGCGGCCGCTACTCAATTCATAAAAGCATGCAGACATGGTTCAAGAGGTTCATTTGTTCAGACCAAATACCAGAATGAGGAAGAAATACGATCTAAGTGACTTTGACCATCGAATGATTGTTGTTATCAGACAGGGTGGTGTAAGTACCTCAAAAACCACTGAACTCTTGGGGATTTTCATGCAGGAGAAAAGGTCTCCAGCTTTTACAGAGAATGATGTGAAGAACTAAAAATGTCCAGTAAGCGGCAGTTCTGAGGGCAAAAATGCCTTGTTAATGAGAGAAATCGGAGGAGAGTGGCCTGACTTGACCAAGCTCGCAGGGAGGTGACAGCAGCTCAAATAGCCTTGCATTACAACAGTGGTGCTCGGAAGAGCAACTCCGAATGCACAACACATCAAACCGAGCAGTGGATGGGTTATAGCAGAAGAAGACCATGAACACACACTCAATGGCCACTTTATTAAGTAGAGAAGGTGCCTAATAAAGTGGCCACTGAGTATGTTTATCAAAAACACAATGAGTAACAATCTAGCTTGTTGATTTAAAATTTAGTCAAGCCTATATATCATTCAAGAGTGAAGTAAAAACTCAAGGAAACTGCTGACTTTATAATAGAATACATTTATCTATACTTCACAGAAAAGTGCTTAATAGAAAATAGAAACATAGAAACATAGAAAATAGGTGCAGGAGTAGGCCATTCGGCCCTTCGAGCCTGCACCGCCATTCAGTATGATCATGGCTGATCATCCAACTCAGAACCCTGTACCTGCTTTCTCTCCATACCCTCTGATCCCTTTAGCCACAAGGGCCATATCTAACGTTGTTGTTTCCTTATTCAAGTAAGGGAGTAGAGATAGCCCAGGAAATTATAGACCAGTGAGTGTGGGGGGCTGTCGGAGGTTAGACTGGGACAACGATAGTATGCAAAACTGGGATGAGAAGTGGCAGATGGAGTTCAACCGATGATTTTGATGTGATAGTTTGAAAACAGGCTCCATAGTAATGAAATCATTGATACCATGGAATGCAGCTTACCTGCCTAAGCTGGAGGTTAGAAAACCACATTAACAAAATTAATGGCAAACTTGAAAAGGTACTTATGCAAACTGCCATTTAGAAAAGGAAACTACACACAAATACAGTAAATGTTAATTGGGAAGTGGGATAAGATTGTATAAACTGATAGAGAAGTTGGATTAGTAGCAATTCTGAATACTTCTGATAGTGATCTATTTTAGGGTGGCATGGCAGCGTAGTGGTTAGCACAACGTTATATAATACAGGTGACCTGGGTTCAATTCCCACAGCTGCCTGTAAGGAGTTTGTACATTCTCTCCATGACTGCATAGGTTTCTTCCGGGTGCTCTGGTTTCCTCCCACAGTCCAAAGATGCACTATTTAGTAGGTTAACTGGTCATTGTAAATTGTCCTGAGTTAGGGTTAAATCAGGGGACTTGAAGGACCAGAAGGGCCTATTCTGCACTGTATCTCAATATCTACAACCAAATTATCAAGACAACTTAATCATTTCTCATTTGTTATATTATTAATTCTTGATGATGAGATACATCTTAGGAATCCTAGGATGCACTGGGACACCTCATCAGTGATGTAACCTGGGGTCATTGGGTGTTTCAGATCTTTCAACGTTAGACACTCTCGCCCAGGTGACCCAACCAGTGTTGCTCAGGCCCCAGCAGCATTGGTCCATGGGTCACACCACTTGATCCACAGCCATGTCGAGGCTCACTCAGCAGCCTCCGTGACAGTCCTGATGGCTCTTTTCTTTCCCTGTAATGCCAAGGAGAGAGTGGGTTCCACACAGTGAGCAGCCAGTAGAACCTCTACAGCCATAGGCTGGCATCGTGCCCTCCATCCCTGTCTCTGGCACTGCTCCACCAGCTCAAGATATCCGGAACCTTACGCCCAAACACCTCCTCAGTCCAGTCCTACCATGGCCACTTGCTTCGAGGTTTCTGATGGAAGAACCATGTCAGGCCTCAGGAAAGATGCTGTGATGAAGTCAGGGAACTTTAATTGCTTGCCAAGATCGACTTTCAGTTGCCAGTCAGACGCCATGGTGAGCAAGCCTGCTGGTGATCTGGGCTGTATTTATATACCTCTCGGAAATAATTTTTGATCTTTGGTGGTTAACACTGTTATGACTGTACCACATCTCTGAGGGGCCGAAGGGTGCGGGGTAGCCCCCTCCTTTGTGAGAATCGCAAGAGCATTATTGGGTTGAGTCAGAGGACCCAGGAAATGAGAGAGAGAGACATGGCCATTGTCTCCTGGAGACCACGTTTGTGGATTGGGGACTATGCTACGTGCAAGCCCTCGGGCAAAGTGGGCTGGTTGAGAGAGAGATTGCATCACCCCAACCTGATTGACATCTACTACCTGGCGAGTTAAGATAAAAGGGGGGGTGTAGGGACAGCCCCTCAGACGCACCAGAAGAAACGCTAGCGAACCCGTAATAGCAGGAAGCCATTTGAAGGAAGCTACGTGCGTTCGGTTCCCTTGCCTGGGGGCTGGTGGCTGGTACCACGGAAAACGTCTTGGAACTAACAACGGGGAACCAACTCCCCCCCGACTCAACGGATTGGCCTCATAAAGACCCGGGCAAGTTTCAAACCGTCTCTCTTAAACCCAAAGAGCTGCAGCTTGAAGGGACAGTGACTTTTATCTTTCCATCGGACAATACAATATCCCCTAGACAAACGATAGAGCTATTGCTTAATTGATGATTATTATTATACCCGCATTTTTAGATTGAGTATTGATGATGTATTTTATCTGAATGTCTGTATTAATCTTATTTTTGTGCCCCTTTATAAATAAAGACTTTTAAAAATAGTACGATCAGACTTCAATGGGCCTCTCTATCTTTGCTGGTAAGTGACCCAGTTACGGGGTTCGTAACAACACAAAGGATTTAAGTTTTGGGGTTAAATAACTTGCACTCAGATTAAAAGTGAAAGAAACATCTCCCAGTTTATAGTTCTGTTTACAATTTCAAGAAATATTTAAAAACTACAAGAACATTCCTATAAATGTTAAATATTTGTATAAGTGCACTATTATAATATAGGTTGAAAACAGACAATTTATCAAGCTTTCATGACATTGTGGTGATAAAGATCAGAATTTCTGCTTAAAGATTTTGAATATGGGGCATCTACTGGCCTGGACATCCGATAATTCCCCTATATTTCTACACATTTTGTTAAAACTGACATATTTAATAATGAACCCTTCATCAATTACATTTTAATCAGGAGATTTTATTCATGTGTGATTGTCTTTCAAATTCACCTTAAGTTTGTTCATTGATCAAATTTCTGATCCGGTCAACCCCAAGATATTTGTGGGATCTAAGGTGACTGATGAGGCCAATGTGGAAACTGCAGACACTTCCATACCATCAAACACAGGAGTAGAATTAGGACATTGGGCCCACCGAGACTGCTCCGCCATTTGATCATGCAGAATATTATCTTCCAAGTAATAGCTCTTGACTTCTTCAAAAATAGCTTCACATTTTTTACCTCTCTTAAGCTTGCAGGTAAAAAGTGTTTCCTTACTGCCTAGATAAAGCTTTAAAAATCACTGGTGAGGCCTCTCTTGGAGTACTGTGAGCAGTTTTGGGCCCCTTATCTAAGAAAGGATGTGCTGACATTGGAGAGGGTTCGTTTATGAGTCAAATTTTGAAGGATTTATTGTGTGAGGAGTATTTGATGGCTCTGGGTTTCTACTCACTGAAATTCAGAAAAATGAGGGGGGAACTCATTGAAACCTATCAAATGTTGAAAGGCCTCAATAGAGTGTGGATGTGGGGAGGATGTTTCCTATGGTGGAGGAGTATAAGACAAGACAACGCATTCTTAGAATAGAGGGATGTCCATTTAGAATGGAGATTAGGAAGAATTTCTTTAGGTAGATGGTGTAATGTGAGGATTATTAAAAGTAAGTTAATACTAATCGGGAAGCTGTTGGTAGCAAGAGGTGAGATCCGGGGTTGGCGGGTCTTTACTTCAGCTCTTTTTACTCCCAGTATGCATTGTATATAGTTCCTCCACCCAGGCCGCACGAGGTACCTGGAAGCCTCTGTATTGTAAATATCATTTGCCGTCCCAGATAAAGACGCTTTTTTGACCATCAAGTTGTCAAGTGGTCTTTTGGTAAAGCAGAAGTCACCACAGTAGAGAATGGTGAATCTGAGGAATTCGTCGCCACAGGCGGCTGGCACATGGATCAGCCATGATGGAAAGGCAGAGCAGATTCACTGGGCCAAATGGCCGAACTCCACTCCGATATCTTATGGTCTAATAGTCTTATCATAATTCAAAAATCGAATCTATGTCATCATCAGGGCTTCATTATCACATAATGTGCTTTTATTGATTTCCAGGACAAACTCCTTAACTTGCAGTTGTACAACTAGTTGTTTTTCCACATCAGCTGACATTTCATCAATATGCCTTGAGATTGACAATTTGCTCAAGGGATGGTTTGAGTAGTTTCATATGTACTCTTGATTCATAATGGTAGAAATTACAATAGAAACTGCAGGCAGAATCAATGATTCACCAATATCATGGAGCTTGCCAGCTTTTGCAATTAAGTTCCAAATCTCATAGGGCTCAAGAAAAGCTTTTTCACTAAATATTTGCTTTACTGTCAGCCTTGACTGAAACTTATTGCATAGTTTTTTGAAATAATCCAGTGTCTTGTCTTTCTTGCACTTATGCGCTGTCTCAAAATGCTTCCTCAGCTTATGTGGCCGCATGCATTCAATTGAAAGTGTAATCTTACAAGTTAGACACAGTGGCATCCTTTTGTCCCGTGGGGATGGAATAAAACTTTGGCCAAGATACTCAATGGAATATTGCAGACAATCTTTCTTTGCCACAGTAGTCATGGCAGCGAAGAATTTGATATAATCTGATATACAGGCAGTCCCCAGGTTACAAACGAGATCCGTTCCTAGGTCTGTCTTTAAGTTGGAATTGTACGTAAGTCGGAACAGGTTAGCCTATCCTTCGATGCCTTATGCCCTGGTGCACTTTTTCCCTGTTTCGAAATGTAGGTCCTTTCAGGCATAAGTCGGTCTTCTCTACATTAAATATTCGGTCTAGCAAATAACCTCCCTCCTCAATAATTTTTTTCAACATTTCAGGAAAATCACTCGCAGCACTTACATCAGCACTCGTTGCTTCACCTTGCACTTTAATATTATGTAAGTTTGCCTTCACTTTGAAATGATTGAACCAACCCCTACTCGCAACAAATTCTTCATCACAGAGTGAAATAAATACGAGGTGGGAATTATCGATCCATAATTTTAACTCGTTTACCGCATCCGTCAACGGAACAGAAACACTGCGGATTCAGCAGCAGCCACGGGCAGCAGGTCCTGAGCTCCCCCAGGTCCTAAAGTCCACCCGCACTGAGAGAGGTTAAATAGGACACACTCAACACAGTGTTAACAGTAACGTGATCTGACTTAAAATGGCGGATGGCATTCTCCTTTCTCGAGCCAACAAATTTTTAATATAATAGACATTATGGCAAACCGTTCGTAAGTATGAGTTGTTTGTAAGTCAGGCATTCGTAACTTGGGGACTGCCTGTAATCTGATAATTTGATGTAACATGATACATAAAAAAAGAAAAAAAGAAAAAATAAATATATTTGTACACGTATGTATGTATGTATAATAAACAGTGGGCTCTATAGAAAATGAGAATTATAATAAGTATAATCTCACATGAAAAAGTAGCAGTATTGAATGTACATATGAAGATAGAACTAGCTTTAGGCAGTTCTTAGATACATTTATAAATATTTTGTTTAAATGCTATTATATATGCAAATTCTATGTGGCAAAAAAGAAGCATGCATTCACCATGAAAAGTAAATTAAACTTCCTTTCAAAATATGATCATTTTCAAGAAGTTGATGGAAGTTGGAGATAGTGATGCAGTCGCCTCTCTGTCGTTGAGCTGTTTCTGGCAGATGACCCCATTGTAGCCTTCACGTCGTGTTTTATAAGTAATATAATGCACACGGGTCAGTGGAAGCCAAACAGGACCAGCCTCCTTGCTGCAGCCGAACCTACCCAATCTTCAGTTTGATCGTGATACTCGTAAGCTTTTTAATTAGATTACTCCAACAGGGGCCACGTCAGGCTTTCCATACAATTCCCCTGCTGATAGGGCTTTTCAGATGAAAACCAGGCAACTTCTGATAGTCTTTCAGTTGGAATTAGATGCAGATAGTTCCTTACGAACGTGTAATTATCTGTAACAAAGTAATCATAGTCCCTAGCTGTTGGAGCACGGTGCTGGGTCATGCCCGCCCTCTCGCTGTTATGAAGAGTCTTGGCCTGAAACATCGACTATACTCCTTTCCATAGATGCTGCCTCACCTGCTGAGACCCTCCAGCACTTAGTGTGTTGCCGGGATTTCCAGCGTCTTAAGATTTTCTCTTGTCTGTGGTTGGTATTAATTTAGTTCTAGCTTACTACTTACTTCTAGATTTTAGCCAGTTTGACAGTTTTTAGTTAGTTTGAGCGGCCCAGTTGGCCTAGCGATAACTATTTGCCTTTTTTTCTGAACTGTTCTTATTAAGACTCAGTGAACTGTTTATTCCAGGTCAGTGTCTCTCCCTCAGTGTTGGGCCAACACTGAACTCCTGTCATTTGTATGTAAAATAAAAGCACACCGGACAGGCACTAATAGTGGACAGAGAACTGACATCTGGCAAGAAAAAAGTAGGCATACACAGCTTTTGTATCCTAATGGTACCACGGGATTCAATGCTGTGAACCCAGCATTGATTTGGACGCAGAAATTAAATGCGATATCTCCTGGTATGTGATGTCACAGAGCTAGGGTCTCATATAGAAACCTATAAAATTCTGATAGGAGTGGTCAAATTAGATGAAGGATTTCTGATATCTTCATCCACATGGCTCCAACCCAAAACATTATGGCTGACTCTACACTTCGCTGTCAAATGAAATTCTGGGTATGACCTGAACCTACTGTAACTTGCCTACCACCACAATGGATCTACATCTGATGCAATCCCACTGCTTTCCACTTGGACCACCTGGACAACAGGAATACCTACATCAGGCTACTGTTAGTTGATTATAGTTCAGCATTCAACACCATCATTCCCTCTGAACTCATCAACAAGCTTCAAATCCTGGGCCACCATGCCTCCCTCTGCATCTGAATCCTTGACTTCCTCATCAGAAGACAACAGCCACTTGAAGTACCATCTTCAGCTCCTGCGCGCCACAGGGATGTGTGCATAGACCACTGCTCTACTCTCTCCACACGCCTGGCTGTGTAGCTAGTCACAGCTCAAACGCCATCTTTCAATTCACTGATGCCACAACTGTTTCCAGCAGAATCTCAGATGGAGATGAGGAGGCGTACAGGAGTGAGATGGATCAGCTGGTTGAGTGACTTTGAACAACACCTTTTACTCAGTGTCAAGGAATTGATTGTAGGCTTCAAGAGGGGGAAGTCGGGAGGACACAAAGCAGTCCTCATCAATGGGACAGC
Source organism: Hypanus sabinus (assembly GCF_030144855.1). Lineage (NCBI taxonomy): Eukaryota > Metazoa > Chordata > Chondrichthyes > Myliobatiformes > Dasyatidae > Hypanus > Hypanus sabinus. Next base: position 15,458,515 of record NC_082724.1, read on the forward strand.
AGTGGAAAAGGTGAGCAGTTTCTGATTCCTGAGCTCCAACAGGCTTAGAGGATCTATTCTGGGCCCAACACATTAATGCAATTTTGAAGAAGGCACGCCAGTGGTTATTTTTCATTAGGAGTTTGAGGAGATTTGGTATGTCACAAAAGACTCTAGCAAGTTTCTACAGATGTGCCATGAGGAGCATTCCAACTGGTTGCATCACCATCTGGGATGGAGGTACCATTGCAGGGGACTGGAAATAGCTGCAGAAGGTTCTAGACTCAGCCAACTCCATCATGGGCACTAGCCTTCCCACCACCGAACCTTCCCAAAGCATGACACCAAAAGAAGGCGGTATCCATCAGTAAGGACCTCACCATCATGGACACGCCTTCTTCTTATTACTACCATCAGGAAGGAGATACAGGAGTCTCAAGGACTCCTTTTAAGAACAGCTTCTTCCCCTCTGCCATCAGATTTCACAATGGCCCATGAACACTACCTCAGTATTTTCCTCCTTTTATGACCATTTATGTATTTTAATACATTCTTATTATAACATATAGCAATTTTTATGCATCTCACTGCACTACAGGTGCAAAAAAAATCACAACAATGATAATAGACCTAATTCTGACTCTGCTTCTGAAACGGGCTAACAAACCATTCAGTTCAAGAACAATGAGGAAAAGGCAAACGCTGGCCTTGTCAGCTACACCCAGGTCTCACTAAAGAGTTAAAAATATCAGCGCATGCAAACTCAGTCTGTGTGTCTTAGTATTTTTGGTTAATAGTGACCTTTTCCAAGCAACTTGATTTGGGCACTTCAATGTCTTTGTGGCATTTAAATCCTAACAATTTCACAAAGCAGGAGCCGAACCTATGAGGTCTCAGTACATTTTGAAATGCTCCAATACAGCCCATGCAATTGTAGCACATTGTAGATAATTGTCTTTCCCAGGGCAGAATAAATGGTTGTAACACATTGAGCTAAAATGAAATATTGTCAAATATTGTCTATGGAAGCAATAAATGAGGAAATCCATGAACTATTTAAACTTAGCCAGGAGCAAATCTCTGGTTTACTATGACTGAGTAAGTCAAATTCTATTTTATTTGGTTCTGGGATTTGTAGCTAGTATTTCTAGAGTGAGGTTCTGCAATGCAGAATTAATTAGTCCCATGAGTTTGTGAATCAAATTAAAATCGTATTACATTGGATGTCCAAGATTTTGATTGCTCTTTGTGTTTTGAATAACGATGTTGTTACCAGCACATTTTCATGGTGATTATGTTGAAACTGAGTTATCGTTTTATATGTAAATATTTGAAGCCTTAGTTTTCTGGGCTATAGTTACATGAAACAATTGAAGCTCAGGAATTTGTTTATATGCTTCTTGAAGGTTAATACAGAGGTAAAGGAAATTGGGAGGGTGGGTTTTGTGCCCTGAGACCAGTGCTAATGCTGGGATTTACCTGGTTATCTCCAAGAAAGTCCAAATTCTCAGTGAAGGCAGAAGGCTTAATGGCATTTTCCAGCCAGCCCCCATTGGCTGTGGCTGTCCCTGTGTGGCTCTCCGTAAAATCCAGCCCTCAAGGTGGAAAATCTTCCTATAGCACCCGCACTGCCGCCATTAGTCAAGTGAGTGGGATATTTCAGCTCCTTGAAGAAAGGTGAGTAGTAATGCTTTCATTATTTTACTGGATATCTTCACTGTTTTTCAAACCCTTCCTCAGGGTCTCAGCCTGAAATGTTGACTGTACTCCTCTCCATAGATGCTGCCCAGACTGCCCAGCTCCTCCAGCATTTTATGTGTATTGCTTGGATTTCCAGCGTCCGCAGGTTTTTGCTTGTTTGCTAAAGGAACAGAAGTTGGATTGTAATGCAAATCTACGAAATGTACTGTACTTTAGAGTCCCACTATGACGTGCTAGTCAGGGCAGGTACAGGATGATAGTACAGATGAATGAGTGGCCTGGGGGTAGGGTCTCAGATTTCAGGATCTTTGATATCTCTTCTGAGGATGGTATGACATGTACAAAACAGGATGGGTTGCACCTAAACCTGAGGGGGATCAATATCTTTGCGGGGCAGGTTTGCTAGAGCTGTTGAGGAAGGTTTAAGCTAATTTGGAAGGGGAATGGGAACTGGCGTGATAGGGCTGAAGATGGGGGATGTGGATTGTAACTCTATGCATTGTGTAGAGAGAATGTGAGGAAGGACAGGCAGATGATTGGGCAAAATTGCAGACAGTGGGATGAGTTGAAGTGTAACGGGATAAAATCAAAAAGGGTGATGAATACAGACTGAACAGGTTATATTTGAATGCACACAGGAAACAGAATATGGTTAATGATCTTATAAAATAGTTAGAGATGGGCAGGAATGATTTTGTGGGCATCACTGAGTTGTGGCTGAAAGAATATCATAGTTGGGAGCTTTATATCCAAGGGCACATATTGCATCAAAAGAACAGGCAGGTAGGCAGAGAGGGTGGAGTGGCTCTGTTGGTGAAAAATCAAATCAAAGCCTTAGAAAGAGGTGACATAAGATTGGAAGTAAGTAAACAGCAAGGGTGTGGGATACATATTACAATGCACATGGAAAAGGCAAGTCAGAAGGGCAAAGTTACCATTGCAATGGGGGACTTCAATAGGCAGGTAAATTGGGAAAATCAGGTTGGTGTTGGATCCCAAAAGAAGGAATTTGTAGAGTGGCTACGAGTTGGCTTTTTAGGGCAGCCTGTGGCTGAGCCAAGAAGGGAAAAGGCAATTCTGGATTGGGTGTTATATAATGAACCAGATTTAATTAGGCAGCTTAAGGTAAATAAATACTTAGGAGGCAGTGATCCTAATACAATAGAATTCACCCTACAGTTTGCGAGGGAGAAGATAAAGTCAGATGTATCAGTATTACAGTAAAGGGAATTACAGAAGGCTGAGAGAGGAGCTGGCCAAAGTTGATTGGAAAGGGACACTCTAGCAGAGGTGACGGCAGAACAGCAATGGCTGGAGTTGCTGGGGGCAATTTAGAAGGCACAAGATAGATACATCCCAAATGCTGAGATGTAATGCTGAGGCTTTGGTCAGACTGCACTTGGAGTATCGTGAGCATTCTTGTCACCTTGTCTAAGAAATTATGTGCTGTCATTGGAAAGGGTACAGAGGAGTTTCACAAGAATTACTCAGGGAATGAAAGGGTTAATGTATGAGAACCATTTGATGGCTCTGGGCCTGTACTCACTAGAGATTAGGAGAGTCTATTGAATACTGAAAGGCCTAGAGCGGGGGTTGGCAACCCGCGGCTCCGGAGCCACATGTGGCTCTTTTACGTCTGTGCTGCGGCTCCCTGTTGCTTTGGGAAATAATTGGTTGTGGCGACCCTTTTCCTGGCACATCCGAACCGACTCACAATAAGATAGCCTACGGGGGTTTGCGAGCACAGAGCTTTGGAGCCTCTGCGCCATGGGGGGGGGGGGGCAGGTTGAGGGAGGCTTAAAAGTGAGGCTGAAGATTTCGAATAAAGTTTTTTTCCTTCGACTGCAGTTACCGACTCCGTGTCGTAATTTTAGCGCTGCGTGTAGCACACCGCTACATGGTCAGTATTTAATTAATATGTATTTTATGTTAGTTTGTTAGTTTTTGAAATGTAAATCTAAATTTGAAGATTATGGTGATCTTGTACAATCTAAATAAGACGTTGTGGCGACGCATTTCCTGACACATCCGAACCGGCTCACAATTAGCCAGCGTTCAGGCTAAGGGAGATAGCCTACGGGGGTTTGTGAGTACGTGTCTTTTGCAGCATCCGCGCCCATGGGGGGCGGGTTGAGGGAGGCTTAAAAGCAAGGCTGTTTAGTTCGAATAAAGCTATCTTTGACTGCAGTTTACTGACTGCGTGTAGCAACCGCTACAACGTGTTTTTATCGCTGGCTGTCCAGAGGGGAGGTGCTGAAATGCTTTGTCGCGCGTCTGGAAGAAGTGAAAACTTTCCTGGGCAGCAAAGGGCTCAACTTTCCTGAGCTGGAACAGCCAGAGTGGCTGGAAAAGCTACACTTCATGGTAGACATGACAGCGCACCTGAACACGCTGAACACAGCTCTTCAGGGGAAAGGACGTACAGCCCTGCACATGTTGGAGGATGTTTTGCATTCGAGCGCAAGTTGACGTTGCTTGCCAGAGATTTACAGAAAGGCACATTGTCTCACTTGCCCAATTTGAGAGAGTTCAAACAATGTCACGACATGATAAATTCGGAGTATTTACATTCTGCAATCATCGCAATGCAAACATCGTTTGGGAAACGCTTCTGTGAGTTCAGAGAGGAAAAAAACACATTATCCTTCCCGGTCACTCCCCTAAGCATCGATCCATCCCTACTGAATACGACTGCATTGTCAGGTGTGAGTCAACCTGAAGAAGTATGATAAATATTTTAATTGCGTATTATTTTACGTATATTCATATGTTTTCATTGTTCAGTGAAATAGTCCTTTTATTTTTCAGGTTGACAGCTGGCTGACGTTATTTTTGGTTTGCTGCTGGCGGCAAATTTAAGTTTGGCGTTTTTCATAAATACAAGAAGGACTCAAATAGACGTTGAGTATTTTACTTAAAAGTAACCTTCAACCCAACGTCTTTTTTTCGGAGTTCAAAATGTTTTTGTTGCATGCAGAAATGTAATTTCGTTTTCTCTGCAGGAGTTCATCAATTTCATAAATGCAACACATTATAGTTTATTTATACATAGCATAAAGGCAAAACAAAACGTTGTATGCAGTGTTATTTCATTTTAAATGTCAAACGGGTTTTGCGGCTCCCAGTGTTTTCTTTTCTGTGGGAAACGGGTCCAAGTGGCTCTTTCAGTGGTAAAGGTTGCTGACCCCTGGCCTAGAGCGATGTAGAGGGAATGTTTCCTGCATTGGGCAAGGCTAGACCCTGCCTCAGAATAGAGGGACATCCATTTAGAACAAAGATGAGGAGGAATTTCTTTAACGAGAGTGTTCATTGCCAAGGACAGCTGTGGAGGCCAAGTCATTGACTATATTTAAAGTGGAAGTCAATTGGTTCTTGATTAGACAGGGCGTCAAGGTTATGGGGAGAAGGCAGAAGAAAGGGGCTGAGAGGGACAATAAATCAGCCATGAAGAAATAGAGGAACAGACTCGATGGACCAAATGGCCTAATTCTGCTCCTATGTTTTATGGTTTTTGGTCTTATCTGGACCATAAAGACTGTATCCATTGAAAATCATTCATTTCCTTTCTAATTCCTGTCCCCAATGAACATTTTGCCTAACCAACACATACAAAATGCTGGAGGAACTCAGCAGGTCAGGCAATGTCTATGGAAATGAATAAACAGTCAACGTTCCAGGTTGAGACCCTTCATCAGGACTGGAAAGGAAAGGGGGAGGATGCCAGAATAAAAAGGTAGGGAGAGGGTAAGGAGGACAAGTAGAATGTAATTGGTGAAGCCAGGTGGGGAGTGGGGGAAGGCAGAGGGCTGGAGAACCATGTGTTCGTACTAGTTTATGTGAACTTATTTTTTGCTGGTCTCAACCTCAAAAGTGATTCAAATCCTCATCAATTTGTTAATTTTACACACTATAAATGGACATCAGGTACAATGTTTAGTTTTCTTTCCAAAGTCAATTATTCTTGACTCAGAAGTAGATTTGTTTTTACTTTTTCATAGAATGTAAGCATAACATTAATATTTTTGCTTCTTCTAATCCATATTGTCAGCTGCGATCTGACCGCAGACATAAATCAACTTGTTTTTTCGTACCAGAATCAATCTCACCCACACAGCAGTCAAGCATAGAGCAAACTTTAAAATGCTTCTGAAGAATGGAGAAACTTTGAATGTTTATAATAAATCAAATACATTACAAGTAAAGTCATTTCAAAACTCTTTATTTAGTGTATCATTCAGCATTGGCTCTAAGTCAGTTTCCCTCTGAGTCAGAATTTGTGGGCTCACATCCAGCCCTAGAAACATGAGTTAAAGATCAAGGCTGTGCATCTGTGCACTTTGAAGGAATGCTGTATTGTTGGAGGTGTTGTTTTTTCAAATGAGACTTTAATCCAAATTTTTGTTTGTGGTCTAAAATGGATTGGAAAGATCTTGTGGCTCTGTATTGAAGAAGAGCAGTGGAAATGTTACTGGTGTACTGCCAATATTTACCCCACAATCAACAAGAATACTCCCCTTTCATCACTACATTACTACTTGTGGGAGTTTGCTGGGGGGGGGTTGTAAATGAGCTGGTGTATTTTATACATTATAAAAGTAACTATACTTCAAACATACAGGTTTTGTTGCATTCTAGGAAATCCTGAAATCATGCAAGGAGCTATCTACAGGCAAGTTATCTCTTCTTGTACTGCTGAGACTGGTGGAGTTGAAAACATAGGTTTGTTTGGAAACTGAAATATTCAAGACTGAATTTATTTTGGAGAATTTTAACTCTGAATAGCAGCTGTTAAATGTAAAATTGTACAATTCAGAATGACATCGAGTATTAGTCATGCTGTTCAATTTGGAGTGATTTGAATAGTATCATCTGTAGACATCAAATAAAGAACTAGGAATATTCAATGTGTTTTCTTCAAGTGCCACTTAGGACCAGAAACATTTCCACTGAAGTGCTCACTCGGGCATATTAGTCATTTTTAAATGTGAAAGATCAAAGGCTTTAGAAGTATACACAGCACTCTAGGTATTTACACCAATGAAAGATTTTTTAATATCTGATGATCTTGGAGAAAGAACCCTTTCCGCTCCAGTATTATACTTTGGATTTGAAAGCCAATGAATGTCAAGGCTGTGCAAAGACTAAGTACTGTTTGTTGTAAAGTGACGTTAGTATCATTTCTGTAACAATAAGCATTCCTATTTCCCAGAAGTCAAAACCTTAACATACAGAGTAATGAAGTTTGGAGATTTTACTTACTGACCACTGTCTAATTGCAACATACCTGTATGTCAAGAACTGTGTTCAATTCATTTTTTTCAGTTTGGTTCATTTAAAACAATACTTTTTAAAAACAATATTTTTGCATGAGAATTAATGCAAGATCTGATATATCGAGATAGTATATGAACTGGGAAAGCAGATTTTTATTTTTGAGCAGATAGTACAGTAACACAATATGACTGGATCTGTATTATTAATCTCTGGAAACACTGGGAAATATATTTATATACTTTACCTTTGTGAGACATATTGTTTTATATTATTTTACTGCCTACTCTAATTTTAGTGCTAAATTGCATATTATTGCTATCTAACGTGAAGCATAATACTCAACGTGTCCTATATGGACATGGCTGATATAACCAATGCTTAACCTCCCTACTTTTGTTTTAAATTCTCATAACAATAACAATTCATTTGTTTTCCTAATAATATCTGAATACCAACGATCCAGAAATCATGTAATTGGGCATCCAGGTCACTCTGTTGCTCGGAACTCTATAACCTTTTGTTATTCCTAATGTGGAGCAAGCTGCCAGCAAAAGCAGTGCACCCGAGTTTGATTTCAGTGTCTAAGAGAAGTTTGAATAGGTACACGGATGGTAGGTGTATGGAGGGATATGATTCTACTGCAGGTCGATGGGAGTGGGCAGCTTAAATGGCTCAGCATGGATTAAATGGGCTGAAGGGCCTGTTTCTGTGCTGTATTTTTCTATAACTCTGACTCTATTCGCAGAGTAGCTTTTTATTTTTACTGTCCAAATGGTCAATTTCACATTGGAGCCGTACCTTTGACCCCAAACTTGGACGAATCTGTCTCCTCTAACCTTTCCCAGACCTGAGTGCAGCTGAGCTGAAGCCAGTCCGCCTCAGCTATCCTCCAATGCGGAGTGATCTAGGGGAAACATTGGACAAAACGTGGTGTACAAGGCCTTTGTCAAAGTCACTAGTTATAAATTTATTTTAGTAAGAATGTTAATTAATTCTAAACATCAATGTAAGTTAAAATAAAGGAAAATGACTTCTGCTTCCACCCATTCACGTGAATGTGGTGGTCCAGGATACAACTGCAGAGCCAGTTCCTCAGCTCAGCAGGGGCGAAGTCCACTCCAAGTACTGCGCTCGGGCTTCTGACCACCTGTGCATTCCTGACTTCGGCCAACCCAAGCAGTGATCTGTAGAATCTGTGCACTGAGCTTGTGACTTATTGAGAGGGAGTGAATTACGTTAACGCACGCCAGCCGGGGATTTTCTCCTGAGCCACATGCTGAAAAGCAGTGCAGTCCAGTTCAGTAACAAAGGCTAATTGATCGAACACTGTTACTGTTTAAAAAAACGTTTTGAGGCACATTGAGAGGGAGTGCGAAATATGTTTAAAGATGAAATTCCAGACTAGGGATTGATATCAAATTTTGTCTGACAACAGTACGATGGAGTACTTTGACATGACTTATAGCATCAAAGCTGCTGCATAAATAAAACCTCTTGTTGTTTTTAACGCAGGAGCGTAAGGGAAAAATATAGTTCAAATCAGGTAAAGGAATGAGGGATCATGAAAACTTTATGAAAAGCATGGGCCTGGTTTTCAGAAGATCTTCAAGAAGAAGAGTGAAATGTTGAGATGAAACCGTTTGACGATGGATCTCCATGATGTAGTTCTGAGGCGCCTGATGTTTTATCTCATAAATAAATAATGATGGGGTGAATAAAAAGCCAACCCGAAGCTGAGGGAAAATGAAGGAGTTTACAAAGAGTTCAAGGGCAATTCTGTAATAAATAAAGAGTGCACGAGATGGAACGATGTCAGAGGAAAATGCATAGTGAGGCAAATAGCCTTTACTCAAATATTCTTCCATCTACATGATGATTTTTCTGGAATTCAAACCAGACATTTGGGCTGCAAGCAAAAAAAAATCATTCATGGGCGAATTCTGCATGACAACAGAAAGCACTTGTGTGCTTTTATTAAAAATCTGTGGCCCTGCCCTGACTCAGCAAAAGCTTAGAAAAAACTGGCCTTAAAAAGAAACCTGTCCATGAAAATTAAGCAGCTCAGTGGGATGGATCTTTGCTTTTCTGATCTCAGACACTTCTGTACAGTATCAGCGTTGCTCCACATCTTCAAGAAAGGATTAAACCGACAATATATGTATGACAAATATATTGACGTGTGATGCTTACAATATATGTGTATGATAATGCACAAGTATCTTGACAACACTGCTGTCTGAATGTTGCCACTGAACTTCATGTGACTTCTGGGACGGCACTATGTTGACAGGCAATGCTATTTCAACACCAGCAAAATAGTGCAGTGCGCAAGCCCGGGTCCATTCCATGCAGTAGGACAACTGTGAAGCTGAGCACTTCCGTTTCTTTTGACTATGATTAAGCATGTCTAGTTGATGCACCATCAATAACTCACTCTGAGATGTAAAGGCGAGATATCGGTTTTTATTGACTGGAAGAAGGAACAAGCAGTGAGTGACCACCACACTACTTCCTGGAGACTGAGAGGCCGGGCTCAGGCCTTGATCGCCTTTATACAGGGGTCTGTGCGAGGAGCCACAGGAGCAGTCAGAAGGGGGCGTGTCCAGACAGGTATATGTAGTTCACCACACTAGTTTGTAAGTATTAATTCACGACCTTCCGTTTTTCAGACACTTTTCACTTTGGAGCATTAGCCAAGACCAATTTATGTGCACTGGCTGTATAATCCTGTCTCCCTTCCTTATTCATGATGAATATTACCATGTCAATATCAATCACAGCAGAAAACTACACAATGGAATATGGCAACCTATGACATCCTGCTAAAAGTATCTTACTTACCGTAGCCTTAAGCTCCATATCTTCACTGACTGTCCTATGAAGGCTTTGGTGCCGTATGTTGTGAAAAGAGAAAGAAAGTTGCATAATATTGCAAACATGTACGTTGTAAATCTATCTTTGGCAGACCTGTTTGTTGGCATGACAGTCATGCCCTTTAGTATTATCTGTATGTTGGAAAAAAAAATGGAAACTAGGAAGAGCAATCTGCCGGTTTTAGCGACACAGCTTCCATTTTCAGTATTGTCAATGTGTGCATGGGTAGGGACCAGTCGGTTCTTGACCCACTAAAGTATTTGAAATACCGCACCAGAGCCAGATCAGTCGCAAAGATTGCGGGATCGGGGCTTCTGTCGCTGTCTTGGCTCTTCCCTGTCTTGGGATGGCACAGCGTTGCAAACAGAGGTATCAGGACTGCTGCAACCAGTACGTGTGAAACTGAGTTTCGCTCTGTCACCTGGTTCAAAACTCTTACAGCAGTTCTGAACTTCTATGTCCCATCCATATTAATGCTATGGTATTACACAAGAATCTACATGGTTGTCAGAAAGCACTGCCAGCAGAAAGGCAATATGCATTGCCTAGTCACCAGAAGGATTCTCAAGAATAATTTAAAGCATTCGTTATACAATCGTGAAAATGTTCTGAGCCTGCAAGGTGAAAAATCATGTCACAGGTTCCTAAGTAATGAAGTCAAAGATACACACAGAGTTTCAGAGTCCACAATAATTTTTTCTGGCTTAAAAGAAATCAAAATACATCATCCTTTACATGTTAGGAACATCCTATTTGAAAGTAACCAAGGGCTTGTTGCCTCCTCTAAATCAGAAAAGAAGGAACAAATTTCTACAAATGTTTACAATCATGTGGTCCTTCTCAATAACTCACAAATTACCATAAGGACCAATACTACAGATCAAATGATATTTCAACCTTGAAGGAAAGTCTCACCCAGAATTGTCCGATGACTAAAGTGCTTTCCTTTGAGCACCCTATACATACAAGGAGAAAATACCACTCAACTAACAGAATATGTTGTAAAAGAACAAACAGAGGATCTGGAAGGTAAGACATGTGAAATATCACCTATACAGCCATTTAATAACGTGCCTCATCAATTCAGTCTGCATCCAAAAGCAACATTCTGGGATGATAGCTCTGAAAAAGTGGAAGGAGTAGACAATGTTAGCCAATTTAAGCCACTGTGGCAAAGATTTTCCTTGCAATCTGTGCAATTCCTCGTAATAAAGGAAAGGAAAGACACGCAGCAGTTATAGTGGCTGCCTTCCTGATGTGCTGGTTCCTTTTGGAATTTTTTCCTGTAATTTTTTTTATTGAAGTTCATCAAACAAACATTTCCATAAGATGTATTTCAGACATTGTACATATATATCATATATGTCACAAATCTCCACATAGTATTCATCTGAGGTATGCACTTATAGAAAGAGTGGAAAGAAAAAACAAGCAAAAGGAAAAAACTATGTACAAATTGGGAGTGATTTTTTTACAACATATTCATTAATTTGTAAGAATAAAATCAGGCCTATGAGGTATTATGTAGTTAAACCATTTTTCCCAGTATGAATCAAATTGTTCCAGCTTATGATTAACAGATGCTGTTATCTTCTCCATTTTGTAAATGTCCATTGTAATTTCCATCCATGCATTTAAAGTTGGGCTCTCCTGTGATAACCATTTCCTAGTAAGAGTCTTTTTACCAGCCACCAACATTATATTCATTAAATATTTATCTCTTTTCAACCATTCTTGAGATATATATCCAAAATATATGGTCTTATTCTCTAAGGGTATTTCACATTTGAAGATGTCTTGTAGGGCATTGTGTATCCCCCTCCAATAGTCTTTGATACCAGTCCCAAAAAATATGATAATGATTCACATTTTGATTTCCACAATTTCTCCAGCAAACAGGGAGGTTACTATCATAATAGGATTTCTGAGAGGATGTAATAAAATATCTTATCAAGTTTTTCCATCCAAACTCCCTCCATTTCTGTGAACTGGTACACTTCCATTGATATCTCCATATTGTTGTCCATTCTTCCTCAGATATAATTATCCCTCCTTCCTTCTCCCATTTTGTTTTAATGTATGAAGTCGAATGTGTTTTAAGATTTGACAACCCCTTATACACACTTGAAATGATTCTACTACTGTTATCTGAATTATATGCTTTACTAAATAGCTCTATCAAGCATGTACTTGCCATGGTTACATTTTTAAGCGTCTTATTAACATATTGTCACATCTGTAAATATCGATAAAACTCTTGTTTTTCTAATAAGTGTTTCTCCTTAAGCATTTCAAAACTGTACAGTGTTCCTTCTTTCATTACGTTGCAAAGAACTGTTATTCCTTTAGCTGTCCAGTCTTTAAATCTAGCATCCAACTTATTTGGTGTAAAATCCAAGTCATACGCACACCATTTAATTACTGCAATATCTCCCTTTATATTATATTCTTTTGTAGTAGTGTTCCATATTTTAAGAGTCAATTTCACCCATGGGTTATCAATAGTATTTATATACCTTTGCAGGTTGTTATCAGCTAAAATTGCTTGTATTGTGGCGACCCACTTTCTGCACAGCCGAACCAGCTCACAAATAGCCAACGCATGGGGGGAAGCTTTGGTAATGCACCTCTGATGTCATTTCCACCCGGAGAGGGCAGGCGCTAGGGATTAAATGCCAGCGCTGCAAAGTTTGAATAAACTAGTCTCGAAACGACTTACCGACTGCATGTCGTTATTTCAGCACTGTGTGTAGCACATCGCTACAGTATGGGGATGGGAAGTATCCCCTCCTCAATTTTCTTCCATTGAGCGTCATATGATGGGTTGCGCCAACATATCACAGCGCTCAACTGTGCTGCAAAATAATAATCTCTAAGAGAAGGTAGGCACCATCCCCCCTTTTCCTTTGCTAATTGCAAAGTTTTGAGATGAACTCTAGGCCTTTTACCCTGCCAAATATACCTTGATAACATCTTGTTCCATTCATTGAATTGATTTTGATTAATCTCTATTGGTAGGGTCTGAAAGAGATATAACAGCCTGGGCAGTATATTCATTTTAATAGACTCAATCTTTGAACTGAGACTAAAAAAGGAATCAGGTTCCATCTTGCCATATCTTCCTTAATTTTTTTATATAAAGGCTGATAATTACATTCTGATAATTTTGCCAAATCTTTTGGCATAATGATGCCCAAATATTTGAAAAACTCTGTGTGCCATGCCCAGGGATATGTACTTTCAATTTCTCTTGGTGGGCTATAGTTATATGAAAGTAATTGGATTTATCTATGTTGATCTTGTATCCTGATAATTGACCATATTGTTCAAAGGATTGCATCAATTTAGGTGAGGAGTATGTTCGCTGCCCTAGATAGATCAAAATGTCATCCGAGTAACAAGACAATTTATGCTCTGTCCCTTTAATAGTAATTCCCCTGATACCTTCATTTTGTCTGATGTATTGAGCTAATGGTTCCAGATATAATGCGAAGAGTAGCAGTGACCATGCATAACCCTGTCTCGTGCCCCTTTCTAGGGGTAAGACTATTTGATAAATATCCATTGATTTTAATCCTAGCAGTAGGTTTACCATATAGTGTCTGTATAGTTTTAATAATTGTGTCTTGGAAACCAAATCTATGTAAAATTCTGTAAAGAAAATTCCAATTAACCGAATCAAATGCTTTTTCAGCGTCCATGCTTATCACTATTGCTTCGATTTTATTTTTTTGTATATGATCCATAATGTGAAGTGCCCTTCGTATATTGTCTTGTGTTTGGCGTTGTCGTATAAAACCTGTCTGATCGTTACGTATCATTATGGGTAGAAACTCCTCTAATCGTTTGGCCATGATGGAGGTAAATAATCTATAATCTACATTAAGAACGGATATTGGTCTAAATGACCCACGTTCCATTTTATCCTTGCCTTCTTTCGGTATAGCTGAGATTATCGCTTCCTTCCAACTGGGTGCCATTTGCGCCTTTTTTAGAATTTTTGTGGTCATGGGGTTCTGTGATACTTGTGTCAGCCACAGTTTACACATGATCACAATATGGTTGGGTTACATTAATTCAACATTAAACCCATTCATTTACCCTCTGTGTAACAAAAACATCAAGAAAGCTTTCAAAGCTGTCTTCTATTTTTGGTCTTAATTTATGTACTAATACTTCTGAACCAAATATTCATGTGTAATCGCTGCTCTTTATTACTCTGCCTTGATAACCACCAAAACCCAAAGACATCAGTTATTTTAATAAAAATATTATCAGTTATCCTAGCAATTTTGTACATTGATTGAACTTTAAACTATATTTGATGATTTCAGCAATTCACTTGCATAAGGAAAATCAAGTGCCTTTGACTGTTATGTAATACTGGAAAATATCTTACAGTCAGTCTGTTCAATTACAAAATGTACACACATTGGTTGTAAATTTAAAGCATAAATATGGCTGGTAAATATGTTCAATCTCAAAATGAAAATGAACAATTGAAGATGACATACTAAATAGATGTATATATTCTGGATCATAGAGTTTTCAAAAATGTTTGTATGTAAAATGGATTTGAAAGAAATCATAGGTTAGAATTTTAAAATATAATATACAGCAAGCAAAAAAAGATAGAGGTTGAGTTTTATCCTTGAGGAATTTATTTATTTTCATCAAGCCTGTTGAGCGCACATATCGTAGACCTTCCAGAGGTCTACCAAACTGTTGCTTGTCAAATTACAACAGTGACACAAATAGACGGCTGATGGTCAGGATGGGAACAAATCTTAACTATACACATTCAATTATCAACAAAGTAAATAATTTTCAGACAGAACTAGGAAATTTTAGAGAACGAGCAGTCTAAGTGGTAGAGAAGAGTGAGATTAGGGAGAGTAGGGGGAAGAAAGGAATTGCCTGTGAGAGAGTGATCGGGAGAAATGGGTCAAATACTTCTAAGAGATTGGGAAAAGGCTTGTCCACAGGCACTGATCTATCTAGCGGATCTGTAAGTAGAAGGGCGACAGAGGTAGGAAAACAAAGTAAAATGTCCTGGAAGCTACAGAGTTTTGAAAGATGATAACAGATATTTTTTTCCAAGGTTATTAAAATCAAAGTCACGCCATCCCCTCCCGACACTACCAGTCTCATGGTATGCTGTCAGGTCTCCACCCTACTTCAGTCTACAGTGGAGAGGTACAGTTCGCTGTTCCAGGAGGTTTACCCCTGTCTGCACTGAACTGAGGCTGTGGCCTGCAACAGCAGGCTCCTGGTCTGGCTGCAGTGATGACTGACTTTGTGGCTGCAGACTCACTTTCATGAAATTTATTTACTTACTTTCATTACCTGCATGATTAGTTTTTTCCCCTGCACATTGGGTGTTTGATGGCCAGTTTTTTTGATGAGATTCTATTGGGTTTCTTTGTTTGTGGCTTCCCATAAGGAGGTGAATCTCAAGGCTGAATATAGTATTTATACTGTGATGATAAATGTACTTTGAACTTTTAACTATGGAAAATATATAGAGCCTTGAAAAAGTATTCAGCCACCAACCCTTTGTTCATTGATGCACCATCAATAACTCTCGGAGATGGGAGGCAAAAGATAGGCTTTTATTAGCTGCAGGAAACGACCACACAACATCTCGCAAACTGAGGGGGGGAGCAGTGTCTCCAACCGCCTTTATACAGGGGTCTGTGGGAGGAGCCACAGGAGCAGTCAGCAGAGGGGCGTGTCCAGACAGGTATATGTAGTTCACCATATTCACATAAAAGGTATGTCACCCAAAACACTTGAAAGTTTTCACAGAGGTACTAACTTTCATTCTAAGTATAAAGAGCTACAACATTGTCTAGTATGGGAGGTGGGTGGGGGTGCTACTGCACAGGATCAACGTAAACTGCAGAAAATTGTAAGCTTAGTCAGCTCCATAATATACTTTAGCCTGTATAGTACCCAGTAAATCTTCAAGGAGCAATACCTCAAGAAGCATCCATCATTAAGGACCCCCATCACCCAGGTCATGACTTGTTCTCATTGCTACCGTCAGGAAGGAGGTACAGAAGCATGAAGGCACTCACTTACTCAGCGATTCAGGGGCAGCTTCTTTATCTCTGCCATCCAATTTCTGAGTGGACATTGAACCCGTGAACACTACCTCACAACACACACAAAATTCCTGAGGAACTCAGCAGGCCAGGCAGCATCTATGGAAAAAAGTACAGTCGACATTTTGGGCCGAGACACTTTGGCAGGGCTGGAGAAGGAAAAGATGAGGAGCAGATTTAAAAGGTGAGGGAGGGGAGAGGGAAGCACAAGGTGATATGTGAAACCAGGAGGGGGAGGGATGAAGTAAAGAGCTGGGAAGTTGAGTGGTGAAAGAGATACAGTGCTGGAGAAGGGAGAGCCTGATTGGAGAGGACAAGAGCCATGGAAGAAGGAAAAGAGGGAGGAGCACCAGAGGGAGGTAATGGGCAGACAAGGAGGTAAGAAGATGGGGAATACTGAAGGAGGGGAGAGCATTACCGGAAGTTCAAGAAATTGATGTTCATGCCATCAGGTTGGCGGCTACCCCAACAGAATATATGGTGTTGTTCCTCCAACCTGAGTGTGGCCTCATTGCGACAATAGAGGAGGCCAGAGAACTTTGATCAGGTTAAGGTCAGGACTCAGGACAACAATTTTCTTCGTTTGAAGCCACTCCATGGTTGCTCTGGCAGTGTGCTTTGGGTCGTTGTCTTGCTGAAAGATGAACTTCCTCCCCAGTTTAAGCTTTCCAGCAGACACTAGCAGGTTTTTTTATCCAAGATCTCTCTGTATTTAGCAGCATTCCTCTTCCCAACAATCCTGACTAGATTTCCAGTCCCTGCTGCTGAAAAGTACCCACATAGCATGATGCTATCTCCACCATACAGTGGGGATGGTGTTACCTGGCTGATGTGCAGTTTAGATTTACACCACATGTACCATTTACTTTTGAGGTCACAAAGTTCCATTTTAGTCTCATCTCACCACAAAACTTACACCTCTTTACAGTACCTTCTAAGTGATGTTTTGCCAGGCCCTGTTGGGCAAGGATACTTTTTTTTTTAGCCAGGTCTTCTTCCCTGCCACCCTCCCATAAATATCCTTATTGTGCAAGGCCTTAGAGATTGTGGAGCCATGAACGTTATCTCCATTTGCAGCCACTGACATCTGTACGTCACTGAGGGTGACTGTTGACATCACAGTGGCTTCTCTTACAAGCACCTGCGGTAACTAACTTTGGAGGGGTAGCCTGACTGAGGCTGAGTGGATGTGGCTTCATAATTTTTTCCACTTTTTCAAGATGGACTAAGCAAGAGTATCTGCATACCTCTTTTTCAACAGTTATTTTCAGAAACGTGAGAAAATCTGCAAATGCTGGGAATCCACAGGAGCATCTTTGAACAGGAAAAAGCAGTTGATATCTCGGGCCAAGACCCTGTCTTAGTCCAAAATGTTTGCTCTTTTCCATTGATGCTGCCTGGCCTGCTGAGTTCCTCCAGCATTTTGAGGTATATTCAGTGCCTTTGAGATGGTCTTGTACCCTTCCCTGGATTTGTGTTTCTCTATTATCATTTCCTTGACTTGTCCTGAATGCTCTTTAATGTTCATTTTAGTTTGGTCTGTTAAAAATCCACCACACTGTTGCATCTTACACAGAACAGGCATTTATTCTTATGCATTCATTGGAAACAGGAGATACTCCAATTTTCAAATCAGCACATTGGGCGAGTTGGTAAAGTAATACAGTATTTTGCAATAGAGAAAAGTTAGCATAGTAATTACAAAGGGGATGAATTGTATTTCAGCATCATAATGATTTTTAATAAATTGGTGAAGAGGGTTTGGAATTTTTCTTCTGATTTAACATGATGCACAATGTTTTGTAGATCAGTTCAAAAATCCACAGTAAAATGTGAAAATACACACAAAATACTGCCTGGCCCGCCGAGTTCCTCCAGCATTTTACGTGTGTTGCTCAGCTTTCCAGCATCTGCAGATTGTCTCTTCTTCTTCTGTAAAATGTGAAAATAGTTGCGGGGGCTGAATACCGTTTCAAGGCACCGTATAAAACGATGTCAGGTGTATCTACAGTGAAGATACAGAATCACAGTCAGGGCTTTTTCGATCCAGAATGAAGATAGGAAATGATTGCCAGGCCTCCTCCCTCCAACCATCTGAGGTGAAATACTGTTAGTGCACCCCACTCCTACCATCCACAACGTGGACATAAAGTAACTGTCAAATCTCTGCACCCCCATCTGCTGTGAAGATATAGTCACTACTGGGCTTCCCCTCCTTGCAGCTACACAGTGACTGCTGGGTCTCTCTCCATTGCTCAGCGCCACTCCATGTTGGGGCGCGGGCAGCTTTCCCGGTGACGCCATCCGACCGCGCCGGGATGCGGTGACGCCATCAGCCGCGCCGGGCCACAGTGCGGAAGTCGCCGGCGGAATGGAGCGGCGCGGCCCCGAGCGGCCGGCGCTGCAGTTTGCGCCCTTCGCCAGCGCCTTGGACGCGGGATTCTGGCACGAACTCACCCGGAGAAAGCTGAATGACTACAGGTTGGACGAGAGTCCCCGGAACATCAGGGGCTATTACTATAATGGTACCGACGCTTTGATTCTGGTTCTCTGCTCGGTTTGATTTTCTGATTTAAACCATCATCGTGCTGAAATAAACAGAAAATTAAACTGTATTTTTTTATACAAAAGGTGATCCTGCTGGACTACCAACTCGACTAACTTTGGAGTTCAGTGCCTTCGACGTGTGAGTAATTGTACCGTGAATACATCGGTTATTTAATACATCCGTTCATAAAGATATCTAAACGCATTGTATTCTCCGATCCAACTTAGATCTAAACTGGAGAATCGGTCAACTCAGTTTTAAATGTTTTTAGAATTGTTACCTGTAAATCGCCAGAGCAGGTCTTGAATGTGGTGTCGGGGTGCGTTTCCCCTTCACTGATTACACTTTGGTTGCAAAAACACAAAACTAGCCTTTTGTTACTATCAATAAAGTTGACTGGAAACAATCTGCTATCAGTGGTTCAATTTAATATCAGAGAATGTATGCAGTATACAACCTGAGATCCTTGCTCTTTGCAGACATCCAGGAAACAGAGAGGAAAAAACCCCAAAGAACGAATGACAGAAAAAAAGTTCAAACCCCCAAAGCCCCCTCCCCCTCCCATGCACAGCACCAGCTAAAGCATCAACCACAAAGCCCCAAAGGATTGGTGCTTTGGCTGCTGCTTGTGCGTGGGGGGGAGGGGGGCTTTGTGGTTCAAACTTACTTCATCAGCCACCCCCCCCCCCCAACTTACCGTGCAAGCAAGAGAAGCCCCCAGGGGCCACGATCTAAAGTCTGCAAAAACCACTGACCATCCAAACACTTCAACACCACAACAGGCTCTCTCACTCACTAATAAGGGAGAGAGATATCATTCATAAACTTGCTGTTATTTGTAAACTTATCGAACAGTCACTGCTAGTGGCACAGAAGCTGGTTGATGTTAAGCCCAGTAGTTGGAAGTATGCAAACTTAATCATTATTATTTACAAGTTATTCATACTTAAACTTGAGATCACCTCCTATTGGGGCAGGGTGTAGAGAAGTGTGTTATCAAAGGCAAATTATTGAGGAGTGACTGATAATACAAGATAATTTAAAACAGGGAAGTGATTTGGTCTATTAATAGTGAAATAGTATTTCATTGCTTTGGTAATCCCAGTTTGGTGCTGGGTGTGTTACATTTCTCAAACTCCCTGTAACGTCCACCCTCCCTCCCTCACCATTCCCCATTCCCTCTCTCATCTTATCTCCTTGCCAGCCCATCACCTCCCTCTGGTGCTCCTCCCCCTTTTCTTCCTTCCATGGCCTTCTCTTCTCTGCTGTCAGACTGCCCCTTCTCCAGCCCTGTATCTCTTTCACCAACTTCTCAGCTCTTTACTTCACTTTACTTCATTCCCCCGGTTCCACCCATCATCTGTTGTTTCTCTCTCCCCTCCCCCCACCTTTCAAATCTATTCCTCATCTTTTTTTCTCCAGTCCTGCTGAAGGGTCTCGGCCTGACAGTTCTCTTTTACGTAGATGCTGCCTGGTCTGCTGAGTTTTCCGTGTGTTACTTGTGTTAAATTTCCAGGTTGGTGTTCAATTTCAGTTCCTTTTTCAACTGGCAGAGTATAATGGCTTTATAAAGACTCTGGGGTAATGGAGCAATAGATTATGAAATACCCAACAGTGCTATTATTTTAGAATAGTAAATCAGTCAAAAGGGTAAATTGTTGGAGCAATTATTTGTATGAGATCAATACAAGGTATTGACAAAACAGTTTGAACTTGTGATAAACTGTGAAATGAAGTATTACACTTTGTTGCCAATGATCATTGATATGGCTGATCAGTAAACCTATTTGGAGTTCATTATAAGAATAAAGTGTCTACTTAAAATATGATGGCAGAATGTATAGTACTAATGGTAAGACTCTTGGGAGTGTGGAGGATCAGAGGGATCTTGGGGTCTGAGTCCATAGGACGCTCAAAACAGCTGTGCAGGTTGACTCTGTAGTTAAGAAAGTGTATGGTGTATTGGCCTTCATCAATCGTGGAATTGAATTTAGGGGCCGAGAGGTAATGTTGCAGTTATATAGGACCCTAGTCAGAACCCACTTGGAGTACTGTGCTCAGTTCTGGTCGCCTCACTACAGGAAGGATGTGGAAGCCATAGAAAGGGTGCAGAGGAGATTTACAAGGATGTTGCCTGGATTGGGGAGCATGCCTTATGAGAAAAGATTGAATGAACTTGACCTTTTCTCCTTGGAGCGATGGAGGATGAGAGGTGACCTGATAGAGGTATACAAGATGATGAAAGGCATTGATCGTGTGGATAGTCAGAGGCTTTTTCCCAGGGCTGAAATGGTTGCCACAAGAGGACACAGGTTTAAGGTGCTGGGGAGTAGGTACAGAGGAAATGTCAGGGGTAAGCTTTTTACTCAGAGGGTGGTGAGTGTGTGGAATGGGCTGTCGGCAACGGTGGTGGAGGCAGGTATGATAGGGTCTTGTACGAGACTCCTAAACAGGTACATGGAGCTTAGTAAAATAGAGGGCTATGGGTAAGCCTAGTAATTTCTGAGGTAGGGACATGTTCGGCACAACTTTGTGGGCCGAAGGGCCTGTATTGTGCTGTAAGTTTTCTATGTGTCATTTGTTTTCAGTTTTGTTCTTCCTTTGGAATACTGCTCACCAATCATACACTACTGCATTAACTTTCATTTTCACTGATCATCACTAGTTTGAGACTAATAAATTTGTTTTCGTAGAGTTTGGAGTGCTCTCACTAAGAATTGACAATCTACATTGTATTATATAAGACTGAACTGCACCTGAAGTGATCTGAATTTAGAGGGATAAAGGTGTGTAATGATCAAAATAGTTGCCTTGAACGTAACCATACCTAATTTTTTTTTAAGATCTCCAAATACATGTATTTTTTTGTGTGGTCTTGTAAGGCAAAAGCTGAAGCCAAGATATTGAAAGCCAAATGAATTGTTCTGGTCTGGCTAATTGCACAAGATTGCTGACTGTCAGGGGAGCATCGTGAAGGAAACATTTATGTATTTATTGATGTACATCACAGAGTAGGCCCTCCTGCTTCTTCGAGCTGCACTGCCCGGTAATTATCCAATTTAATCCGAGCCTGATCACGGTACTGTTTACAATGACCAGTTAATAGTTGTACTGTGAGAGGAGTCCAACCTGTGGTTTGCGATTTTGTGTTCTGCTCTGAACCAAATTAGCAATAATAAATGGTATTTGAGTTCAGCTGATCATTGTGGAGTTTGCATTAAACTATCCATGTACCTAGAGCATGTCAGTCAGAAGGTCTCTGTAGGCCGATGACTTTGTACTTATGCAATTAAAATTGTCACTTTAGAAACAAGAAAATACTACAAGTACGCTGCTTGTTTCTGTCCCCACCACTACTGCTGTCATTGTACAGTACACAGGAAAGAAGCAGATATTTCCAGTCGAGATGTGTTTAAGCATGACAACTGCTCTCCCTTTTTTGCATATCTGTGCAATTGGGCAAACAATTTGGAAGTTAGTGCTCTATACAGCCTTGGATTCTGTACTTCTTTTCAGTAGCTTTGATTTTAGAATGCAAACACGTGAAAATGCCAGCGCCAGTGTTGTGTGTTTACCGGTCCTTGTTGCTGAATCCATATCCTGGAAACATAACCTAAACGCACCATAGGACTGCCTTTATGAGAAGGACTCTGGTCAGGGCAGTCAAGGGTTGGACAAGAAATGTTGGCACTTCATGTGACATCCAGGTCTTGGTAAAATTAAAACGATAAACTCAAGAAATTCTGCAGTTGCTGAAAAATCCAGAACCGCACACACACAAACTGCTGGAGGAACTCAACAAGTCAGGCAGTATGTGTGGAGAGGAATAAGCAGTCGACATTTTGGGCACATTTTAGTGAACAAACATGAAGTAACTGCAACTGAGTTCAGAACATTCCTTCCCCAGCTTTGCTGCCTTCTTACAGTTTACGGGACATTGCAGGCTTTGGTGCCCATGAGAGTCACTGGGCTATTGTAGTGAAGTAGGGTGAGGGTGACTGGGGGGAGGATTGCATCACAGAAACATCCAGTGCTCTTCCCATCTGAATACATGCTCCAGGAGGAGTCAGTGACAAATAATCACCAAGGTGTCCCTTGTAGGATAGTGCCTTTCTGTCCAAGTGAACCCATGATCCTCCCACCAACCCAGCTTCTCCTCTGTGTGGTGACCTGAGGCTGAGGCTGAGGCTTTGGGCCTGCTCTTGGCTTCGTGTCTGTGGACTCCCTTTCATTCTAAATGCTATTTGCCTGCTTTTACTGTTTACACAATTCTCTCTCTCCCTCTCTCTCTTTCTCTCCCTCTCCCCCCCCCCCTCTCTCTCTCTCTCTCTCTTCCCTCCCTCCCTCTCCCCCCTCCCATTAAGTGTTTATTGGTCTTCTATTAATGGCTTCTTTTGGGTTTCTTTGCTTTGTGGCTGCCTGTAAGCAGACGAATCTTAAGGCTGTATAAAGTATACATACTTCGATGACAAATGTACTTTAAACTTTCATTGTGGTCTATATGATATACTGATGTTGTAACTTACAGAGAGATCTTCTGTCCAGATTAGGAAATAAAAGATGCTTAATGTGTGAGGAGCCTTTGATATCTGAGCCTGTGCACAGTGGAGTTCTGAAGGGTGAGGGGTGAATCTCACTGAACTCTAATAGTCATTGAAAGCCTGGGTAGAGTGGATGTTGGAGAGCTTGCTTCCTAGGGGGAGCATCTCTGATCTGAAGGCACAGCCTACAATAAAGGGACATCCCTTTCAACCTGCGAGGAAGTTCTTTAGCCAGAGGGTGGTGAATCTCTGCAATTTATTGGCACAGAGGGAGGATTAGGTGTGTTTTGCCCTGAGATTTATAGATTCTTGATTGGTAGAGGGTGGGAGAGAGGTTCATTGGTTCAGTTTAATATCAGACAATGTATACAGCATACAACCTGAAAATCTTACTCTTCGCAGAAAACAGAGAGAAAAAGACTCGAACAATGAATGACGGAAAAAAGAACTTCCCACTTGCATGCACAAGCAGTGGCAAAAGCGTCAACCCCGCCCCCCCAGTTACAGCAACAAAAAACATCAGCAGCACCCCCCAATCACCCACCATACAGTAGCAGGCCTCCCAGGACTATGATCTACAGTCCATCAAACATTACTGTCCATCCCAACACTGTTGCATATCAACAGGCTCTCTGTTTTGGGGAGAATGTGGTTGAAAATAAATCGGCCATGATTGAATGGTGGACCAGGCTCAATAGGTTGAATGGCCTAACCCTACTCCTAGATCTTCTGTTCATTCAGTAAGGTAAAACAATATTCATTATTTTTTATAGTGGAGGTTGCTTGATGCCCTGTGCATTTCATAGGTTTCTAATCAAAGGACAGCTCAATAGCAAATGGTTGGAATTGCAACAGAGTTTCTGTCATATTGCTTAAAGAATATTCTTGTCTGTTCACTTAGGAATGCTGTGACCTCACCTCGATGTTGCCCTATTTTTGGGACTCTGTACAACACCAATACTCTGCAATCATTTAAGTCCACTGATAAGAAGACCTTGCTGGAGCAAGTGGGAAAGGAGGTAAATGACAGATGAAAAATTCCTTTACTTGTTAAAAGAAACATGACATTTTATAAGATAACAACTTTAAAAGTTTGGTTTTATATAAAATGGTTTGAGGAATACTAGAAGAGAAGTAGAGATTCTCCATCTTTGCAGCATATGGAGTAGGTTGCGTTTGTAGCGGTTCTCTCTCTTTTAATATATTTTATATCCCACTAACAGATCCCTTTTAGTTCTGATGACTTACTACTTCTACTGAAGGATTTTATGACTTAATTACAATGGCCGAAAAAAGTCGTTCTGGTATTGAATTAAGAAGCAGCAAGACTTTCCCCAAAATGGAGCAAACGGAACAAACCAAGAAAACGGAGGAACCTGTTACACTGGCGGGAATATTTTCTTCAATACAAGACATGAAGTCGGAATTCGGATCGCTTAATATTAAAATTGATAAGCTGACCGGTTCAAACGGGAAGCTCGGAAAAGCTATTTCTACGATTCAAGACTCGCTGAAAAACTTGGATTCTCAACTTCCAACACTTCAGCAGACTACAACCCGAATCGAGAGTGAGCATGATTTATTCAAGCAAACTATTAAAGATCAAGGAATGAAGATATCTTCGATGGAAAAGAAAATCAAAGAAATTACCTCGGAATTATCTAAAACGAAGAAAAGAATGGTTGATTTAGATTGTAGTGGGTGTCGGAGGAATCTGCGTATTCTGGGACTGCCTGAAAATACTGAAGCTGGCGATCTGTTAAAATTCTTTTCAGATATGCTGTATTCACTTTTCAATGAGACCCTCAAAACTAGCCCCTTAATCGACAGAGCCCACAGAATTCCATTCTCTTGCCGTTCAGCCGAATTACGTCCTCCAGCAGTTGTACTTTCTTTGCATTATTACACGACTAAAGAAGCCATTCTTCGAGAAGCCAGAAAGAAATGGAAATTACTCTTTAATTCAACACAGATTCGTATAGTTGAAGATCATCCCCCTGAAATCTTTGCCGAAAGAAAGAAATATCAAGAAGTTATGAGTGAAATGTCTAAATTAGATTTAAATCCCTCCCTTCGCTTTCCAGCAAAGCTGATAACTTTTCCTGAAAAATCTCAACCATTGAGAATCTACTCTCCTCACAAGGGATGGGAGTATATTAAAAACTTTAAAGTTAAGCCTACTGAATAAAATATTAAAGTTACATCGATTATTCAGTAGGCAATTTTGAAGTATCTGCTGTATGAGTTGTTTATGGAGCTTTTGAGTTAAGTACATGTTATTACCTTTTCACTCTCTGGTATGGGACGTGGTCGATTTAATTTTTTTTTACCTTATTAATAATTAATACATATATAATTGTTTTGTAGGGAACCTTTATAGTATTGTACCTTAGTGGTCCGTGTAGGACCTGTTGAGTATTAATCTTTTTATTTTTTTTTATTTGTTTCAATACTTATAGTTTTAGGTCTGTTATATACCTATATTCATTTATTTTTCTCTTTCGAGAGAAAGAATATTCTTTGTAACATTATTTGCTGTGATTTATTCTTTCTTTTGAATATGTGTTTAAGCTACTTTAGCTGATTCTAAGATGGCTATTGTTGATTATGTTTTTATTAATGTTAGACACAACATTATAGTAGTTGAATTCTGTTTGTGCCTTTTAATATGGCTATTTTCTGTGGGATTTTTGTTCTTTTTTATATATGGAGCTGCAAGTTGGAGAACAGGGTCAAAGGTGATTAGTTAGCATGGGACAGATTGACATTAGGAAAGAAACCGTGATGAGTAGACTGGTAGGACTGAAGGCTAATAAATCCCCGGGTCCAGATGGTCTGCATCCGAGGGTTCTAAAAGAGGTGGCTCAGGAAATTGCGGATGCGTTGGTAATCATTTTCCAATGTTCCTTAGATTCAGGATCAGTTCCTGAAGATTGGAGAGTGGCTAATGTTATCCCACTTTTCAAGAAGGGAGGGAAGGAGAAAACGGAGAACTATCGCCCTGTTAGCCTAACGTCAGTCGTGGGGAAGACGCTTGAGTCCATTATTAAGGACGAAATAGTGGCACATCTTGATGTCAGAAATAGGATTAGGCCGAGCCAGCATGGATTTACCAAGGGCAAATCATGCTTGACTAATCTGTTGGAGTTTTTTGAGGGTGTAACAAGGATGTTAGACGAGGGTAAGCCAGTGGATGTTGTGTACCTAGATTTTCAGAAGGCATTCGATAAGGTGCCACATAGGAGATTGGTGAGTAAAATCAGAGCTCATGGCATTGGGGGCAGGGTTTCAACATGGATAGAAAACTGGTTGGCAGATAGAAAGCAAGGGTAGCAGTGAATGGGTGTTTCTCGGACTGGCTGGAGGTGACTAGTGGGGTACCACAGGGCTCTGTATTGGGACCACAGCTCTTTACGATTTATGTCAATGATTTAGATGAGGGCATTGAAAACTATATCAGCAAGTTTGCTGACGATACTAAACTGGGTGGCAGTGTGACATGCGAAGAGGACGTTAGGGGAATACAGGGAGACTTGGATAGGCTGGGTGAGTGGGCAGATACTTGGCAGATGTCATTCAATGTGAATAAATGTGAAGTTATCCACTTTGAAAGCAGGAACAGGAGGGCAGAGTATTGTCTGAACGGTGTAGAGTTAGGTAAGGGAGAAATGCAAAGAGACCTAGGAATCCTAGTTCATCAGTCAATGAAGGTGAATGAGCAAGTGCAACAGGCAGTGAAGAGGGCAAATGGAATGTTGGCCTTTATTACAAGGGGAATTGAGTACAAGAGCAAGGATGTCCTTTTGTATTTGTACAGGGCCCTGGTGAGACCACACCTGGAATATTGTGTACAGTTTTGGTCTCCAGGTTTAAGGAAGGACATTCTGGCAATTGAGGAAGTGCAGCGTAGATTCACTAGGTTGATTCCTGGGATGGCAGGGCTGTCTTACGCAGAGAGATTGGAGAGATTGGGCTTGTACACGCTGGAATTGAGGAGATTGAGAGGGGATCTGATTGAAACGTTTAATATAATTAAAGGATTTGATAGGATTGAGGCAGGAAATATGTTCCAGATGTTGGGAGAGTCCAGTACCAGAGGGCATGGATTGAGAATAAGAGGTCAGTTATTTAAAACAGAGTTGAGGAAGAGCTTCTTCTCCCAGAGAGTTGTGGAGGTGTGGAATGCACTGCCTCGGAAGACGGTGGAGGCCAATTCTCTGGATGCTTTCAAGAAGGAGCTAGATAGATATCTGATGGATAGGGGAATCAAGGGATATGGGGACAAGGCAGGGACTGGGTATTGATAGTGAATGATCAGCCATGATCTCAGAATGGCGGTGCAGACTCGAGGGGCCGAATGGACTACTTCTGCACCTATTGTCTATTGTCTATTGACCAGCCTATTGGTTCCTTCCTTTCTATCTATTGGGTGGGGGTGGGGTCTATTAGAGTATGTTTTTTTCTTGATTGGGCAGTTCTTTTGATGGATTTCTCTTTCGTAAATGCGTTGTAGTGTTCTCGCTCGGCGTGTAAGATAACGCTGAACTAAACACCGAGGTAAACCGTGGTCAATGAAAACAGGATCGCAGTAAGATTAACCGTTTACTGTTCACTCTTCTTCACTAACGTATGGTGAAAACTGTTGATAAAACAATACAAGATTTGTACTGCATTTGTTTCCTTCTTGATATTACATTTACATCGTAAATACTTGCAAAGGTAAAACTACAACTACGTTACATTAAAGTGCAGCATACAGTCAGAATCTAAGCCATTGACTGCTTTAAATACATTTCAACACAAACTATCCACAACTCTAACTACCGAAAACACAAACCTTATCGACCATCGTTTCTTTTAACAGAATCAGCGTTAACATTTTAATTCAACATATCGATTATCTCATGACTTACGGCATTGCTTCCACTATGTTTCTAGTGCGTAGAAAGACAACTTTCCTTGCGCTGATATCGCACATGTGTGCCCCCCACCTTCCCGTTTCTCCAAACCGGTATTTTCCCACAAGACGCGGCGAAACCAGATGTGACGTCATTGCATGCCACAGACAACAAATTTACTTTAAACAATCCTAACTTTAACTAAAATGCTAACAAATGAATTACTAAGCGAAAATATTATAAACTAAATAACTGCCACAAAGGCAACACATGCGTCGCTCCTTCTGGTTGTACCCGCGCCTTTTGGTTTAATCTGTACTTGTATAACATTTCTTTTATATAATATAAAACTCAATTTTTAAACATGGATGTTAATAAAATTAATATAATATCTTGAAATTAGAATGGTGTCAATCATCCCATTAAGCGTAAAAAGATTTTTAAGAAATTGAAAACACTTAATGCTGATATTATTTTTGCGCAAGAAAATCATATACAAAAACAGGATGGGGACAGATTTTTTTCGCTTTTGGAAAGGGCCTCTTTTTCACTCACTGTCGAATAGTAAAACAAGAGGCGTTTCTATATTTCTTAGTCCCAAAATCCCTTTTGTACACCTTAATACTACTACTGATTTGATTGGAAGATATTTAATTGTTACTGGTTTATTATGCGAGCAAAAAGTAGCTCTGGTGTATGTATGCGCACCTAATGTAGATAATTCTGATTTTTTTAAGAAACTTTTTTCAGAGTTATCAAATCTCAGTGAATATAAGCTGATCATGGGTAGTGACTTTAACTGATGCTTAAATCCGGCGATTGACAGGTCATCAACCAATCCGTCGCTTCCTAATAAAGCAGCAGCTTGTATTAACTCTTTTTTATTAGAATATGGCCTTGTCGATATTTGGAGATATAAACACCCCAATGATAAAGATTTCTCCTTTTTTTCACATGTCCATCACAAATATTTCCGAATTGATTATTCTTTTTAGATAGACGTCTGTTAAACTCCATTGTTGAATGTGCGTATGACATCATTGCGCTTTCAGATCACGTGCCTTTAAAGTTAACCCTTAAGCTCCCACATAGATTTTTGAAAATCTCACAGTGGAGATTGAATCCCGTTTTGTTACAGGATTCAGCTTTTGTTAATTTTATTAAGGAGCAAATTTCTATATATTTTGAATTTAATACAACTGAAGGAATGTCAAATCTGGTTATATGGGACACCTTGAAATCTTGAAAGGGGACAGATAATCTCATATTCAGCAGCCTTGAGAAAGAAAACTAAAGCGGAATTGTCAGTGCTTATTAATAAAATTAAACAGATAGATAAAGCGTATTCAGTTAAACCTACCGAAGACCTATATAAAGAAAGGGTCGAACTTCAATCACAGTATGATTTACTTCTGACTTTTCCCATTGAACAGCAAATTTTTAAATCTAAAAGTTTATTATATATTCATGGGGAAAAATCTGCTAAACTTTTAATGGGTCAATTAAAGGCTGGGATAGTCAGAAGACAGATTTTAAAAATTCACTGACCAGATAGAACAGAAACTTTAGATCCTTATGAAATTAATAAGATATTTATGGACTTTTATTCTAATCTTTATAAATCTAAATTCTCTGATAGTAATATTACTACGAATAGATTTTTGCAAAGGGTAAACATACCTCAAATTTCAATTCAAGATGCTGATATGTTAGATGCACCTATTAAACAAGAGGAGATAGCCAAGGCTATATCCTCTATGCAATTAGGTAAAGCTCCAGGACCTGATGGTTATACGGTAGAATTTTATAAGACCTTCCATGAAACGCTTACACCACATCTTCATCAAACTTTCACTGATTCTACATCTTCTGGGAACCTTCCTAAAACTTTTTATGAAGCACTAATTTCATTGATTCCAAAAAAAGGGAAAGACCCATTGGAATGTGTATCCTATAGACCTATTTCTTTACTGAATGTAGATTTTAAAATCCTCTCTAAGATTCTAGCAAATAGGCTTGAGAGTATCTTGCCCAATGTTATCTCAAACGATCAAACAGGATTTTTTAAAAATAGGTACTCACATTTTAATATTTGAAGATTATTAAATATCATTTATTCCCCCTCAACCAAGGAATCTGAATGTATTGTATCTTTGGATGCAGAGAAAGCCTTTGATAGGGTAGAGTGGCCTTATCTATTTCAGGTTTTGAAGAGGTTCAATTTTGGTCCAGGATTTATCTCCTGGACTAAATTGATTTATCATGCCCCAGTAGCTGCGGTTCTCACTAATAACCAAAAGTCTCCTTATTTTAAATTATATAGAGGTACCCGTCAGGGCTGTCCCCTTAGCCCTTTATTATTTAATTTGGCTTTAGAACCTCTTGCTATTGCTCTTAGGGATTTCAATTCTGTGCAGGGTATTAGGAGAAGGGATAAATTACATAAAGTTTTGTTATACGCGGATGATTTATTAGTTTACATTTCAAATCCTAAGAAATCTATTCCTTCTATGTTATCTATATTTACGGAAATTGGTACTTTTTCTGGATATAAACTTAATTTACATAAAAGTGAATTATTTCCTATTAATAATTATCTTGATTATTATGATCAAATACCTTTTAATATTGCCAAAAGCCATTTTACCTACCTTGGTATCAAAATTACAAAAAATTTTAAAGACTATATAGGTATATTTTCTTCCCTTTAGTTGAATATACTCAACAGGCGCTTTCCAAATGCTCACTTATGTCGATGTCATGGATAGGTCAAATAAATGCTATAAAAATGGTTATTCTACTGAAATTTTTATATATATTTCAAGCAGTTCCCTCATTTGTTCCAAAAACATTTTTTGATAAATTAGACTCTCTGATTTTGTCTTATGTTTGGAATAATAAAAGCTCTAGAGTGAATAAACTTTTATTGCAAAAATCAAAACAAGATGGAGGACTGGCTTTACCAAACTTTAGATTTTATTATTGGGCAATTAATATTCGCTATATTACTTTTTGGATTTATGATATAGACGATCAAGATCGCCCTTCATGGTTACAACTGGAGGAAAATTCAGTAATGGGGTTTTCGTTAGCTTCTTTATCAGGAGCTCCTCTTCCGTTTTCGTTCTCCAGAATAGGTAAACAAGCTCTTAACCCTATTGTTAAATGTACTTTAAAAATTTGGTTTCAATTTCGTAGATTTTTTGAATTAAATGATTTTTTATTTTCTAGTAATATTTATTCTAATTTCTTTTTTAAACCATCAACTTTGGATAAGGCTTTTCTAACATGAAAAATTAAGGGAATAAAAACTTTTTTTTAGATTTGTTTTTACAAGACTGTTTGATGTCTTTTTCACAGATAATGGATAAATATGATATCTCTAATACACATTTTTTCAGGTATTTACAGGTTAGGAATTTCTTACGTGATTTTTTACCAAATTACCCCTTGGTCTGCTCTTCAAATTTGGCTTATGCTATTTTTCAGTGTAAACCTTTACAAAAACAATTAATAGCTATCATTCATAAACAGTTAATGAATGCTCGCACATCGCCTAATGCTAGGGTTCAACGCTCTTGGGAAATAGAACTTCAACATTCACTCTCAGATAACCAGTGGAATAAAATTTATTATTTAGTTAATAATTCATCTATCTGCGCACGCCATATTTTAATACAGTTTAAGATAGTACACAGGGCCCATATGTCCAAAGATAAATTGGCGCATATTTTTCCTAATATATGCCCTATTTGTGATAGATATAATGCAGAAGTGGCTACTCTAACCCATATGTTTTGGTCATGTGTTAAGTTTAAATAATTTTTGGAGGGATGTGTTTGGAATATTATGTAAAGTTATAGATATGGATGTTCAACCTAATCCACTTACAGCAATTTTTGGGATTTTTCCAGAAGAAGCAAGCAAAGTGTCTGCTTCCGCCCAACATGTGATAGCTTTTTTAAACTTTACTGGCTAGGAGAGCTGTTTTGCTACACTGGGAAGAATCTAACTCGCCCACTGTTTTCTATTGGCTCTCGTCCATCATGTCATGTTTAAGCTTGTACAAAATTAGAAGCCGGGCATTTGATACATCCTTTGATTTTGAACAAGTCTGGTGACCCTTTATTCAATATTTTCACATGATTTAATTTAACTTTATTTATTTATTTTTCTTTATTCTCTTTGGAGAAAACCCTTGTCCATGAAGGTTCGGAGATGACTGGAAGGATGTGTTTTTTTTTTCTCTCTCCTTTTTTAAATTTATCCTCATTTGGACTGCCCAATCTTTCTTTTTCTCTTTTTTGTTTCAGTTTTGTTAGTGGAGTTTTTCTTTTTCTATCAATAAAATTTTCAATCTTTTTTTTCCACGATTGCTATGAGGAGTTGTAATTTTTCTCTGACCATTGTATATATAACAGCATAATATATTACCTATTTGAGTTAGATATTATATGCTTTTTGTTTTTAATATTGCTGTTTATATGCCTTTTATATTATCTACTTGTTAAACTTCTCTTTTGATTTGTATATTCTTCATTTGAAAATCAATTAAAAAAAAGATTGAAAGAGAGAAAAGTAGAAAGAATAAAAATTAAGCTACCACAAACAGTTTAACAGGAGGGTGTCATCACTTCCCTGGCTACAGATTGACTCATTATAGAGCCTGATGGCCGAGGGTAAGAATGACCTCGTATGGCGCTCTTTGGAGCAGCGCAGTTGTCTCAGTCTGTCACTAAAAGTGCTCCTCTGTTCAGCCAAGATCATGCAGAGGGAGAAACATTGTCCAGAATTGCCAGCGTTTTCCGTCGGGTCCTTTGTTCTACCACAGCCTCCAGCGTGTCCAGTTTGACTCCTATGACAGAGCCAGCCTTTCTAATCAGTTTATTGAGCCTGTTTGCATCACCCGTGTTGACGCCATTGCCCCAGCACAACACCACATAGAAGATTGCACTGGGTAAGGGTGATACCACATGAGCCACAGTTGACTGATTCACTCAAAGTATCTAATGAGCTCTTTTTACTTCCATTTTTACTGTATACAACTTAGATGATTTAAGCGCACTACATAAAGCTTAAATTTATCCAGCAAGGGGCCAGAGCTAGATGGAGGTGAATTGTTGATAGTGATTTCTTTACACCAAGATGCGAATTCGAATTACGTTGGAGTAATAGGAACTCCTTGTAGTGATCCAGAGATGCAAGGGTCTGCTGGAGGATCTCAGCAGGTCAGGCAATGTCTGTAAAGGTAAAGGGATTGCCAGTGTTTCAGGGTGAGACTTGGCATCACAGCAGCGGGTGGTGATTGTGCCTATGTCGCCTCAGTGACCACTTGTGCTGTTGCTACTCCTTTTATACCCTAGCAGTTGAGCTAAATCAAGTGAATTGCTTAATTATTGCTGATGAAGCAGGAGGGAGATTGAAAATTTCTGGCTGAGTGGCGTCATAACAGCAAACGCACAGTCAATGTCAGCGAGGAGCTGATTGTAGACTTCAGGAGAAAGAAAGCAGACATCCCTGGGCCAGTCCTCATCAGAGGTGGAGCGGGTCAGCAACTTTAAATTCCTCTGTGTTATTATTTTGGGGATCTGTCCTGGGACCAATACGCAAGTGCAATTATGAGGAAAGCACAGCTCCGCCTCCACTTCCTTTGGAGTTTGCAGAGATGCGGCATGACTTTAAAACTTTGACAAACTTCTACAGACGTGTAGTTGGAAGTATATTGACTGGCTGCATCACAGCCCGGTAAGGAAACACCAGTGTTCTTGAATGGAAAATCCTACAAAAAGTAGTGGAAATTTGGTCCAGTCTCTCACAGTAAATCTCTCTGAACTATTAAGCATATCTACATGAAACACTTTCACAGGAGAGCAGAATCCATCTTCAGGGGCCACCAGCACCCAGGACATGCTGTCTTCTCACTTCTGCCTTCAGGAAGAAGGTACAAGAAGCTCAGGACTCACACCAGCAAATTAGGCAACAGTTATTACCCCTCAACCATCAGGCTGTTGAACCAAAGAGGATAACTTCACTCACCTTCACTTGCCCCATTATTGAAATGTTCCCACGACCAATGGACTGACTTTCAAGGACTCGTCACCTCATGCTCTCGATATTTCTTGCTTATTGATTTATTATTTTTATTTCTCTTTTTGTATTTGCACAGTTTGTTGTCTTCTGCACTCTGGTTGAGCGCTCTAGATGGACAGTCTTTCATTGGTTCTGTTTTGTTTATCATTCTTTAGATTTATTGAGTATGCTCATAAGAAAATGAATCTTAGGATTGTATAAGATGACATAAATGTACTCTGATAATATTTATTTTGAACTTTAGTTTAAAAAGTTTGATAGTGTGATATTATTACTATGGATTGAGGTAAGATTGCACCTTCTATATATATATTTGAAATAAAGTAAATTACTTTTACATCTTAGTCTAAATTGTTATGTCAGAAACTAAAATTTATAGAAATGTAATTGATGGAAGTCTGAAATAAATAACTGAAAATGTTTTAAGCACTCAGCAGATCAGACGGCATCTGTGGAAAGAGAAATGGAATTAATATGGCAGGTTTGAGACAGAGGGTCTTGGACCTGAATTGTTAACTCTGCTTCTCCTGTCACTGCTGCTGCCTCACCTGCTGAGTGTTTCCAGCAAATCTGTTATTATCATGATACTTTGCTGCTCAATAT
Organism: Hypanus sabinus; assembly: GCF_030144855.1. Taxonomy (NCBI): domain Eukaryota; kingdom Metazoa; phylum Chordata; class Chondrichthyes; order Myliobatiformes; family Dasyatidae; genus Hypanus; species Hypanus sabinus. The sequence continues at coordinate 15,493,130 of NC_082724.1, forward strand.
TATGGTGATGTTCAGATTCTGAAAACAGGGATGAATGGAGCTCTATTCTTAGTCATGCATGGTCTATTTAGAGTGTTTTCTAATTGTTACCCTCCAAGTCAAATGTAATTTTTTTTCTCCTGTAGATTTGGGAAGCTATAAAATCTGGCAGAGCAATTGAGGATCCTTCATTATTGAGCACTTTTCTTCTGTTGACATATGCAGTGAGTATTTTTTTAAAACCTTATTATTTTTCAGAATCTCTAGTTCTATAAATGAGATAACCAGAAATAATTACTAGAATTTACTTTAAATCTGTTTACATTACAATATTTTGTCAATTTGATCAGATCCTATTGTTACCATTTTAAATATTGTATCTCAGCAGTTTTAATACTGCATTAATTTTTTTCAATATATTTGATAATTCCTTTATTTTCGGCAGTGTTGGTTGAAGCATAAACGTTTATGAAGAGCCTGCGTCTCGCCATCGTCAGCGACTCAAACTCCTTCATGCTGAACAGATTGTTTTCTTTTTCCTCTGTTGTAGTCTGGCAGTCGGTTTTGTGTATAGCACCAAGCCAATGAATTTTAAATGCCCTTTGTATGTTTTGAGGGCACACACAAGTTGCTGGAGGAACCTAGCAGGTCAGGCAGCATCCTTATGAAGAGTGTAAGCTTGAGACCATCCATCGGGGACATTTATCAGGAGTGCTGCATACGCAGGGTCCTTAGTATTATTAAGGATCCCACCCAATCATCCAGCATCCTCTTTGACTTTCTACCATCTGATAGGAGACTCCAATACTTAAAGACAAGAACGGTCAGGAGAGGAAACATTTTCTTCCCTCAAGCCATTAGGCCTCTGAACTCCCTGCCTCATTGCATTCAAAGTATCACTGGGTAATCTGCTCTGTACCTTACAATATTTAATTTATGAACTTTGGTTTGTTTGATTATGTGAAATCCATCTGTAGGTTTCATCCTTACTTTCAGAAGTTATTATGTGTTTTTTATATATACTACATTGCTTTACACCCTGGTTCGGAGAAACGTCGTTTCGTTTGACAGTATAATTGTATATCGTTAAATGACAATAAATGTGACTTGACTTGACTTGAACCATCAGCTCTTTATTGCTGTCTATAGCTGCTGACTTTCTCCAGCATTTTGTGTGTATTACTCTGGATCTCCAGCATCTGCAGAAACTCTTACACTTAAGTTTTGAGGGCACTTTTTATTGAAGAAGTCATTGTCCTGAAAATTGAGTTTCCACAGTGTTCCTTCACTTCTGAGTTCAGTCCGGGGAAAGTCATTTGGCTTCAGGAGGCTGAATGTTAAATGTCAAGCTCCATTTGCTGTAAGAATGTGGATTTTATGTCCATGGAATGGGGCTGCCAATGCTTCTCACGTATCACTGAAAGTAGTAGTCAGGGAGAGTCTGATGCGTGTATTGGTGAGTCTTCTTGGAGTTATTTTATGAATAGTTCCTTAAAACCTCTAGCCACCATGAGTGCTTTTGGTGTACACCCTATCAGGGATCACACCCATTTTGTAGACACTGTCTTTTGGTCAATGTCTCGGACCCTCAAACACTCCATTATTTCTCTGACTACTGATCTCATCCTGTAGTTACTAGGACATCTTCATCTTGATATTTCTCAGATGATCTGTACTTGGTTCAATATGAAGTCTGTCAACACGTGACATGTTGACAGCCATGGTTGGTTCTAGGTAATTCAAGTTGTCCCAACTTTTGTTTCTCACAGTGGCTTTACCTACTCATCAAAAAACAGCAGCTTTTCACGTGATACCAGTGCCTTGGTTTGCAAATCTCACAGTTTGTCCTGTTTCAAGACTGAAATTTCCATGTTGTCTTTGCACTTGCGATAATCTCTGTTCAAGCAAGTCAGTCGAGTCCCCAACTGCACTCTCTTAAACACTGTCTGTGTCACTGTTCAGCAATTATGTTGGCTTCTCCACTACACTGTCTTTAGCACTGTCTGTGCTACGTGACACTGTGTAAGAGATAAGTGCTTCTCATTTTTTGTGTCATTCTCCATGGAGTTCTGTTGGTCTTCAGTTTGTGCCTTACGTAGTCTGGAATGATTCACTCCCATGTATTTACCTTCAAGTCCCACCAATATCCTGACCAATGACAACTCCAGGAACTTTCCATTCTGTATACAGTCGGCCCTCCTTATCCGCGAGGGATTGGTTCCGGGACCCTTTGCGGATACGAAAATTCATGGATGCTCGAGTCCCTTATTCAACCTGTCTCAATGCGGTGGATCTTAGGACCCAGTGGAACCCCAGACCTTATTTAACCTGTCTCAGTGCGGTGGACATTAGGACCCAGCGGTAGAACTCTAAATCCGCAGTGTTTCTGTTCACAAAAATAATCACGATCACGTTGAAAATAAAGTGGAAATAATAAAGCAATCGGAAAGAGGTGAAACACCATCGATCATTGGAAAAGCGTTAGGCGTTGGTCGACGATCGGAACAATTTTAAAGGATAAAGTGAGAAAGGCTCTGCCCCGATGAAAGCTACAATTATTACTAAGCAATGCAGTGGTTTAATTATTGGGTTTGGGGTTTTGATCCTCCACATCAACCCGGCACGGTGGAGAGCGCACTCAGGAGCGGTCTGTCACTGGATCGAGCTTGGGAACATACTGAAACATATGTTCTGGAGTGTTTTATATACATAGAAAGGTAAAATATATACTGTATACTAAGATAAATGTTTGACCAACTGATGCTAAATAGTACCGGATTTACCTGTTTTGACTTATTTAATAAGAGAACTTCTGATTTTTTTCTATTCCAATCCACGATAACCCACGTACATCCTCCCGTATACTTTAAATCATCTCTCAATTACTTATAATACCTAATACAATGTAAATGCTATGTAAAGTAGTTGTTATACTGCATTGTTTAGGGAATAATGACAAGAAAACAAGCCTGTACATGTTCGAACAACAAGTGCTGGAAGAGCACTACCGGGTTTTCGCGATTCGCGCATGCGGAATCCGCGGATAAGGAGGGCCGACTGTAGTCTGCTCTTACACTTTGTCCTGTGTCTCATATTTCTCATCTGTAGGATGTACGTGTGCCCTCGGTCTTCAAATTCTTTCTGAGCACCCTGCTTCAATGAAAGCCTTCTTTGATGTACGCGGTGTTGAAGTATGTTTCCCAACCCACTTACTCCTTGTTGCGCCCTCTGGATCAGGGGGGAAGGTTTGGATTCTGGCTGAACATGAATTGGTATGGGCTATAGCCATGTACAATGTGCATGGTATTCTTCACCATAAGGGCCTAGTCCGGGGCTGTGTTACAATCACAACCATTGCTTTTCTATTCTTCAGCATTATTTCAGTAAGTGTTTGATTATGTTTGAATAAGTGCTCCAGAAGTCCGTTACTCCAAGGACTGTATGCTGCTGTTGTCTTTGTTTCAATGTTAAGTTCTCTGTCATGTCTCTGAATTCATCATTATTAAATTCACTATCATTAACACTGAATACTTTCCAAGGTGGGCCATGTAGGAATGGATGAAATTTTTTACTATCTCTGAGGGTCTCTTTGTGCTTACAATGCTACTGGCAACTGAAGCGTGTGAACTCACCAATGATGTGGAGCTACCACACTCCTTGCTTCAGTTCATGTAGGTCTACAACTACTGTCTTGTTGTATTCGGATGCTAGTGGAAGACCAACCACAGGCTTGGGTTTGGGCTTCCAAATTTTCAACATGTCTCACAGCTGTCAACTATCTGCTTCAGAATGGAAAAGCAATCTGAATTTTGTTTATTGAATTCCTGAGCTGTTTCTGAAGTCTTAAAACGTCTGAAACTGCTTATGAAGCTTGAGCAACACTTTGTGATCTTCATTTGGGGTCATGTTCTCTGTGACAGTTAGCACTTCATCCTCATGTTGAGTCTCAGTAATGTCTTTATATAGAATGTTCACACAGTAATGTCCAGAACTGGTGAGCTCAAGAGACACTGGCTGGTGAAAGATCATTGCTTGCTCATTCCCTGTATCCTACACTGCCTCCGCTTTTTTTAATGTAAGTTTTACTCAAGAATATCGGAATGTACCGTTTCAATGTAACATTTTGTCCGACCTATTTTTTGCTGGAATTTTCACTCTTTTGATAGATGTACAATCTTTCCAACTCCAAATTTGAATGCTTTGAAACTGTGTGTATCAGTGTTCACCAGTTTATCCATGTTTCCTTCTAGTTTAGTTCACTTGCATAGCTTTCAAGCCATTTTTCTCCAAACACCGTGCATGTGCATGCTGTATCAGTAACAGCAGGTCCTGGAGGTTCCATCAACAAAATCTCTGCATTGAATGTCACCACATTAGTAAGTGATTCTTTCGCAAACAGCGTCATATTGCACTCTTCTGCATCTTCAGATTTAATATTTTCTTCAGTTAGCCCAACCCTGTGCAGACAGTTTCTTGCTCAACAGTAAGTACTTTGACAAACCGCACATTTTGATCTCCTGCCGTACTTGTTTAATGGATTTGTGCCAGGTAACGTTACTCTTGTCTGGTCACTCTGGGATCTGCATTTGCTATACTCTTGTTTTTGCTCAGTGAAGTATGTCATTTCCTGACTCAAACAAATTCCAACTGTTGTCTTGCCAGACTTTTCTCCAAAAATCCTCTTCAGCGCCAGTTTTGTAGATGCAAATGTAAGTTCTGTACATGCAGTTAATGCCAGCTGACCATCCTTTGTGTCTAGACAGGCAGTATCCAGTAATTGAAAAGTTAAGACTGCATCAGGAAGTTCCATTTTGTATTTATGCATGTGACTGCACTTTTTTCCAAAATCAATAATATATTTCAGCCTTGTCGAAGTCTGAATATGCCTCATAAATCAGATCTTTTCTTTGTTCAGGAAAGCTAAGGCAAATGTATTTATATCGTTGTTCAAATCTTTGACCGAAATTCCAGACCTGGTCTCTCTCACTCTTCCTGAAAGCGACAGCACAACTGCAAGGGCCTGTTTGTTCTTTTTGAGGTCTGTAACACGAGTCCATATTCCAATTTCATTCCTCCAGCTTTTGTAAGACTTGCTCTCCTCAAAAGCTGGCGAGATCCTATAATTGGAAAACATCCTCTGCTACCACTGTTAAATGCTTAAGCAACAAAGACAAGTTCCTCTTTTGTTTAAACAACTTTACTTTCAGCAACTCTGATCAACCCATGAGGACCACCATCTTGACTCTACAACTTGTGTTCTCGATATTTATTGCTTATTTATTTATTATTATTATTATTATTATTATTTCGAGTTGGCGCATGGCCAAGAGGTTAAGGCGTTCATCTAGTGATCTGAAGGTCACTAGTTCGAGCCTTGGCTGAGGCTGTGGTATTGTGTCCTTGAGCAAGACACTTAACCACACATTGCTCTGCGACGACACTGGTGCCAAGCTGTATGGGTCCTAATGCCCTTCCCTTGGACACCATCGGTGGCGTGGAGAGGGGAGACTTGCAGCTTAGGCAACTGCCGGTCTTCCATTAAAAAAAAACCTTGCCCGGGCTTGCGCCCTGGAAACTTTTCAAGGTGCAAATCCATGGTCTATCGAGTCTAACGGAGGCCTACCTATTAATATATTTTCTTTTTGTGTTTGCACAATCAGTTGTCTTGCACATCGGTTGTTTGTCCATCTCTGTCGTGAATGGTTTTTCATTTATTCTATTGTTTCTTTCTATTTCCTGTGAATACCCACATGAAATTGAATCTCCTGGTAGTATATGGTTACATATATATACTTCGATTACAAATTTATTTGAACTTAACAATTTGTAAAAGATAAATGAAAATAAACCCTCAAACTTGCAGTATAAAACATGACTATTTCTTTCTATAGTGGAACTTAATGTATGCAAATATGCTTGCATGTGTGCGCATCCGTGCGCACACACACACACACTTTTGTAATACTTCATATCTGGTTATTTATATTACTTGCAAATGATATGTCTGGAACAATAGTTTTTGAAAATCCTAGGAAAAGAATCTTGTTACAGACTAGAATACCAGCTGCTGCATTTCTTCTTTGGTTCATTTTACTGAGCTGTCTGTTTTAAAGTTTTGAGCATCCAGTTGGTGACAGATATTAATAACAGTTGTCAAATTAATGTTTACAGCTAGCCTTAATTAAATGGAGAATGTTTTCTGAAGAATAACAATTTGTATGAAAAACTAGTACAGGTGCAATATTTCATAAGAAGTGGCACTTTTTCTAATTATCCATCAGTGCACATTTGACTTATTTGCTCTGTCGCCACCCAAGTTGCAATGTGGCGATAGGTTGTAAACTTGAAGCTGATTTCTTCACCAGCTGTCAACTATTTGGTTTAACACCAAAAGCTGCTGAAAGTCAGATTGAAAATACTTTCTGATGCAGTGCTACTGTTAGTTCATTCAGCTTTTTAAAATATATTTAAAGAACCACATTTAATTTATTTGACTTCATTACTCTGAACAAGCTCTAGAATTATGTGAAGTTGTAAGATTTGACAAAATATTGAAACCGATGGGTTTTGGAAACTTGGTGGGGTTCTGGGAGCGTGCGTTGAATGAAGACCATGTTGCATGGAGGACTTATGAGGCTGAGCCAGGAAAAAAGGTTAAGTTTTGATTCCTGGTCTCTCTTGCTACATGTTGGCTGAGGTTAAATTAGAACAGGGGTTCCTAACTTTTTTATGCTGTGGACACCTACCATTAACCGAGGGGACTATGGATCCCAGGTTGAGAACTCCTGAATTAGAAGACATGAAAGCAAAAATATTCCAGTGATTCTGCTGGAAGTGTACTTTCAAATGTATTTTTGGTGAAAACATGTTCCATTCTGTTTGCTGCAGCTCAATAGCTTGTCTCTTTCATTATGTTCTACAGAGCATTAGAAATTATTCATCTTGGTGACTGAAGAAATACATGGATATTCCAGGAAATACTGTGATGTTTTGTAATTTTTTAAAAAAAATTATGGAAGCTAATTCTGTTTGGTTCAAATTGTATTTTGCAGGATTTAAAGAAGTATCATTTCTACTACTGGTTTGCATTTCCCGCACTGTGCTTCACTGAAGCAATACCCATAATCCAGCCAGCAGTCAGCTTGGCAGACAAGTTCTCAACAAGTCAGGTATTAATGGATGGATGATTTCTTTCTGGACTTTGGTGATGTCCCCACGGATAAATGTCAGAGCACCCTCAGAACTTGTGCAGTTCCTTTTATTAACAGAACCTGGCCTTCCAGATGTGAATGAAACGAAAGGCACAGGTTGAATGGCAGAAGCTATTTCTCAGTTGTCTTAAGCTTGGTTCAGAAACTTTCAGTTTGGACTATTTACCTTCTTGCTGTCACTTCTCTGGTGATGAATGCATGACGCTGAGAGCTGGAGCTGGTATGTAACTGACCCTGTACCATCAATTTGAGCACAGTTTAGTATGGTGCATCAATGGTTCCTATGAATGAAAATAAACTGAGAGAAAAGATAATTAGTTTTGTCCATGAACTTGCATATTTTTAATAATTCAGTGTCTCTCTGCATCATCATGTATTAATTCGCTGTTTAAAAGGCCTGTAATCCTCTTTTATTTAGACCTAAAGTAGTTTGTGTCACATTTAACTGCAATGAACTCAATCTGCCTTTTCACCAAATCTATAATGTATGTATTTTAATTGTATGGTTAAGTAGCACAAACAGGAGAAAATCTGCAGATGCTGGAAATCCGAGCAACTCACACAAAATTTTGTTTGTGTTGCTTTAAATAGCATAGTCGTTTTTGTCTGTTACATTGGCATAGTTAGATTTTGAGATATGTTTACCAGCTGGTAAATATGTCATTAGGTCACCAAAGCTGGGCTTATGGACACATCTTGCCAATTTGAGTACCTTTTCCCTTTCATTATCTCCAGAATCTTGCCTCCAGCTATTCAGATGTGATATCATATTCCAGGAATTAGGAAATTACCTTGAGCAGGACATATACAGAAAAGAAGGCTTGCAGAAGGAAGTTGGATTTAGAGTAGTAGGAATACTAATTATAACAAACAGCAGTATTGAAATTGGTAACTAGCAGAGATAGTGACTCATATGTTGACTGTCAAATATGTGTTTCTGGCTTTTTTTTATGAGAGTAATATCAAACTGATAATGTAATATTTTACCTGAACAAGCATTAATAATAAAACTTGCAATTGATAACCTTGGAACTATAACTATGCAATCAAAGCTATTTTTAAACAGACCAAGTCTCTCTAAATTTCAAATATTTATGTCAGTTTTAGTTTCTGCATTTGAACTATCTGCCTAATGACCTTCAATTCAAAGCTCTTTCCTTTGTTTTAGTGAGAATCTTGATTTCCATTCCCTTTTATCCATTTGTCTGCTGCTGAAATTAATAGTCTCATCTGTGCAGTAAGCATTTCATCCAGCCAGCAATTGCCTGCAGAATTTTTATGGGCCATTGAGCCAAAACTTGTTCCAATCTGAATTGCACATTCTGAATGCCATGCATGAATAGAAAAAGTACCAGCGAGGTTCTTTAATTAATCAAGTTAGAAGAAATCCTTATTGCCTCATGAAGTATAAAGAAGCAGCTGCAATTAGGCCTCTATTTTCTGTCCAGCACAGAAGACTGGGCTAAGGATATGTCTGTGCCTTTGTCATTAATCCAAGATGTAGGATAAACTTTCACAATTATTCATAAAATCTCTAGGATTCTCTCTCTCTCTCTCTCTCTCCCCCCCCCCCCACTCTCTATCTCTCTCCCCCCACTCTCTATCTCTCTCCCCCCTCTCTCTCTCTCTCTCCCCCCCTCACTCTCTCTCTCTCTCTCCCCCCCCCTCACTCTCACACTCACCTCTCTCACTCTCTCACTCACTCTCACGTTCTCCCCACATACTCGGCCTCCCTTTCCCAGTCATCATCACTTCTCCAAGTCCTTTTCCCTTTCTCCAGCCCTGGCAAGCTGGGGCCTGGTGCTTTCTCAAGTTTAGCTCCATTTGCACCTACCTGATGCTGAACCAGTACCGACATCATTCTGGTCTGGCTCATCTTCACACTGGATGCCCTCACGTCTGACTGAGCAGAGTGTCTGTTTTATTTCCACCATTTCGAAGTTTACATTTTGAAGTGAGTTTTTGTTACCGTGCCAGAGTAACAATTATAGAACAGTATTACAGTTTTAAAATTTTCTTTTGAAACCTACATAATTGTACAGGTTCTGTCAGGACAAAAGTTTTTGCAAAACTGCCTGTGTTATTTGCTGATTTATTTTTATCACTTGATCAGATCCAGACTCTCCAAGAAGCTTATGATGAACTTTGCCAAAAGGAGGAAACTACAGCGATTCCTTATTTTCTGGCCAAATACACAGAAGATTCTGTTTCATTGACTTCTTTGAGAAATTGGAATGAATTTTTCAAAGGTCAGACCAAGGTACAAATTTACATCAAAGGATTAGGTGTGTAATAATTTAAAAAGTGGTTTGGTGAGTTAGTGAAGGTAGTTGAATTATCTTAGCAGAGCAACTTTTGACTGTCTATCATAGCTTGTCAGTCCAGTGCTAGTCTGCTCATACTGGTGATTATCCAGAGTAATTTTACAAATGATATTCAATTATATATTGCTGCTGTTGTTGTGCATCAGCATTTTTGTGTATTGATCTGTCCAAGCTCTGTATGTTAAGTTGTAGGAATCAGGGCACGTAATTTTTCAGAGTAGTTCCATTTGCAGTTGTGCAGGGATAAACCCCGGTTCTATTAGTTTGTTCTTACCAAATTCTAAGTCGGTGCTCCATTCTTCAAAAGTCCTGAGACTACCGCCAACCTTGGGTAATAAATGGGCTCCGTTTTTATAGACATCTGTAAGTTGATTTGTCTGTAAAATTAAAAATGCACAAAATCACTCACTTATGGTTGATTAGACAATCAAGATTTGAATAGCTCAGACTCAGCAGAAAGGAGCTGACTGGGCAATCAAGGTCAGGTGACCAAGCAGTTTGAAAAGCTCAAACAAATAAATAGAGGGGTAGCTCAAGCAGAGTGGCCTGTGGAAAGCGGGCAGTGAGGGAGTGGTCCAGTGAAGGAGTGGAGATTTGAGGCTTTGACTTGAGAGAATCTGGCAGTTTTGGCAGTTGGACTGTGCAATCAAGTCAATCAAGGTTTGAATAGCTCAGCAGAAAGCCGTTGATTAGACAAAGATTTGAATAGCTCAGACTGAACAGAAAGCAGCTGATTGGGCAATCAAGGTCAAGTGACCAAGTAGTTTGAAAAGCTCAAGCAAACAAATAGAGGGATAACTCAAGCGGAGTGGCCTGTGTAAAGTGCCCAGTGAGTGAGTGGGCCAGTGAAGGAGTGGAGATTTGAGGCTTTGACTTGAGAGGCTTCGACAAGAAAAGGCGGAGGACAAGCTTGTTCCCAGTTAGCCTTTACAATGCCTGCTGAGACGGTGATGTGCCTCTCCTGTGAGATGTGGCAGTCTTGGGGGAACTCCCCTCTCCCACAGAGTCACATCTGCCAGAAGTGCTTGCGGCTGGGCGATCTGGAAGACCATGACCAAGAATCTGGAGCAGCAACTGGATGACCTTCAACTCATAAGGGAGAATGAGGCAGTCATCAGATGAGAGCTACAGGGAGGTAGTCACACCTAGGCTGCCGGAAGCAGGTTGTTGGGTGACAGTCCGAGGGGGGAAAGCGAAGGAGAGTAGATAGGTAGTGCAGAGCACCCCTGTAGCCATTCCCCTGAATAATAAGTTTACCATCCTGGATACTGTTGGTGAGGACGACCAACCAGGTGTGAGCCACGGTGGCAGGGCCTCTGGCACTGAGTCTGACCCTGTGGTGCAGAAGGATGGGACATGAAGAGGAGAGCTGTCGTCATTGGAGACTCTATAGTCAGGGGAGCAGACAGGAGATTTTGTGGACGTGAGAAGGAAACCCGCATGGTTTGTTGCCTCCCAGGTGCAGGGGGAATGTCTCTGACCAGGTGCATGACATCCTGGTACGAGAGGGAAAGCAATCAGAAGTCGTGATTCATGTTGGGACCAACGACATAGGCAGGAAGAGGGATGAGGTCCTGAAGTGTGAGATTCGGGAACTAGGCAGAAGGCTGAAGAACAGGACCTCAAGGGTGGTGTTCTCAGGATTGCTGCCAGTGCTACGTGATAGTGATGGTAAGAATTGGAGGAGATGGCAGTTGAATGCGTGGCTGAGGAGTTGGTGCAGGGGGCAGGGTTTTAGATTTTTGGACCATTGGGATCTCTTCTGGGGAAGGTGGGACCTGTACAGATTGGATGGGTTGCGCCTGAACTCGAGGGGGAGCAATATCCTTGCCGGTAGGTTTGCTAGCATGGTTCGGGAGGGTTTAAACTAATTTCCAAGGGGGATAGGACCTGGAGCGATAGAGCAGTGAAAGAGGTGCATGGAGTAAAGCCAGATCAAAGATATAGAGAGGCTTTGAGGAAAGAGCAGCAGAATAAAGGGTGTAAAGATAGTAAAGTAGAAGGGCTAAAGTGTGTGTATTTCAAGAAGCATCAGGAACAAAGGTGATGAACTGAGAGCTTGGATACGTACATGGAATTATGATGTAGTGGCCATTACAGAGAGTTGGCTGCACCAGGGCAGGAGTGAATTCTCAATATTCCTGGATTTCAGTGCTTTAAAAAGGATAGGGGGGGGGAGGGGAGGAGGGGCTGCATTACTGGTCAGGGATACTTTTACAGCTGCAGAAAGGGTGGGTAATGTAGCAGGATCCTCTTTTGAGTCAGTATGGGTGGAAGTCAGGAACAGGAAGGGAGCAGTTACTCTACTGGGGGTATTCTATAGGCCCCCTGGTAGCAGCAGAGATACCGAGGAGCAGATTGGGAGGCAGATTTTGGAAAGGTGCAAAAATAACAGGGTTGTTATCATGGGTAACTTTAATTTCCCTAATATTGATTGGCACTTGATTAGTTCCAAGGGTTTAGATGGGGCAGAGTTTGTTAAGAGTGTCCAGGATGGATTCCTGTCACAGTATATTGACAGGCCGACTAGGGGGAATGCCATACTAGATCTAGTATTAGGTAACGAACAGGGTCAGGTCACAGATCTGTCAGTGGGTGAGCATCTGGGGGACAGTGATCACTGCTCCCTGGCTTTTAGCATTATCATGGAAAAGGATAGAATCAGAGAGGACAGGAGAACTTTTAATTGGGGAAGGGCAAATTATGAGGCTATAAGGCTAGAACTTGCGGGTTGAATTGGGTTGATGTTTTTGCAGGGAAATGTACTATGGACATGTGGTCGATGTTTAAGGATCTCTTGCAGGATGTTAGGGATAAATTTGTCCCGGTGAGGAAGATAAAGAGTGGTAGGGTGAAGGAACCATGGGTGACAAGAGAAGTGGAAAATCTAGTCAGGTGGAAGAAGGCAACATACATGAGGTTTAAGAAGCAAGGATCAGATGGGTCTATTGAGGAATATAGGGTAGCAAGAAAGGAGCTTAAAAAGGGGCTGAGAAGAGCAAGAAGGGGGCATGAGAAGGCCTTGGTGAGTAGGGTAAAGGAAAACCCCACGATATTCTTCAATTATGTGAAGAACAAAAGGATGACAGGAGTGAAGGTAGGACCGATTAGAGATAAAAGTGGGAAGAAGTGCCTGGAGGCTGTGGAAGTGAGCAAGGTCCTCAATGAATACTTCTCTTCGGTATTCACCACTGAGAGGGAACTTGATGACGGTGAGGACAATATGAGTGACGTTGATGTTCTGGAGCATGTTGATATTAAGGGAGAGGAGGTGTTGGAGTTGTTAAAATACATTAGGATGGATAAGTCCCCGGGGCCTGACAGAATATTCCCCAGGCTGCTCCATGAGGCAAAGGAAGAGATTGCTGAACCTCTGGCTAGGATCTTTATGTCCTCGTTGTCCACGGGAATGGTACCAGAGAATTGGAGGGAGGTGAAAGTTGTCCCCTTGTTCAAAAAAGGAAGTAGGGATAGTCCAGGTAATTATAGACCAGTGAGCCTTACGTCTGTGGTGGGAAAGCTGTTGGAAAAGATTCTTAGAGATAGGATCTGTGGGCATTTAGAGAATCATGGTCTGATCAGGGACAGTCAGCATGGCTTTGTGAAGGGCAGATCATGCCTAACAAGCCTGATAGAGTTCTTTGAGGAGGTGACCAGGCATATAGATGAGGGTAGTGCAGTGGATGTGACCTACATGGATTTTAGTAAGGCATTTGACAAGGTTCCACACAGTAGACTTACTCAGAAAGTCAGAAGGTATGGGATCCAGGGAAGTTTGGCCAGGTGGATTCAGAATTGGCTTGACTGCAGAAGGCAGAGGGTCGTGGTGGAGGGAGTACATTCAGATTGGAGGGTTGTGACTAGTGGTGTCCCACAAGGATCTGTTCTGGGACCTCTACTTTTTGTGATTTTTATTAACGACCTGGATGTGGGGGTAGAAGGGTGGGTTGGCAAGTTTGCAGACGACACAAAGGTTGGTGGTGTTGTAGATAGTGTAGAGGATTGTCGAAGATTGCAGAGAGACATTGATAGGATGCAGAAGTGGGCTGAGAAGTGGCAGATGGAGTTCAACCTGGAGAAGTGTGAGGTGGTACACTTTGGAAGGACAAGCTCCAAGGCAGAGTACAAAATAAATGGCAGGATACTTGGTAGTGTGGAGGAGCAGAGGGATCTGAGGGTACATGTCCACAGATCCCTGAAAGTTGCCTCACAGGTAGATAGGGTAGTTAAGAGAGCTTATGGGGTGTTAGCTTTCATAAGTCGAGGGATAGAGTTTAAGAGTCGCGATGTAATGATGCAGCTCTATAAAACTCTGGTTAGGCTACACTTGGAGTACTGTGTACAGTTCTGGTCGCCTCAGTATAGGAAGGATGTGGAAGCACTGGAAAGGGTACAGAGGAGATTTACCAGGATGCTGCCTGGTTTAGAGAGTATGGATTATGATCAGAGATTAAGGGAGCTAGGGCTTTACTCTTTGGAGAGTAGGAGAATGAGAGGAGATATGATAGAGGTGTACAAGATATTAAGAGGAATAGACAGAGTGGACAGCCAGCACCTCTTCCCCAGGGCACCACTGCTCAGTACAAGAGGACATGGATTTAAGGTAAGGGGAGGGAAGTTCAAGGGGGATATTAGAGGAAGGTTTTTTACTCTGAGAGTGGTTGGCGCATGGAATGCACTGCCTGAGTCAGTGGTGGAGGCAGATACACTAGTGAAGTTTAAGAGACTACTAGACAGGTATATGGAGGAATTTAAGGTGGGGGGTTATATGGGCGGAAGGGTTTAAGGGTCAGCACAACATTATGGGCCAAAGGGCCTGTAATGTGCTATACTAGTCTATGGTACCCATACTATGGTAAAATAGTAATGAATGGCATCTGGTATCAAAAGCACTTAAGACTTATAAGAGTAGCAAGCACTGAAAGTGAAGGGAGAAGAGAGAGAAAATATTTGTTAAGCCATTCAGAAAAGTGAGTGTATCATTGAATTTAATAATACTACGGGAGCCTGTTTGTATAGAGGGATCTGTATGAGGCAGTTTTAACTTAGGGGTGGCCTGCACTCTCATATTGCTTCCCCAAGAAGCAGAATTGTTATAGGTGAGAAAATATAAAAAATTCTCATATTCATCACTTGTATCATTTTATCAAAAATGTTAAGAGTTATCTGATGTATCAAGACAGAGATTGAGTCCAGGGAATAAATTATCATCAAAGTTAGGGCCATTTGTCTTCAACTGAGCTCTTGCCAAGAGTACGTAACTTGTTATGATAAGGTAGTGTTGTAGAATTTTACTGTGGTGGACTATTTTACATTGTTAATTTTGACGTCTCCATTTTGCAACTAATGTCACCAATTTGTAGGTCACAGTCGGTGTCTATGATCCATGCACCTTAACTCAGTATCCAGGATGGCCTCTGAGAAACCTTCTGATCCTCATAGCCTATAACTGGTAAATACTTTACTGCTTATATTCTGTATAAATACACTGAAAATAAACCATTTTCAAGAAATATATTGTTACATTTGAAAGCATTATTAAAAAAAAGGGAAAGAGAATGAGAAAATGAACATCATAATATAATTGAGGTCACTTCAATGATCACATTGTTGTTATAGCATACTTGGGTTTGATTGTTTGATGTTTCTAGTAACTTACACCTCCTGTGAATGAATTCAATCAGTGGTTCCCAACCTTTTTTTATACCATTAACCAAGGTATCTGTGGAGCCCAGTTTGGGAAGCCCTGAATTAAATAAAGGTCTATTCTTTACAATGTATTGCATTGGTTGTTTCTTTCTTAAGATAGTGAATTGCTGTATGTAATTGTGTCTGTTTCTTTCTGTTTGGAAACAGTTCGATGATTTAATTGCTTTTCCCTGTGATGATAGGGGTAGCTTTCTGGACTCACTTGAGGTTCTCTGCTTTAGAGATCGAACAATGCAAGGGGTCCGAGACATCCGGCACAGCATTGTCTTTGAAATAAAGCTACCTCAACTCGCACCTGTCACAGGTAACTGTTGATCAGTAATGCCGAGGAACCTCAAGAAGGTTTTTCATGGTACTGTATGGAAAGTAATTTCTGCTTATTGTTATGCAATCGAGTCGTAGAGAAGTACAGCACAGAAACAGGCCCTTTAGCCCATCTAAAGCATGCCTACTCCCATCGACTTGCACAGGGACCGTAGCTCTACTATCCACATACCTATCCAAAGTTTGCTTAAACCTTGAAATTGAGTTTGCATGCACCACTTGTGTTGGCATCTCCACACTCTAATAACCCTCTGAGTGCAGAAGTTTCTCCTCATGTTCCCCTTAAAATTTTCACCTTTCCCCCTTAACCCATGACCTCCGGTTGTAGTCCCACCAAACTTCAGTGGGGAAAAAACCTGCCTGCATTTACCCTACCTATACCCCGTGAAGTCTGTTGAGTTCTCAGTACTTTTAGTTGGAGCTTTATACCCATATTAGCTGCAGAAAAAGATTTGGTAAGAAATTGCGTAGTGTATGTATTGCTGCATCAATCGGTCTCCATGTATTGGGAAAATACTCTGCAGATCACAAAGTGTGTAATCATTATTCTTCGATGTTCTGCCTATATTTGCTGCACTAAGCCCTGATATTGCTCAGTTCGCATGTAATGGTGCAACAAGTGTCAGAAGATCACCATCAATGTTTATTTTTCTTAATTTTTTTTGCCACAAGTCGCTGAGGCAAAAACAAACCGTCGCAGTGCCCGTAGTCTACCTCAGCATGAAACCTCCACTCAGGAATAACCCCCACCCCCCCCAAAAAACTCCGTTACCTATTTTTACCCCGTCCTAATGCAATTACATTTCCCTGACATATTATTCTCCCAGTCCATAGCGAACCATTGTCCCAACCTATTTACGTACCGATTAACGCTGAATCTGCTGACCCCCTTTCCCCAGCTCCAGATCATTCTTGTCCACCAACTCCAACATAGTAGATTTCAATTTTGTGCTTGATTGGGAAAATTTGGAAAGAAAGGCACAAGTTCCAATCAGTAGCACTGAATAATACAGGCTTGTGCACATCTGAACTCACCAGGAGTGAACCCAAGAGCGTAGCATTTACTGCATTTCAAAACATGGCATTATGGGTGAACCTCAGTCCTAACTTCTGGCAATGAATTTACAGGATGTCCGAAGTGTGTTGGTTGGGAGAAAAATCCGAAAGGAAGTCTGGGTCCAAGGATGGTCAATCTCAGTGAATGTATGGATCCTAAGAGGTAAGTTGTCACCTTTCCATCCAGTCCAATTCCTGGTTTTCACTTAGTTACCCTGATATGTAAAGGATTGCTCTCTATTTGTAATGCAAACTCAATTAAAAGCTGCTCACCTTCCATCTAGGCACGCTCCATACTGAATTCAATCATCTCAAGTAACAAACCTTTCCTGTTTGCATCAGAACTGGATTGATCGTGCAGGGAGATTTATTTTAGTTAATATTTATTACAGTTACAAAGTACTTGTAGGAGCCATGCATCTGTTCTCTATCTGCATTGTAGTCTGTGGGGGTGGGGGGGGGGGTAGTCTGTTGAGTGTTGTGGCGTTTATTAAGGTAACTAGTCACGTGAGTGGGTGGTGTGGTAAAAGTGAACGGAATATGTTATGTCTTGGTGCTTGGTTCTTTGCAGTTTGTAGTTGCTGGGGGCCGGCAGAGGTCGTATCTTTTGCTGACCGCTCAATTATGCTTAGTTTGCACTTGGGTATGCTTTAAGTTTCGTTGCTTCAAGATTGTATGTTTGCTAATTGCTAATAAAGGATCGAAATAC
Organism: Hypanus sabinus; assembly: GCF_030144855.1. Taxonomy (NCBI): domain Eukaryota; kingdom Metazoa; phylum Chordata; class Chondrichthyes; order Myliobatiformes; family Dasyatidae; genus Hypanus; species Hypanus sabinus. Next base: position 15,510,442 of record NC_082724.1, read on the forward strand.
ATATCGGAGCAGTAATTATTGGAGTGAGGGCGCGTTGTGCAAGCAGAAGAAATCCTTAGAGTCATTGGCAGCAGCAACTCTTTTAGTTTGCTTTGGTCACTACGGTACTCAACAAGACACATTATCCTAGTTTTTCTCTCTTAAAGGTACTAATAGGTTATTGGATTTTTCTAGCATTTGCTTTCACTTCAGAATCCAATAACTGCTTATTCTGCATCTCATTCCAATTTTATTTGTGTTTACTCTTGCTTTTCTCTCTCCCCCCCCCATTATCTGCATCTCCAGATAGATGGAATATGAGAGTGATGAATACTTGTTTGAGATCGCTGTCCCATACCATTTCCTCAAGTTCTCTCCTCTGTCAGTCTGTGCATCTCCAGCACTTTTGTTCCTCTTTCAGATTTCCAACCTTTGTAGCTTTTTTGGAAGGTTAATTAAGCAGGACAGCATTAAGTAAGCTCTATGTTGCAATGTTTCAAGGATTTCAGCAGATATATAACTGTTTTTCTCTTGCTGCAGGCTGGCTGAGTCGTCTGTTGATCTCAATCTTAAATTGATGCGTTGGCGCCTGGTCCCATCTCTTGACTTGGAGAGTGTTGTGAATACACGGTGCTTACTACTGGGAGCTGGGACGCTGGGCTGCAACGTGGCACGGACGCTCATGGTAAGGAATGTTTTATAACTGGTTGTGACAGAATCATAAAAGTGAACAGTGAAGAAATTGGCCCTTTCAGCTCAATTTGTCCATGTTAATCCCAATGCCTATCAATGTTAGGTCCTTTTGCACACATTAGATCTGTTTCCCTTTAAACCTTTCTTATCCAAGTACCTGCCAATGCCTTTTAAATATCATAACAACACCTGCCTCCACTACCTTCTGTAATTTTTGTCTTTGAAAGATTTATTTTGTCAACTATACATTACAATTATAAGTTGAAATTAGGCTAGCTGGTAAGAATAAGTAGCGCAAAAAAGCAAGAAAGCAAAATTAGTGAGGTAGTGTTCACAGGTGTAATGTCCATTCAAAAATGTGATGGCAGAGGGGAAGAAGCTATTCCAGAATCATCGACTCCTGATACTTATTTAATGAGGCATACCATGGAATAGGACTTTCCGGCCCTTTGAGCTGTACCGCCCAAAGATCCCTCCCCCACCACCACCCTGCGATTTAACCCCAGCCTCATCACAGGACAACTTACAGTGATCAGGTACTCTACTCTTTGGGCTGTGGGAGGAAACCCACACAGTCTCGAGGAGAACATACAAACTGTTTACAGACAGCAGCGGCAATTGAACCCAGGTTGCTGGTACTGTAAAGCATTATGCTAACCACAATGCTACTGTGCTGCCCCAGTCTGCTAAAATGGGGTCTTCCTTTTTTGATGACTTCTTTTCAAATAATCAAATAACTTGGCTCAAGCAGGTAGTTGAATCTGGATCATTATAAATACTTCAAGCGAATGTGGGAAAATGTTTGATCGATGGAGGAATAGAGGGATATGAAGAGATGGCACAAAAGAGGGGCTGAGCCCAGCATAGACAAGCCAGGATGATATTGAATGTTGAGGCTGAAGGCCTGATGCCCTATTCTCACTCCTGGTTTTCCTTTGCTCTTGTGTGAGAACACACATGAACAAACATTATTGTGCAATATATATGAGTTAATAAGTTCTGTGTACTTGTTCAGTAAGGTTAGACTACAGTTGGATAACATTTGTCACTGACTAAGTAGTTAAAAAAGACTGGTAATATTGGAATTCATGAACTGGAAATTAGTTAAAGTGCCTGGTTTTGCATTTATCTGGCATGAACTGTGATACTCTGTTTCTGTAGCAATAAATTTTGACTTTATGCTTATGGCTTATAAACATAGCACTAATACTATCTTAAATGTACATCTTAAATATAGCTTCTACTATTCAGTTTGAATTATTAGTTTTTACCGGCTTGTGAGTCATGCACCAATTTTTAACTAATTATTGCCCATTACGCTGCTGGCATTTAGGGCAGCAGTGAAGGTCCTCCATCTCTGGCGGTGTTCACGGCTTCCTTCGTCATGTCAGCAGCTTCCTCTCAGTTTTCACCATTGTCAGTCATGCAAGTCCTTGGCGGAGTCTCAGGAATACCGTTGTACTCAGATATAGAAGGATTCTTCATTGCTGTTTCAGTAATGATTTATTTTGGTCAGCCAGGGTTGTTGGCCCTGAGCTGAACCCCTGAACCTGGAGGATGGGTGGACCACCCTTAGTCTGTTCTCAGCCTGTTGACCTGTTTAGCATGGGTGACTCTACCAAGAGCCAAAGCATAAGGCCCTGACTCCAACCAGCATAATTCTCCTGGTTATTGAGCACAAAAGCCTCCAAACTCTATGACAAGGTTGTGGTCCTCTTGGAGGATTATACATCAAAGACCTCCTTAATCATCAAAATCTTCACAAAATTATTTTAAAAATAGGTGCTTAAGTCCATAAGACGATAAGATACATGTAGTAGTAAAAGCAAACCATTCAGCCAATTGGGTCTGTTCTGCCACTTGATCATGGCATATTTATTTTTCTCTCTCAGTTCCATCGTCTTGCCTTCTCCCTTTTGCGTTTGACATCTTTTCTAATCAAAAACCTTTCAACCTCCACTTTAATGTGGTTAAGAATTCCTCTGGCTAAAGGAAATCCTCCTCATCTCAGTTCTGCAGAGCCGTCCTTTAATTCTGAGTCTCTTCCCTCTGTTCCTAGACTCTCCCACAACTAGAAACAGCATCTATACCCAGGCCTTTCAATGTTCGATTGGATTCAGTGAGATTCTTTCTCTCAGCCTTTTCAACTCCAGAATATACAGAGTGAGGGACATCAAATGCCCTTCATGCATTAACCCTTTCATCTTTTGATCATCCCTGTAAACTTCCTCTGGACCCTCTCCTATACCAGTGCATCCTTCCTTGGATACAGAGCCCAACACTATTCACAATATTCCAAATGTAGTCTTTTAAACCCTTAGCAATACATCCTTGTTTTAAGTGGATACTAAGCTCTAAGTGAATGCTAAGATTGCATTTGCCTTCTTTACGACCCACTCCTCACCTTTAGGGAATACTGCACTAGGTGTTCCAAGTCCCATTGCATCTCTGATTTCTGAATTCTCTCTACCAATGGCAGTTGACTTCCCTACTTTGTATTCCATCTGCCCATTCTTCTTACTCGTGCAGTTTCTTAACTCTACCCTCAAGAATTCTACAACTTCTGATGCTCTGTCATTTCTTGCTAAGGATTTGATTTTATTTTTTACCATCATTACCCCTTCTACCCACCTACCTTTCCAATAGGATGTGTATCTTTGGAAGTTTAGCTCTCAGCTCTGATCTTGCTTCAGCCAAGACTGTTTCCCACATTATCAAATCTGCTAATTTCTAACACCTCTACCTTGTTTTATACACTCCATATATTCATATATAATACCTTCAGTCCTGTATTCACCACCCCTCTTCTCAAAGGCTCTCTGAAGCTAAATTCTTAGGTTTTTCTAAACTTTCTATCTTTTTTTTTATTCGGGGCATGTCAGTGATGCGTGCATTCTCCTCCCCTTTTAGTTGATCTATACTTTTACAATCTATTAAACCCACTCACCTACTATTTAGTTTAAAGCACTACTATTTAGTTATAAGCAGTTACTCCCATTTCTAAACACTTTCCCTGCTATCTTACCAGTTCCTAAAAACTTTCCCTTGTAAGATGCGTTCAGTTCCTTTTTGCAAGTGACTACTAAATTTGTTTTACACATAGTACTTCACTGTGTTTTAAAAAAATCTTCCACTTCATTGCATTGAGCTTACTTATTTGTAAAAATTGAAAGTGTTACCGAATTACAGAACAGAATGAGGCTGAAATTATATAAAACAAATTTTCAAATGCTGGGAATCAGTAACAAAAGCAGGAACTATTGGGGAAACTCAACAGGTCAGGCAGCATTTTTAGAAAGACAAACTGCTTTTAATGATGAATTTTCAACTCAAAATGCTAGTTCTGTTTGTCTTTACACTGATGCAGCCTAATCTGTTGAGGACTTCCAGCAATTCAACTTTAAATTATAGAGTAAGCCTTTGTGATCAAATTGGTGCAAACTAATTAGTTTGCACCAATTTGATCACCAAACAAGCCTCTCCTTCATAGAAAATCATATTTAAACACTGCTGCAGTGACTTTGCTCTCTTGAAAATGACACCCTGCACAAGGGAACAAAGGCTGTGGGTCTGAAATATGTAATGATTATCTTAAATTGCTCATGAAATAACCTGTCCTTGAATCTTTTTTTAGAGCTGGGGAGTAAGGCAGATTACCTTTGTGGACAATGCAAAGGTGTCCTACTCCAACCCAGTGCGCCAGTCCTTGTATGAGTTTGAAGATTGTCTTGAAGGTGGGAAACCCAAAGCTCTCGCTGCAGTGGAAAAACTGCAAAAGATCTTTCCAGGCGTGGTGAGCATGGCTTTCACATTGTTTTTCAGATTTATGATTCAGAATTATGACTCATTGTTGCTTTCAGGAATATCATTTGCTGCTATGTCATTTGCAAGGTAGCATTCAGTATTAGGATGTTATACATCCACCTGTCATTGGTTCTAACATGATGGAAGTGTGCTTGGTAGCTCTAAAGGTAAAGATATTATAGGAAAGAATACTTGAGATGGTGGATCCAAAAAATGAGAGATTTTATTGCTGTTTGGTAATTCTTTTGACAATTTTTATTTGCTTAGAAAGAAGGTTATTATTGGAGTGTTAATGAGACCTGTTGTATCTTACACCATTGTCATGAGGCTATTTAATGCCTATAGCTTCTTTATGAATCCATTAATTGTAAGAATTTTATGTCAGTGTTTCAACGTAAGTAGTTGCTGTGAAGCTGAAAAATTGAGAATTTCATTCTCCCTGGTACCTAATAATAGACATTTAAAAATAAATTAATCATAACAATATAACTACTCCCAAATGTTGTGCAAATAATAAAACTTGTTAAAGAATGATTTTTGCATTTTATCTTTAAATCCTTGATGACATTTATGAGGAAGAAGCCATCTGGCTTATTGTCAGCATCAAAGTGCCTTTGTATGGTTTTATTCCGCATAAAAAGCTCGTATTGTTTAAACGATGTTCTTGTGCTTGATTGAGAATGGTGGGGAGTGCAGAGACGCAGATTCTGCTGAGAAATACTGGCACGTATTTGTTTTGTATTTGTATTGGACAGGTTGTTGGATCTGTCTAAGCTCAAAGGTATATTGTGGACTCCAGTTAATCAGGACACATCGGCCCCAATTAAGTGGCTGGCCCAATTAGCCAAAGTGTCAGGGAAATAGTTAAAAAGGTATAAAACAAAGAGAATCTGAGTAACAGATTAAGTATTTAAGGGAGATTTAGAACAAAGTGGACACTGCAGAACTATAAAACTGTGTGTTAGTTCTGAATAGTTATTGATGGGGGAGTTCATCCAGAGTCTGCTGTCAAATTCTTTTGGTTGTCTGTAAATGAACAAAATCTAGTGTAGATAATGAACAGCCTTCATACAATGCTTTCGATGATTGCATCCTCCAAATCTTCATTTTTATTGTAACATTTAAGATGATTGTCCATTCTTTCAAGTTCTTCATAGTTCCTCACTTCCAGCTGTTTCAGGCCTCTCCACGCCTGAATGCTTAAAACCCCGGTGAATAAAGCAGTTCTGAATTGTCCTGATGCTTATTTCTCACCAACTATCAGCGACAAATATCATTACTTTTGGAACACAAATGCATGCAACTGAAGCTATTTTAAAAACTGTTCACTCTGAGCATGGTGTAGTGTCTAGCAGCCCCACAAGTGCACGCATCAGACACTAGTTAGAAACTGTTCGGCAACAGTCTCCTAGCCCAGTTAAGCGGCATAGTGTCCCAAATAAACAAAGAGAAATCCTGGCAATGTTCTCAATTAGTTTTTGTTCTTTAGGGGTTGTCCCAAATAGCAGCTGCCCTGATTAACTGATGGCCCAATTAACCACAATCTACAGTATTTGTGATAATTTGTTATTGTTTCTTCGTTTGGCTCTAGTCAAATATGAATCCTTGACACAGTTTCCCTCTCTATTTCTCTTTGGGTGATGACTGGTTTTGAATTATTAAATAATTGTTTTGGGTTACTCATTGAATTCTTTAGTGAGGTCGCATAGTTACCTTCTGTATTCATGGGAGTAGAAATGAAGGAAATGCAATCATTATTTATAATTTAGTCTGTTTTATCACTGGTACTGTATCTGCTGTATCTCCTCCTAAGTCAGTCTGATCTTCCTGTCTTTAAACATCTATCTAACCAGAGCTTTGTTAATTTCTGGATGGTGCTTGTTCCTTTATTCCAGTTGATTTATGATGAAGACTGAAATTCTATTGGCCTTGTTTAATTTTTCTGTTAGATTGTCATGAATTCAGTGTTTATTGCTTGTCTCTAGAGAGAATGCTCAATGATTTTCCTTAGGGACTCCAGCTCTGGATTTCTCCTCTGAGGTTTCTTTCCAAAGCCTTCCCCATGAAGGCAGCAGAGGTTCGAGACCAGAGTTTCTCTTCTCCTAGATGAGCTGCCAACCATGGCTGATGAGCCCCATCTGCCCAAAGCGACTGGTTTTAAGGTGCCAGTAACCTGCTCTTACCCCTTCATCTGTCAGTAGAAACAGCTCCACCGGGCTTAGAGGTAAAGACCAGGAGCAGGAATTGATTGTAGAAGGCTATTTGAGACATGCACCATAGGCCTTCTTCTTGTTACTCTAGATCCCTCCATTACCTAAACACCGTGCCAGTTACAGGATAACTGGCCACTCTACGCGATACCTATATATATGTAGGTGAGTGGTAGAATCTGGGTTAGTTGGGAGAGAATTAAAAACAGGAGCTGTGTAAGTGGTGTTGATGCTCGGTGTGGACAATTGTCACACTGTATGACAAACAGTCAGCCATTTAGCTCTCAGTTTGGAATCACACATAATATGCCACACTGCGTAAGGAAATGCTATGTGTACCAGATGGACTTTCTTAGCAATTTGTTCAAATTCTCACTTTACCACTATTGTCAGTAGTTTTTAATTGCAGATTCATTTAATTGGCTGAATTTACATTTTCTGACTGCCATAGCAGACGTTGAATTTGAATCTACAGATCATTAATTCAGCTTTCAGAATTACTTCTGTTGTAACATAGCTACAGGTTCTTTAAGCTTGTCTTAGCCGGGGCTGATGATGAAGATGAGCTTCCACTGCCTGTTAAATGCTCCCAATGGCATACCCATCAAACAACCTTTGACAACCAAGTCCAGCTCCTGGCCTTCACATGTGGCTGAGCTATTAAGCCTGGTGGAGCGGTTTCTGCTGACAGGAGAAGGGGCAAAGGCAGGTTACTGGTGCCTTAAAACCAGTCACTTTGGGCAGATGGGGGCGCATCGACCGTGATCGGCAGCTTATCTATGGGAAACGAGCAAACTTCATACAGAGGGCATCCAAGGTCAGGATTGAACCTTGTTTCTGGTGCTGCAGGACACTGGCTGCTCTGGCTATTCCACTCTACTGGTATTTTTTTTAAATTGTTTTTTTTAATGCATTTTCTACAACAGTACAGATAAGAAAAAAACCCCAAACCAAAAAATAAAAAAATTAATACAGTGCAAAAATAAACATACAATAATAATATAATACAAAAAAGATAATTGAGAAAGCACCCAAATTGGAGTCATATAAAGTTAGAATCCTCCCCAAGCCCCACAGCAAAAAAACCTCCAGACCAACCGCAACACAATATAGAGAATGTAAATCAGGACAATCAAACCCCCAAAACTGTAAATACGCTTGAAAACAGAAGATAATAATGCCTACTACCAAAAAAAAGAGCTGAAAGTAAGGGACTGAAAAAAAACCTTAATTAAGAGGAAGGTTATGAAAGTACTCAATAAAAGGTCCCCAGACCTTATGAAACTTTATATCCGAATTAAGAATTGAATAATGAATTTTTTCAAGGTCTAAACAGGACATAATATCATTAAGCCATTGAGCATGCATGGGTGGGGCAACATCTCTCCATCTAAGGAGGATTAAACCTCTAGCCAGGAGAGAAGCAAAAGATAATATTCAACACTTAGTCGAACTCAAACGTGTATCTGTCTCACCCAAAAAACCAAATAGAGCAGTTAAAGGGTTATCTACTGGTATTAACTGTTCTTTTAAATAGCTTACATCAATTTGATGTAATTATTAATGGGCTACATATTCAAACCTTGCCATGATTTTCCACGTGGTTTGAGTACATATTCCTACCTTTCTTTCATAACTTCTTGCTGCTCACAATTTTTTTAAAAAAAAATTCTGAACAGACAAAGTGAATGATCTGCCACAAATTTGCCTCTGCAGTTTATCTACCAATGCTCCTTTGTAAAACTGGGTTGTCGAGTTCTTTTTAGTCATTTTCAAGAAAGGTTTTCTTCAAAAGGTATACTGCCTTGGTCATCCACTTTATTGTTCAGATTTCACTGATGGGTTTATTTTGGCTGCTGAAATTGTGCAGTGGAGATCTCTTCAAAAAAAAAGACCTGCAGGGATTTTGCACTTTTTTGTAATTCCATTGTTGAATGTAATGAAGCAAGTTCAACCTTTGGAGAAGGGCTTTATCCAGTTTGCATACATCAGTATTATATAATTACATGATATAAATTGATGGTTAAATACTTGTGAGCGTACCATTGGTGACCACCTTTCCACCACGCTCCAATCTCCCAATGTTGTTTTTCTTCTTTTTTTTAATGACTATTTACCTGAAGAATTTAATTTTTTATTTGAAAGGTGGCCCCTCTCTCTTTATTACACAGGGGCATCTACTCTTGTTTGATCCTTTAGTGGAGATTTGAACCCATTATCTTTCACCTGAGCTGAGACACATCTGACGTTGGATACACAGATTTCTTTTAAAGCAAAGTTGATTGAATTCAAAAGACTGATTGGAAACAGAAAGGAAATAAGTAGATAAGTTTAGATCAGAGATTCCCAACCATTTTTATGCCATGGACCCTTACCATTAACCAAGGGATCCACAGAACTCCAGGTTGACAACCCCTGGTTTCGATAATTCAGCAGGGTAGAGGCCATTGATGTATTTTCAGCATGTTGAACCATTGTCTTCTGACATGCTTCAGCAGTGATTATCCCAGCTATATACAGAGTGCCAACCTTAGTATTTCAGATGAATGTGCAAAGAGGACCTGCTTAGTTTTAATGAAAAATCTCGTCTCACCCTCGTTTGTTACATTGATAGCCAGGAGGGCCATCTTGTTGAAATGGAAGGATTTATCAGCTCCTACTTTGTCACAATGGTTCTCTCAAGTGAGGCTGTGTCTTAGCTTGGAGAAAATTAGAAGTCGAACCTTTGAACCTGTGCTTGATTTTGAGAAGAGATGGGGCTTATTTGCTGGTTATTATCATTTCAGTTAATTGATAGATTTCCTCCACGATCTAAATGTTAATTTTTTTTTATATATCTTTTTTTTCTTGTTGGCGGTTTTATGTTTATTTTTAGAAGCTTTTTGTATGACACAGAGCTCTGGGGTTGTACCCCCAATGGGTTTCCTTTTTTTCCCTCACTTTTCTTGCTTCGTAGGGTTTTCTTTTATTCACAAAAATTTTCAATCCTTAAGATAATTTATTCTTTTTTGAGGCATTGTAAGTGTTGTTACTTCGATGTACTATTTTTGAATAATAATAATAATAATAATAATAAAAAGATTTGAAAAGAAAAAATCTCAAGGAGATTTTGAAATAATATTTTTTTATGATTGGAATGTCTTTGGTAACTAATGAGTTTGTGTTATTTTGTAAGCTGAAGTGTCCATAGTTATCAATTAAATTGTTGCACTTCAGCTGATCCCTGTTGCAATCGTTGATGTCAATCCAAAACATTGACAGTTCCTTCTCCCCCACAGATGCCACTCAACCTGCTGTGTTATTCCTGCATTTATGTTTTGTACACTTCAGTTTTTCATTTGAGATTATCAGTCAGGTTGATAGTCTGTTACAGGGTTTCGACAAGGTTGCTATCCGTAGAGCTGTCCGTAAGCCAAATGGCGTGCAAGCTGGAAAAGCAGCCACCAAAGACCTGCCAGGGCAACACGCAGTTACCCAATGTGTCTAATTTAACCATTCAAGTATTGCGATGAACCGAGCTCCCACACAACAGAAGGTGCCTGCAGCCTCACAGCAATTGGCAAATCCGTCCGACCAGTCAGTCATCCAAGTCCTCGCTCATATACAGGCTGTATGTAAGCTGTTTGTAACTTGAGGAGAACCTGTAATTCACAACGATTCATCATTCAGATTTGTTTGGAAATGAGTTTTCAAAAATATGCCTTTCAAAACCTATGAAGCCTTTTTTGGGGATGCATTTGGTTGGTGATGTTATGGACAAAACAAAATAGATTACATGAGAGGAGGCAGTTAAATACATTGCTTTCGCTAGTTGAAATATCCCCAAGAAGGAAAGTGTGTTGCTGTCTGCTCACCACTGACTACATGAGAAGCTCAATCCTCAGTTGGAACTGGTACAAATAGAGTAAATAGATGAAAATGCTAATAGATGATGAACATTTCCAAGAAAGCTTAATACATCAACTCAGAAGTTCAATAATCCAGTCTACAATTTCTGGATTTCCCAGTTGGAATACATCATCTCCATTTGGCATGTTGTAGTGAAATTTATCACTTCCTACTGGAAGCAATGAATTTCAACATTGGGTCAGCTAGTGGGCTTGATTGTGTAGTTTAAAAAAATATATATATTGCAATTGGAACTCTATACACAGGCGGATTATTGGCTCAGTAAATAATGCTACAGAGTTTTAGATTATTGCAAGCTGATCAACATTCAAAGTTCAAAGTAAATTTATTATCAAAGTACATATATATCACCATGTACTATCCTGAGAGTCATTTTCCTGCAGGCATTCACAAAGAAACACAATAGAATTAATGTGACACTGCATGCAACAAAGATAGACAAGCAACCAATATGCAAAAGACAACAAATTGGACAATTACAAAAAAAAGAGAAACAAAAATAATAAATATTGAGAACCTGAGTTGTAGAGTCTATGAAAGCGAGCCCATAGGATAGGTTGTGGAATCAGTTCAGTGTTGGGGTGAATGAAGTTATCCACTCTGATTCAAGAATCTGATGGTTGAGGGGTATTAACTGTTCCTGCACCTGGCGATGTGTATCTCCTTCATGATGGCAAAAGTAAGTAGAGAGCGTGACCTGGATGGTGGGTGTCCTTGATGATGGATGCTGCTTTCCTGCGACAGTGGTAGGGAGGGCTGAACTTGGCTGTATCCACTACCTTTTTTAAGCTTTTCCATTCAAGGGCATTGGTGTTTTCCTACCAAGCCGTGATGCAGCCAGTAGGGATACTCTCCACCATGCAGCTGTAGATTTCTGTCAAAATTTTAAGTGACGTGACAAGTATTTGCAAACTTCCAGGAAAGTAGAGGTGCTGTCGTTCCTACTTTGTAATGGTACTCATGTTCTGGACCTAGGACAGATAATCTGAAATGATAATACCGAGGAATTTTAAATTGCTGACCTCCTCCACCTCTGATCCCCTAATGAGTACAGTCCCATGGATCTCCGGATTCATTCTGCTGCGGTCAATAATCGACTCTTTGGTTTTGCTGGCATTGAATGAGAGGTTGTTGTGGCACCACTCAGACAGATTTTCAATCGCCTTCCTACACACCGGTCCAACAATAGTGGTGTCTGTCGTCAGCAAACTTAAATGTAGCATTGGATCTGTACTGAGCATCACAGTCATCAGTATAAAGTGAGTAGAGCACACCGCCTTGTGGTGCACCTGTGCTGATGGAGATTGTGGAGGAGATGTGGTTGCCAATCCGAATTGACTAGGGTCTGCAAACAGGGAAATCCAGGATCCAGTTGAACAAGGAGGTATTGAGGCCAAGGTCTTAGAGCTTAGGTCATCGCTTTTCACGGCATTTTAAGTTAGGAAGCTATTTTGTCTTTATTGCTATCGTGATTCTTTTTAAAGAGCTATGCAATTGGTCCTTTTCCCTTCTGTATTCTCCTGTCTCCACATTTTTTTTCAAAGGCATGTCAGTTTACTTTTGAAGGGAACTTAGCATGTAAACAGAGCAAAATTGGGCAAATTACCGGACTAGTTCGATGCAGTGAGATTTTTGGCAAAGAAATCTGTCTCCCACTTCAAGTCTTACAGTTGTTGAGCCCAGAAAAAGAGCTGGTTTCTTTTTTTGCTGGTGATTTGCTAGCTCACAATCTGTATCAATTGAGTTACATCTCTTCAAGTGCTAAGAACTTAACCATCAGGCTCTTGAACAAAAGGGGGTAAATACGCTTATTTAAGGACTCATTTATCTTGTTGTTCCATGCTCGTTATTTATATCCGCATTTGCACAGTTTGATGGCCATTGATCCTGTTTACAGTTACTGTTCTATAGATTTGGTAAGTATTCTTGCAGATAAAGAATCTCACAGTTGTATATGGTGACATATATGTACTCTGATAGTAAATTTTACTTTGAACTTTGAGTTTCTGAATGTACCGCTGCATTCTTTCAGAGTGAGTTTTTGAAAAGATCCTCATCATCCTTCCAATCCTTTGAGTGGTCTCTTCTGCTAGGGGAAATAAATTCTTCCTGTTCACCTTGTCATGGACCCCCGTAATTTTGAGTACGTATTCCCTCACAACCTCTGATGTAAAGAAAACAACACTAGCTTAGATAATCGCCTCTCATCAATGGAATTGTCCAACTCTACACCTAAGTTCACATGTTTCCTTTCACTCCATTTAACTAACTGCAGCTTTTCAGCATCTCTCTCTTTTCACTTTTTTTCTGGTGCACTTGTTTAGGTTACTCTTAAATCTGTCCTACCTCCTTATCATAATCACTTCCTTTGGTGGCACTGTCCATGCTCTGATCTCACAGAGAAAAGAAGACTTTATTTTCCTTTTCAATTAATTGAGGTTTCTATTTTATGTCAGGATTGTAGTCGCCAGAATTAAGTTGACAGTAATTGAGTGTAGTTTGTAGCAGCAAGTTACCAAATCAAATGAAAGCTGCTGTTCTCGAGCAGTTTGCTCTATTGCTGTGCTTAGCTTCTGCCTATAGGGGGAGACGGAGTAGTGAGCAATCACAATAACCAGTGCTTGGAATACTGCATTGGCAGTTGTTGCAGGATTACAGCTTTTAGATTTGTTGTGATTCCCAGTCATCGTAGCATGTGTGAGATTCTAATTAGACTAAGAGCGTCCCTACATTGCAATGTAAATGTGTCGGAATAAAATTGCTTATTGTCTGATACATTCATTTCTCCCAAGAGGAAGATAGATAGATAGGTACTTTATTGATCCCAAAGGAAATTAAAATGTCACAGTAGCATTACAAGTGCACAGATATAAATATTAGAAGAGAAGTAGAAAGCATGAAAAATGAGTTACCACAAACAGTCTAACAGGAGGCGGCCATCACTTCCCTGGCTATAAGTTGACTCATTATAGAACCGAATGGTCGAGGGTAAGACTGATCTACAGAGCATCACGGTAGTTCTAGTCTATTTCTGAAAGTGCTTCTCTGTTCAGCCAAGGTAGCATGCATGCGGAACCGAGGCAAGCGGGCAGGAGTCCGTGCCAGGAAAAAAGCAAGCCCTATCCAGCCTGCTCTCCCGTCCATTCTGCGCTCCAATGGACATTAAATTGGACTACATCTGTGGCAACGAAATTCTCGGCGGGTGTACAGAAACGGACGGAATCCCCAGACGCTGCCATCCAGCTGTTTATTTATGTAACAGATTTTCCCCCAAGCCGTCGGACTACCAACCTACTGCCCTCTGCTGTGCCTATTGTCCTGTTTATTATTTATTGTAATGCCTGCACTGTTCTGTGTACTTTATGTAGTCTTGTGTAGTTTTTGTGTTGGTTTACCTAGTTCAGTGTAGTTTTTGTATTGTTCATGTAGCACCATGGTCCTGAAAAAAGCTGTCTCATTTTTACTGCGTACTGTACCAACAGTTATGGTCGAAATGACAATGAAAAGTGACTTGACTTGAAACATCATACAGAATTTCCAGGATTTTCCGTAGGGTCCTTTGTTCTACCACAGCCTCCAGTGTGTCCAGTTTGACTCCTATGACAGAGTCATCCTTTCACCACCCAGGTTGCTGCCATTACCCCAGCATACCTTTGCATTGAAGATTGTACTGGCGACAACAGGAGAGACCTACACACTCCAAAGGGCCTCAGTCTCCTCAGGAGGTAGAGGCAACTCTGGCCCTTCTTGTTCACAGCCTCTGTGTTGGTGCTTCACTCAAGTCTGTCATCCAGGTGCACCCTCAGGTACCTGTAGCTCCCCACTGCATCCATGCCCTCACCTTCAATAGTAACAGGGTTAAAGAGGGAACTTTGTGGAAGTGTGCTTAGAGATAATCAAAGCTTTGCTTCAACTCATTTGGTGTCATCACTATTGTAGCAGCTGTTAAACATTTACAAAAGACTCTGTGCAATAATGCACTGGGCCACATTTGTAAGGCAATGTATCACCATGCTTAAAAGTGTAAGATTATCTGCTGATGTTGACTTGAAAGTTCTCACTTTAGCGTAAGGTAGGAGATGGACCTCTGAGCAAACCGGCAAGGGGGAATGAAGGCATCGTTACAAAAGGGAGCACCTCTCTCCCCTTTCTCAAGCTCTCTGTCTCCATCTCTGGAGACAGATTGAGGCTTTTCTTTCCAGGACATCAGAGATGCCCTCCTCCTTCAAAAAATGGGGTTTCCCTTCCTCTACCATTGAAGCTGTCCTCATCCACATCTCCTCCATTTCCTGGACATCCACCCTCACTTCATCTTCCCAGAACCTTAACAGTGATAGAGTTCTCTTTGTCCTTACCCACCAGGCCATGAACCGCTGCATGCAACATGTCATTCTCTGCAACTTCTGCCATCTCCAAAGGGATTCAACTGTCAAACATATCTTTACCACCACCACCCCCCCCCCCCCCCACTGAGCTTTCTGCAAGGATTGCCCTCTCCGTGATTCCCTTTGCCCGTTCTGGTCACCTCACTACAAGAAGGATGTGGAAACCATAGAGAGGGTGCAGAGGAGATTTACAAGGACATTGCCTGGGTTGGGAAGCATGCCTTATGAGAATAGGTTGAGTGAACTTGGCTTTTTCTACTTGGAGTGACAGAGGATGAGAGGTGACCTGATGGAGGTGTATAAGGTGATGAGAGGCATTGATCATGTGGATAGTCAGAGGCTTTTTCCCTGGGCTGAAATGGCTAACACGAGAGGGCACAGTTTTAAGGTGCTTGGAAGTAGATATAGAGGAGACGTCAGGGGTAAGTTTTTTTACAGAGAGTGGTGAGTGTGTGGAATGGGCTGCTGCCAACGGTGGTGGAGACGGAAACGAAAGGGTCTTTTAAGAGACTCCTGGATAGATACATGGAGCTTAGAAAAATAGAGGGCTATTGGTAACTCTAGCTAATTTCTAAAGTAAGTATATGTTCAGCACAGCATCCTGGGCCAAAGGACCTGCATTGTGCCATAGGTTTTCTATGTTTCTATGAGCTGGCAACAATGGCTGACAGGCCCCACCTGCCTGAAATGACTGGTTTTAAGGCGCCAGTGACCCACGTTTGCTCCTTCTCCTGCCAGCAGAAACAGTTGCAGCAGACTTGGTAGCAAATCCATCAGTAGGCTTCATCCAAACTTAATGAATGCTAGCATAAAACGTGCTCTTCAAACTCGGAGGATGGAAAGTTTAAAAAATTATTTTACATTTCCACACAATGAGGGCTTTGTTTATTGACTTAGGAAAAGAAGTTTGTGTTGAGTATTCTTAAATGACGTCAGCACAAATTATCTAGTTTACCAGATTTCTCATTTGTCAAAATACTTATCAAAGTGCGCAATTATACTGATGTGATTTGACCATGTTCCCTAATTGTTCTGGGTTTGAACAGTCCATATTCTACAAAAATAAATCAGAAAACTGGTTGAGTTATCCTGGCGAGGATTAATGTGTAACGCTCCAACAAATTTGTTTTTCTCCCCTTCCTGCTGTATAGCATTTAACACTTCTGAGTTATCACAGCGTTGATTCAGTCTAAGAAGCAGTTGGATTTTAATTCAGCCTACACATAAGGGTGATTCAGTGGTTCCTTAATGTGACAGCTATAGCCCAGTCCCCAGTAAAGTGAATATTTTGCGCTTCAGATGATAAAATCCAGAAATGCCAAGCTGAAGTGAGATACAAAAATGGTGGAAATGCAATTTAGGTAGCAGAGTATCTAAGAGGGAGAGTAGAGAAGTATCACTTGGGGCATTTTTGTAAAGGGTCTCTTTGGTCCATCTGCTGACTAGTCTGAACAATTCCGCTCCCTACATGGTTATTTTCCATGCGGAGGAAATTACAATTCAGCCAGCTTAACGTCTGCCATTTGGAAAATGTTAGTTATTTTTATAGATGTAATAGCAGGCCAGTTACAAAAGAATCAAGGTAATTGGGCAATAGCAGTATTTTTTTTTTGAAAGGGATACAGTTCAAAGTTCAAAGTAAATTTTGTTATGATCATTGGTTGTGGGAACATTTCAATGATGAGGTAAGTGTAGTTATCCCCTTTTATTTGAGAGCCTGTTCTTTAACTTAGTGTGAAAGTCCTAAAGTTCCTGTACCTTCTACATGATGGCAGCAGCGAGAAGAGAGCATGACCTGGGTGGTGGGGATCTCTGATGGCGATCATGTTTAACCAATTGGAATTGGTTGTTTCTTTGAAGAAAGAACTCGTGGAACTAGTGAATGTCCTGAGGGATTTTGATTAGTTATTACATCCAGGTTTTATTGAAGGGAATAAAAACTTATGGTGTGGGAGTTTGTGCTCTAGCACACATAGAAGAGGCTCCCGTAATGGAGTTAGAAAGATGCTTCCAGAGAAAATGGTAAAGAAATGATGTGTGCCAAACCGTTTTGGTGGGAACTCAAATCGAATTGTGCTTCCATAACATAATTTTATCTATTTCAGTAATGGGACTGATGACACAATGAGATGCTGTCGAGAAGCTGAGCTGAGTTGCTCTGTCACTTCCCAGCAACTGTGCCACAACATGTTAGTGGTTAAGTATCGTATAATGAGGAACAGTATGCCAGTCATAACCATAGAATCATAGAAAGAGAGCACAGAAATAGGCCCTTCAGCCCATCTAGTCCACGCCGAACCAGTTAAACTGTCGGCTCCTACCATCCTACCCTTACCATCCATGTACCTATCCAGTTGTTGAAATTGTGCTCACGTGCACCACTTGTGCTGGCAGCTTGCTCTACACTCTCACAGTCCTCTAAGTGAAGAAGTCTCCCATCACGTTCACCTTAAACCTTTCACCTTTCACTCTTAACCCATGACCCCTAGTTGTAGTGCCACCCAACCTCAGTGGGGAAAAAAAGCTTGCTTTTATTTACCCTATCTATATACATCATAATTTTGTATGCAGATGAGGGAACCAAACACTCAGTTGGCCCACCGACAGTTTTGAATCTGAATGAGTTGAAATATCTGCACCCATTTGGACAAGGAATTAATATTCCCAGCAGCAGCTTTAGGTGACATTGACGGTGGTCAGGAGGGTAGTTACTTCTTTTAGAATTCTCACCCTCTGCTCATCTCCTGCACTCACAAGAGTATTTTGTTTCTCTCAGTTTAAGCTTATGCTCCATACTGGTCCTGTTCTTATTTGACTTATTTTAAATTAAGCAGTAAAATGGAACGTGCTTGAGCTAGAAGCCAGGGATTACTCCATCAACTGCTCATTTGGTTGGTTTCGAAGATAAAGAGGATACCTAAAGTTTTTTTTCAGATACATTAAAACGGAAATTAGAGTGGATATCGGATCGCTGGAAAATGACGCTGGGGAGGTAGTAATGGCAGATGAAAGTATTAAGTATTTAGTCAGTCTTCGCTGCGGAAGACATGAGCAGTGTGCTAGAAATTTGAGAGTATCACTGGGCAGAAGTGAACGTAGTTGCTATTACTAAGGGGAAGATGCTTGAGAAGCTGAAAGGTCTGAAGGTATGGTAGATAAGTCACCTGGGCCAGATGGAATGAACCCCAGGGGTAGCTGAAGAGATTGTGGAGGCATTAGTACTGATGTTTCAAGAATCTCTGGACTTGGGAGTAGTTCTAGCAAACTGGACAATTGTACGTGTTACCCCGCTCCTTAAGAAGGGAAGGAGGCAGAAGACAAGAAATAATGGGCCAGTTAGCCTGACTTGAGTTGTTGGGAAGATGTTGGAGTCTGTTATTAAACATAGAAGATAGGTGCAGGAGTAGGCCATTCGGCCCTTCAAGCCTGCACCGCCGTTCAGTATGATCATGGCTGATCATCCAACTCAAAACCCTGTACCTGCTTTCTCTCCATACCCCCTGATCCCTTTAGCCACAAGGGCCATATCTAACTTCCCCTGATCCCTTTAGCCACAAGGGTCATATCTAACTTTCCCTGATCCCTTTAGCCACAAGGGCCATATCTAACTTCCCCTGATCCCTTTAGCCACAAGGGCCATATCTAACTAAGGATGTGGTTTTGAGGTACTTGGAGACACATGATAAAATAGGCCCAAGTCAGCATGATTTTCTAATGGGGAATTTTGCCTGACAAATCTGTTGGAATTCTTTGAAGAAGTAACAGGCAGGATAGACAAAGGGGAGTCAGTGGACAAGAGACCACGGATACTGTACTGTAGAGCAAAAAGCATACTATTGGAGGAACTCAGCAGATCACGCACAATCTGTGGAGGCAAAGGGTGGCTGACGCTTCTGATCAAGATGATGCATACGGATAAATGTTTGTCTTGTTCCACAAGTGGTACGGTAGCGTGGCAGTTATCGAAACCCTTTTATAGCACCGGTGACCCAGGTTCAGTTTCTGCCGCTGCCTGTCAAGAGTTGGTATGATCTCCCCGTGACCACGTGGGTTTCTGAGTGCTCTGGTTTCATCCCACATTCTAAAGATGTATGGGTTAGAAGGTTAATTGGTCATTGTAAATTGTCCTGTGTGTAACAGGCTGGTATATGTCTAGGGGAAAAGGAGATCCAGCCACTCACCAGCCCCACCTCCCGAACATGCAGGTGCTGTGGGAATCAAGGTTATGCCTCGCGCACTCACAATATCCAACTCTCACCAGATACCGTTATGGAATACGCTTTAAAGATCTTACTAAATAAAAGAGTATTATGCAATACAGTATATATGAAGGAAAAGAAAATAAAGTAAAAGGCGCCAACTTATCAAAGTTCAGTCAGTTTAGTGCAGATTGTTGGAGCTCAACCATCGAACCATTCGACCCCTCGTCACTTTCCCCCGACCTCCACGTCCTCGCACCTGGGACCACCCTGGTGGTCGACCGAGCAGTGCAGCGCACATCCACCTTCCTCGGCGTCTCCTTCCCGACTCCCCTGAAAAGACCGCGAAACCCCCAAGCTCCCAGCCTCACAAGACAAAATAACATTCCCCATTGGTCAACAAATGAATACAATCCCCATATCAGCAAGTCTAAAGCTAAACAACTGCGAGAGAAAGCACTTATCATACAAAGAAGCATTCCTACTCTTAACAAAACAAAGAAGCCATTTTGATTAACATGCACAGTACATTGTACATGTGATTTGGCTAGGGTTAAATAGGTGGGTTGCTGGGCAGTGTGGCTCATTTGGCCCCCGTGCTATTTCTCTAAATAAGTAAATAAAATTTAAAAACAGGACAATTCAAATAGACAAGTCAGTCACTTCTTATATCCCTTCACTGAAATCTTAAGGACGCTGTTGTAAAGGAATTAACTGGGATGTAAATGGGGTGGAACGGAAAGAAAAGTAGCGACATATTCTTGCCCGAGTCATTCTTGGGTAAAAGTTGTTTTAACGATTTCACTTTAGAAGTGTAATCGGCAAAAAAGTCCAAGAGCTGAAAGTTCACGTCTGCAGCAGGTGTTCAATGAAACTAGAGATTTTATATGATGAATCCCCTTGCATTTGATTATTTATATTATAGTCTGTGGTTAATGGCATCATTGGCAGCCAACCATTGTGGCCCTTTCGATTCTGCTCAATTTCAGAGCCCCATCAACCTTCCTTAATTAATTACACCTGTACCCTCAGAAAACTTAGTTGCATAACTGAAATGGAAAATTTTGAGTCCCTCTGATGAGAAGAGTTAACTTACGCATCCTTCCAAAATAAAAGTACTTCTGTTTCTAACAGAGCAAAGCTGTTGAGAGTTCAGGCTTGACTTCTTAGGCCCTTCTTCAGATGAGACAATCTATATGTTCTCCTCCTTATCTCTTCTATTAGTCACATCCTCAAAATGAGCTTCAATAGATTAATTAACGATTTTCTTTTCATAAATTCAAGGTTGGGATCCCAGGGGTTCCCAGCCTGGGGTCTACAGACTCCTTACTTAATGGCATTGACCATGGCATAAAAAAGTTTGGGAGTCCCTGCTCGAAATCGTGTTATCTTCACTGAAATCTGGCACTCAGCATGCTGAGGGTATAGCCCTTTCACTAACTTCTGCGCAAATTCCTCTGCAGTGCACTTTACAAAACATCTATCATTTCACTGAGCCTGACCTATAGATGTGTTCCTGCCATGTGTTGAAGTTCTCAGTTAAGCCTTCTACAATAGGGCTGTTTCCTTAAAGAAGTGGCACCTCAGTTGTATTAGAATCACTTGCTACCTGTGCCTGAGTAACTATCCACTCAATTACGTATTACCTGTCAAGTCAAATCAACTCCTGTTTATTGTCATTTAACTCTATGCAAGTATACCTCCAAACGAGAAGCTTCTCTGGAGCAGAGTGTTAACCACCATGGTTACACATAGAATTATATAACACACAATAACTTAGGAAAGTAAGAACTGAATCTACAAATTAAATCTAAGCACAGATGAACAAAGTAAGGTGCATATATTAAATATTGTAGGGTACAGTACAAATTATCCAGTAACACCTTGAATGTGATGTGAGAGGGAGTTCAGAAGCCAAATGGCCTGAGGGAAGAAGCTGTTTCCCATCCTGACTGCTCTTGTCTTTATGTATTGGACTCTCCTGGCTGATGGTAGAAAGCCACAGAGGATGCTGGATAGGTGGGTGGGGTCCTTGATAAAACTGAGGACCCTGCGTATGCAGCACTCCTGATAAATGTTTCCAATGGGTGGTTAGCTCTTGTGCTCTGCTGATCCCTTACTAGATGGAGGTGCATCTTGACAGGACGGTCTCTGAGCCGCTACGTTAACTGCTGAGAGTCCTCACTATCTTCTTGCTTCTGCACTACTACCTTTGTAGGCTGTAGCCTGCACAGGAGGAAGATTATGATAAGAAAACAGGAAAGATATAAAGAGAATCACATGTATGATGAGAAGGGAGGAGAAGGATTAGGTATGGACATACTGTCTCCCATTGTTTCAGTCCCACAGCCACTCTGATCTCAGCAATGACCATTTCAGTGACGACATTGTTGTCTCTTTAAGAGAAATGTGGTCATGCAGCTAGGCCTGGCTGCTGACACAAAGCAGCCTCTGCTGCTGCTAGCAAGAGAACATCTGCAGATGCTGGGAATCTTGGCAACACACACAAAGTGCTGGACGAACTCAGCAGGCCAGGCAGCATCTGTAGAGAAAAGTACGGTTGACATTTCAGGCCGAGACCCTTCGGCAGGACACTGCTGCTACTAATGCTTTACCCTACTGCAGCCACGGGTCATGGCATTTTTGAACAGCTCCCTCAATCAGTGCACTTATGTAGCTGTTTCTGTTAAGTTTTTGGTCAATGGTGACTCCCTCCACCC
Organism: Hypanus sabinus; assembly: GCF_030144855.1. NCBI lineage: Eukaryota > Metazoa > Chordata > Chondrichthyes > Myliobatiformes > Dasyatidae > Hypanus > Hypanus sabinus. The sequence continues at coordinate 15,532,341 of NC_082724.1, forward strand.
TAAACCCCTAACCCTCATCTCACACCCAGCCTCCATCCCTCCTGCTTACACCTTGTTGATAATGCTATGGAATGCCGTGGGGTGTAGCTCAACTTTGGGATGGAGATGGTAATAAACTCGGAATTTTGGGGCTAGAATGCTGCTTGTCATTATTCAACGTGAGCCAGAACATGATGCAGCATCTGCTGTGCTCTGTATCAGCAGAACCAGCAGAGAGTTGTAAGTGCTGTCCAGTCTATCACAGATTCATCACCTCCATTCCATCGCCATGCTGTGTAGTTTTACTGTCATTCACCTGCCACCCTGGCATCCTTTTTTGACATTCCATGTTCTGGGAAAAGATACAGGAGCTTGAAAGCTCAGCTGATCAGATTCAAGAATAACTTATTTGCTACCGACAGATTTCTGAACCAATTGTTTTTTTCACATCTCCCTTCCCAATGATGCTACCCGTTCTTGGACTTGGACCCTATCTCGCTTGGTTATTCCGTTATTGTTACTTTAACATTTCTTGTTGGAATTCTTCGCTTTGCACTGTAAACTTTGCACAATTCTACTGTACTGTGCAGCATTTTGATGTTTTGCCCTTGTCACAATCACTTCCATGTACACTGCAATTTCATTGCACCCTGGTGACTGAATCTCAGCTGCTTCATAGTTTTTTTTGAATTGTAAATGGGGCTGATGCTATGGAACCATTAGCAAGCTTCCTCATCTCCCTGAGGAAACATGCAATAAGACGATTGAGCTGCCCGAACATAATCCTCCCCCTTTTGTACTGTGTATGAGTCCAGTCAGCAGAGAAGTCCTCATGGGTATCGAGGTCTATTATATTTTATTTGCTTAAATGCTTACTGATAGGGAGAACAATTACTTCAAAGATACATCTTGAATTTAGCTGTCCACATTTGGAGCTCAGTTGAAATGATGTTTGGATTCAAGTAGACTTAGTGGAACCTAAATTGAGCATTGGTGAGCAGGCTACAGGTGAGAACACCTTGTTGATAACACCGCCCATCCCTTTGCTGATGTTTGAGAGAAATTTGATGGAGCCAGATTGAATTCATCCTGCTTTTATGGGCTGGATGTTCCACTTTGTCAGGTAGGTGTCAGTATTGTAGCTGTCTTAGGACAGCTTTGAAACAAGCAGGACTGGTGTACAAGCTCAAGTCTTTGATGTTTTCAGTTAAGATGTCGTCAGTGCTCGTGTCCTTTGATAATGCATTGCCACAGCTGAAAATTATGTGGAGTCAGTCAAATTCTTTGAAATCTGGTTTATTGGAAGATGGAAATCCTGATTGAATGATATAATTTTTGTGTGTATTAATAATATTTGATTCATACAAGGAACAGCTAGTAGAAAGAGTGGTGAAATTGCCCAGTCAGTCTGGCAAAATCAGAAAATCTATGTGTGTGAACGTGTCAAAGTTGGTCAGATTATTTCCTCTCTACGTTCTTATCCCTCATGTAGACTATCTTTCTGAAACGTTGACCATCCCTCTTCCTCCACAACTACTGTTTCGCCTGCTGAGTTCCTGCAGTCTCTTGACTGGATAATTGTTATTTTTTATGTTTGGTGTCCAGGTTGGTGTTGAGGGGACCATCTGGTTTTGTTTATTGAACAATTCAATGTGACAGAATGGCTTCCTCAGACGCTGAGTTAAGCTGTTGGTAATCAGCAACACTGTAGTGTTTCTGAAAGCTAAGCGCCAATTTTCTTTTAAAGATACTAATAAGTGCTTTTTTTTTTGCAAATACTTTCAATTATCGGAATTCCCTAGCTATTGAATTGAAATTCAATCAGTGAATCAGAATCAGGTTTAATATCACCTGTAAATGTTTTGGGATTTGGTATCTTTGTATCAGCAGTACAGTGCAATTCATAATAGGAAAAGAACATGAATTACAATAAATATGTGTGTTTATATGTGTGTGTATATATCATAGTTAAATATGTAGTGTAAAAATAGAAATTAAAAAAGTAATGAGGTAGTGTTCATGGATTCATTGTCTATTCAGAAATTGGATGGCAGAGGGAAAGAAGCTATTCCTGAATCATTGAGTGTGTCTTCAGGCTTCTGCGCCTCCTTCCTAATGATAACAATGAAAACAAGGCATAATCTGGGTGATGGGGGTCCTTAATGATCGATGCTGCCTTTTTGAGACATCACTCATTATTCCAACCACTGGATGACAAAGACATCCAAGGACAAGTTAACATTAATATTAACTGCCATGCCTTTTTATCAAGAGAAGGAGATATGTGTGATATGTTTGCATGACATGTCTGATAACGCTGAACAGCTAGAATGATGTGGAAACTGTGAAATAGGAGTGTGGAACTTACATTGGGCCAGGTGTGTAAGAGTGAACTCAACCAACTATTTATTGAGATTGAAGGTCTGAGATTGTAGAATTGTACCTGAGCATAGATTCATTGGCCTTGGCCATATAGAGTTATAGAGAAGTACGGTGCAGAAACAGACCCTTCAGCCCATCTAGTCTGTGTCAAAACCATTTAATCTGCCTACTTCAACAACCTGCACCAGGACCATAGTCCTCCATATCCTTACTATCCATGTACCTATCCAAACTTATCTTAAACGTTGACAATAAGCTCGCATGCACCACTCGTGCTGGCAGCTCATTTCATACTTTCACGATCCTCTGAATAAAGAAATTTCCCCTCATGTTCCCCTTAAACTTCTCACCTTTCACCTTTAAGCCATGTCCTTTGGTTGTAGTCCCAACCAGACTCCATTATGTTTAATGTAATTGAACGTTTTCAGCACTGCACCCTTGAGGTTTGTCTCCTAGTATTGACTATCACAGCCATTTACGCTCAATACCTGCAAAGAGCTTATCTGGAGATCCTCTGTTAATATTAGTCCAAATGCCATCGTGACTGCTGGGGGATAAAACTTCTGTTCCAGCTCCAGCATTTCTCTCCTGTCCAGTACCAAAGCCTCCAGTACAACAATAGAACATCTTAGAGTTTAAACCCTCTTTCCTTGTGACATTCTTCATTCTGTCCCAGATTAAAATGTGTTGTACTTTCTGCCTCAAGATTCAGTGTGATGGCTGTAGCAGATTAAGGAAACTGGAGAAACATATTTAGAGGGATTGTTTGGTTTTAACAGTGCAAGCTAATTTTAGCAGGTAAAACACTACCTACCCCTAAACCCACCATTAGTTAGCAAACAATGCATTGAATGTTCCCTAGACCCCGCCGCCCTGTCAATGCATTACTAAACCTTCACCAATTGACAGCCGCAGTGGGGATCGTTAATTGATGTTGCAGTTTAGATCCTTTGTTCTCTAAGAATGACTAGTCCTCCACTAGAGCAACAGGTATGATTAGTTTATTGCATTGCACTCTCTACCCTGGTCTTCAGGGAGATCCAGCTTGATCTTTACAATAATCCCTTCTACATTGTAAACCCACAGCATATGTTCATGTGTTACTTGGGGTTAAAGGTTAAAAATTGGTTCCAAAGCTGAATGAGTACAATTAAGAAATGACTTTTAACTGGTTGATGAGTCGAATAATCTCCATTTTTTTTTATTGTTTTTAACTTTTCATTTTATCCAGGTTTCCAAATGCGCTTCACAGAATTCCTTTTCATTTCCACTTCTCCGACTGTTTTGCTTCTTCATTAAGTGGGAAATCTTATCTAAGCTAAAAAGTCCTTTTCATTTTTGGTGTGCGAATAAGTGAATTAGACCTTGTTGTGATGGAACAAGGGATGTATAAGTCGAAGGGTGATGCTGCTGGATTGCTGTAAGTCAGTGGGCAATTCGCAACACCAGGGAATGGCAAAGTTAGCTCCATGTTTTCTAAGTATCATTGAAGAAAACCCTGTTCATTACTGTAAACGGGATAGAGGGGCATTAGAAATGTACTTTAAATAGTTGTGAATTGGGCAGCAGAGTCATACCTTTAAAAATTGTCAAGTTATTGATTAAGATTTGTTATTTAGTTAACCATTTTTCTTTTATGTGTGTTTTTTAATCATTTATTTGGAAATTATGTACTCAAATTACAACAATTGTAGTTACATCCACAATTTTTCTTTCAAACTTTTCATGGTGAATCTGTGTTCATTGTAATAGATGCCAATGGAGTGGTTGATGCACAGTAACATCTTGCTCACTCTCGTTTAAAGTAACTTCAGGCTGCTTAGAGGCACAGCCGGATTTACCATAACTGTGCTTCCACTTTAAGCAGTGTAGTGACTCCTGCCTTAGGCATGTAACTTTTTTCTCTCCCATGTTTTGATTGCCTTTCCTGGGTTTCCATGTCAAGTTTCCAAATCAAGTTTCATCCAACTTTTTCCATTTGGAAGCAAATTCCGATTTGGCATTGCATGCTTTCTAGACAGAATTTAACCTATTTCCTTCTGAATGATTTGGATAATCAGACCATTAGTAGTTGTGAAAGCAAGATGGAATTCTTGTAAGGTGTGCTATATTGGAATGAAGAGCCAGCTATTATATCACCTCCTTTTGATATCTAGAATGTATAAAACTTCTGTGCAATTCAGGTCCGGTCCAGGACAATCCAGCACCTTATTGAAACTTGGGTTTTTAATAGCTCACAACTAAGCAGGGACAGTAACTGTGTACATGTCCAGGCCTGCAATGGTGTCCACTGTAATGTGACTTGCACGTACAGCATCCTTCAGCATCTTAACATGTCTCAAGAAGCACCACAACCAAATTAACACTTTTGAAACAAGGTCATTGTTAGAATGTAGGAAAAGAGCAGTTTCTTATGAAGAGTAGTGCTATGATTAGGTGCTTTTAATTACATTGTCTGAGGAATAAGCAATTGTCAGACACTGGGAATAGCTCTCCTGGCTTTCTTCAAAACTGAGCCATTGGAACTGTTATATTTCTCGGAGTTAACAGGGGCTCAACTTAAAAGCATCAGTCTTTTTGATGGGATGCTAGAAAGAATGAAGACAAGGACATTGGGGAAAATAGATTCCCGACAGTTCACCAGTACAATGTAATCTTGTCGTGCAATGCCAAATTTTACAGTTGGATAGTTGTTGTTGATATAAACTCGATGGGCCAAATGGCCTAATTCTGCTCCTGTATCTCATGGACTAAATAAAACAAGTTTTAAAATGAATTATAATTGATTTTAATCTTAAGCAGTCTTTAAGGTTAAGCATTCTAAACGTAGTGGCAGAATTTCACAATTATTTATACATCCTGAAAATAATTGATGTTGAAAACGTAGTTGATTTCCAAGCAAGGGCTGTCAAGTTAACTTGGAGCAATTGTCTTATCCTTAAGTTCTGTATATTTTTGTTTTCAAAAATAAAATTTGTCCTTGAATGGAAAAAAATGACGTGAGCCTTTCTGCTGAATGTACATGCTGTTCATCTTCAGTCTTTCAGGTTTAAATACAGACAAGCAGCAACAAAGAAATGTAAATGTCAGATATTATATAAGATCCTATTTTTGTCTGTATGGGGTTAATGGAGCATTTACAATTTTTTTTCTTTTGTTATTAAACGGTCATTCAAAGGACCTATATGAATGTTCTGAAATGCACGTAAAGTGGTTGGTACGCTGTGACTAAAATGCACCACACACCCCTCATAAGAAATAATTTAAGTTTGATATTAATCTTTGATAAAAATGTGAGGTGTTTAGAGAATCATGGATGAAAGTTAACACCGAAGTGCTCTGAAAAACAAATGGAACCACAGATTCTGCAAGATGATACAAAACAGAAATCTTAAAAGGACTCAGCCAGTCAAGCAAATTATGTGGAAAGAAAAACCAGGCCATAATCGAAGTAAGCGACCCGTCATCATAACTTGAGGAAGAGCTACATGTTTACAGTTTTCAAAACAAAGCTTAGGGAGAAGAGTGAGGTATGAGACCAAACGTTTCATGGAGATAGATGTAGATGGGTTTGGTGATGAGGAACATGAGTATTGACTGGTATTTGAAAGAATGGGTTGAGAGGCACAAGCGTGGTAATGAGAGTACAGCTCAATAAAAGTGAAATGTAAGCATTTTGCAACCTCCTGGATGGGTCTGACCCAAAATATTAATTGGTTTCCCTTTCCACAGATGCTGCCTTTTGGCTGGGGTCTTCCAGCATTTCTATTTTTGTTCTAGAACATCACTTCTTCTGTAAATTTTATTGCTACTATTGGGACAGTAAATATTTTAAGTTAACAGAGCAAATATCATGACTTGCTTGGTCCTTTGAAAAAATGTAGTTTTATATATGTCACTTATTATCGTAAATATGCATCATATTTCATTATGCTTCCCATTTTGCATGAGAAATAAATATGCAGGATTATTTTCTTCTGCACTCTCATCAGCCTTGAGATTAACTTCTCCGTTTCCAGAGCTTGCACTGTTTACCAGGTCTCTCATGCTGATGTTTCCCAGATACTTTAACTCTGTGTCCCGGCGTGTTTTTTCAGCCTGTGATAATTGCCAGACTGGTGAAATCTCTCAATAATTTTTTATTGCCGCTGGCAAGCCCCAGAGTTTGCGCAGCTTGTTTGTATTTCTGAAATTTCCACTGCCAAAAAAAAAATAAAGGAGCTTTTTGAGCTACCAGCTCTGTGAAAGTGGAGCTTCTCTTTGCCTGGCATTGCGTGTATGGAGAGGAAATATGGCAATTCCATAGACTTTTTCTGCCCAAGCCAGTCCCACAGGACCCTAGGTGTCTTGATTAATCCAGATCCAACCCATTAAAGGTTGGCAGGATTTGGTCCTGAGTGATTAATGAGCTCAATAATTTAGCTTGGCCCCATCTCTTTGCATCTGACTAGGCCCCTATCGCCAGTTTTCCAAGCATCGTTTTCTAGTTTATCCTGACTCTTACAATATCACTATTAATATTTAATCACCGACATTTTATTTCTCCATAAACCTTTGCTATTTTTAATCCAATTTTTCCTTCCTTTATTTTATAACTTATCCTTGTTCCCTATAAATCGTCTGTTCCTCTCATTTGTGAGGAGATTCGTGATAGATACCACAGTTCATTCGCGACCTAGATGCCCCATTCCAACAATGTAGAATGTAAAATAAAGTTTAGTTAAAATATAAGCATACAGGATTCTTAAGGTGCTGGAAATCCATAGTAAAACTTACAGTAACACTATCAGCAAAGTAGGCAGCATCTATGGAGAGGAATAAACTTTCAATGTTTCGTACTTCCTAGCTTGTGATCCTTCCCCTCCCCCCACCTTCTTATTCTGGCTTCTTCCCCCTTTTTCTCAGTACTAATGAAGGGTCTTGGCCCAAAACGTCAGCTGCTTATTCCTTTCCGTATATGCTGCCTAACCTGCTGAATTCCTCCAGCATTTTGTATGTTGAGGCATGAAGTCTGATTGAATTTGCTCAATGTGAGATATAAGACTATTCCTGTTTCTAGAGGAGTTCTAGAGGTGAGCACAGTTTATTCCGAATAGCAAGCTGTAGGCATAGTATGTAAGATCCTATCCTGTATTTTTATAGACTGGGTTTGAAGTGCACAGGGGTTAAGATATTGTTGAAGATTTGAACGTTATCTAACCAAGAGATTTAGCAGTAGAAATGCATCCTCAGTCACGTACACACGGTGGTCACTTTATTCGATACCTCGTGCACTATATAAAGTAGCCACTGAGTATATATCATGGTCTTCTGCTGCTGTAGCCATCCACTTCATGGTTTGATGTGTTGTGCATTCAGAGGTACTCTCCCGTACACCACTCTTGTAACGTGTGATTATTCAAGTTACTTTCGCCTTCTGCTGTCAACCTATAGCCAGGGAAGTGATGACCCTCTCCTGTTGGACTGTTTGAGGTAACTTACTTTTTATTCTTCCTTACTTCTCTACTACTTATTTGTATATCTGCGCACTTGTGATGCTACTGTCACACTGTAATTTCCTTTGGGATCAATAAATTATCTACCTATCTATTTTCTGGTCAGCTTGAACGAGTCTGGCCATTCTCCTTTGACCTCTCTCATTAGCAAGGTGTTTTTGGCCACAGAATTGCTGCTCTCTGCATTTTTTTTGGTACCATTCTGTGAAAACTCTGGAGATTATTGTGCATGAAAATCCCAGGAGATCAGCAGTTTCTGAGATACTCAAACCACCCCGTCTGGCACCAACAATCATTCCACAGTCAATGTCTCTTTGATCATATTTCTTCCCCATTCTGATGTTTGGTCTAAACAACAACTGAATCTCTTGACCGTGTCTGCATGCTTTTATGCATTGAGTTGCTGCCACATGATTGTCTGATTGGATATTTGCATTAATGAGCAGGTGTACGTTATAAAGTGGCCAGTAAGTGTATTATAGCTTCTGTATATTGTACAGTATTGACTACAGAGGAACTGACTTTCAGAAGAATATGTGCTATGCACTTCTTTTGAGCAGATTCACCCAAGGAGAAATCTTTACCCATTTCATTTTCTGATGGTCTTGCTGACTTCCTCCAGATGTTATGTCTTTGCAGTTAGCACCATTGAGCCCAGCACCACCAAAAGAAGTTATCCAGCTCACTAAATCTGTGCTGGCTCTAATGAACAGCATTATACCAGTTAATCCTTTTTCAATAAACAATTTCTTCCCGACCATAATGAGCGCAAGGTCAGAGTTACACTGCACAGAAACCGGCCCTTGGACAACTTCTCCTTGCTGACCAAGCCTTCCTGAGCTAATCCCAGTTGCCTGTTTACAATCTATAAGCATGCCTTGTCTTTCCCCCATTCAAGAAAAACTAAAACATAGCACTCTGGCCAGCCAATATGATTTCTTGAATATCATCAATCAGAAATAACTACTGAAGGGACCTAGGCTGGAAATGCTTACTGTTTTTCTTTCCCACCTGAGCTACTGAGTACTTTGTGCATTCTGCTAATAATGATTACTTGGCCAGTTTGAGTAATCTTCCTGACACTTCCATTGCTCCTAAAACTGGACTGAGGGCAGATCATTCACAGCTACTGTTGTTTGCAGTTAAGGACTTGGTCCTTCAATCTCTCTCCTTTTGTGGTACACCGTGGCAGCTAGTAAGAATAATAATTGGACAATACCTGAAATGTGGACCATTCTGTTCCGATGTATGTGCTGAATATAATGCATTTGAGCCTGACTGCTTCATTTACCTTCGTGAAATGGTTGTCAGAATCATGTTTAATATTACTTGCATATGTCATGAAATGTGTTGTCTTTGCAAAAACTGTACAATGCAATACAAAATAATAGCAAAAAAACTGTGAATTACAGTAATTGTGTGTGTGTGTGTGTGTGTGTATATATATATATATATATATATATATGGATAAATTAAAGAATGTGCAAAAATAAAAATTTATAAAGTAGTGAGGTAGTGTTCATGGGTTCAAAGTCCCTTCAAAAATCGGATGGCAGAAGGGAAGAAGCTGTTCCTAAATCGTTGAGTGTGTGTCTTCAGGCTTCTGGACCTCTTTAATGATGGACGCTGCCTTTTTAAGGCATCACTCCTTGACAGTGTCCTGGATACTGCAGAGATTAGTGCCCATGATGGAGATGACTTTAGTTTACAACTCTCTGCAGCTTATTTCAATCCTGTGCAGTAGCACCACCCGCAAATCAGAAGGTGATGCAGCCAGTTAGAATGCTCTCCACAGTTCATCTGTAGAAATCTGCAAGTGTCGTTGATGACGTACCAAATCTTCTCAAACTCCTAATGAAATATGATTATAAAAATATAATTTTTAATCTCTCCATCTCCCAGTGTAGAGTGCCCTCCTCCTTCAAAACATCCACCATTGTCCCTGTACCTGAAAAGACCAAGGTAACATATCTGAACGACTGGTGTCCTGTCACACTCACCTCAATAATAAGCAAATGCTTTGAAAGCCTGGTCAAGGACTAAATCTGCAGTGTGCTACCACCCACACTGGACCTCCTACAATTCTCCTACCGGCACAGCCAATCAGCATTCAACACCATAATTCCCTCCAGGCTCGACAAGAAACTCAGAGACTTTGGCCTTCACCCTGCCTTGTGTAGCTGGATGCTGGACTTCCTGTCAGCTCACCAGTAGGTGGTAAGAGTGGGCTCCCTCACCTCTGCCCCTCTGACCCTCAACACAGGTGCCCCTCGGGGCTGTGCACTAAGCCCCCTCCTTTACTCTCTGTAAACTCATGACTGTGTCGCCACCCATAGCCCCAATCTGCTAATTAAATTTGCTGAAGACACTACACTGATTGGCCTAATCTCAAATAATAATAAGGCAGCCTACAGAGAAGTCATCACCCTGACACAGTGGTGTCAAGAAAACAACCTCTCCCTCAATGTCGCAAAAACAAAGGAGCTGGTTGTGGATTACAGGAGGACTGGAGACAGGCTAACCCCTATTGGCATCAATGGATCAGGGGTTGAGAGGGTGAATAGCTTTAAGTTCCTTGGCATAAACATCACTGAGGATCTCATGTGGTCTGTACATACCAGCTGTGTGGTGAAAAAGGCACAATGGCTCCTCTTTCACCTCAGACGGTTGAAGAAGTTTGGTAAGGCCCCCCAAATTCTATGAACTTTCTACAGGAGAATGATTGAGAGCATCCTGACTGGCTGCATCGCTGCCTGGTACAGGAACTGTACTTCCCTCAATCACAGGACTCTGCAGAGAGTGGTGCGGACAGCCCAGCGCATCTGTAGATGTGAATTTCCTACTGCTCAGGGCATTTACAATGACAGGTGTGTAAAAAGGGCCTGAAGGATCATTGGGGACTCGAGTCCCCCCAACCACAAACTGTTCGAGCTGCTACCATCCAGGAAACAGTATCACAGCATAAAAGCCAGGACCAACAGGCTCTGGGACAGCTTCTTCCACCAGGCCATCAGACTGGTTAACTCACGCTGACACAATTGTATTTCTATGTTACATTCACAATCCTGTTGTACATACTATTTATTATAAATTACTGCAATTGCACATTGCACATTTAGACAGAGGCATAATGTAAAAATTTTTACTCATGTATATGAAGGATGGAAGTAATAAAGTCATTCAATTCAGTTCAAACCACTGCCATGCAATGTATGATGTAAAATTATAAATAACATCTAGGCATGAATATTTAAGTAAATCTGTGGTTAATGTGCATTGTTTAAATATAACTAATTGCATTTTGATATGACGCAGTGGTAGTTACTCGTGCTTCTTCTTCGCTGCTTCAGCAATCCGAGTTCAATGCCGATCTCGGTGCTGCCTATGTGGAATCTACATGTCTTCTCTGTCACCAGGTGGATTTCCCTGGAGTACTCCAATTTCTTCTCAAAGACTTCACTTTGCCACTGTGAAACGCTCCTACTCTGTAGGTGAGTGGTGGAATGTGGGAGAGTTGAAGAGATGCCAGGGAGAGTAGGTTATCGCGAGCGGGTAAGAGGTGAAAAGAATTGCCCTCTGAACCAGTGTCGTCTTGATGGACAGGAACTGCCTCCTATGTGTCAGGAAACGTGGAATTATCAGAACCTATCATGTAGATTTAAGCCCATTAAACCATAATGCATAGGGGCAGAATTAGGCCATTTGGCCCATCAAGTGTCCTTTGTCATTCCATCATGGCTGATTTATTTCCCCCTCCATCCCCTTCTCCCATCTTCTCCTCATAATCTTTGAAGTCCTGATTAAGCAGGCATCTGTCAACCTCCACTTTAAATATATCCAATAACTTGGCCTCCATAGCTATCTGTGGCAATGAATTTCACAGATCCATTACCCTCTGACTAAAGAAATACCTCCTCACCTCTGTTCTAAATGGACGTCCCTCTATTCTAAGTCTGTGTCCTCTGGTCTTAGACTCCCCCACTATAGGAAATATCATGTCAACATCCACCCTTTCTAGGCCTCACTGTAGTCAATAGGTTTCAAAGAGATTCCCCCTCATTCTTCTAAACTCCAGTAGGTACAGGTCCAGAGCCATCAAACTTTACTCATAAGTTAACCCTTTCATTTCTTGTTGAACCTCCTCTGGATCCCTTCCAGTGCCAGCATGTATTTTTTAGATAAGGGGCCCAAATCTGCTCTCAATACGCAGAGTACAATCTGACCAATGCCTTATAGAGCCTCAGCGTAAAATCATTGTTTTTATGTTCTAGTCCTCTCGAAATGAATGCTAATATTGCATGTGCCTTCCTTACCATCAACTCAATCTGCAAGTTAACCTTTAGGGAATCCTTCATGAAGACTCGCAAGTCCCTTTGCACCACTGATGTTGGAATCTTCTCCCCATTTAGAAAAGAGTCCATGCCTTTATTCCTTCTACCAAAGTGTATGACCATGCACGCCCCTAAACTATATTCCATCTGCCACTTCTTTGCCTATTCTCCTAGACACCCTGCTTCCTCAACACTATCTGGCCCTCCACCTATCTTCATATCGTACACAAACTTGGCCACAAAACCATCAATTCCTTCATCCATCTTTGATATATAACGTGAAAAGAAGTGGTCCCAGCACCAGACACTGTGGCAACCAGAAAAATTCCCCTTTATTCTCACTATTTTTCTCTCACCAGTCAGCCAATCTTCTATCTTTTTCAAGCTAAAAGGTTATGACTCAATCGGGGCTTAAATATGGTAACATCTTCTACCATACATACCTAGAAAATCAAAAGGTTGTTAGGGAAAAGTCAATGTGGATCTATTAAAGAAAACTGTAACACAGTGTTTGTGAGTTTCTAACTAGCAAGTAACTGAAGAGAAAATTATTGGAAATTATAAGTATATCTGAATTTTTGATGCGGTGCAATATTAGTGGTTGTGAGACAAAGTTGCAGCTTAATGTTGGGTAAAATTGGTCACTGATCGAGGCTGAGATGACTAACCAAAAACAGTGAGGAAATAAATGGACTCCTGCATTGACAAGTGGGATACTGCAGAGATCTGCACTTGCATCTTAGCAACTTACAGTCGACATCAATGGATGATCTGGTTGAAGTGCATCAAATTATTGAGGGTTGATGGTGGGATGGCATTTCTCCAAAATGGAATTTGAGAATTTGAGATGCCTTGATGAGAAATTTCTTTAACTCAAAGAATTCATTACCCCAGGGGGCTGTTGAACAAGGAGTACTGTAGCATGGCGTTTAGAATAGAACAAACCTTGTTGACCTTGTTGTCATTGCTCAAGACTACAAGCTTGTGATGCTACTTCAATCCACGCAGAACAGATATCTACAATACACGTGGTACAGCTTAATTTAAAAAATATATAAATAAATTTCTTGTATTTATATGCAAATGACTTTGATAGTTTGTAACACTCAAAGGCCACTAGCAAACTGGGGTGTGGAATTATTCAGCTTCACAACAGCCCTTGGAAAGAAGCTGGTTTTCAGTTTTACTATCTTGTCAAAGATGTTTCTGTATCTCCTACCAGATGGCAGGAGATTGAACAGACAGTGTCCAGGATGGGATGGGTCTTTAATGTTGTTACGAGAGCGCCATAGGCATCGAGAGTTGTAGATCGCCTCCGGGCCCAAGAGTTGAGTCCCAGTGATGTGCTGAGCCATCCCAATCACCCGTTTGAGTGCTTTGCAATTTGTCTTGCTGCAGCTAGAGTAACACACTGTCATTCAATATGTCAGAGCGCTCTCTATCACACATTGATGAAATTTGGCCAGCAATTGGGGTGGCAGATTAGCTCTCCTTAAGCACCTCAGGTAGTATAGTCACTTTTGCACCTTCCCTGCTAGCAAGGTTGTGTTGGTGGACCAAGAGAGCTCTTTGATGATGTTCATCCCTAAGAACCTGAAATTGGAGACCCTCTCCACTACCTCACCATCATGAATAGTGGGGCTTGTTGGGTATTTCTTGTCTTCCTGAAGTCAATTATCACTCCTTTTGTCTTCTTGATGTTGAGTGATAGGTTGTGGTTCCTGCAGCAATTGGACAATTTCAGCACCTCCTCTGTTATTGTTAGTGACTAGGCTGGGGGTTGGCAACCCGCGGCTCCGGAGCCGCATGTGGCTCTTTCACCTCTGTGCTGCGGCTCCCTGTGGCTTTGGGAAATAATTGGTCAGTATTTAATTAAAATGTATTTTATGTTAGTTTGTTAGTTTTTGAAATGTAATTCTAAATTTGAAGATTATGGTGATCTTGTACAATCTAAATAAGACGTTGTGGTGACCCCATTTCCTGGCACATTGGAACCGGCTCACAATTAGCCAGCGTTCAGGCTAAGGGAGATAGCCTACGGGGGTTTGTGAGTACGTGTCTTTTGCAGCATCTGCGCCCATGAGGGCCGGGTTGAGGGAGGCTTAAAAGCAAGGCTGTTTAGTTTGAATAAAGTTATTCGGCTGCAGTTTACTGACTGCGTGAGCACACCACTACAACGTGTTTTTATCACTATTAATATACGTCACCACTGCCAATACCTGACACCCGTCAGTGCGCGATTTCTTTAATTTTTCGATCCAAGGTAGTCCAACTATGGAGAATTCTAAAAAAAGAAAAGTGACTGAAGAAAACAGAACGTTTAATGATACGTGGACAGATTCATTTGCTTTCACTGTTGACGAGACTGGTTTACCGGTATGCTTAATATGCAATGAGAAACTAGCAAACAACAAAAAGTCAAATGTCGCAAGGCATTTCCAGAATAAACACGCAGCCTTTGCTCAAAAATATCCGGATGGAGATGAGAGAAAAAAATCCGTTTCGGAACTGATGCGGAAGGTTGATCTGAGCAAAAATCATTTCAAGAAATGGATGAAGTCTGGAAAACCAATGACATACGCTAGTTATATTGCCGCTCAGGAAATAGTCAGGCACGGGAAGCAGTTTACAGATGGTGAATACATAAAAGAATCTTTCATTAAGATTTCAGAACATCTATTCATGGACTTTAAAAACAAGAGTGAAATTGTGCAGAAAATCAGGGATATGCCCCTCTCTGCAAAGACTGTCAAAGACAGAACCATAAAAATGGCAGAAGACATCACAAGACAGCAAATTAAAGACATCATTCAGCTGTGGCCTACTCGATTGCCTGTGACGAGTCTAAAGACAAAGGTGATATTGAACAAATAGCGCTGTTCTGCCGGTATGTAAACTCTGCCGGGCCACAGGAAGAACTGATTGAGTTGATACCTCTAAAAGACCAAACACGGGGGGAGGACATCTGTGAGGCTGTCTTGAATTGTTTAAGAGCCAAAGTAATAAAGACCACGCGCCTGGTGTCAGTAGCTACTGATGGGGCACCGAATATGACGGGAACGCACAAGGGATTTGTGGCTTTACTGCAGAAGTCGCTGGACAGAAAGCTGCTGACTTTTCACTGCATCTTGCACCAAGAGGCACTGTGCGCTCAAACATTTCCTCCAGAATGCACAGAAGTAATGGATGTTGTCATTCAGACTGTCAATAAAATAATGGCAAAAAGTTTAAATCACCGTCAATTCCGTTTGTTACTGGACGAGCTGGAAAGCGCATATTCTGATCTCCTGCTGCACAACAAAGTCCGGTGGCTGTCCAGAGGGGAGGTGCTGAAACGCTTTGTCGCGTGTCTGGAAGAAGTGAAAACTTTCCTGGGCAGCAAAGGGCTCACCTTTCCTGAGCTGGAACAGCCAGAGTGGCTGGAAAAGCTACACTTCATGGTAGACATGACAGCGCACCTGAACACGCTGAACACAGCTCTTCAGGGGAAAGGACGTACAGCCCTACAAATGTTGGAGGATGTTTTGGCATTCGAGCGCAAGTTGACAGTGCTTGCCAGAGATTTACAGAAAGGCACTTTGTCTCACTTCCCCAATTTGAGAGAGTTCAAACAAGGTCACGACATGATAAATTCGGAGTATTTACATTCTGCAATCATCGCAATGCAAACATCGTTTGGGAAACACTTCTGTGAGTTCAGAGAGGAAAAAAACACATTATCCTTCCCGGTCACTCCCCTAAGCATTGATCCTTCCCTACTGAATACGACTGCATTGGCAGGTGTGAGTAAACCTGATCTTGAGATGGAACTGGCCGACATAGCCGACAAAGACATATGGGTGTCCAAGTTTAGACGCTTGACAGCAGACCTTGAAGATGTTGCCCGTCAGAAGGCCGTTCTTGCTCAGAATCACAAATGGAGTGATATTGAAAACCTCCCAAAACCGGACAAACTGGTGTTCGAAACATGGAATGCTATCCCCGACATTTATGTAAACATTAAAAAGTATGCGCTTGGAGTCCTGTCGATTTTTGGATCCACATATGTATGTGAGCAGGTGTTCTCCAACATGAACTTTATTAAAAACAAACATCGCGCACACCTCACAGATGACAGCTTGCGATCCTGTGTAAAGATGAAGGTGACGTCATACAGCCCTGATGTGCAGATGCTGTGCGCTGAGGTCCAGGAGCAGAAATCCCATTAACCAAGTATGATAAATATTTTAATTGCCTATTATTTTACGTATATTCATAGTCCTTTCATTTTTCAGGTTGACAGCTGGCTGACGTTATTTTTGGTTTGCTGCTGGCGGAAAATTTAAGTTCAGCGTTTTTCATAAATACAAGAAGGACTCAAATAGACATTGAGTATTTTACTTAAAAGTAACCTTCAACCCAACGTCTTTTTTTCGGAGTTCAAAATGTTTTTGTTGCATGCAGAAATGTAATTTCATTTTCTCTGCAGGAGTTCATCAATTTCATAAATGCAACACATTATAGTTTGTTTATACATAGCATAAAGGCAAAAAAAAAACGTTGTATGCAGTGTTATTTCATTTTAAATGTCAAACGAGTTTTGTGGCTCCCAGTGTTTTCTTTTCTGTGGGAAACGGGTCCAAGTGGCTCTTTCAGTGGCAAAGGTTGCTGACCCCTGGACTAGGCCAATCACTAGATTTGTTATTGTTAGTGATTAGGCCAATCACAGTTGTGTCATCTGCAGATTTGATGATTGAGTTTGTGGCACGAGCAGGAGTGCAGTCATAGGTGAAGAGAGAGTAGAGAAGTGGGCTTGGTACGTACCCTTGCAGGACACCAGTAGTTAGGTTTGGGGGTTGAGGGGGTCTTGATCTGTACCAGCCTAGTTTCACCATCTGGGTACAATTAGTGAGGAAGTTGTAGATCCAGTTGCGCATTGATGTGCCAAGGCCTAGTTTGTGGAGCTTGACTGTCAGCTTGTTCCGTATTATTGTGTCAATGGCCAGGCTGTAATCAATGAAAGCATCCTTAAATCAGTGCCTTTGTGCTTCAGGTGTTCCAAGACAGTATGAAGGGTGATAGAAATGGCATCTTCAGTTGATCTGTTCCTTTCATAGGCAAACTGCTGCTGGTCCAAGGTAACTGGGATTACGTCCTTAACATGAGACATGACCAATCTTTCCAAGGCCATGGCAACTATGGGAGTGAGTGACACCCGTCTATAGTCATTAAGGCATGTTGCCGCCAACACCTTGGGGGTTGTATGACAGTTGCTGGCATGACATAACCCGGGATAGCGAAAGGTTGTAAATACCCATTAGAGCTTTCGCCAGCTGGTCAGCGCAGCCTCTGAGGACCCATCCCGGTACGCCGTCTGGTCCCGCTGCTCTGCGTGCATTGACATTACAGAGTACACGCCTCACCTCATGTATACTTGGGTTACTGACCTATTATCTTGAAACTAGGACTGGAGGCTCAAACCTGAATCTGATCACAGCAGCTGGTGTAGTTAAATTCAAGGAGTTCGTACAGCCTGGACTTGAAAGCTGATAGCTTGAAGGTACATTAGAACCTTGCTTTGTATACCCCTGCAAAACACTGGTTTGTTATCGTGAACAATTGTTGTAAGTCATACACTAGTTGACCTCCTAAAGCTCAACACTGAGGTTTGAAAGGACCAACCAAGGGTTAGACTTCCACGGAAGTGTGTGGAAGAGCAAGGAACCTGGAAAAACAGGTCCCTACTTCCCTGAAAGTGTCACCATGACTAAGTAGAGTGGTAAAGAGAGGTCTAGGCACATTGGTCTTCATAATTTCAGGGCAATGAGTACAGCAGTTGGGTGTTATGTTGAAGTTGTATGTTACATTGGTGGGTCCAGATTTGGAGTATTGTGTGCAGTTGTGACCACCTACCTACAGGAAAGATATCGATGAGCTTGAGAATGGACAGAGAATATTTTCAAGAATGATTTACAAAAATTTCAAGACCTGAGTTAGAGGGAACGATTGAATAGGTTAGGACTTTATTCCCTAGAGAGTAGGAGAATGAGGAGAGATCTTAGAGGTATCCAAAATTGTGAAAGGTATAGATGGTGTGAATGCACACTGGATTTTTTCCCCTCAGGTTGGGTAAGACTAGAACTGGAGGTCATAGTTTAGAATGAAAGGTGAAATATTGAAGTGGAATCTGGGGGACAATTTATTCACTCAGAGGTGGTGCAAGTGTGGAACGAGCTGCCAGCGAAAGTGGTAGACACGATTTTATTTGTAACATCTAAGAGAAGTTTAGATAAGTATGTGGATGAGAGGGCTATGGTCTTGGTGCAGGTGGATGAGACTACGCAACAGACCAGGACTAGGTGGGCTGAGGGGCCAGTTTCCGTGCTGTGGTGGTCTTTGACTCCTGGTTCTCTAGTCCAGTCTCTCACAGGTACGTACCTTGGCACCTATACCTAATAAATATGCACGTTGCTGTGTCAGGAAGCTGAATGATTTTCTGCATTCCTGACAGAGAGCAGCCTGAGGCTTTTCTCCTCAGCGGGTCATTCCCCAGCAATGAATTGTCCCACAGGTTATTGTGGGGAGGCTGGTGTTAGGCAGGGCCGGGTGAGCGCTGAGCTGTTGGGATCGGGGGCCACACGCTGGCCAATGCAGTAACTGCAAGACTTCTCAGTGGCAGTGAGGTCAGTGCCGATCACTGGCTGGTAGTGTTGGTTTTGTGGAGAATCCTGTAGGCTGTGCAGCCAAACGAAAAGATAAAGGGACAACGATTTCCATCAGGCAGTGACGGAAGACATGGAGCAGAAGCTGCACTCCCCAAGCCAGTGGGGACGCCGTCCTGAGCCCCAGATCTCGGCAATGAACAGCCACGCCACCGGCAGCACCTCATCCGACACCGGCCTTCACAGACAGCCTCTCCACAGCGAGCTGAGCAGTTGTTCGTTTTGCTGGGTCTACAGAAGCTTCCTACCAGAGCACAAGGCCGCACGGGGAAGGACAGGAGATGGTGCCAGATTCCCAGCACTGCCGGCCGTGCAATTCTTTCAGTACAATGACCTCTGTTCACGCTGGTTCCATTAGTGCTCCCGTTCGTGAGAACTCATCCACTGATATTGAGAGCTGGTCTGGGTGCAGGTCGATGGGACTGTTGTGCACCGAGACACATCAGTGAAGTAACCTGGGGTCATTAAGTGTTTCTGGTCTTTCAACATCAGACATCCTAGTCCTGGTGTCCCAGCCAGGGAGGTGATCAGGCCCCATTCTGCGTCCCAGCAGCATGGGTCACCGGGCCACACCTCTTGATCCATGGCCATCTGAAGGGTCACTCAGCAGCTTCTGTGACAGCTGTGATAGCTCTTTTCTCTGCAGGCCCCCATAATGCCAAGGAGAGAGTAGGCCCTGCAGAGTGAGCAGCCAGAAAAACCTCTACAACCCACCTCATCGTGCCCTCCATCCCTGTCTCTGACACTGCTCTACCAGCTTCTGGTATTTGGCTTTATTACGCTCTAACACCACCTCAATCCAGTCTTCCCAATTCTCTGAGTTCCACCATAAGGACCCGCTTTGAGGCATCTGACAGAGTGTATATGTCAGGCCTCAGTACTGATGATGCGATGAAGTCAGGGAACTTAAGTTGCTTGCCAAGATCAACTTCCAGTTGCCGGTCAGACCCGGTGGCGGGCAAGCCTGCTGGTGATCTGGGCTGAGGCTGTGGTTGGTCTCCAGTTTTGACAAAGGCACTGGGCTTTCTGAGTTGGCAGGGGTGCTTGCTGTTCTTAATAGCAGCGCAGTAAGCAGCGTATCTACTGAGATTGCTGTAAAAGGAAACCTGGTTCACTCAAATCCTTCAAGACAGAAACATTCTGGCTGATGGTTGATTGGAGAACCACTGATACAGTTCTAAATTGCTGGCTAAAATGGGTACTCAGTTTGCAGAGTATATAGTGATGGGCAATAAATGGACACAGGTCCATGTACAGAAAAGGATAAAGAATTATCTGTTGTACTTAAGACAGACATTGCTCGTTTTTTGTGTACTGAGAGAATTGAAGGAAATAAGGATAGTACTGGAAAGTGGACTTGGTTTCACCATTATCTTACAAAGTAAGATTCATTGTCCAGTGCACCTATTTCGAATATTCTCAAGTGCTGGCACCATCTGTTGTATGGAGCAGGGCAAAGATATTCAAATCCTCCTCTGTTAAGGAGACAAAAGAGACTGCAGATGCTGAAATCTGGGGCAAAAAGCAAGCTGATGGAGCAACAAACCTTTTCAAACAGGCCTCCAATTACTATATTTTGGTTGATATCTTGCCTCTAGCCATCTGCAAATTCTTAATACAGCTCACAGAATGATAGCTCTGAATGTAATTGAAAACCTTTTCAAATTAATTTTGTCCGCAATCCAAATTTCTTGCAAAAATTCCCCAAATGTCTGCTTGCACCCTTCTGAGCAAACAAGAGTCAGCAGCAGCTGCAGTTCATCACTTGACCGTAGCTGACTGAGTTACATATCGTCATCTACAATTACCCTTTGTTAACATGGTAATTTGTTTCTGTTGAGGAAATGCTTGCTCTGCTCTGCTGGCGTTCCTTTATGTTCAAAATTAAAATATTTTTTTTATCAAAGTACTGTACATAAATGTCATCATACATTATCCTGCGATTCATTTTCTTGCAGACTCACAATAGCTTCTAACTACACAGTAGATCCCAACCTGAAGAAGGGTCCTCGGCCTGAAACGTCGACTACCTTTTTCATTTCCATATTTCCATGTCTGACCTGCTGAGTTCCGGCACCGTTTTGTGTGCGTTGCTTTGGATTTCTAGCATCTGCAGACTTTTTAATGTTTATGATTTGAGGGTGTTTTTTTTTTGTATATTTTTATTGTTTTTTGGTAAGGGTGATTTAGAGTATGGCAGTGCGAAAACATGCCTGTAATGCTGGCAAAGTGGTTTGGAATGGGGTGTTATAATAAGTGTTAGGTCATCTTTCAAGAAATTTATTTCCTGTCAGTGTACATTACGTGGCAATGTCTACTTCACTCCTAAAATTTGATTCCATTGATTTACTGGAGATAAAAGTTTTTATTTGATTACGCAATAAGCTACACAGCCCATTCCTCAGTAATTCTTAATACAGCTAGTACACCATTTTAGGAGTTGAAACTTTTTAAGTTGTGAAAGAACTTTGTGAAAGTTTGATTCATCAACTTGCATGGCAGTTGTTTAAAACCCTGGCAGTACACTGAGCCGAGCGAGGGGGTTGAGTGCTGGAAACACTTGCTGTAAGCCTTTGGTTTTCTAGATCACATGCTAATACAAGTACAGGTTGAGCAGAGACCAGCTGCGGAATGTACCTGCCTCTGCGCAGCACAGACAGTTCTGAGAAGTGACCCACACATGTAATGAACAGGAATTAATGAAAACTAGAAAAACACTCCATAAAGTGAGAAATGAGGATCTCAACATGCATTGAAAGAATTGATTCATCAGCGTCAGAGTGAGCACATACCACTTAACGTGAAACTATCATGACAAACTGAAAATTGAAAGTAATTATGAATACTCAGCAGGCTGGTTCCAGAAATTTAACTCAAAATATTTTCTTAAAATCTTTAATTTTTTAAAGATTTGGGGTGATCTGGTGATCATGAAGCTGCAGAGAAATTAACTGATGATTTTGCCAAGATCGTCCCTGATGAAAATCTAACACCAGAACCGGTCTATAATGCTGATTGTTTTTATACCTTACATTAACCTAATAAAAGTTAAAATGTAAATCCAGTGCACTGTAACCTTTTAATCAAAACGTGGCATCGTAGGTGAAGACTGAAGGCCTGCTGTTGTTTGTTGTTCAGCCACCGATTCAGGTATTCTCCCGAAACTGCTGAGTTACCCTGAACAAAATATATTTTCATTGTTTTAATGGTGTGTAATACATTTTTACTGTTAAGTACACTGTAATGAACAAGTGTAAGGCAAAGGCTGCTTACTGATGGCACATAAATCCAGAGTAGTAAATGATGGTGATCCCAAGCTGTCTTATTATATATCACAAAATCTGAACAAAAAATCAGAATTTGTAACATAAGCATTTCAGATAAGGAGTACTCAACCCGTACTGTTTATACCTTTGCAAGAGGTAGATCTCTTGCAGTCTTCTCTACCCCGGCCACGCTGTTCCTTTTCAGCATGCCACAGGTCTCTTTCAGTGCAAGCATCCACCTGTATGGACAAGGATGGTATTGTTGACAGTGGGCCCCACATAATGCTATTAAGCCTGCCTTTTAAACTGAATGTTTCTGAATGACCCAAGTTAAAAAGCTGAAGCACATCTGTGCCTGCACACACATACTTCAATCATTCTCTCATGTTTATCTTAATTAAATCAGTTAGGACGTGTGCAGAAGTTCGAGCTGACCTGTTGCTCTCTGAGAAGTCTCCCAGCACAGGGCAAAAGGCTTGCAGCACTTAGCTGAGTGAAAAGTTGAACTGTCGTGTCCACTTGGAAATTGTCCAGGCATTTTGAAAGCACATATGTATGGATCTAGCTGAAATGTGAAATGTTTGGCCCAGTACTCGAAAGAACCTCACTGCCTCTGTACACTTTTGTGCTCAAATGTGAGGAAGTTAAGAAGTCCATTCTTAATCAACAAGCCAATAGAAAGATTTTTTTTTAAATCATGAAGGTTTTAAAGCACACAAGATTCTGCAGATTCTGGAAATCCAGAGCAACAGTGCAAAATGCTGGAAGAACTCAGCAGGTCAAGCAGCCTCTATGGAGAGGAATAAACTGTTGACATGTTGAGTCCTGATGAAGGTTCTTGGTGAAATCTCCTGATAAGGCTTTTCTTAAATTAATATGCCATTGCAGGGCCTAACTAGTTGTTTAAAATTTAAAGAGAGTTGTTAGATAGTAGTCAGCTCCATCATTGGTACTAGCTTCTGTAGTATCCAAGACATCTTCAAGGAGCAGTGCCTCAGACAGGTGGCATCCTCACCACCTAGGTCATGCCCTCTTCTCACTGTTACCATCAGGAAGGTGGTACAGGAGCCTGAAGGCACACATTCAGTGATTCAGAAGCAGCCTCTTCCCCCTCTGCCGTCCGATTTCTGAATGAACATTGAACCCATGAATGAAACCTCACTACTTTTTAATTTGTTTTTTGCACTACTTATTTAACTACTTAGTATGCATATATACTTACTGTAATTTAGAGTTTTTTCTTCTATGTTATCATGTATTACATTGTACTGCTGCCGCAAAGTTAACAAATTTCACAACGTATGCCGGTGATATTCAACCTGATTCTGAAAATTTGCTACTTGGATCAATCACGGCCTGCTCTACCATTTAAATCCCTTTCAGCCTCTTACAGAATCAGGAGGCAAGTTGTCTCCATGAATAGCGAAGAGTTGGTATTAGATCACTGAACTCCATGTCCACCTGGAAACCGGAGCACAGCTGCACTGAATCACTGGCTGCACCTTGGCATTCCTCTTAGAATGCGAGTGCACATTTTTTGTTATTTTCACAACATAGCTGTGGCAATTACCCATTGTTTCACCATTGTGAGTAGTTCAATCAGGCCTGTAAATTTGACCATACAGGGCAACACACACAGAATGGTACAGTGCACCTGGTAAGTCTTTAAGTACCAACGAGAAAGTGCATGGATTTCTTCTTGATGTTTTAACTGGAATTTATTCTTCAAAAATAATTGCACAAATGGATCAACTCAAGTTTATTGTCACTTAACTATAGACATGTTTACACATTGATGTTTCTCCAGACCAGGGTGTCAAGCACAGTAGTACACGTAACACACTTATAACACACTTATAACACACAAAAACGTAGGGAAGTAAGAATTAAATCTACAAATGTATTGTGCGTGGATAATCAAAGTGCATAAATTAAGTATTGTCAGGTACAGTGCGAATTATCTGGTGACAATGCTAATATGATGCAGCAGGGAGTTCAGAAGCCTGATGGCCTGAGGGAAGAAACTGTTTCCCATCTTGACTGTTCTCATCTTTATGCATTGAAGTCTCCAGCCTGATGGTAGAAAGTCAAAGGGGATGCTTGACTAGCCATTCGTCTAGTTGCTGATTCCAGATAGGTGCTAATTGTCCAGCACATTTGGCTGACAGTGCAGTGCTTAACCTTTGATTATCAAGCATGTTGAGACATTCTAAAGAATATCCAAACATGTTTGATAATCACAGTGTACACATTGTAGTATAAGCCAAATTTGGTAAGCCTTGTATAGAGCAAGTCTTTTCTTTCTATTACAAACCTTCCAGTAGGGACGAAAAATGAATAAATCACTTTAAGTTGACACCCTGATTTGTGCCTGCATTTAGCATTTGTCAATTTCCCTCTTGCTTGTGGATTTAGTTGTAGATTTTGTAGATAAAATTACTTTCCAGGGTCAGTTTCCATAGTCTCTTTCCCAACCTCACCATCTTGAATTCTTGAACTTTTCTAGGCATCCCTGAAATATCTTAATACAAAGTTTAAGAATTACACTGCAACTGTGCAGGATGTGTTGAGATTACTTGTCATCATCACTCTGTCCATCATGAAAGATCCTCATCACCCAGACCATGCTCTTTTCTCACTGCTGCCATCAACTAGAAGGTAAAAGAGCTTCAGGACCTGTACCACCAGGTTCAAGAACAGTTACTACCCCTTAGCCATTAGACTCTTGAACAAAAGGGGATAACTACACTATTCTTTTGAAATGTTCACATAATCAATGATTTCACTTTAAGGACTCATCTCCTTACCTTGTGTTCTCATTATTTATTGACATTTATTTGTATTTGCATTTGCACAGTTTGTTGTCTCCTATGCTCTACTTGATCTTCCATTGATCCTGTTATAGTTACTATTCTATAGTTTTGATGAGTATACCCACAGGAAATGAATTTCAGGCTTGTATAGGGTGACGTATTTGTACACTGATGATAAAATTTAGGTTTAAATTTTAATGACTGTTTCTGTTTTATCATTTTGTCATTGCAGAAAGTGGAGGGATATATCCTATCCATACCAATGCCCGGTCACCCTGTGAATTTTTCTGAGGTGACAATGCAACAGGCGCAAAATGATGTTGAGCAACTGGAGAAGCTCATCAGCTCACATGATGTCATTTTCCTGCTAATGGACACACGAGAGAGCCGCTGGCTTCCCACAGTCATCGCTGCCAGCCTGCGTAAGGTAATGGCTGTGCACTCATTCCACTGTCAAGGGCAAATCGACAGTTGGAGAAAGTCAGCAGTGGAAAGCTGATTTTTTTTTCCTTCGTGTTGCCACATGTCCCTTCTAATCGTCAGCTTTGCTTCTTAAGGAATAAAAAAAATGTAGCTGTCACCCTCAGCACAATTATTTGCTGCCCCGTGTACTGAAGTTGCTGACTGCAGGGATGTGAGGCTACGTGTCTGTGGTAACTTGCTTAAGGCCCCTTCTATGTTCTTGGAACCAGGGAAAGTGGCAGCCTCCAACTTGATGGCATGAACATCGATTTCTCCAACTTAAAGGAATTCCCCCCCCCCCCCCCCGCCTTTTATTCCCCACTCTGGCCTCTTCTCCTCACTTGCCTATAACTTAGCCCTGGTGCCCCTCTTCCTTCCCTTTCTCCCATGCCCCACTCACCTCTCCTACCAGATTCCCTCTTCTCCAGCTCTTTACCTTTTCCGATTATAAACGTCACAGCTTCTAACTTTATACTCCCTTCCCCACCCAGCTAGCTTCACCTGTCACCTTCTAGCTTGTCCTCCTTCATTTTCTGCCCCCACCATTTTCTTATCCTGGCATCTCTCCCTTCCTTTCCCATCCTGATGAAGGGTCTCAGCCCGAAACGTTGATTGCTTATTCATTTCCATAGATGCTGCCTGACCTGCTGAGTTCCTCCCACATTTTGTGTGTGTTGCTCTGGATTCCCAGCATCTGCAGGACTCGCGTGTTTATAAAGTGAGGTCTTCCTTCCCCAATTATTTTGTTATCTCATCCTATATTATCAGGGCTTTCCTTGCTTATTAATCATCGTTGCTGTTGTTCAGGTCATGTGTCCAGACATCCGTGTCTTTTGTAGCCATGTTGTAGTAGTGGCTACTCCAGCTATGGCATAATCCTTGTCAGAGCCATTATTTTGATCAAAGTTGAAGGTTCATTTTATTGTCAAAGTATACATATGCAGTACAACTCTGATATTTGTCTACCTTCTTCCAAAAACCTTGTGCATTTTAATCACATTTTAATTGTAACTCCTTTTCCCTAATGTGTCCTTGATCACTGATGTCCCGTAATGAACTGCTTATACTAGGCAAATCAGCTCTGCATTTCCATATAACATTTGAAGAGTTTATAATTTGAATTCGAGCTGCCGCTTGAGATGCAAGCACCATTCTCGGAAGTAAATCCATGTAATCTGATCAATAAAATTTAAAATCTACTGCATTAAATATGCAAATGTTTTCCATACCTGGTTCCCCAATAGGTAAAAGTCTCAATGAAATATTTATTTGTAAAGGAAGAATGAAAATGAAAGTTGGAATTAAATGCGAATGAAAAAAATCTAATTCTTTTTGTTTCTAGTTAGTTATTAATGCAGCCTTGGGATTCGATACATTTGTTGTGATGAGACACGGTCTGAAGAAGCCCAGGCAGGAATGTGGAGAACCCACTTCAGCTGCCACCGCTGTTCCTCCCTCAGTGATGGGCTCTTCGCTCTTCTCCAACATTCCTGGCCACAAGCTCGGCTGCTACTTCTGTAATGATGTGGTAGCACCTGGAGATGTGAGTAATACCTCTGTCATAGTTTGGTTTTTGGCTGGTTGTCCGTTGTGTCCGATGAGGACAATGAAACCTGTGTGGGAGAGTTTTTTTTAGTG
Source organism: Hypanus sabinus (assembly GCF_030144855.1). Lineage (NCBI taxonomy): Eukaryota > Metazoa > Chordata > Chondrichthyes > Myliobatiformes > Dasyatidae > Hypanus > Hypanus sabinus. The sequence goes on from NC_082724.1 coordinate 15,559,408, forward strand.
GAAAAGCCGTTGCACTGGGGCAATTGCACTCTCTGAACCTCAGAAGTCTGACTCCAGTGGTGTGAACAAGCATCATAAACTGGGGTCTTCCTTGGCTACACCGGGTGACCATGATGTCCTCTGTGCCTTGTTGTGCTCCATGGAGCGTTGCAGTACCGCCTTCCTGGCTGTTGGATCTCACTGTAGGCCGCATCCTCCCAGTCGGCCGGAGCTGGCTTCACATGCTAGGCCAGGCATGTCCCTATCTCACCAGGGTATGAGGCTGCCGGCTACCCTCACCTAGTTAACGCCGGTTTATCGAAGCGAAGTACCAGGGTGCGGCTGCTGTTGCACGGAGCCACAGGTGAGAGCTGAGTGTCCGGTGGGGCCCAAAGGTGAGGAAATTACCTTGGAATGGACACAGCAAGCCCCTTCACCGGAGGTGCTACCCCTCCCTGTTATTGTAGAGAACAGAGGAAATTAGATTGAAAATGGGTCTGTTGTAATTTGAAACAAAAACGTTAAAAGCTGAACTATCGGGCAGGATCTGTAAAGAGGAATGGTGTGTCAGGCTGAAGATTCTTCATCAGACACTTGGGCTGTTTTTATGATTTTCATTCGAGCTGCGAGCGTCTAACTTTTTCAGACACTCTTTCACCTTCTTTATTTTATGATGCCAAAATAACTGAATTATAAAACTGTAAAATTAATCTAATTTTAAATTAATTTGATCCAGTAAGTAAACCTGATAAGTCCAGCCTCCTCACAATTGAACAACAAAAAAGCGAGGTTGTTGTAAAGATTCTGATTTGCATTTTAAGGAGAGTTTGTGATATAATTTTATTCCATAGATTTGTAGTTGCTAGTTGCCTCAGTCGTTGTACAACAAGGCCTTACCTAGTTTTTCATTGCGGGTGAGAGAAATTACAGAGCAGAAGCACATCAACTTATTCATTGTGCTTTTAGCAACTCAAGCATTCTGGGATTAGTTATTGCATAAGGCAGGGACTCACACTCTTTTTTTTTATGTAATGGACCAAAACCATTGAGTAAGGGGCCCATGGACCCCAAGATGGGGACCCTTGGCATAAAGACTTACCTTGCATCATTTTATGTTGTATGGCAGTTTGCTACTTTCAGATTTGTTACTTAATTTATGCCACTCTGGCGTAGTTATTTTGTCTTGCCATTTGAATTATGTTGGGAACCAGAGTAATGCACCTGAATAGAAATAGCCTTAAGTTCAGTTCTTCTTTGGTGTTTAAAATGTTTTGCTGCATGGAAGATAATTTGAAGTTCAGCATTACTGCAGATCACTAGAGTCTGCTGTCTATCAGTTTGACTACAGCCTGCTATCTATCAGTGTGATTAGATGATGGCTAAGAAGATGAGGATTTTGTTGAAATTGCAAGGGAAGCAGAATACACCAAAGTTCAAGGCCCAGAGGTATTAATATGCACAGAGTTTGCACTTTGATGTGGTGGGTAATGGGTGGTGGAGTACTGAAGCATTTATTTACTAAGGAGGTTCTGTGGATGAGAATGAGATTCCTGGGTGATATGTTACTCCTGGGTGCCAGGCTCCAGGACATCTCAAATTGAGTCTTCAGCATTCTTAAGTGAGAAGGTGAGCAGTCAGAGGTTGTGGTCCGTATAGGTACCAATGACATGGGTAGGATGAGGAACGAGGTTCTACAAAGTGAGTTCAGGGAATTAGGAAATTTAAAGGACAGTATCTCCAGAATTGTCATCGCAGGATTGCCAGCCATACTAAGTGCACCATTAATAGGAAGATTATACAGTTTAACAGGTGGCTAAGGAGTTGACGTAGGAGGAAGGACTTCAGATTTTTGCATCATTGTGGGCTCTCTTCCAGGGAAGTTGGGACTTGTAGAGAAGAGATGGTTTGCGCCTAAATTGGAGAGGGACTAATATCCCAGTGGGAAGATTTGCTAGCACTACACGGGGTTGGGGGGGGGGGGGGGGGTGAGGTTTAAACTAGATCTGCAGGGGAATGGGAACCAGAGTGTCAGAACAGATAGTGGGACTGACATTCTGAGTGTATATTTCAATGCAAGAAGTATTGTAGGAAAAGCAGATGAGTTTAGGACATGGATCAATACGTGGAATTATGATATTGTAGCCATTAGTGAGAACTGGCTGCAGAAGGGACAGGGACTAGCAGCTCAATATTTGAGGGTTCCGTTATTTTAGATTTGATAGAGCCTGGGGGGAGGGCAGTGGGATTAAAGGGGGAGAGATGGTGTTACTAATCAGGAAAAATGTCAACAGAATTGCAAGGGAATAGGAACCAGAGTACCAGAATAGTTAGTGGAGAGGTTGTGGAGGCAGATGTTGGTAAGACCTTAGACAAATTTAGTAATCAAAAGGTTGAGTATGGGTGTGACAAAATTGAAACAGGACTGAAAGTATTGTATCTGAATGCACACATTATAAGGAATATGGTAAATGAACTTGCAGCACAGTTACAGATCGGCAGGTATGTGTTGTAGGCATCATTGAATCATGGCTGAAAGAAGATCATAGCTGGAAGCTTAATTGCATTGAAAGAACAGGCAGGAAAGCAGAGGGGGCAGTGTTGCTCTGTTGGTAAAAAATGAAATCAAATCATTAGAAAGGGTTGACATAGGGTTGGAAGGTGTTGAACCATTGCAGATAGAGCGAAGGAATTGCAAGGGTAAAAATACCCTGATGTGAGTTGTATACAAAACCCTGCACAGTAGTTAGGATGTTGCCTACAAATGTGAGATAGGAAATGCATGCCACAAGGGCAATGTTACAATAATCATGAGGGACTTCACTATACAGGTAGATTGGGAAAATCAAGTTGGTCCTGGATTACAGGAGAAGAGAGATAGCTTTTTAGACCAGGAAGAAATGAAAGGGTTCACTATTTTCTAAATGGAGAGAAAATACAAAAAACCGAAATACAAAGGGACTTGGGAGTCCTTATGCAGGATCCCCTAAAGGTTAACTTGCAGATTGAGTCGGTGGTGAGGAAGGCAAATGCAATGTTAGCATTCGTTTCAAGAGGACTAGAATATAGAACATACAAAATTTTGAAAGGGATAGTTAAGATAGAAGTGGGAAAGTAGTTTCCATTGATAGGTGAGACTAGAACCAGGGGACATTGCCTCAAGATTCAGGGGAGAAGATTTAGAATGGAGATGAGGAGAAACTGTTTTTCGCAGAGAATGGTGAATCTGTGGAATTCTCTGCCCAGGGAAGCAGTTGAGGCTTCTTCACTAAATATATTTAAGATATAGTTAGGTAGATTTTTGCATAGTAGGGGAATTAAGGGTTATGGGAAGAAGGCAGGTAAATGGGGCTGAGTTTACGGACAGATCAGCCATGATCTTATTGAATGGCAGGGCAGGCTCGATGGCCTACTCCTGCTTCTATTTCTTATGTTCTTATAAATGCAAGGGTGTAATGTTGAGAGTTTATAAAACACAGATGATGCCTCACTTGGAGTATTATGAGCTGGTTTGATCTCCTTATCTTAGAAAGGATGTGCTGAAACTGGAGAGGGTTCAAAGGAGATTCATGAAAATAATTACAGGATTGAATGGCTTGTCATATGAACTGCATTTGATGGCTCTGGGCCTGTATTCACTAGAATTCAGAAGAATGAGGGGTGTCCTCATTGAAACCTATCAAATGGCGAAAGGCCTTGATAGAGTGGATGTGGAGAGGATGTTTCCTATGGTGGGAGAGTCTAACACTAGAGGACACAGCCTCAGAATAGAGGGGTGTCCTTTTAGAATGGAGATGAGGAGGAATTTCTTTAGCCAGAGAGTGATGAATCTATGGAATTCTTTGCCACAGGCAGCGGTGGAGGCCAAATCTTTATGTATACTTAAGGCAGAGATTGATAGCTTCTTGATTAGTCAGGGAATGAAGGGATGCGGAGAGAAGGCAGGTGATTGGGGCCGAGAGGAAAATTGGATCAGCCATGATGAAATGACGGAGCAAACTCGATGGGCTAAATGGCCTTATTCCGCTCCTATATCTTATGGTCATGTTCTTGTGGCAGTGCTCAATCAGGACGGAATGTAGAGCTTGTCTAGTGAGGCTTTATGGGTGGAACTGAGGAATAAGAAAGAGATGACCATATTAATGGGACAGTATTATAGACCACCCAACCATCTCTGGGGTTTAGAGGAAAGAATCTGTAGAGAGGTTGCAGACATTTGCAAGAAGCTTGAGGTTGTGGTAGTAGGTGATTTTGACTTTCCACATACTGACTCTGACTCCCATACTGTAAAAGGACTAGATGGGATAGATGTTGTCTAATGTGTTCAGGTAAGTTTCCTTGATCAGTATGTAGAAGTCCCAATGAGAGAGAGTGGACTACTTGATCTCCTATCAGGGAATGAGAATGATAAGTGACAGAAATTTGTGTAGGGTAACACTTTGCAACTCGTGAGCACAATGCCAATAATTTCAAGGTAATTATGGAAAAGGGTAGGTCTGGTTCTTGTGTTGAAATTCTAAATGGGAGAAAGGACAATTTTGATGGTATCAGAAAGGATCTGGCAAGAGTGGATTGGGACAGGTTGTTTTCTGCCAAGGGTGAAGTTTTGTGTATACAGTGATTGTATATGCCTGTCAGAATAAAAGGCAAGGGTAACAGGTTTAGGGAACCTTGGTTTTCAAGAGATATTAAAACCATGGCGAGTAAAAAGGAGGTGCATAGCAGGTATTGGCAGGTAGGAACAAATGAGGTACTTGAGAAGTATAAGAAATGTAAGTGGACACTTAAGAAAGAAATTAGGAGGGCGAAGAGAAGGTATGAGGTTTCTGTAGTGGACAAAGTGAAGAAGATCCTTAGATATGTAAAGAGAAAAAGGATAACAAGGTTCAAAGTTTCTTCTACTTTTAAGAAAAGCTCAAAGAATAAACCAGGGAATTATAGGCTGGTAAACCTGACATCAGTAGTGGAAAAGTTATTGGAAGGTACTCCAAGGAAATTAATATGTGAATATTTGGATAGACATGGATTGACTAGGGATAGTCAGCACAGCTTTGTCCGTAGTAGGTCGTGTCTAACCAATCTTATTGAGTTTTTCGAGGAAGTTACCGGGAAAGTTGATGAAAGCAAGGCAGTGGGTGTTGCCCACATGGACTTCATTAAGGCAATTGACAAGGTCCCACATGGGAGGTTGTTCAAGAAATTTCAGTCTCTTGGTGTTCAAGTTGAGGTAGTAAATTGGATTAGATATTGGCTTTGTGGGAGAAGCCACAGGGTGGTAGTAGATTGACTGGAGGTCTGTGACTAGTGGAGAGCTGCAGGAATTGGTGCTGGTTCCTTTGTTGTTTGTCATCTGATTATGTGGTTAACTGGATAAGCAAGTTTGTGGATCATACCATGATTGGGTGTGTAGTGGACAGTGAGGTAAACTATCAAAGATTGCAGCAGGAAAAATGGGCTGAGAGATGGCAGATGGAATTCAATGGCAGACAAGTGTGAGATGTTGCACCTTGGGAGGGCTAACCAACTTAGGTCTTACACAGTGAGTGGTAAGGCACTGAGGAGTTCAGTAGAACAAAGGGACCTGAGAATACAGGTCCATCCATAATTCATTGAAAGTGGCATCACAATTAGATAGGGTCATAAAGAAAGCTTTTGGCACATTGGCCTTCATAAATCAAAGTACAGAGTTCAGGAGTTGGGCTGTTATGTCGAAGTTGTATATGATGGTGGTGAAGGCCTAATTTGGAGTAATGTGTGCAGTTTTGGTCACCGACCTACAGGGAAGATGTAAATAAGATTGAAAGAAGACACAGAAAATTTACAAGGATGTTGCTAGGTCTGGAGGGTGAGTCAATAAGAAAAGATAGGTTGCAACTTTATTCTGTAGAATGTAGAAGATTGAGAGCAGATTTGATAGAGGTATGTTAAATTATGAGGGGTATAAACAGGGTAAATGCAAGCAGCCTTTTCCCACTGAGGACCTGGAGGTCATGGGTTAAGGGTGAAAGGTGAAATGTTTAAGGGGAACACGAGGGGAAACTTCTTCACCCAGAAGGTAGTTAGTGTGTGGAATGAGCTGCCAGCGCAAGTTATGGATGTGGCTTTAATTTCAACATTTAAGGGAAGTGTAGATGGGTACATGGCTGGGAGAGGTACGGAGGGCTATGGTTCTGGCAGAGGTCGATGGGACTAGGGAGTTTTAATGGTTTGGCACAGACTAAATGGGCCAACGTTCGTGTTTCTGTCCTGTAGTTTTCTATAACTGTACTCTATGGTGATTTCTGAATGGAAAACACATTTAGAGGTAAGCTTAGGGGCAGCTAATTTATTGACTCCCATCCATTCTTTTTACTTTTAGCTGTCAGGGCCACGTGGACCACTTGAGACATTATACAGGTTCATGCCCGTTGCTGCTTGAAATAAGCAGCAGGAAGTTTGGGATTTGAATTTTACCTCACGACCTGGACTTGGAACCATTTTATCCATTTTTCAATTTAATGGGCCACTGACGTTACAAGCTGTTGTGACTCCAGAGTGCTTATCATAGAGAAGGGTATCGGCTGGTGTCTGTTGACCCCCCCCTCCCCTCCATGTACAATTGGCCTGATCACTGAAGCAAGGCCACAGGGCAATAAGACCAGAAAAAAAGGAATGGTAGATGTGCTCTGCAAGTCTTTGTCGCTTCCCAGGAGTGAGCTGCATACAGCGGGTCAACTTGAAGCCCTTTGGAGAATGACATATGATGACCAAGTTAAAGAGTGTTTTGTTTCTCTTAACCATGGTGTAAAAATAAAAGCCTTGTTTCCATCCTAAAGCTATGTTGACTGGCAGGTATCTTGGCATTGTCATGATTCCTTTTATTTTCAATCAGTCAACTAGAGACCGCACTTTGGACCAGCAGTGTACTGTGAGTCGTCCTGGCTTGGCTATGATAGCTGGAGCGCTTGCTGTGGAGTTGATGGTTTCTATACTACAACATCCTGAAGGGTAAGCTGAAGTATTTGATGTTTAATTCCATTTTTAACAGGGTAACATTGTAACTGAAGAGTTTTAAGTGCCTAAAAGTTGTGTGTACTACTGCAACAGACAAAATATTCAACTGCATTAAATTGTGTTCATTTCAAGACAACTCAAAGAAATTGGTAGTTGTTTAGCAAAATGTTTTAAAGACCTATATAAAGGTACGTGACTGATGACTTTGTCGGACATTTCAAAGAGAGGCTTGAAGAAGGCAGCTTCAAACATGATATGTAAATTTGATCTCATCTAATCTCTTGCAAAAATTTAAATAATGGAGCAAATATTAAGTGTTTAATAGATTTGGAGAGAATTTAATTAAACTGGGTGTTTACAATTGGTTTACAGTTAGCTGAAGATCAATAAAATCCACCACATTAATAGTTCTTGTGTAGTTTTTTTAAAAATGTCTTTACATCCTTTGAATGATGTAGATTGAACTGCTTATCATGTCTGCACTAGTTTTCTGCATGTGAACTAACTTGATTAAACTAACACCTTTATACTCCTTATCTTTTTCTTAATATGAATGTTTTCAAAATTTCTAAGGACTTGCTTGAACTTTGATTTGCGGCAGATTTTTTTTCTACCATCTCTAATGCTTTTGATAAATGTCCTCCCCAAGTGTGGTCTTTTTCATTGTCTCAACAGCCTCTTGACATTGCCTATCATAAATTTACCTCATTGTACTCCATTTGACATAGTCCATCATAAATTTACTTCATTGTAGTCCATTTGACATAGTCCATCATAAATTTACTTCATTGTAGTCCATTTGACATAGTCCATCATAAATTATCTCATCATAGTTCATTTGACATAGTCCATCATAAATTTACCTCATTGTAGTCCATTTGACATAGTCCATCACAGATTTACTGCATCATAGTCAATTTGACATAGTCCATCACAAATTTACCTCATTATAGTCCATTTGACATGGTTGATTGCAGTAGTGATTTGGCATAGTTCATCACAAATTCACCTTATCATAGATTCCATATTCTCCAAGTTGTCAGGTCACCCCTCAATCTTCCGTCTAACAGAATAAAGCACCAGCTTCTCATGTTATTATTCATAGCTGTAATTCCTTGTATCCAGTGATACCCAAAATGGTCAAAACCTGTAGCATTGATACCTTATTTTTAAAGTTGGTTCCAAAGCTTGATCAGTTCTGCAGCTTCAAACTGTAACAAAAAGTTCACATTAGCTCAGAATTGGAATTAAGATGGACAGTGCAAAAAATGACCAGCAGGCCGGGCAGCATCTGTGGAAAGAAAAAACAGATACTGCAATATTCATTATTTGTTCAGTATTCACTGTCTTCACTCAGGGAGCAGGGTGGTGGCACTCTCTACCAAAGGAAATGTATGGCGCTCCTTCCTTCTGCTAGCCTGCAGGTAGTGGAGCATCTGTTCAGCCTTGCCACCAATCAGAGCCAATTGAAGCCACAGGAGCAGAGATGGATGGTCGTATAAGCAGTTAGTGCATTTCACAAGCCCTGGTTGCACACTTTACAAGTCCTGTTTATGCAACCACTGATGCCAGGCAGACAATCTCTGAAGAGTATTGATAATGGTTGAGATTTCTTGTTTTGTAAAGACACTGTCCAGAAGAAGGCAACACCAATTGTAAACCACTTCTGTAGAAAAATTTGCCGAGAACAATCATGGTCATTGAAAGATCATCACCGCACATCATACATACCGCTTACATCAATTAATGATGATGATGGGTTAGGAAAACTGTTGCTGACAGCCTATAATATAAACAGAAAATGCCAGAAACACCAAATGTTTTGCAGTGAATGTTGAATCTAGAAGTCTGCAATGTTGAAAGGAGTCGTACAGTTCCTTTTGTAATTTTGTAACTGCTGCTGTCAGTTTTATCATATAAAACAACCTTTCACTTTTCACTTTTCTGCTGAAAATTATTCCACGTGAAAAGACAGCCCTGTCTTCTCACCAAAGATGCTATCTACCTTACTTGGTACTTACAATATTTTCTACTAACTCCTGTCTTTAGCTTTTGCACAATTACTTATATTTTTATCAAGCATTCAATGGACAAAACAGCACAAGATGCCGCATAAGCTTCATCATAACCTATACAAAAAACATTCGATTATATGTTCAAAAGCTTGATTGAAAAGATGGCCTCCAGTGTCTTAAAAGAGTAAGTAAACATGCAGAAAGGTTTAAAGAAGGAATTCTAGCACTGAAGACCTGAACAGTGACATAATTAACAATAAATAAAATTTAGTGAATGATTTAAGAGGCTTGAATTGGAGAAGACCAAATACGTAGGCTATAAATGGGAGGTGGTTACAAAGGTAAGACTACATGGAGACATAGAGAAATTTGAAGACAAGGATAAGAAATAGTTACATTCAATTAGAGCATATTGTGGGCTGTTGCGACACTAACAGGAGAGAAAGCCTAATTGGAGGAACTCAGATGTCGAGTTCTGAGAATATTGGACATGGATACTTTCTAATGGTCAAGAAATAAGGAGAGGAACGGGAAGCTGGGGTTTGGAGCAATTTCAAAGATGGTTGATGTTTGAAGAGAGAGGAAACTAGCAATGAACTTTAAGGAGGAGAACAACAAAGATTAATTAATCTGAGGGCTAAAAATGCAATTGATTTGTCAACAGTTGGATTAAAAATTGAGTTATGGAGAAGAGAACAAGATGAGCTGGAGGAAACATGAGGTGTGATGGGACAGAATGAATTGAGTTTGGGGAGGGAGCTTTTTAGGGTATAAGTGCCAGAGAAGCCCGTACCTTAGAAGCGAAAGGGAAAGAGATAGGGGAGAGGGTTTTAAAGAGAAGGTTTGCAAGTTAAAAAGCAAGCCAAGGTTGTTTTTACATTCTGGGGTAATACTAGAGAATAGTTTTGGCCGATAAGACCAGGACTCTAGAGTAATTTGCAAATACTTAACAAGGTCCTGCCATATTTGGCAGTAGATAGCTTAAACAAATTCAAGTTTTAAAGGTTAAAGAATTGAAGGAGCGGTGATCAGGGCTGAATTGGGAATGCATTCATTATATGAGAGAGCATTATTATTTTAAAGGGAATTAGTGAGGCAAAAGTTGGAAGCAAGGATTTGGTTGATTGAGCAAATTAGTAGCTGCAGTGATTAATGATTGTGATGATGGGAGTATGGAGTAGTGATGTTAGGAGAAATGGTAAGTCAGATAGTTGGGGAATTTATATGGAGGGCAAAGTTAAAGTGAGAATGAGAAGGCATTTACTCCAAAAATATGATGGTGGAGTTTTTTTTTGAGAAATATATAGATTTATATGTTTTTTTTTTAAATCCTGCATTTGTTGTAACAAACCAGATTTAAGGTGAATTCTCTTACTAGTACCACTTGCCAGCTCTTTTTGAATTTTCAGTGGGTATGCGGTAGCTAGCAGCAGTGACGACCGACTGAATGAACCTCCAACATCTCTTGGGCTTGTCCCTCATCAGGTGAGTAATCTCACAGGCCCAGCTCTCTGTTGTAGTGTATCAGGAACAGGTGTTTCTTGCTAACTTGAAACTCAGTTGGACTTTTGGAAATTTCCTGGAACTTATTTTCGAGGTGCCTTAATTTTTTTAGGGGAATAATCAGAAAACGTTCATCCAATAACGTTCTGTGATTTCAATCTCAGTGCTAAACACAATTACCTGAACTTGCTTAGGAAGCAGAATAGTCTTTTGAACCTATTCTGCCCCTCAGTTAGGTCATGGCTGCTCTGCATGATAATCTATTGGTCTTGATCATAATTCTAATGCTACTTTCATTAAAAATCTGCGAAAATTGTCCTTGAAAATATAAAACTTTAAATATTCAGTGGGTGCAGTAACGAAAGCATTTTGATGTGGGTATTTTCCAAGAGTTTTTAGAAAGGTGGCTCTCAATTGTACCCACAGACATGTATAATTGTGTCCCCTTGTTCTGGATCTCACTCTCCAGAGGAAATTCCAAGTGTGGACTAAATTTCAGTGCCCACATCTAACCTAAGCTGCCCTGAAAGGTTTTTATCAAGGTTGAGGAGAACAGAAACATCACATCCTTCCATTTCTATCACATCCACCTGGGATAAAGTCCAACATTCCATCAACATGCGTAGGCACTGAACTCTGTGCCCTCCACTGTAGCCGCTCATCATTCATCACGAGGAAAGTGTTACCATCTGTCCTTTCTCAGATTAAAGGGATGACCTTGTGGTCTCCTAGACTGAGCATGATCTGCCAATGTTCAGCCTGTTCATCGAATCTGTTTTGACCCTTATTTTGTTTTCTGTTTCCGTCTCCTCATGACTTAGTATCACGTGGCAACTTGGATCCACAGTTCTAAACCTTGAAATAGGTGATGAAAATTTGATTGCTGATTCAGTTTCCCAAGGGAATGTCACATCCCATTTTTCCACTTGAGAACAGGGTGTTTTCCTTTCTTAGAGACTCCCTCTTCCCAACAAATTCCAGCATTGGCGCTCCGATGTCCTTTCATTATTGTATCATTCTTGTCTGAACTTTATCAGATTTCTTCTTGAAATCCATGAGACAGCACCCATAGACTTTGCACTTTGTTAATTCTGCACTAAAGTTCAAAAAAATCAGAGTAGACGGGCATGCTTTGCTTTCCACAAAGTGCTTGCTGACTCGCTGTTCAGCTTGTACGTATTCAACTGTCAGTCACACCATCCAAAGATAAATTCCAGTCACATTCCCACATCAAATGTTAAACTGATGGGCGAGTAATAAATTAAATCATTCCACGTTTTCAATTTGTGTTTGTGCAGATAGTTTTAGATTCTGAAATATTTTTGATTATTTGTTCAAACGGTTTAATATTCCATGGAAGATATTAGCACCCAATTTTTTGGTCTCCTTTCCTCCTCCCTTTGTATTTGATTTATTTATCTAAGGTTGCATTTAATTCTCCAATTCTTTTTTTTCCATCCCACTTCTGGGAACCTTGCTTCCGGAAAGATGTCAAAGCCACAGAGAGGATATGGAGGGGATGCCAGGGATGAGGAAAGATTATTGAAAATGCAATTTGTGTCCAGAGGGACTTCACTGAGGCATGTGGCCCTGTGATATAATTGGCATGTATTCCTGGCACACTGCTTGCCAATCAACTAATTTATGCTTGGAATAATCCTATACTTAGCATATGAATGCAATAGCAAGAAGCATTATATAGAGATTTTAACAAAGGGGGAGAAAAAACAGATGTGTAGTGTGGTTTTTTAAAAGAAGCTTTATGTAATGAACTATTTGTTTAATTTCTTTCTCCAAGCAGTAAATTATCTCGGCCAAGAACTATGATGAATGGGCTGGCTTCTGTCAATCAAACTCTGCAACCTGCTACAACCTAGGGCGTACATCTTATAAATAATATAATTATAGACATCTACCCAGCTCCCACTGTTCTGCTGTAGTGATTCAGACCATTTTGGCACTGGATTGAAGCTCTTTGATCCTTGTGAATAGATCCAAAAATCCATGAAAAAACAACTAATTTGCAGATAAAATAAATCTATACTTTTCTACTGATATTCTTAAATAATAGTCTTTCCTACTCTCTTTATATTTGATGAATATTTATTGATGATTTTAGGTCATTTTAAATTCCCTCAGCGCCAGAGGTATTTTGCCATTGTAGCAGAGAATCTTTACCTCTCATTCAGTTAAGTGTTTAAGCACTGTAAATGTGGAAAATGTTTCAAAGAATAAATTGGGAGTTAGCATCTCTGATGGAGTAGGAAACTCTTAACTCTAGGTGGTGCCACAATCAAGCAAATGTGTTTGCTGCCACTAAGAGTGCAGCATGTTGGAGCATAAGAAAGTGGATTAATTAACTTGAAACACTTATTGGATTTGAAGCTAGTGAGGCAGATTTATTTATAGGATTCAGGGTTTTGTATCTGGAGAGAATATTAAAGCAAAAATGTGATACACCTGCACAGCATGGTAATGAGGCTAAAACTAGTACGTGTGTAGTCTGGAGTGCAGTATTAGAAGATGATAAATGCTGTAGAAGATGTACAATTTTAGATTCTTGACATCATGAGGGATGTAGATAGCAACGTAGAGGCAGTTTCCCTTTGGTAGAGGTGTCTAAAGTGAGGCTTCTGAGGTAGATTGAATGTGCAAGGAAGTTGATGTATAAGAATTTGTAGATTCTTCACATTAAGAGTATTTATTTAGTGGTGTAGTGCGGAGTAGGCCCTTTGAACGACAATGACCCAGCAACCTCTGACAACTCCTATTAACCCTAACCTAATCAAGAGCCAATTTACAATGTGCAATTAACCGCTACCTTTTTAGACTGTGGGAGGAAACCAGAGCACCCGGGCCAATCTCAGACATTCCACAGAGAGGACGTACAGAGACTTCCTACAGATGGCACCAGAATTGAACTCCGACCTCCAGCCCTAGCTGTAATAGCGTCATGCTAACCGCTGCACTACCATGGCAGTGATTGATGCGTGGTATGAGCTGTCAGGGGGAAGTGGCAGAGGCCAGACAGGTGACCACCTTTAAAAGGCATCTCGTCAAATGAACAGAGATAATGGAATTAATGCAGGCGAATGGGCTTACATTGCGTAACCATGTGGCCAGGAGAAAGGAGGCCAAAGGGCCTGCTTCTATGCTTACAACATCCTGACTATTAAAGTTACAGTTTGAAGGAGAATTGAGAGTTTATTCATAAGATTGTGAAAACAATGTTGAGCAAAATTATTCCGCTTTCACTGATTAGGTAAATATTAAAAATAAATTGCATTTATATGTTTCCTTGCATAGAGTCCTCATGCAGGACTCCCTAAATTTGCAGGTTGGGGCAGTGGTGAGGAAGGCAAATGTAATGTTAGCATTTGTTTCAAGAGGATTAGAATGAAAGCAAGGATGTAATGCTGAGAATTTTAAAAGTACCGTGGAGGCCTCACTAGGAGTTTTGAGAGTGGTTTTGGTCCCCTTATCTAAGAAAGGATGTGCTGACATTAGGGAGGGTTCAAAGGAGGTTCACAAAAATGACTCTGGGATTGAGGGACTTGTCATATGAAAAGCCCTGGGCCTCTACTCACTGGAATTCAAAAGAGTGAGGGGTGAGACCTCCTAGAAACTTATGGACTGTTGAAAGGCCTTGACAGAGTGGATATGGAGGAGGCGTTTCTTACAGTGGGGAAGCCTAAGACCAGAGGGCACAGTCTTAGAATAGAGAGGCATCATTTTAGGATGGAGATGAGGAGGAATTTCTTTAGCCAGAGAATGGCAAATCTATTGAATTTGTTGCCACAGGTGGCTGTGGAGGCCAAATCATTGGGTATATTTGAGGCAGTGTTTGATGGATTCTTGATTAGTCAGGGCATGAAGGGATACGGGAGAAGGCAGGAAATTGAGGCTGAGAGGGAAGATGGATCCGCCATGATGAAATGGCGAAGCAGACTCGATGGGCCTAATTCTTCTCTGTATCTTATGGTCTCATAATCTTATAAATGAAGATTTCTTGAAAAGTGACTGCTCTTGGAGCAAAACAAATGCGTCTTCACAAGCAAGTGCTAGTGACCAGGTAATCTGTTTTAGTCATGTTAAGTCAGAGGTAAATTGTAACAAGGGCAAATTATGTTTTCCATCTCTTCGAAATAGTACGATGGGATGTTTAGCATTATCCTAGAGTGTAGACAGGCCTTGCTAAGGTCTTATTTGAAAGGTGGAATCTCTGATATTACTTCAGTACCTGAATGTGACTGGAACTTAGTGTATTCTGACTCAACAACAAGAGGGTTACTAGTTGAGTGATAGGTGCCATTTTTGTAATAATAATTTAAAGATTTAAATACTTTATTTTAGAAGAAGGAATATTAAAGGATGTGGAGACCAAGGAGAAGAGGGTGTGTGATACAAATGAAGCAAAATACCCACCCTGGCCTTGTGAATCTCTCTGACAGACGTGCCGTTGGCAACAGAGATAAGTAATACCAGCCAGCCAATCTTTACCACAGCACCTAATGATATCGCCCCTCTCTTCCAGATCCGTGGCTTTTTGTCAAGGTTTGACAATGTCCTTCCAGCAAGTCTGGCGTTTGATAAGTGCACAGCATGCTCGTCAGTGGTAAGTGCTTTCTTTTCCAAGCTTATGGAAAATATCCAAAGCTGAATTTACAGTCCGAAAGCAGGTGTTGGAACCCCAAAATTAAAAGCCAGGAAATGTTAGAGATGTTCAACAAACTGGCTAGCATCTGAGGAGACAAAACAGCAGAGTTAATGGTCTTGATATCTGTGCTAGGGTAGAACGGGACATATGCCAAAAACCAATGTGCTATAGGAAGCAGAGAAGGATATGAATGCTAATGATAAAACAAAGGCCAAGACCTGTTTGTGCTGACCAAGAGGGAGGGGTAGAAGTTAATGCCTGTATAACTATAACACCTTATTCTGCATTCTGTCATTGTTTTCCCTTGTGCTATTCAGTCATAATGAAATTATCTCTGGGTGACACATAAAACAAAGTTTTTCACTGCACCCTGATACATCTGATAATAATAAACTTCTGCCCAGAAGAAGGCAATGGCAAACCAATTCTCTAGAAAAATTTGCCAAGAACAATCCTGGTCGAGACCATGATCACCCACACCACAACACATAATGAATGAATGAACCTGAGAGCAAAAACTTAGAGTTAATACTCTTTATTCCAGGCAACATACTGGGGAACCTTTTCTGAGCACCCTCAAAAAAGCCTTCACATCCTTCCCTTTGTGTCACAATGAGAACTGCGCACAATGCTCCAAACGTGGCCGATCCAAAGTTTTATACAGATGTATCATGACTTCCTGACATTTATACTCAACACCCCAACTGACAAAGTCAAGTTCGCTGTACACCACTGTTACCACTCTGTCTGTTTGTGTTGCCACCTTCAAGCAGCCATGCACTTGTACTCCAACCCTCCGCTCATCATTGCTCTTAAGAGTTCTGCCACTTAATGTATACTTTAATCTTGCGTTTGACCTCCCAAAGTGTAACATTTCAGACCTGTCTAGATTAATCTGTTCCCCACTCTGGCTTGGCCTCTTATCTCTTCTCACCTGCGTATCATTACCCCCGGATCCCATCCTCCTTTCTTTTCTCTGATGGTCCGCTCTATTCTCCTATCAGATTCCTTCTTCTCCGTCCTTAGCCTTTTCTACCCACCTTTTCTATCACCACCTAGCTAACTTTCTTCTCCTTCCCCCATCTCTTTGTTCTGGCATGTTCCCCCTTCCTTCTCAGTCCTCAAGAAGGTTCTCAGCCGGAACTGTGGACTGTTTGTTTATTTCCATTGATGCAGCCTGGCCTGCTGAGTTCCTCCAGCATTTTGTGTGTGTTGCTTTGGATTTCCAACATCTGCAGATTTTTTTTTTGTGTTTTATCTCCATATGCCATTTCTCTGACCACATTTCCAATAGGTCTATATCTTGCTGGATCTTTTGACAACCGTCCTCACTATTTGGACCTCCACCAGCTTTTGTGTCACCTGCAAACTTGCTAATCTGCTCACTTACATTTACATCCAAGTCATTTATTGAGATTCCAGCACTGACCCTTGTGGAACACCACGGCTCACAGACATTTTCATCAAGTGGAGTCAACAGAAGTATTGGCAACCAAGAATGCAATGAAAGCATCAAACCCATTTATAACAATGTCACAGAACTTCAAACTCTCCCCATTCACCCTCCAAACAGAAATCAGTTTATCACAGGATGAGGGAATCTCGAGAGATTCCTGCATTTCAGACAGGTTATGCTGGGCTTAGTAACTTGTCCACATTCAGAACTTGTGCTTATTGACTACAATTCATAGCACCTCTCTCTGCTATCATCTCAAAACCATCATACTAAAATCGCCATATCTGACTTTAAATCTGTTTTCTACTAAGCAGAGCATTTAGCTTCCAAGCCTTTGGAGCAATTCAATAGAAGTTCACCAGATCTGGACTTGAGCAAGTGTCATTAGATTTGCAATTCTATTAGAGGCACAGAACTATCTGGTAACTATTATAAATTGGCATGGCACACAATGCCAAGTTGAGAAAGTTCCAGAAACCGAGTCTATCTAAGTTTTGTAATGTGTGTTGGGATAAATGTCAAAATGAGGCACAGTCCATGCCTCAGAATTGCTAAGTCCACATTATTTATGTTATCTGCAATTTCAGAAAGTGGTTCTGTCCAGAGTATTAATTTTGATCCTTAAATTTGAGATCGCAGAGTTAAGCCCATTTAAAAAACACACCTAATCAATCAAAGTGAAGATAAGTGTATGGAATTAGATCTATTTGCACAATCTAATGCTGATTTTATTCACTGACAAATTTGATTGAAGTCAATAAGGCCACATCTATCTTGCTAATTATATATCTATATTAAATCTGTGATATGTATCATTTGTATTTAAATGCCATTCTTTCATTATGTTCTTATAGTTGAATTCTGTATTCTTGTAGGTAAATTAGGTTTTTTTTGTGCTGGAGGGATTGAGGGTTGATATTCTTGTTGCTGATTTTTTCGAGTGTGGGAGTTGATCATGTTGTCATTCTTGGTCCCATTTGGTGTGATTTGTCACTTTTTATTGTGTGGGGTGCAGTTGGGGTTTGAAGTTCTTGTCATTTCCTCAGTGTGTTTTTTTTTGGAGAGGAGGGGCTTGATGTTTTTCTTTGAATTACTTCCATGGTTTTTTTTTGTTTTGTGGCTACCTGGAGAAGACAAATCTCAGAGATGTATACTGCACACATACTTTGATGATAAATGAACCTTTGAACCTTTAATATCTAATCAGGAAAATTGCCCATGAAAATTAGTTTGTAAAGGGGGGGGTTGAAAGTGGTCACAATTGTGAATCTCAACAATGGGGGTCTGCATATCAACTATAACAATTAGGATGAAAGGCTATCTAGGTGCTGGTGTCCCTGGAACAAGAACCAGATGTGAGTCACTGCCTTTAGGACATTGGATGAACAGTGTAAAAGAGCTTATCCTTCCATTTATGAAACAATGCAGATTTTCTGTTATATGATCACCGTTGCCTACCTGGTTTATTGATAGACCATGACTTGACTGCGTATATTTAATGTTAATAGTTCAACTTCATTTTGAGTGAGGGAGGTTATTAATTCTCATTTTTCAAGTTGGCCATAGTGGTTCTGTGTAGCAATCAAATCAATTTTCGGTTCAGGTTGATTTCTGGAGGTACAGAAGCTGAAAGTGGCACACTCCTACCCAGAGCAGGCACCTCAGGCCAGTGCTCTCCCCTGCAAATCCATAAGCAGAATAAGTGAATGAGCAACATCTTCCTTTCTCAAGCCATCATTCTAGGCTGAGAGGCTCTAATTGTCCGGATCCAATGAGGAGATGATGTCATTTGCACACACAGCACAAGAACACCAGCTGTCGTCCAAGCTCAACCACAGCAAGTGATTATCAGGCAGACAAAAGAAAAGACATTCTTAAGCACGTGACATCCCATCAACACGTAGAAATTTCCCAACTTGTGATCACTCAAAACGGAGAGGGAGCATTCTGGATGGTATTGAGAACTCTGAGTTTAAACAGATCATGACCGTGTCCAAAACCACAGCCCTCCCCCACCTGTGGCAGTGACTCTGGGTCCCATAATGGCCTTGCAGAGCTAGAGTAGAGTTGTTGTCGATACTGAGGGACAAAGAAAAATAAGCCTGATATGAAACCTACGTGAGACAGGGTGTGGAGTGAGCTGCCAGTAAAAGGAGCAGGTGTGAGTTCGATCTCAACGTTTAAGAGAGATGTGCATATATGTATACCCCACTCATCCTATTTCTGTGCTATAGTGATCTATTGCTCTATGACTATTACTTGAGTTAAGGCAATGGATATTAATCCCATATTACAAAGTAGCACTCTGATATACAGTGATAAAATAATGTGTTACTCTTTAAAAATTATGCCTTTTTCCACTGTGTAGTCATGTTGCATTTTATCCATTTTGGTCAATGGATCAGCAAACATATTTCTTTTAGAGAAACAGCCCATCTTCCTGAAGTATTCTTTAGAAATCTTTAGACGACCATCAGTCAATATTGTTAGCAGTCTTGAGTATTACCAGTGAGAGCTAAACATGTTCAGTTTGTGGATCAATAAAGTGTCAGGAAGTTGGAATATGCAGAGAGCAGAGTCAGTGTTTCCAATTCTCTGCGTACTTAGGAAAGGAAGCAGATCAGTGCAAGGGCTTTGTTGGGTACTGAGTCAAGGCGTAGCAAGGTGGACCCAGGATTCTGACAACAATGTATAGAATCTACTGCATTCTGGCAGACATTAAGTAGCCAACCAACATCTACAGAAAAAAGTAATAAGTAGACGTTACGGGCTAAAACCCTTCCTCAGGACTCCTTGCTCCTAATGAAGGGTCTTGGCCCAAAACATCGACTGCTCACTCTTTTCCATAGGTGCTGCCTAGCCTGCTGAATCCCTCCAGAATTTTGTGTGTGCGTGTATGTGTTTGGATTTCCAGCATCTGCAAATTTTCTCTTGTTTGTGATTCGGGTACCAATGTTAGTTTTCTAGGATGAACAGAATTCTGTGGTATAGATAAACGTCATTTGTGAGTGTGGAGTAGGTCCAGCCCTGACCTATTCAGGTTTCTGACCATACCTGTTAAAGTCCAGAGAGATTAACTTAAAGTAAATAATTAAAATGCAGAAAGAGACTAGGACTTGTGCCTCCGTTTTATATTTCTCACTATATATTTTGCGTACAAAATATCAGAGAATTTATCTGAAAGTAGATATCTATCACAGAATGTTTTATGTAATAATGCTACATATTTAATGTCATGATTATTCAATAACCATGGATTGACCAGGTTGTATGTGTTTGTGAGTTCATTCTGCTTGAAGCTTCAGACATTGTTATTTGTTACCACCCAAGAAAAACCCAGGAGTAGGAGGTTCCAATTGTTAGTTGTAGGTGCATTTTGGAGCAAGTTATAGTTTCTTATGACATCACTTGTGAGATTACCATGCAAATATTTTAATATATATACTCCATTTTTGTGCACTTGCTACTTATTCAAACTATGATGTCCGTTTGCCTGTTTGCAGGTCCTTGACCATTTTGAAAAAGAAGGCTTTCAGTTCCTAGCTAATGTTTTCAACTCTTCTCATTCTTTCCTGGAAGATCTGACTGGACTGACTCTTTTACATCAGGAGACCCAGGCTGCTGAGGTAATTGTTTTTTGGCTGTCATGTTCATGATGTACTCTTTCAGACTACTACAAAGTGGAATTTTTCTTACTCAATTTGGTAAATCCCAGAATTTAGAACTAAAAGCAACATGTTTCAGTTTGAATATTCCTGTAAGTAGCTGTCTTTCTTTTTGTTTCTAGGTGTTCTCCGAATTTTGTATTCTGAAATGCAAATTTATTAACACATAGCCTTTACTTTGGCTTTTGCAAAGGTGAAAGTTGAAGAACGGGGCCATTGCGTTCTTTGACCTTCATTGTATTTTGTGGAACTTGTGATGGTGTTGTGTCAAGTCTGAGCCCATGAGGTTAAATTATGTTAACTGGCACAGTGAAACACTGGTACCGCATCTGATGTTGCAATATTGGTTAACTCTGGGATTTGGTTCAACTTCAGGAAGTGTGTTGATTAAACTATGTTGGCTCCTGTGAATCATCTTCCTCTTGGGAAAAGATAAAGTACTTATTAGTGTGTTGCATTGACTGAAAGGGGTTGTATTTTGGACAGCAGTCATACAGCTAATGGAGCCATTGCCTCACACTACTACAGACCCTCCTTCAATGCTGACCTCATGAGCTGTCATTATGGGGCTTGCACATTCTCCCTGCGGCCACGTGGATTTCACCTGGATATTCTGCTTCCTTCCCAAGGGCATGCAGGTTGACAGGTTAATTAGCCACTGTAAGTTCGCCTCTTGTGCGGCGTTTTCCAACCCACTTTATGCCATGGATCAATACCATTAAACAAGGGGTCCGTGGACCTTAAGTTGAGAAACCCTGCTCTGGTGTGTGGGTGGGCTAGAGAATAAAGAGGGAGTTGATAAAAATGAGAAAAATAGAAAAAAATTAGGTAAATGTAGGATTTCTATAATTAGAATCAGGTTTAGTATCACTGGCATGTTACGTGAAATTTGTTAACTTAGTAACAGCAGTTCAATGCAATACATAATCTAGTGGAGAAAACAAAAATAATAATAACAAATAAAATAACATATAATAATAAATAAACAAGTAAATCAATTACATATATTGAATAGATTATATTTTTTAAAAAGTGAAGTTGTGTCCAAAGATTCAATGTCCATTTAGGAATCAAATGGCAGAGGGGAAGAAGCTGTTCCTGAATCACTGAGTGTGTGCCTTCAGGCTTCTATATCTCCTACCTGATGATAACAGTGAGAAAAGTACATGCCCTAGGTGCTGGAGGTCAGTAATAATGGACGCTGCCTTTCTGTGACACTGCTCCCTGAAGATGTCCCGGGTACTTTGTAGGCTAGTACCCAAGATAGAGCTGACTAGATTTACAACCTTCTGCAGTTTCTTTCGGCCCTGTGCAGTAGCCCCTCCATACCAGACAGTGATGCAGCCTGTCAGAATGCTCTCCACGGTACAGCTATATATATATATATAGATAAATGGATGGTTGATCATCAGCCTGGACTTAGTGGACTGAAGCATCCACTTCCAATACTGTATCTTTTCAATACTCAGAGTATATTGAATGCATCCCTGAGTGACTATGCTACGATGGGCCTCAATGATTTGTATTGGTAGACATCCATTTGTGTCTCTCTGGTTCTGGGGATCCATTTATGTATCATGCTGCTGCTGCAACAAGCCCACGAGATGTATGTCCATGATAATGAACTTGTGTATCAGTCTGTGGAGTCGTTGAGGGAGAGACGGTAGCAGAATGAGGTATAAGAAGGTGAAGAGGTGCAGATGCAGAGCAGAGGCCACAGGGTCGTAGTAAACTTGCAAAAGTTCATAGGAGGGAGGGGATGGAGAATAGCTATGAGAGAGAGAGTCTTGATGTGAGTCTTGGGCTGGAGAGAAATTGAGGTATTGAGAAAGTGCAAATGATTCTGTGGCAGACTGTGAACTACTGGCTAGGTGTAGTTTGATTTAGCTTGTCTCTAATGTTAGGCTTTGAGTTTGTGAATAAACAAAATTCATCTTCTGGAAGAGATCTTGTTGCTTGCAAGTTAGAACTGTACAATAATCTGTGCTGACTTACTACTGCCTAAAGCACATCTGGTTTTAATTGAATCTTTGAGGAATAACTTACTTTGGAGGCTGCTTTGCAGCTTCCTTAGGTTTCTGAGACTGGTACAATTTGATCTCTGTCATTCATCATAGAGGACAGTGCAAGACTTTTGGGAATCAGCTCCCTTTCTTATACTAAGTCTTAGTAACAGCTCTGTAAGCCATAGATTGGTAACATTTGTGTTGAAATCTCAATAAAGCTGCTGCTGGTCTAGCATTTCTGTACCCGTATGTTCACACACACCTAGGTATTTTGGTTTTGCACATATTTGAATTCTTTTCCTTGGTGAACAACATGACAAATGTATGAGTTAGGAACATGAGTGGGCCACTCGGCCCCTTGATTCTCCAAGTAGTCTCTCAACCCATCGCTTTCAAAGAAGGTGCCATAAAAACATTGGAAGACTTTGAGAAAGAAAGCTTCAACAACTCACACCGCTTCTAGAGAGAAGACTTTGCCTCGTGTCCCTGAAATGGTGACTGTTTTCAAACAGTTCTAGATTCTCCCACTGGAGGATTTAATTTCCACAATATTTATACACTTCACAGAGGTAGATAAAGAACAGATGCTAGAAGTTTTAACTTCACTTTGCTTGGTCAGCACAACTTAAGGATGTGCTTGGGGCAGACCGTAAGTTTTGCCACTCACATCAGTGCCAGTTGCCCACAATGTTCATCAGGACAACACAAACTATAACTACAGTAACAAAACAACAATAACAAATTAAGCCCTTTTCGTCTCTCTATCCATCCATCTCTCTATCTCTCTCTCTCTGGCTCTCTCACTCGCCTTCTTTTCTCCTTTCTCTCTCCTCCATCCACCCCCCTCACAAGATTTGGCCAGTAGGCCTCGACTTCTGGAGTTTCAGTCCACCTTCAGGCTTCTATCTTTGTTGTTGACCCGAGGACTCGCTAAAGATGAGACCCTGAACTCTAGGTCTTGAATTCTGGACCCGTTGATGGTGAGACCCCGTTCTCCAGCCCCAGCCTCTGGAGTTGACCATTTGCACACCTAGGGGGCCACTGACCCCTGTGTGCTCCTTCCTGCACAGACCTCCAATCCCTGACCCTCCAGACCTGGTGGGACTCACCGATCTGCCAGGCCAGCAGCCCTTGTTCTCGCTGGTCTTCGTCCACCGCACTTGCCAGCCCAACATCTGTCCACTGATGTCCTTCATCACATGTCCAAGACTGGCCTTCAAACATGGGACAGAGGACTGGACTCCGGCCTGACCTCTAACTCCCCCACGCCCTGTTGCCAAACACTAACCTGACCCTTAAGTCCCTTCTGTTCCTAAAACATTTGAAGCTTTTGAAGATGCTTACATTTTTCCTGTTTTCTTTTTTGACTGTGCATCTTTTTGCATGTTCAGAATCAGAATCAGAATCAGACCAGCATGGGTCGTGAAATCATCAGCATCAGTTAATGCAATACATGATAATATAGAAAAAAAATAAGTAAATCAATTACAGTAAGTATATTGAATAGATTAAAAATAGTGCAAACCAGAAATAATATGTATTTTTTTAAAAAGAAAAGTAAGGTAGTGTTCATAGGTTCAATGTCCATTTAGGAATCAATACAGTGGGAAAGAAGCTGTTCCTGAATCACTGAGTATGTGTCTTTGGGCTTCTGTACCTCCTACCTGACAGTAACAATGAGAAGAGGACATGCCCTGGGTGCTGGAGGTCCTTAATAATGGATGTTTAGTATAATTTCTGATGGTTTAGAGTTATAGAGTCACAGAAGCAGTCTATTAAGTCCATTATATCCTAAAGTCATTAAAGATTCATCTACACTATTCCCCTTTTTCCTCTAGCGTCCCCCTGCACTCCCACCATCGTTGATTCATCAAGATCAATCTCAAGTAACCAGTTAACCTATGTTAACCCATATCTCTTAATCCCATAAGCCCTGTGTGAAGAATGATGGCCTCCACAATCTCCTATGCTTGAGAATTCCACATGTTCGCCACCTTGGTTCTAAGTGGCATATTAGGCATTGATTTAAGCGTTTGTTGTGTATTTAATATTTGAGTAATATTGTAATTTTATTGTTTGAGTCAACATTCTTTTCCTGTTCAAATAATTCATTACAGTGATATGTAAAAATATGAGAGCTGCGTATATCATGACACTGCTGTCATAGATCCATGCCTCGCTTAAAGTAAAAATGAAATCAGACTCTCATTTCGGCCTCCCTTTTTTGTCTTCCAATTAGTTTTATGTTTTGGAGTTGCAAACCATAACAGCATTGCCTGTTTCTTTTCCCACAGATGTGGCCTGACTTACTATTTCCAGCATTTTCTGTTTTTTGTGTAGATTATCGGCATCTCAGTTCTTTATTAGCTTTTTAGACCTTAAAACCTGCTCTTTAAACAAGCTTTTGGCCACCTGCCCTGATAATATTTCTTTGGAAGTCTGTGGGATGTAATGGCATTACATTTTGTAAAGTTGCTGAACATCTATGACAGAAACACTTGTTATTTGACTTGAATCCTGTATCTCCTCTCGCCTGAAGTAGATTAGCATTTATAGTAATTGGCTTTATAAAAAAATAACAGACCCACACTGAACATTTCAGTAACAGCTTCTTTCCCTCTAACATTGGATTTCTGAATGGGACAATGAAGCCATGAAAACTTCCTCAATACTTTTCCCTTTCTTGTTTAATTTATTTTTATATTTACTTATTATAATTTATAGTTTTTATTGCTGTATATTGCAATGTGCCACAAGTCATCAAATTTCATGACATATGCTGGTGATACTAAATTTGATTCTGACATCTGCATGACAGTTTGAGTAACGGATAGTCCCCCTTTTTTATATTGAAAGTTCAGAGTAAATTTATTATCAAAGTACGTATATGTTACCACATGCTACCCTGAGATCCATTTTCTTGCAGGCATTCACAGTAGTACACTGAAATGCAATAGGAGCAGTGAGAGAACTACATACAAATACTGATATATTACTCATCAGTGTGTAAAAAAAGACAAACTGCAAATAAATAAGTAGATCAATTAATCAAACAATCAATCGATCAATAAATACTGAGAACATGAGTTGTGGAATCCTTGAAGTGAGTTCATAGGTTGTGGAATCAGATCAGTGTTGCAGTGAGAGAAGTTAACCACATTGGCTCAGGAGCCAGCAAACGGTAAATAACTTGAAGGATACTAACAACTCCTGAACCTGGTGGTGTAGGATCTAAGGTTCCTTTACTTTCTTCCTGATGGCAGCAGCAAGAAGCGAGATTCAAGGATTATGGGCCTTGCAGCTGATTCAGCATTTAATTGCCAGTCCCTAGAGACCTTGACAAGATGGTGGAGAGCTGCCGGATTGAATTGCTGCGGTCATTGGGGTGTGGGTTTACCCACAATGCTATTAGGGAGATCGCTGCAGGATTTTAAGCCCGCAATGGTGAAGTTATGGCAATATATTTGCACGTCTGGATTGCATGTGGCTTGCAGGGCAACTTACAGCTGATGTGTTGCCATGCCCCACTCTTCCTTCTGGATTTTGAATCAATTGTTATTCACTTATTAATGTCATTTTCTGCTTAAGCTTTGCTGCTGAACCATCTTCTATAGTTTTCAATAAAGAATGATATTGCACAACATTCATGTTTGGACATAATTCAAAGGGAATTGAATTTAATAAGGGAGACATGAGACCTGTGCTTGATTAGCAATGAACAGTTGTAGTGTAAATGGGCCCCTGTAGATTTTCTGTTGTCTAGAAACAAGTTGTTCATTACAGTCAAATTATAACCAGATGTAAGTTTCCAGAAATTTAGCAGTTTGCCTTTTTGTACTAAGGTGCTATTTGTATGTTTAAGGTAATTGCACGAGAATCTAAGAACTGAACATGTGATTCATGGAAAGTATTAGAGTGACCTTTACACATAATGGACGTAATTTCCCTACCAACGGATAAATAGAAGTTTGAAAATTTTGAGCTCCTGACAAAAGTCGTAAGTCTGTTAGTTTAAATCTGTTTTTTGCTTCAATAGTTTCAGTTTTCAAAACGTTCACTAAAGACCGAAATCTAGCGCTAAATTTAAAGCAACATTTCAAAGTGGACACTTCATGAGATTCTCCTGTATCCCTGCTCGTTAATGCAAATATCTGACTGGCCGATCGTGTAGCTGCAGCTCACTGCGTAAAAGCACGCAGATACGGTCAAGAGGTCCAGTTGTTGTTCAGGCCAAACATGGGAACGGGGAAGAAATGTGATCTAAGTGACTGACTGTGGAATGATTGTTGCTGCCAGATGGGGTGGTTTGAGTATCTCAGAAGCTGCTGATCTCCTCGGATTTTCACGCACAACAAATTCTACAATTTTCTGAGAATGGTGCAAAAAAAAACAACAAAAATCCAGTGAGAACTGCAATTCTGTAGGGGAAAATGCTTTGCTAATGAGAGAGGTCAGAGGAGAATGGCCAAAATAGTTCAAGCTGACAGGAAGGTGACAGTAACTCAAATGATCACGTGTTACAACAGTGGAGTACAGAAGAGCATCTCTATGCACAACACGTTAAACCTTGAAGTGGATGGGCTACAGCAGCAGTAGGCCACATTGCATTCCACTCCTGTGGCTACCGAGTGTATGAAAAATCCAGCATCAATTTAATGTATCTTATCAGTAGAATATACATTTTGTTTGGACGAAATGTTTTTTTTGCATATTAATGTTAGGCAGTGTGTGGCATTTAGAGTGAGGTCTTCATGAGTTGTAGATTATTTGTTAGACTGATGCTGTTCAGTTGGTAAGCTATTCAAACTCTTTTGTAAAAAGTTGTCATGGTGGGAATTGTGCATCGTTGGACTGAATATTCCAGAATAGTTTCATTGAGGCATTTGTCACCAGGACAACATTTTCCCTGTTTCAAGATTTCTTTTATAACTGAGCCAAAGTACTGTTTTCTGATCGGGAGGAGGAAAAAAAACACTGTTCAGCCAACATTCATTAAATTCTGAATAGTCTTTAAGGACTATTTAACAAAAAGTTTTCAATTTTGCCAGAGCATTTACATGCAACATTATATCACTTCGGTAGATGGTAGATTTATAAATATTTGCTGTCAGATCTGAATTCCACAGTATAATTGCTGACTGCATAGATTATCCAGTCCAACTTGATGGCATGAGTATCAATTTCTCCTTCCAATAATCTTTTTTCCCTCCCCCTCCCCTCTTCCTCTATTCCCCACTCTGGCTGTTTACCTCTACTCACCTGGCTATCATTTCCCCTTGGGTCCTCTCCTTCTTCCTTTTCTCTAACGGTCCCTTCTCCTTTCCTGTCAACATTCCTTCTTCTCCAGGCCTTGCCCCTTCCCACTCATCTGCCTTCACCTATCACCTTCCATCTAGCCTCCTTCCCCTACCCCTACCTTTTTATTCTGGCATCTTCCCCCTTTCTTTTCAGTCCTGAAGAAGGGTCTCGGCCTGAAACGTCGACTGTTTATTCCTTAGATACTGCCTGAGCTGCTGAGTTCTGCCAGCAATTTGTGCATGTTGTTTTGTATTTCTAGTATCTGCAGAGTTTCTCGTGTTTAGATTATGTATTGTTATTTTTCTCCATTAAAATAATTGGTTTTATAACTGATGTGTGGACCGGCTTTTTAACTGGAGATTGAAGGAAGATTATTCCCGATGAAGCGTCTCGGCCCAAAACATTGACTGCTTATTCCTCCGACTTGCTGAGTTCCTCCATCATTTTGTGTGTGTTGCCGAAGATTTCCAGCATCTGCAGAATCTGTTGGTGTTTATGCTTGCTTGGGTTTTACGCTTTTGAATGTGACATTGAATTGATCCTACATAAAGAACTGGAAGGCTTATAGACATGCATGGTGCATAACCTAAATAAAAAACCATGCAGACATTTAGTTCCTCATTTTTGAAGTTGCGCATCTGTTCTTGTATTTCCATTCATAACTTTTTTTAACATTCTTCTATTGCAGAAACTGATCATAAATTTATTGTGTTCAGTCACATTTCCTATCATATGCAATCATAGAGCAACAGGTCTTCAAGAGCAATTTCCATTATAAATGTTGGTATGAATATTATAATGAATTGCACATGTGAGGATAAGAGTTCTAATAATATAATTTGGATGTAACATTAATCATAATTTTGCAGTACTATTTGGCTTTACTGGAGACATAATCTCTTTGAATTCTACACATTCCTCTCAATTTTTCGAAACATTAACCTGCAGTTCTCCATATCTGTTGCATGGTAGTGCAACCTGGTGTTTAAGAGTAATATCCTCTTCCAACCTAAACTGGATATTCATGTCTTTTACACTTGTTACACCAAACAGGCTCTCAGCAAGGCAGTCCGATATAACCCATTCAGTCTTTTTTTCAGAAGTTAAAACATGAGATGAAGATTGTGTATTTGAATAAAACAGTTTCTTTTTTCCATAGCAATTCACATAAAGAATATACAACCTTACCCCATGTAGGTGCCTAGTCTTGATTTATTTAAATGAGATGGGTTTGCACAAAAGCATTTGTAAACCTTCGAGCTGTGAACCATTTTGAATCTTCTTCAATTTGCTGTTTGCCTTTTTAATTTAATTTATTTATTGTGATGTAGTGCAAAGTAAGACCTTCTGGCCCTGCAAGCCCTGCTGCCCAGCAACCTGTGATTTCACCCTAGCCTAATCGCGGGACAATTTACAATGGCCAACTAACCTACCAGCCAGTGTGTCATTGGTCTGTGGAAGGAAACGCACACAGGAGAACGTACAACTCCTTACAGGCAGTGACGGGAATTGAACCCAGGTCACTGATACTGTAAAGCGTTGTGCTAACCACTGCACTCTTGTACCACCCAATAGCACCCTGTTTTTACATATATATTTTTTAAAAAACCTTCCCTGTCCCTGTGCTATATGCCCTGCTTAAAGAACTGAGGGCCGTAAGTGAATATCCAAGACCACTGTTCAACACTCTGATTCTACCATATTCTTCAGTTACTGAAACTACAACTTGTGTTCTGTTCAATCTTCAGTCCATTAGCTTCTCAACCATATATCAGTTTTGACCTTTCTTTGTAGAAGCATGTTTTCTTTTCCATGCGTTTCAAGAGCAAAATGATCAAGACATCCTTTTTAACGTGATGAAAAGTCTAGCTGTTCACATTTTTTAGCTCAACTATGTCCCTACTGTATATTTACAGTTTTTAGCTCATATTTGCAGTGTCTTTTTTTTAAACTTGTGAATCCAGCACAAAATGGATCCTGCTTCTCAGTTTGGACAAGTGCGCTTCATGCTGTAATACAGTGTAGATGACTTAATTCCTTAGAATAGCACTGAATCGATGATGCCTGTGTCTATCAGGTCGTCTATTTATAAAGGATATTCTGGGTTATATTTGACTCTGCCAAGTATAGGTGCTTAACTGTAGATCAGATTGTATTTATGAAGACAATAATTTCTGACTGGTGATGATCTAATATACTTACATTTAAGTCTTGTTATTGTGCATTTGGTTATTTTATTACTAGTGGGCTTTAATTACTATTCCGTTTAGGAGTGCCATTATTTCACGCTTTCACATTTAGCAGCTGGACAGAGAGGCTACCGTGGCCGTTTAAAATTAGAAAGGAAATGCTTTGTAATCACCATGTCTGCTGGCTGTGATATGGTAGTAGGGTACGCTCACATTTCTCTCAAATATATCACTCTGAATAATGTATCTGGTATGTAAGGGAATACACAGTGTGCTTGTCATTCCTTCATGCATATACTGTTACAACCAGCAGTCAGTGCTAGCTTGATTGACCTACTCATCGCTGTAGACTTGCACAATTCATTCATGAGTTAATGAAATATTTGTACTGGCATTTCAGTTTTCAGCTTGCGGAATTTGCTTTTTTTTCCCGATGTCAGCTGCTTTGAAGCTTGCATAGTTAAGATCAATAGTTTAAATATGTCTTTTTTTTTTAAACGTGATCTATTGCATGATCGTCTTTTAAGATAGATTAGAATTTGGCACTGCCCCTTTTGTCGTGTGAGCTAAGTCACCGGAGAGAAGTAGCTGGTATAACTGAAATAGTCTCTTTATTCAACAAAATGAGACACAGCAGGTGTCAAATTGCGACTCTTTTGCAGGAAGAGGCCTGCTCAACGCAATACATGACATTTTATATGCTAAAGATCAAAGGACATGTCTATATTTACAAGCATCTAGAATGCTTTCCTTTGAAATACATATAGCTTTTAAACATCTTTTTCACACCCACACTACAGACACACAAATTAATTTTAAATCAGCATTATCTGGTCTTCCAACTAACTGCGGTTCAGAACTTTTAGGAACTTTTGGTACAGGGCTGCATTTTAAATTTAATCTACGGTCCATATTCAGATCTGAAGATTAGTGACTGAAGTTGGTATGTTGTAACCAGACAAATGTGGCAGTTAAGGAGTAAAACAATTGCAAGCATTTCCATAGCAAAATGGGTTCAAGGGTCATAATTTTTCAGTGAAATGTGAGCTTGAATGGGCTGAAAGACACCAACTACTATTGACTTTTTTATGATGTGATCCATCCTTCATCTGTAATAACTGGAAGAGCACAAGAGTTGTTTCTGTGGAGAAGGGAATATGGCAGCATATGTTGTGTCTGCTCAATTTTGTGTATGTTTAGGATGTTTCTTTTAAAAAGAAACAGGAACTATGATATATCCCAGGTCTAGTATCGTCACAGAGAGAGTATGTGTCACCGCAGTTTGGATGTGACCCAAGTGTGGAGTGAGAGACACTGAAGTGGGTCGATAGTTCACTGAACTTTAATGCAAACAGTGTCTGAGGGAAAAGAAGGCAATAAACACTAGGCCAAACAAGGCCGTTAACTAAAACTCTGAAACGGGAAACGAAGCCTACACTGCGGCTGAAAAGAACATCTAGTTATTAAACGCGTACCACGAGTCTTCAGAGACATTTGACTCCACAGTCTAATTTCTCAGGCGAGGCCGATGCAAACAAAAGTGAAGCGTTGCTGTCTCCAAGTCTCGACAAGCCCTACGACAACAAGTATGGAGGTAAATACGATCACAATTAAATAATAATTAGCTGACACGTGCAAATTCAGAAGCGCAATTGCCATATCTACTGCGCTGCCGAATCCGTGGTTGTGACAGTGTGATGATATGGGTCCTGATGAAAGGTCTTGCCGCAAAGCATCAACTGTTTATTCATTTCCTTAGCTGCTGCCTGAACTGCTGAGTTCCTCCAGAATCTTGTGTGTATTGCTCTGGATTTACAGCATCTGCAGAATCTCTTGTGCTTTGATGATATGGGTCTCTGCTTAGAATGATATCTCTTTATTATGTCGTCAAAGAGAGAATTGACGTGCTATTTCATTTGGACACACGAGTTATATTTGTGTCTGACTCGCCAAGCCAGTTGCTGTTTTTTCTTGTGTTCCTGACACACGCTGTGACTGAGATCAAGACAGAACTTGGGAACTTCTTGTGGTATGTGTGGCTCATTTATTTCTTGACTTAATGTGTTAGGAATCTTGAGAATATGTTCTATATCATGGTTGCTTTTCAGTAGTCTTGCCTTCCACAATTCCATGGAAGGAAAATAACTTTTCTCAGATATTCCACCCCACCCCCAAATAAGTGGTGAAAACCATTTGGGGGGGGGGGGGGATATATGAGGGAAAAAAACATTCCAAGATGTTCATTGCCTTTCTAAGAAGATATTTGGCCTTAACCTTTATTCCATCTGCAAGGAATACAAGCAAGACATTGTATCCAGCCTGTTAATGATACTTTTTAAATGTATTATTGTGATCAGACTGGAAAAAAATAAAAATCATTAGGCCAGAAGTCTTACTACAATTAATAAGGAAGATGAATTATTAGTAAGCTGAGATACCATTTATGGACTGGACTCTGTAGTTCACATTATGATGTGTTTTCTGATAACATCTTTTTTCTGTTGCTATTGTGGGGATTCAGGGAGGCCCGCAAATAGCGAACACTAAGTTTAACTGAACATACCTGGACTCTCTCAATTTTGATGTTTATATTCTATGTTTTTCATTCATCTTTTTGTTGTCGTTTGCGCAATTTGATTTTTTTCTGTGCTTGGGCGGGGGTTGGTATTATTCTTTGAATGGGTTCCGCGGTTTTCTCTGTTTCATGGCTGTCTGTGCAAAGGTGAATCAGATGGTACACTGCATAATGTACTTTGAATCTTTGAAATTGGTGATATACTGTAGATATTTTAATCTAACTACAGGTTTTGTGAGATTTACTAAAAATTATTGACATTTTAGTTCTTTTGCAACAGGAATGTTACAGTCTATTGGGAAGAACAATATTTAAAAGAGAACTTAATTTTGTTATTTAACAAAGGGATCTAAGTGCGATCCCATAAGCGAATTTGAAGGAAATTATAGCTTTATAGAGTCAAACAAATGTAAAATGTGTTTACAAGCCTATTACAAGTCTTATTGATGTCTGGAGTTCTACTGGGCAGTCCTGCTTTTTCAAAGAAGTCTAGACTTGTTTTCCTGTCCTCTGATTTTCATGTTTTGACCCCTAGGGCTAATAATCAGGAGCATTTCTAATTTCATTCTAGACTTGAGAGGTAATTTTAGATGCAGAGCGGAGTTATAAAAGATTAAAGCATCTGGCCACCTGTGAACATACTGGTGGCCAAAGGGAGTCAGCCACACAGTATCTGAATATCACAAAAGAGCATCTTCAGAAACTGCAACTGTATCACAGCTGCTGTCTCCACATAATAATTCACATAATAATCTAACAGATGGTGGTGCTGAATATTTTTCTATGGGAGACCTCTGACTGCATAATTTTAGTATTTCTCTATTAGCTATTCTGTCCCACTTTGTGATTATGGAGAGTTCATTGGTCTAGTGAACAAGTAGCCAGCTGCAGCCAAGCCCACGCATATAATTCAATGTGCATAATTTTATGAAGTTAAAAGGGTACTTTGAAAATAACAAAGGGCTTTCAGTAGGATTGTGCATTGTTCAATGAAGTACAGAGAGAAATGGTAAATAATGGAAAAGTAATCCCTTGGACATTTGCTAGTAAACAATACCAACTGCAGTAAAAATAACGTATTCAAATATAAGAAGGACCTTGCACTGTAACATTTGCCAGACTACAAAACAGACTTTTCATAGTGCCTGATGTAAAGTATATTGAGGCTGAGCTTTCAGAGGCCATTCCAAGAAGAATCAGAGTCAAGAATTCCCTCTTAAATTAATCTCAAGAAAGAGCCGCACATTCAGTTCTCAATCAATTGCAGACATTAAATAAAGTAATTCTGACAATGATTTTTGATAAAAATAGGGCATGCATGGGGGAAGTTTTCTTCATAGGCGGTAGGGTGAAAGTTTATGGGCATGTAGAGTTGAGGTTAAGATCAGAGTAGAAATTACGTTATTGATTGACAGAGAAGGCTTGTAAGACAGGGTGACCAATAGGCTCCCGAAGGAGACACTTGGTTTTCAGCTGGGTTATGGGAGAGGTTATCAAGTAGACAAAGGAAAAGATTCAAGGATGTCTTCAAAGTCTCCTTGAAGAATGCAGCATTCCTTCCTATGGACTTCTGCGAATCTCTGACCCATAATCAGTCTGGATGAAACAGAGGCATTTAAAATGATGGTAGTGAGAACATCAAAACCATGCATCAGGAATACATAGAAGCACACATAGTAATGGAAGGAGCAGACAACCTCTGCTGTCTACACAACTATCATACAACACTTGCCCGATCTTGGAGAGGTCTAAAGTCCTCGTATGGTGAATGACTTTTATGCGTTAGATATTACATTTTTTTCCTCAGGCATAACTAGATTATTGTGTATGAGTATAGTTTCAATAAATCCACATCATTATCTTGATGGTCTGCATCATGAGTTTGCTGAACTTCTCCGCTCAGGGAAAGCAATTTTGTTCATGAATCATTCTTAATAACATGAGGACTAGTATTAGCCTGACACTTCTGCATTTTCTCTGTCGCTGTGCTCTTCCTGAAACGGAATGACTAATGTAAGTGCAGTGTTTGAATTGTTAATCATTAAGAGTAGAATTAATTTGATTCACTTATTTGAAGTAAAAGTAAAGCCAAGACCACCATTATCTCATGCAGCCATAGAGTTTCATAAACCACCCTGTTATTTTGGAACGGGATGGAGATTCAATGGGTAATATTTTTTCAGGGCTTTGTATGTAACAAAATTCCTAACCATTGTTTAAAGATGACCTCATGTTTTGTTTCGTGTACACAAAATAAACTCTCCCAGCTAGAGGGTATTTCTATTTTAATTCTGGTAAAATGCCAGTCTTAGCTTATCTCAGCAGAGGCACTGGTACACATGTAGGAGGAGAATTACTACTTCATACTCATGTGTAAAGCCTCTCCCCTGCCCCCCCCCCCTCAACCACTAGACATGAAATCTATCATAGGAAAGCAGCATCCTTCATCAAAGATCCTCACCACCCAGGCCATGCTCTTTTCTCATTGCTGCCATCAGGTGATAGGTACAAGAGCCTCAGGACTCACACCAATAGCTTCAAGAACAGTTACTACCCCTCAACCATCAGGCTCTTGAATAAAGGAGGATAACTACACTCACTTGTCCATTCATTGAGATGTTCCTACATCCAATGATTTCACTTTAAGGACTTTTTATCTTGTTATTTCACATTCTTGTTCTTTATTGCTGTTTATTTATATTTGCATTTGCATAATTTGTTGTCTTCTACACTCCACTTGATATTTCATTAATCCTGTTATAGTTGCTATTCTGTAGATTTGGTGAGAATGCCCACAGGAAAATGAATCTCAGGGCCACATGTGGTGATGTATATGTACCCTGATAACTGAACTTTTGAACTGTATTCTTTCACCATGGTTTGTAATTGTAGAAGTTCCGTTCCCGATGTTTTCAAGATCCTTGCATCCTAACTGCTTTGGTGGCATCTTTATGCTATCAGCTGATTACAAGCCCAGCTCATGGACTATTTTTATGTGTTTATTCATCATCATGAAAAATAAAATCAGGTGATTCGGATGCTCTATTAAAAACAAGCTATGCAAAGATTCTAAAAGCACAATTTTAAGACAATGCCAGCATTTTTTTGCATTCTCACATAGAATTAAGTATTTGCTTGTCTCAATAATTTCAGGAAAATAGTTTAAATGCTCAAATAATGGTATTCTGTTACTGGAATTGGAGTTCATTTGTATCCATTAGACTGCATGGTATTACAGTTCTCTTCACAATATTGACAAGCAGATTTAGGATAAAATCTACAAATAACCTTAGAACATTACAGCACAGAAACAGGCCTTTTGGCCCTTCTTGGCTGTGCCGAACTATTTTTCTGCCTAGTCCCACTGACCTGCACCAGGACCATATCCCTCCATACACCTCTCATCCATCTACCTGTCCAAGTTTTTCTTAAGTGTTAAAAGTGAGCCCACATTTACCACTTCATCTGGCAGCTTATTCCACACTCCCACCACTCTCTGTGTGAAGAAGCCCCCCCTAATGTTCCCTTTAAACTTTTCCCCCTTCACCCTTAATCCATGTCCTCTGGTTTTTTTTCTCCCCTAACATCAGTGAAAAAAGCCTGCTTGCATTCACGCTATCTATACCCATCATAATTTTATATACCTCGATCAAATCTCCCCTCATTCTTCTACGCTCCAGGGAATGAAGTCCTAACCTATTCAACTTTTTTCTGTAACTCAGTTTCTCAAGACCTGGAAACATCCTTGTAAACCTCTTTGAACATTATTAATATACTTCCTGTAATTCGGTGACCAAAACTGCACATGATACTCCAAATTTGGCCTCAGCAATGCCTTATACAACCTCACCATAATATTCCAACTCTTATACTCAATACTTTGATTTATAACATTCTACAATTTTAAGTCTTCACTTCCTGTCTTTGTATAAGAAAGCTGTATGTTTCTTCAAGTCAGAAGACCAGCTCCTCAAAATTATATTTGCCTCAGTTTTCTGGAAGTTCACATTTCTTCCATCATTGCTGTGGTACTTCATGTTGATAAGTCAACTGGTACTTAACCATGGCTAATTTCATAGCATTCTTGCCTCTTGAGGAATGCTCCATGTAATCTTACTATAAATATTACATTTTTGTTACATTTCAATAAGAGTCCATAATGTTAAGTATAAGTATACAACTTGTTAAACAAGTTGACAGTTAAACAGGGGCTCTCAAGTTTTTCTTAAATTTTACAGCTGAACTGACTTCCAAAAATTCCACACTACTAATTTCTCTTAGACATTTTAAAGCATTTTTCATGATAGTAATAATAAACATTTTGTCACATACATTAATAACTGGGTACAGTATATTACATTAGTTTAATTATAGGTAGTATTAAGGTGCATGTTTGATGAAATGTAAGTATTATAGCGAGGGTATGTAGAGTGATAACATATGGGTACTGTAGACAACAGATCTTCAGACTTACGGAGAAATTGGGTTACAACTTCACGTATTGGGTTGTGCATACATGGAATGAGCTGTCAGATAAAATAGTTGAGACAGGTACCCTGATGGACATTACCTTCCTGTCTCATGTTTTGCTAAGCTCGCTTTCTAAACGCAGCAGCTCTATCTATGAAAAGTAAGATGTGCCTGACTGCACCTGGTTTATTATGGCTGAAGAGGGCAGTATAAGACAATGAGTTATTTAATTTGGCTTGTTTCAAACAGACTAGCTGACTCTTAAGTTGCTTAGTTCAAAGAAGCTTGCAGACCAGATGTAAGCAAACATTTAGCATATCAAGTAACTGATCTATTCATGTTGGGAGTTTTATGTACTCGAGGAAGTTAACTTTTATTACATTGCCTGGAATCTATGTCTCCAAGATGCTTTTAGACTGTGTTAAAAAAAGGTTAAAAGGTATGAATGAAAATTTTATATACATATGAAGTCACTCATGTGGAAGAGAAACAGGGTATAAATACGGAGAGCAGTTCAGGCTTATTAAGGATGGGGTGAGAAATAACAAGAAGCAAGGGAAGAACCCTGGAGTGATGAGAAACCGTTCCCCTGGCTTCAATTTCTGCAACAGACGATTTGTTCATCTGTATCATTGTTATGTCATTTTAGTTTATAGGAATTGTATCAATGGTTTGGAAATCATTTGTGTTTTAGAAATGTTTAATATAGAAATCCTCTAAGTTTTCAATGCATTTGAAAATGTTGTTTGGATTTAAACATGTATCACTGAAAATAAATGAACTGGGAGTATCTTCTCCTTGGTAGGGAGAGAGGACCCTCCACTGTAATAGTGGGTATTGGCAGCTAAACTCACTGTGGAGAATAAACACAGAAGTAAACTAGTCTTTGAAAATTGGGAGTTACAGTATAATCTCCCTTCAGTGAGCGTACTCATGGCTGTTTATATATGATACGGCTTAAGGTATTGAATTTAGAACTTCAGAGTCAGCAAACTCAACACCATCATCATTCTATAAAAACATTTAAGAAGCGTTTGGATGAGTACACTAAGGGAATAATTTGGAGGGGTATTGACCAAAGTCGGGCTCATGAGTTTGGCTTGGTTAGGCACCTTGGCATGGAAGAATTGGGCCAAAGGGTCGTTTTCCATGCTGCATACACATTGACTCAGGAATGGAGCCCAGGAACTGCCTGTACTTCATGTATTGTACGTGCATCATAACCTCTGCAAGCTCTGGCATGAAGCTTGAAGAATAAACTCTTTGTCGAGCCAGAGATCAGAGGCTAGACGTCTCGTTAACAAACAATGTCTTGGAAAAGAAACATGGAGTACATGTTTGTAATGTCAAAGTCAAGGAAAGAAAATCTGTTTTTCATGAATGCAGAAAGGTCAGATGATTTTAAAAAAACATTAACATAAGATAACATTGTGTGACAATAGCTACAAAATCTGCAGCATTTTACTCTATGCTGGATAAGATCATGTTACAGAGATGTTAAGAAATTTTTTTAATAAGCACCGAAGAGAAATCTTCTTTTTACTTAAGGGTAAAATGCAAGATTAGATATTTTCAGCAGTTGAGAAGTAAAATGCTCATGATATATTTCAGATATTTGATGTGTATTGATTGAGTTACCCAATCCAGAAGTATGTATTCCAAACTTTGAGGGAATAAACATTTAGCTGATTTCATTCTGTGTCTCAGAAATAAAATCAGTAACTCCAAAGTTAAAGGAATGGATGAAAAATTAGTACGGCAGTCCTGTTGAGAGCATAGACATACAGTAAGGTTTGATTGAAAGTTGGAGACAAGCTGCTGATTTACTTGCTGCACTGGAGGCCACAAGTAGACAGATAAAAATATTTGAATGTACAACCAACCAGTTTCCAGATCAGTCCTGGGAAAAGGGACAGGGCCCTTGCAGTGAGGTAACAGAAACCAAAAAATGAAAAACAGACTTTAAAAGAAAAGACCAGGTAGCAGATGTGTGTGACTGTGTTAATTCTCAGCAGCAAAACAATTCCCCAACATATGGGTCAAACTGCAGATGATGTGGTAAGCTCAATCATTGGTTAAAGAATGTGCAAATAAGAAAGGAGACTGTGAAGAGAAAATGATACAGTAAGAAAAGGCCAATGTATAAGAATCAAAGCCAGAGATTTGTGTCATGGAAGATGACAGAGTTCAGTGACATATTAGATGTTACAAGCGTAGAATGACTAGATCTGGCAGTTTTTGGAGGAATGACATCCAGGTTACCATACCTTTCAGAAAACAGATAAGAAACAAACTTAGAACCATAAACCTAAAGATAAGACTGAATTCTGGAGCACAAAGTAGCAGATGCCTGTCATCTATACCTGACAACTTTTGAAAGACCTTATGGAAGATAGGTGTCCAAAACCACGATTTTCTATCAAAATTCTTTTATACCAACTTCATTTGGATGGTGGGTTGGAGGTGTAAGGTGCTCCTTCCCTCAGCTGATCTGCAAGTCATCTTTGGGCAAGGTGTAGCTCCTGCTTTGCCCACCCAATTAGGGTCATGTGAAGCCATGAGAACAGGTGGTGGATGGTCGAATGAGCAGTTGGTGCATATCACAAGTCCTTGTTATGTGACTAATGATGCCAGGAAGACATTCTTTGAAGAGTATTGATAATGGCTGGGGTCACCTGTCTTGTAAAGACACTGTCCAGAAGAAGGCAATGGCAAACCACTTCTGTAGGAAATATTTGCCAAGAACAATCAGGGTCATGCAAAGACCATGTTCACCCACATCATTTGACATGGCACATAACAAACCAGCAATATGGAGAAAATGAAATTCCACAACATGGTATGACTGAAAACAGTGGGACAAAGTTTTCTCCATCTTCTCTGAAGTGGAGGCAGGAAGACCTGTTGTCCTGGGTCTGCGAAGTTGTGAGGGTCTGTGGGTGAATTCAATAAGCATTAAAATGACAGAAAGATCAAAGAAAATTTAAAAATACTTTCCAATTGGGAAAATACTCTCCAAATGGACTTAATCTGCAAGTAATCAGAATGTTTTGTTTTCAAGATTCTCTTCATTCCATTACCACTGACCCCCAAGTAAATCCTTTGTTAAACTATCACTTAAGATACCAATTCGGCTGAAGGGGAATTCTGCAAAGGAATTCCAAGTGATGGAGTAGAGAGGGGTAATAGCCAATGTCACTAACCCTTTAGATTAAAATGAGAGGAACTTTCAGTGGACAGTTAAGAATGTGACTGGACTCAAAAGATCTGAATTTGCATTTTAAGAGGGTTTTTTATTCAGTATCAGCCCTGCCAAAGCTGAAGGGATTTCTTTTAGAAGCCAAGATTTTCTATAAACAATGCGAGAAGTAACTACTAAAGCTCAGTGAGGAATCTTCACTGACAGCGCTTAACATAATATTTGAATGGTACGCTTTCCAACATCTACCTTTTTATTCCCTGAAAAAGTCAATATGTTCTTTAGCCAAAAGCAGAAGAGACACATAGAGGAAATGAGAACGGTATAGGAGAGCTTGAACTGTAGACTAGATGCCAATAAATCTCCATGCGGCGGTGAAAAGAACCGGAAAGGTAATGTGCAAAATGGAAGGTGACAAATGGGTCATAAAATCTAAGGCACCAGTTCCTCAACACTGGGTGGAGTGAAGCAAAGCCCAGAAACAACATCACTTAAGCTAGAAGCATCAAGGGACAAGAACGAAGCTAGGTTTTCTAGTGTTAGCTCACTGCGTGAATTATTATTCACTCATGAAAACGTGAACACCTGAGAGAACTACTGGAAGAAGATACTGAATGCCAGGCATCACAATCTCATGAATAGTACCTAGAAGCAACTAGAGTCCAAGTCAACAAGTTAGCAAGCCAAAGCACACATAATAGCAGAAGCCTAATGCACCAACTATTCATTGTTGGATGTGAATGGGAAAATTTTCACACTGATTTCAATGGGAAAACTGATTACTGACCCCCGCCCCTATCACCACCACCATGCAAATCTTGAAGATAAATCTACAGGGATTGCAAACTTGTTTCAAAGTCATTCTCAGATACAAACCAATGAACGATGCTAGCTGATGGACCATCTCAACTCCTGACACCACAAAAGTTTGAGAAGTGAAGGTATTGCACCCTGAGCTGAGTAATCTCAGGAAAAAAACGTGAAGAAAAATGCAAGCTGTTTTTGAAGTAGCTGAAAAGGAGGAAATAAGACGTTATCAGTCAATTGGTAGTAGCATCTCACAGGGAGATAATGTTCTATAATAAGAAACCAGAAGAGATTCAAGTTTCAAGAATTTTTAATGTCACTATCAGTACACAAGTGTAAAGGAGAATGAAATAATTGTTACTCTGGCTCCAATGCAGCACGAAAAGAAGCACAGTAAGATAAAGAATGCAATAATTTAAAAAATACACAGTAAATATAAATACTTAAGATAGCTTATATACATAGATTGATTGTATGTCCATAAAGTGATGCTAGACACGGGAGTATCTGTACATAAGGTAACTGACAGGAAATGATAAAGTAGTGTTGTTGGAGGTGTGGAAGGATGGGTTAGTGGGTGGGGGTGTTGATCAGCCTTACTGCTTGGGGAAAGTAACTGATTTTGAGTCTAGTGGTCCTGGCATGGATGCTACGTAGCCTCCTCCCTGATGGGAGTGGGTGCAATCCTTGGTGATGCTACTGGCCTTTTTCTGGCACCTTTCTGTATATATATGTTCATGATGGCAGATAGACTGGTGTCAGTGACATGTTAGGCAGTTTTGACTCCCTGGTGTAGAACATTCCTGTCTGTAGTTACAGTGTAGTTACATTCCAATGTAGTTACTGTACCATGCTGTGAAGCAGCAAGTTAGGATGCTGTCTTCTGTGCACCTGTAGAAGGTTGTGGAGATGTGTATAGTCCAGCTATCTTCGGTTTCCGTAGAAAGCAGAGGCAGCTAAGGTGAGCTTAGCTAATTGTGTAGAATATATTCTGAGACCATGAGAAGTCGTACGGAATACGCACTCCCTGTAGTTTAAAAACTGCTCTCGGTTTCCACTGCTGTGTCACAAAGAGGGGTGTGAGTGGGGCAAATTCTCCTGAAGTCGATAACCATCTCATTTGTCCTGATGACACTGAGGAAGAGGTCATTTGCCCGGCTCCATGCCTTGGGTTCTTCCACCTCCTCTCTGTAGGCCATCTCGTCCTTGTTGGTGATGAGCCCCGCCACTGTCGTGTCGTCAGCGAACTTGACAATATGGTTACTCGCGTGTTTGGCCATCCAGTCTTGAGTGAGCAGAGTGTACAGCTGCGGGCTCAGCATACAGCCCTGTATGGAAATGCGCCAATATTCAGCAGATCAGGCCACATCCGTGGAGGAATATTAATGTTTCAGCTTGATGACCTTCAGAACTGGGCAAACTCTTTAAAGCTGCAGAGACAGTGAAGGGGTGTGAAGCACAAAAAAAATGTTTGTGATAGAGTAGAGACAATTTTCCCAAACCTGAATTCTGAATCCAAAAGTTGCAAGATATATGAAGACATGGAAATTCCATTTGAGAGATAGCTGTATACAAATACAGAGAAAATAGGGTTAATGTGCATGATGTGTCCAAAAATACAAGAAAAGTAAGCTCATCAAATTATATCCTTTCAATTCCCACGTTACAGAACAGGGATACATCAACAGCAATACCAACACCACCAGCAGAAGTGAGTGTAACATTGGCCTTAAGTACAACCAACACACACCCACAATATATTTCATCAACTCATGGAGATTTGCAGTCAGCTCAAAAATTGGCATCAAAAAACTGCACTGCCTAAGCAAAATGGGGAAAACAGTGTGAAAATAAAAATGGAAACTCAAAACCAGGATCAGGTTTAATATCACTGGCATATGTTATGAAATTTGTTGTTGTTGTGTAGCAGTACCTAATAATAGAAAAAAATCTGAATTACAGAAAAATAT
Organism: Hypanus sabinus; assembly: GCF_030144855.1. Lineage (NCBI taxonomy): Eukaryota > Metazoa > Chordata > Chondrichthyes > Myliobatiformes > Dasyatidae > Hypanus > Hypanus sabinus. The sequence continues at coordinate 15,602,187 of NC_082724.1, forward strand.
ATATAATAATTAAATAAGTAGTCCAAAAATAGAAATAAAGAAATGAGATGGTGTTCATGGGTTCAGTGCTCATTCAGAAATCAGATGGCAGAGGAGAACAAACTGTTACCATTGTGTCTGTGCCTTCAGGTTTCTGTATCTCATCCCTGATGGTAGCAATGAGAACAAGGTATGACCTGGGAGACGGGGGTCCTTAATGATGGAGCTGAGTAAGTTTATAACTCTCCGCAGCTTATTTTGGCCCTGTGCAGTAGCCCCCACCCCCCACTATACCAGACGGTGATGCAACCAGTTAGAATGCTCTCCAAGGTACATCTGTAGAAATTTGCAAGTATTTTTGGTGACATACTGTGGCAAATCTTCTCAAACTCCTGATGAAGTATAGCCACTTGCGTGCTTCTTTGTAGCTGCATCGATATGTTGGGTCCAGGTTAGATCCTCATAGACACTCAGGAACTTGAAACTAATACCCTCTCTGTTCTTTCAAGTAGTCATAAAAGATGTAGTGGTGTGACTTCAAAGCTGGGGAGTTAAAGAACCTGTGAGACCTGGATAGTTTTTAATCCACAGCCACTAAAAATGATTATTTAGTGGTTGTTATGTCATCGTTCGTGAATGATTGCTGTGCGCAAATTACTTGCTGTTTTTCTAACACTGTATTAGAACTATATGCTTTGTAAATTATAACATTCCAACTTCTGAAACATTTTGGAACAAGCTGACAGGATACACAAAGTGTGAAGTAATTGTAAGCTTTTTTCCTTGTATTTCACACACACTTTTAAACTTGTTTTGATAAAGCAACTTTATATTACGAGGGCATCCTCAATTACAGGAATGTCACAGATTATTATTTTTGTAAATGGTCACAGTTTACATTTTTTTCAAACAAAAATATAGATTTGAATTAATTCTATTTAGATCCCTCCTTGATCACTGTCACTTCAAATTATTTGTATTAATTATGCGAATGGAAGTCAAGAAATGATCCTTATATCATTGAATAATAAGAATAAACGCAGTCCTATCTACACATCTTTTTCCCAATAGCTAAAATATAATAATTTTATATTATAAATAGTCAGCAGAGTCTACTAATGGAAGGTGCAGGGGAAGTCCAATGTCATTGCCCACCAGTGGTGATTCTTATTAAATTGAATAACTCCCCCACTATTATTGATAAAGAGGCTTCTGAAATAAATGGGGTCATCCATCTTCCACACCAGTACAATAGGTGATCTGTCTCTGCTCATTATATGACCCAAGAACCTTCCAACAGATCTCTTGTTCACTCTTTTCTCTTGGCACATTCATTGGCCTCAGGGAGAAACCTTACTGTAAACAAATTACTGTGTGCGCTTGTTGGGAAAGAAGACTCTAATTTATTACCTTCGAATTCAAGTTGTTCTACTGCTCTTCCTCTGGACATTTTTGTTCAGGATGGTTTTTTAAAAAAGGGCAGGTTTTTTCCCTTATGCTAATTCAGCTACTAAGACATTTTGCAGCTGATCAGTCACTGCAGCGGAGGCTAAGAAGTTCAACCATACATGACAACGAATTTACAGACAAATAATGCATTGTGTTCCACTGTTTATTCTCTACCAGATTTCCTATTGATTAGCAGACGAAAGGGGAACGGTATAGGTTTATCAATGTAGTGTCATGAGGACCACATTGCTTTGAGTAAGCAAAGGTGATGTGGTGATATGTAATTTAACTCTTTGCCTTGTGCTTCCTTTCCACCTTTCAGCTGGTCTTTTCTGTACAGACCAGCTCTGTACCTGTATCCCACCATGACTGAGAAATAGTGACGTTCTGAGTTCCAGATTATCCCAGTTATCAGTACTGTGGCTTTAATATTGAAATAAGCAAGAGACTAGGACTCCCCCTGCCTCCCCCACCATTTATCTCATTTTAATCCACTGTTGCATATTATACATTTAAAAAATTGTTTTATATGCTCATCTGCGAACTGATTTAGCACTGCTGAGTGATCATATAGTCTGTTGCTTTTCTGGCTTAATATCAAATGCTTGTCAGGCCAACATTTTTCAGTCTGCAGCTGGAGGGTAAAGAGTTCACCAAGCATACAGAATGATGTAAAGTGTAATTGCTGTTACATGGTTTACACTTTCCCTCTAATTCCATATCAGATTCAGGGTTTCGCCCTTTTTTAAAAAAGAGTTCACTGATTTAACCACTTCAATTTCTGTATTTTTGCCCCATTTGAAAATAGTATATGACTTCATATAATTGTCAATTTATAGAACTTTCAGAGTTTACATCAGTTTGAAGCCGAAGTATCTTCGCACTCTGCTAAACTTGGGGTACACTTTTGATCTGAATGTCCAAACTGTCTCTAATTTTGGACTGAGCTAACGTCGTGGGAGTTTAATTCCACATTGTTCTGGTCTCAGGTTTGTCTCTGACATCCGATTCACTTTGCTATCACACTATCCTGCAGGTTTACTACACAAATTATGAAGTAATTGCATTTCCCAAACACTTTTAAAGTTATTTTGATAATGCAACTTTATATTACAAGGGCATCGATCAGGCATAGGAAAGTCAGTTTGGTATTTTTGTAAGTGATCACATATTATGCATCTTTTTCCAAACAATGATATAGATTTTAAAATAATCCTACTTTAGATTCCTCCTTGATCGGTACCACTTCAAATCATTTGAATTAGTTAAGTTAATGGAGATCAAGAGATGATCCTTATATCATTGGATAATAAGGGAGCATGCATTCCCACCTGCACATCTTTCCCCAATAGCTAAACAATATTTATTTTATATTATAAGTAGTCAGCAGGCTCTTCTAATGGAAGGTGCAAGAAATTGTTCTGTAGCAACAAGATATTTATTGGAATTGGTCTCACTATGGTGGATTGAATAATTATTGAGTTATAATAAATGAGTGAGCTAATGTAACCTTTAAAGATTTATCATAAATTGCAAATAGTATATGCACTGATTCCTGGTTGTACACCAACTTTTCAACACATTGTACAATGCTGAACTAAGCATGTTCTGTAATTCCTGATACCTTTTGGAAGAAATGTGCATCCTGCAGCTTGGGACTTTATATTAGGAAACTTCGCATAGAATTATTTTTTGGAAAAAAATTAAACCTGCAAATGCAGGAATCTGCATTAACAACCAAGTTAAAGAACTGTTATTACCCCTCAACTGTCAGGCTCTTGAACCAAAGGGGATAACTTCACTCAACTTCACTTGTCCCATCATTGAAATGTTCCCATAACCTATAGACTCACTTTAAAGGGCTCTTCATCTCATGTTCTCAATATTTATTGCTTATTTATTTATTATTATTATTTCTTTCTTTTTGCATTTGCACAGTTTGTTGGCTTTTGCAGACTGAGTTGAATGTCCAAGTTGATGAGGTCTTTCATTGATTCTGTTAAGGCTATTATTCTATAGATTTCTTGAGTATCCCCACAAGACAGTGGATCTCAGGGTTGTATATGGTGACATATATTTACTTTGATAATAAATATACTTCGAACTTTGAACCAAATACAGAAATGCTTGCAGAGCTCAGTCAGACAAGCAGTATCCGTGTTTCAGGTCTGAATATTAACGGCTTTCTGTTTCCATCGGTGCTGTTTGATTGGCTGAATTCTTCCTGCATTTCTGATTTTGTTATCGATCTTCTCCATCCATCTAAAGGATTCAAAGATTCAAAGTGCATTTATTATGAATGAATGAATAAATTATATAACGTTGAGATTTGTTTGCATAACAGGCAGTCACAAAGCAAGGCATCGAAAAGAATCCAATAAAAAACATAAGACCAACCTCCAATGCCCACAGAGAAAGTGAAAAAAAAAAGCAAATCATGCAAACAATAGAAGTGAGTAATATCAATAGCATTCCGAACCAAGTGGACTCCCTAGGTCTGAATCCCTGGAGCAGGCCCAAAGCCTTGGTGTTCAGTTCATCATATTAGCAGGGAAAATCACCGCAAAGTTCGTGGACACAAAGCACAGCAGCCGGGGCAGTCTCACGGTCTTTGTGTTGTGGAGTGAGGAGCCCCCAAATTATCTGGGCCAGTGTTTAAGTTGAACAAACCTCACACTAACAACTGAACCCCACCACAGCAAACCGTTCCGGGCCTAGATTTCATTGCCGGAGAAGCCATTCTCAACTTCTCCAAATCAGCTGGACGCTGAGAGTGATCCAACTTTGCCCGACTCTTGGACTCCATGCCTTTCCAGTCCATCTGGGCTGGCATTTAGATTGTCTAAACATCATATTGTATCCTGTTATTAGCACCTGGGACTCGCGAAAAGATAAGATACTAATCATGCATCCAAATGATGTCTAATATTTTGCAGTTTGTGAGGAAATATTTTACGAGTTGCGCTTGCTTACTCATTTATTGTAACTCCAAATTATTCAATCCACCATAATGAAACGAAAGCCAGCAAACATTTCGTTATTTGGAGTATACACTAAGTGGCCATCTGATAAAATGGCCACTGAGTGTATATTTGTGGTCTACTGTTGCTGTAGCCCATCCACTTCAATGTTCCACGTGTGTTCAGAGATGCAATTCTGCACACCACTGTTGTAATGCATGGTCCTTTGAATTACTGTCACCTTCCTGTCAACTTGAACCAGTCTGGCCGTTCTCCCCTGACCTCTCATATTTCATCATCATTATGTGCCGTGTCGTCTGATGTGGGCGATCATAGTATTTGACATAGATTTCTTGGCAGATTTTTCTGCAGAAGTGGCTTGCCATTGTCTTCTTCTGGGCAGCGCCTTTACAAGACCACCAGCCTTTATCAATACTCTACAGAGATTGTCTGCCTGGTGTCAGCGGTTGCATAACCAGGACTTGTGATATGCACCGGCTGTTCATATGATCGTCCTTTGTGGCTTCTTGCGACCATGATCGGTGGGGGGACCTGTGCAGGTGCTACATCTTGCCCAACTTTAGCAGAGGGGAGGAGTACCTCTATACCTCCTTTGGTATAGACGTATTTCAATCCCACCCACCATATCACCCAGACATCCTCTCATTAGCAAAGCAGTTTCACCTACAGAACTGCCGCTCACTGAATGTTTTTTTGTTTCTCGCACCATTCTCATAAACTTTAGAGACTGTTATGTGTGTAAAAGTCCCAGGATGTCAACAGTTTCTGAGATACTTGAACCGCCTTGTCTGGCACCAACAATCACTCTACAGTCAAAGTCACTTAGATCACATTCCTTTACCATGTATGCATGTTTTTCATGCATTGAGCTGCCGCCACATGATTGGCTGATTAGATGCTTGCATTAATGAGCCGGTGTACCTAACAAAGTAGCCACTGAGTGTATACCTGTTTCATTCTGTAAATCAGTCACTTCTAATGGACAAATTCAAATCAATTTGTTTGCCTTTTGTTCAGATTTATTTTATTCACCATTGTGATGTATTGCAGATCAGCCAATCCATTAACACCATTCCACTGTTGCTGTCGATAGGTTGGTGATAAGCTGCCATGATCATAGTGGAAGGAGCGATTGGGTAAACAGTCCCAGGATTGTGAACCTATCTCTGTGAAGGAAGAGCAGTAGATTTCCAAGTCAGGATAGTGTAAGACAAAGAAGAGGAATTTTCAGATGATGATAATCCCATAGGGTGCTTGAAATTGTTATGGTGGTTTGACAGTAATTTAATCTTGTCACATTATTAAAAGTGCATGCCTACTTGCACGGATAACTTCTTTGTTTCTGGCATATTTGTTTGTATGACAAAACTACAGTGCCATCACCTCTTCTATATATTTAAATACCAAAACACAGGATGAGATATTGTTACAACAAAGCTTTAACTCTACATGCAATCACCTAAAGCTAAGCTGAAATTTATATTTTAGCAGGAAATGAAACTGGTCTTGATGTGACTGTTACAGCAAATTCTGGGTAGTTGATTAAAATGCTCCTCAAATTTGATGAGGCCTATCGGTCTACTTAGACATCCTGTCTTTGGCTTACTGTTGGCTCTTCCATCAGCTGTTCTGAGATGTTTACGTTAAAGTTCTATTAAAAAAAAATAGGTATTGACTTGAACTAAATTTGTCAGATGCTAGGAGGTGGTGTCAGGGGATTTTACTGTGAAGAAATTTTCTCAGACCCAAACATCCTGGGTGGTATGATTTCAAAATTAGCCATCTCAGTGAACAATGAACCTGGGATCATGAGATATGGAGGTAGTGGGGAATGTAGAATGGAAGACTGGGGCAGGCAATGACTTTAATGGCGGAAAAGATTCAGGAGACTTTTATCTATTAATGTTCATACGTCCTTTCCTGATGACATATACATGTCTTATGAAAGACCATGCATGCAGCAACATCATAAGACAGTGATTTGTACCCTGGTCTACAAAAGAACTGCAGGGAAACTGGAGTAGTGAGGGGAATCTATTTATCCTTGTACTTTCTTTTTTAAAAAAAAGTTCACAAAAGCCTTATTTATATCTTGGAACAGATGCATAGTAATCTGATCTCAACTGCTCCAGTCTTTAACTACAGTGCAAAATTCATTGTTATTAAAGAGAGTTCATTGCTGCCAATAAAATGAGGTGAAGATATTTTTCACGCTTGTGAAATATGAAAACTACTAATCTTGTTCAAGTGTTTAACCGCAAACTATAAGCAATGTCCTGTTAATACTGGTTCATTCTCCTTCATTAAAAATATAAAGGAAATCAAAGAGAGTCTACCAATTTCTTTGATGTTTATAGCTTGGAGCAAAACAAGAGAATATCATACGGTTTGATCAAATCACACAGAGCAAATGTGTTGAACCAGTGCACTTTTGAGTAGGTATCTTAATTACAAGTTGCAATTCACTTTAAACATGTTTTGGAACATGAGTTGCATTGTGCATTGTTACACAAATGTTAGCATGTGCGTATAAATGGTTTTTACTTTATATATCCCTGTAATGTGACGAAGATGGTAGACCTGTAAATGGAGTCTTGCTAAATCTGACATTTGCTTAGCACAGAATGAGCTATACGGGATTCATAGTTGACCCAGACAGGTTCAGAAACCGATCACCAAACTGGTATTTTGCCTTTGGTGCTAAATTCTACTGTCGTCTTTTGTTCATTACCATAGATGTGTGTGTTTTTTTTTAAGGAAAAGAAAAATATGTAACATTCCCAGATGCTGCTAGTGTGTTGAGTATTTTCTCTCCTGTTTTAAAATCTCCCATTGAGTTGTGAACAAATTTTTTTAAGAAGTAATGAATAACACTTTATCATCCAATCATCTTGCTGAAGAAAGAGCATCTCTAATTTGTTAACATCTCAACTATGTGCAAAACAGAAGTCAAAGCTAATTGACTTCTGGCTAGAGTCAGGTCTTTGTGCTTTGGCTCTTGGTCGGGTGACCTATGCCAAATAGGTGAAAGGGTAGAAGCAGATTAAGAGTGATCCACCACTGTGCTTGGTTCAGGGGTTCACCTCAGGGCTAACAACCCCGACTGGGCAAAAAAATATCCTTACGGAAATAACACTGAAGAATCCTACTTCTGAATCTGACAGTATTCCTGAGTCTTCACACAGAACAGCTACTGATATGATGAAGGAAGCGCTGAACACTGCCAGAGATGGGGGACCTTCAGTGATGCCCTGAACACCAGCTGGGTGTAGAATAGAATAGAATTTGTTATCAAGAGAGTATAGTCAGTTTAGTTTTACAATTATTAGGCCATTTGGCCCCTCGAGTCTGCTCTGGCATTTCATCATGGCTGATCCAATTTTCCTCTCGAACCCAATCTCCTGCCTTCTCCCCTTATCCCTTCATGCCCTGACCAAACAAGTCTCAAGAATTTTGGTGAGAAAGTAAAGAAAATTGGCTCTCTACCTTATCTTAAAAGTTTCCATATCTTGTGGCTAATTGAGTTTTATCCACAGATTTACCTGATTTGAATTGGACAGATGTAAATAGTCAAACTGAATCTTTGGTTGCTTACTGCTCATGAAGAAAACCGCAGTTGGGCGCATGAAACTGGACTGGTAATTCAATAGCTTCAGTGTACAAGCTGAATAAGGACGGATGTGGATGTAAATGTTCCAAGCTGTGTTTGAATTGGATCTGTTTCGATGTGAATTATTTGTTGTATGTGGCAGTAGTAAACATTGAGCAGAAATCAGACAGAGAAATCAGTTTGCATTCTACTAGAAGTTAAGGTAATTTTCCCATGAGGAGAGACCAGTGATATTTGATTGTAGCTCAGTCATGCAGTCATGCACAAGCATGATAAATTGGCCCATCCTCGTTGCTGACATTTCTCCTTATAAAGCATGTAATTGATACTTGAACACATCAAACAATTGAGGGGGCCACTAAGTCTCTGGACCCCCTTCAACCATTCAATGGTGTCTGCCTTCATCTTCTGTTCTGTATGTTTTTGATGTACTTCGCTTGATAACATTACCTAACCAGAACCCAAAAAACTCTCAAATTTAATCACCTGGGCATGCGTTTATTCATACTGCAGTGGAGAACAAAGCGACGGAGGTAACTGCAACACAAATGTATTTACAAGAAACGTGGCTGAACTGTTTGTGATAGATAATGGGAAGCTCACTGATTGGGACTTGCTGTTTGTAGAAAATTGGAGAAAGCTCCCTTTAAAATGTGTCGGAGATCATTGTTGTGCACCTGCTGGGGTGTTGATTAAAGGTATATATCACTAAGATTATTCCTTCTAGATACTCACTTGTAAAATGTTAAGCTGATCTATTATGATAGTCTGGGGAAAATGCTGTCATATTTAAATAAACAATTCTCCCAATAAAAAACTTAATGATAATACCCCCTTATTGCTCAACTATATAGGTAAGAACATCAAACCCACCAAACAATTTTATCACAAGTTGAGGGAATCAAATCGTAGTCTTTATTGAATTACCTAGTAGACCTACAAATTAGCCAACATAAATTTATGTTCAAATTGGCTTGGATTGCTGCACTAAGTTTTTAGCTTGATTCTTTGAGATGAGCAGCGTTGTGCCCTGTAGAACTAATGCCAGCAGCGTCGGGATGCATACAACACCAAACATAAAGCAGTACAGCATACTACAGGCCCTTTGGCTGACAATGTTGTGCCAACCTTTCAACCTACTCCCTTCCCTCCCAATTGCCCTCCATCTTTCTTTCATCCATTTGCCCTAATGTATCTGCCTCTGCATCACCTCTGGCAGTGCATTCCATGCACCCACCACTCCCTGTGTAAAAACAAAACTACCTCTGAGATCCCCCCTATACCCTCCTCCAGTCATCTTAAAATTTTGTCCTCTTGTATTTGCCATTTCTGCTCTGTGGAAAAGGCACTGGCTGTTCACTCTATTTATGCCTCTTTCTAACTGGTGCATTTCTATCAAGTCACCTCTCATCTTCCTTTGCTGCAAGTGAAAAGCCCTAGCTAGCTCAGCCTTTTCTCATAACGCATTGCTCTCTAATTCAGGCAGCATCCTGGTATATCCTGATAGGATGCAGAACTGGGCTGAGAAGTGGCAGATGGAGTTCAACCCAGGTATTTCAGTTTGATACTGCAGTCAACGAGTGATGTGGGGCTGGACTGCACTAAACTGAGCTGGACTGAAGATTGCTGGACTGTTCAATGCCTTGTGGTTTGATGTTTTATATTTTGTGTTTTTCGCTCATTGTTTTGTGCCATTTGCACAATAAGTTCTTTGCACATTAGGGGTTTGATTTTTTTTTCTCGAATGGGTTCCATGGTTTCCTCTGTCTCGTGGCTTTCTGTGGGGAAAATGAATCTCAGGTTTTATTCTGCATACACACTTTGATAATAAATGTACTTTGAATCTTTGAATATATCACTGTCTGCACGTTGTGGAATCAGTAAGTCCTTTTGAGTTTCAACAACTGCCATTTTATAATCTGTTAACTGGTGTTAGTTTGAATCAAATTCTAGACCAGGATTCCCAGCCTGGAGCCCATGGACCCTTTGGTTAATAATAGGGGTCCATGACATTAAAAAGGTTGGGAACCCATCCTCTGGACTAATTTTTGCTTTATGCTCTTCTCCATGAGGAGCTGAATTCAGATTAGTCTAACCACAATAAACAAGGACTGAATTTGCAGACATTTGGGCAAGTGTGGACTGATAAGAGAAATCCATCTTTGTTGAAGGCAAATACCATTAATGATATTTTTTGATGAAGTCAGAGAGGATCATTGAGAGCAATGTGGTTCATATGGTTGGTACAGACTTCTAAAGTATGCAACATAGTAGACTTGTCATCTAGTTTGAGAGCCATGGAATAAAAATTTCCTTAAGAAGCATTGCTAGAAAATTAACTTAGTTATAAGAAACCAAGAACAGTTGTGAAAGGTTGTTTGTCAATTTGAAGGCAAGAATACAGTGGGGTTCACCAGAGTTCAGTCCAAAGTCTGCTGCTTTTCTTAAAGCCTTGAATTTGGATGTACAAGATACAAGTTCCAAATTTGTTGATTTGTCAACAATTGGAGGTGTAGCAAGAGCGAAATTGGCAGCTGTAGACTTTAAGGAGATATCAGAGAGGAAAAAGTTATAGGTGATGTTGTTGAGAGAAATGGAAAGAGGCAATGCTGAGAAGATGCAGGAACAGGGCAGTCTGGGAATAAATATGCCTGTGCCATTTGGGAAAGTGGTTAGAAAAACAAACAAGGTCCCAGGCTCTATAAATACAAGTACAAAAACAAGAAGTTATGATAGAGCTTTTTGAAAGAGTGTTTCAGCCACAAGTGGAGTATGCCCAGTTCCGAGTGCCACGCTGTAGGAAATATGTAAAGGCTCCAGAGAGGGTGTGTGGAAGACTTACTGCAACTGTTTTTGGAGCAGGGGAGTTTGTGAGGCATCCAGTAGTTATTTAAAATCAGTTAGGGTACAGATGGAACAGATAGAAATTGTTCCGATTGACAGAGGTTAAGGTCAAGGGGCATGGAATGAAAATGGTTGGTGGAAGAACTGGGATTTGACCTGCTGTGTAAAAAGATTTTCCATCAAGAGGTTAAGGTCTAGAATGAGTGGCCTGCAACAGTAGTGATGGCAGATTCATTTTGGAATGTGTTAAGTATCTGACTCTAAAAAGCAACACACACAAATGCTGGAGGATCTCAGCAGGTCAAGCAGCATCTACAGAAATGAATAAACGGTCAATGTTTTGGGCCAAGACCCTTCTTCGGGACTGGAAAGGCAGAGAGAAGACGCCAGAATAAAAAGGGGCGGCGGGGGTGGGGTGGTTGGTGAGAGGGATAGCTAGAAGGTGACAGGTGAAGTAGGAAAGCTGAATGGCTAGAAAGGAAGGAATCGGATAAGAGAGGAAAGTGGACCATAGGAGAAAGGGAAAGAGGAGGGCATCAAGGGGGAGGTAATAGGCAGGTAAGAAGAGGTAAGGTACCAGCCTGGGGAACAGAAGAAGAAGGGAGGGGGCGGAGGGAAAACTTTTTTTTACCAGAAGGAGTAATCAATAGTCATGCCATCAGGTTGAAGGCTACCCAGACGAAATATAAGGTGTTACTCCTCCCCCCTGAGCGTGACTTCATCATGGAACAAGAAGAGGCCATGTACCAATATGTCCGAATGGCAGTCGGAATTAAAATGCTTGGCCACCGGAAAGTACCGCTTTTGGCAGGTGGAGCAGAGATGCTCTGTGAAACAGTTCTTCAATTTACAATGGGTCTCAGCAATGTAGGGGAGGCCGCACTAGGAGCACTGAACACAATAGACGACCCCAGCAGATTGGCAGGTGAAGTGTCGATAAAAAAAGAATTTGCTGGGCTAGAGACAGAAGACAAAGACATGTCGAGAATGAACTGCCAGCAATAGTAAAAGTGGCAGAGTCAGTTGGTAACTGGATAAGTATCTGATAGGAAAGATTTACTGGGCTATAGAGAGAGGGCAAAGAAGTGATATGAACTGGATTTTTCCTGCATAGAAATGGCAGACCTTCCTTCCATCATTCTGTGATTCTAACTACTGATAGATTGAGATTATCCCCAGATTACTCTGTAATAGATTGGCAGAGTTATACCTAAAGATGACAGAATCAGTTTTCCTACCCAGTATCCTTAAATGGAGAAAATTCAGCTTGAAGGATGTATTCAACCCATCCTGAAAGGAGGCTTGTGTTTGTTGTTAACAAGTTGACTATTTGACTTGTGGAATTTGCTTAACACCAGAGAAGGTACTTGCCAAGGAAATAAAACCTAATTTTTTAAAGACTTTGTGAACCAACCAGTGTTACATTTTCTACATTTATGTAGTTCATTACTGGAGAAACGTCCTTTCATATTGTATTTTACGCAAGGAGCACGAAAATCTCATATGTCTTTCACATCCCCTCAAGTCTCCATTCACCTTTGATTCATTATAGGAACAAGATCTCAGATTTCACACAGATGAAGATGTCCCCGTTTGAACCCATGGCTTCACATGAACTAACAGTTCTCACATAGCAAACAGCTGGTCTAATGGCTTTAGTTCCAGCACATTGAGGTCATCAGCTACAGACCCTTATGTTGTTTGGTATGTAACGGAGATGTCCTCGGAACTAAAAATTGGGCTTTCTAATCAATCTTTAGGCATCCGTTACCAAGCAAGTGTTAATAATTACATTTTCCTCTCTCAAATGTATCAAGAGGGGGAAACAATTAATTAAATCTTCCCGCCAGTCTACTGAAACACAAACTACCCCAGTGTGTTTAATGCTGCAATCCACTAGCTGCGCTCTAAAAATTGTTAATTAAAAGAGAAATCCTGACCATATTTTACCTCCTTTTTTATTATCTATTTCTGTGCAGTTTTCTGGTGAACTTAATATGTTAATGAAATCAGACTCTCAGAAGATTCCTGCATAGTTTTCTTTTGAATTGTTTGGGAGCTTTATGAACTTCTCTAAAAATTTTCCATATCTCCTATTGATTCTTGATTGGCATAAAAAAAACTTGGCCAGTATTTGTTACGAGTGAGCACAGTTCTGTGCAGGCATGTCCAAAAGAACGTACAAAGCTCTGTTGCTGAAAAGAGGGCAGTTTTGGTACAGCAATACAGGTCCGTGCTTTTGCTGTTAAGCCACCAACTCAAACTGAGAGACATTCATAGCAACAGGAGTTGCTCAAGTACTAACTCTGTTAAAGCTGTTTCTGGTTTCTGTGGTAATTGGGGTTTTCTTTTTCAATAACAGGAAGCATTTCTAAATTGTTTAACTTCTTTGATTAATTGGGTAAATGAGTTTTAATGTTTATTTTTCAGTCTGATGTTTTCAAGAGGGGTATTTGAGGGTTTATTTTGTTTTTTAAAAAAAAGTTTGCTCTATAAGTGGTGAACTCTGAAGACTGGTTAAACTATGGTAAAATGAGGAAATGCGAATTTTGACAAAATTAATGGATTTCATTAATGCAATTGACACTGATAAATCTAATTTATACAATAGTCTTTACAAAGAAAATAAGTGGTAACTCAATACCCAATGTTATCACAATTAGATCTGTATATTATTCTATTAGCATCTAACCATTAATACAGAACGTAGCTCTTTCCTGTTAGTGTCAGAGGCAATAAAATCTGATTAATTGTTTATGATTTCAATCTGATTTCCAGTTAAAATACATCAATTGGCTTTGGCTTATTCTGTAAATGGAAATTTGATTAAGGAATTGTTCTTCCATTTTGGCAGAAGAAAGGCACACGATGGCTGATTTGTTTGTTCTGGACTTTTTCTTCCTTTCTTCAAGGTTCAAAGTACATTTATTAATGTATGCATACTATATACAACCTTGAGATGCGTCTCCTTACAGGCAGCCACAAAACAAAATAAACCAATAGAACCCATTAAAAAGCAAGCACCCAATGTGCAGAGAGAGAGAGAAAAAACAAATCCTGCAACTAATAAAAGGAAACAAACAGCATGCAGAACTGAAGTTCACAATAGTGAGTCCACAGACACAAAGCGAGGCATCACAGTAGCCAATTTAGGGGCCCTAAACAATGCCATGCTTGTTATGACCATGGTACCAGATAAAATATGATTGGGAATTTCAATCCCATATTTCCTTACCCCATTGGGGAAGGCCACTTGTTCCATCAAATTGATACTAGCTCTTCAAACAGTCCCATTTCCCTCAATCTAATTAGCTGCTGGCCATTAACGCCCTCCAGATTCTCCCAGTCACCTACACTGGGGTCCTTCATAGTCACTATGGAACTGGAGGACCAGTATATCTTTCAGAGGAGGGAGCAAAGCAGCCAAGTAAATCACTGCAGTCACAGTGCAGCCATGCTGTTCCACACAGACAAAATCCAAATTCACAATCGAACCTCAGTTGCTGGGACTGTGTAAAGTGCCACTCTGCCGCCCAGTTATCAATTAAACTAATAGGATCAGATTTAATATCATTGGCTTATGTCATGAAATTTGCTGTGATGTGACAGCAGTACATAATAATAAAAAAACTGTAAATTACATTAAGTATATATATTAAAAACATTAAATTAGACAAATAGTGCACAAAGAGAAAAAAAAGTAGTGAGGTAGTGTTCATGGCTTCAATGTCCATTTAGAAATCTGATGGCAGAGGGGAAGAAGCTGGTCCTGAATCACTGAGTGTGTGCCTTCAGGCTTCTGTACCTCCTTCCTGATGGTAACAGTGAGAAGAGGCCACGTCCTGGGTGATCGGATCCTTAATGGTGGATGCTGCCAAATACAAATTATTCCTGGTCTATTGCACATTGAGTTGACTTTAACTTTTAAAACTGAACAGTATTTGATGACAGAAGTTATTATTGTTACACCATGCAATTCTGTGAAATCTTACCAAACAAGTTAGCTGTAACCATTACTTTGCAGGCAAATGATTACTATTTGCTGACCTGGATATTTTAGATAGATAGATACTTTATTCATCCCCAAGGGGAAATTCAACATTTTTCCAGTGTCCCATACACTTATTGTAGCAAAACTAATTACATACAGTATAAATATGATATGCATCTAAAAATCACCCTCCCAAAAAGCATTAATAAATAGCTTTTAAAAAGTTCTTAAATAGTTTACTAAAGTGCATTGAGTGGTAACTTAAGCTCAGTCCTAACCCCGGCACTTTAACATGTCTTGCCCCTGGTGGTTGAATTGTAGAGCCGAATGGCGTTGGCGAGTAAATATAATGTCCCCTTAAGTTGATATACACCGTGAAAGAGAATAAGTTTAACCAAAGTCAAAATCTTGAAGATTCGAAACTTTGCCAGTTCCAAACAGGAACTCTCTCAGTAAAGTAAACACACAAATCCATTAGTGACTTAGTAGTTCTTTCATAACACTGTGCAAGGAGAAGTTGCAAGTGGCAAAACAGTGGATTACAGTATCCTCTCTGTTCGATTTTATTAATGACGATGTTTTGTCTAACTTTGGAATTTAATTCCTTAACCAATATTTCTCAAATAAGTAAAGCAAATCTGCTTAGTAAATGAAATGAAGCTCTGCAAGATTCTTCACATGCTAATACTAGTTTAGTTTTGGATTCAAATGGCTTCTTAATTAATTTTTATAGATTGCCTTAGTGACATGTACTTAATTGCACTGTTGATGTAGAGTAGCATTTACTCTGGTATCTTACAGATGTACCTACTAATTTCTGATAGGTTTATCAGATCAGAGTGATTATTTTTGCAGAATTCGAAAGACAAGTTAAAATTCCGTAGGTGGCTGAAATGAAGAGCAGACCTATTGTGTGTGCTGGTGTTGCAGGAGGAAAGGATTTCTTGTTTGCTCGTTGGATAATGGAGATTGTTTTAACCAAAGGCTGTATCTGTCTTGGGTATTCATTGAGGATTTTAGAGACCTTCTTCTTAAAAATCCTCCAAGACGACCACAACGTTGCTGTGGTTTGTAAGCTTGTGTGCCTCAATGACCTGGAGAGCTATGTTGGCTGGAGTTGGGGCTTTATGGTTTGTCTCTTGGTAGGACCACCCATAGCAAACAGGTCAAAGGGAAGAAGCCAGTCTAATAGTGGTTAAGTCAAGTCAAGTCAAGTCAACTTTTATTGTCATTTCGACCATAACTGCTGGTGCGATGCATAGTAAAAATGAGACGTTTTTCAGGACCATGATGTTACATGACAGTACAAAAAACTAGACTGAACTACGTAATTAAAAAAAACACAGAGAAGGCTACACTAGACTACAGACCTACACTGGACTGCATAAAGTGCACAAAAACAGTACTGGCATTACAATAAATAATAAACAGGACAGTAGGGCAAGGTGTCAGTCCAGGCTTTGGGTATTGAGGTCCACTGGTCCTCCAGGTTTGGGGGTTCAGCTCAGGGCTAACAACCCTGATTGGTAAATCAGAATTATTATTGAAACAGCAATGAAAGGTCCTTCTACATCAGAGTGGCCAAGGACAAACAGAGGGGACCTTTAGTTGCTGCCTAAATGCCGGGGGCATAATGGGCAATAAGCAAGTCTTGAAAAGGGTGATCCTCAAGCCATCAGTAATAGTTACATGTTCATTCATCAATTGATATCTAATTGAATAAGTATAAATAAACGAAGAGCACTTTGACTCATTCATGAACTAGTAGTAAAAATGATTTGGCATTGTAAAGTTCACATTGTGATTTGTTCAATAATCACAAGCCGACTAATAACAACAGAATTTCTACCAACATTTTAGATTTTTGCTACAAGCAACTTCTTGAATTTTTCCTGACTACATATTAGTTAAAATAAGATTCATAATTCTCTGTTACAGGATTAATATATTGATTCTGAATAAATGAGCTTTTATTCCTATCCAGTTCAGAGCATCAATTCACTGGAAATATCTTACAGAGACCTTTGCCTGATTTGGGAGCTTGGGGTTTATTTTGAAATGCCTACCTGAAAATTCAGTTCTTCACTTGGCTGGTTTGACCACATAAATTCCCAGGCTCTGATGAAAAGTGTCTGAACCATGTTACTAACACTTTATTTTCTTCTGGTACACAAGCAAGTACCAGACGCTGGAGTATGCACTTTCACATTAGGTTTCTGCCTGATATTTAACTATTTGACATAGCTTCCAAGTTTTGGGCTTCAGGTCTATGGTCCCACAATCTCTTCAAACCCAAAGCATTACCAGATCCAAATCCCTCCAACAACCATTTAGATTTATGTAGAGCCAATAATATGGTAAATTTCTCAAAAGTATGGTGAACCAGACTTCAGGGACAGGGTGGAGAAGTCTAGTCTGGTTTTAACAAAATAACAGTTCATAC
Organism: Hypanus sabinus; assembly: GCF_030144855.1. NCBI lineage: Eukaryota > Metazoa > Chordata > Chondrichthyes > Myliobatiformes > Dasyatidae > Hypanus > Hypanus sabinus. The sequence continues at coordinate 15,619,484 of NC_082724.1, forward strand.
ATAGTTTTTTAAGAGGATAGTTGTTTGACCACAGCTCTGCCATTTTTTTGTTTCACTAACTTATTTCTAATTACCTTTTAACATATTACTAATGAATATTTTTCTATTGTCCTAATCTTATAAATTTAGCTGTATGAAATGTTTTCGGTCTCCATTAATAAAGATAATTCCCATGTATCTTGAGGCTGTCTGAGTTTACATAGCACATTTGTTTACTGTCTGGATTGTATAACGCAGCTCATATGCAAGAAGACCATAAGGTATAGGAACAGAGGTAGGCCATTTGGCCTATCAAATCTGCTCCACTGATCCATTCCCAATTTGCTGCCTTCTCCCTGTACCTCTTCATACCCAGACTAATCAAGTATCTATCAACCTCTGCTTTAAATATACCCCATCACTTGGCCTCCGCAGATTCACCAGTCTCTGGCTGAAGGAAGTCCTCATTATCTCTGTTCTAAATGGACGCCCTTCCATTCTGAGGACCTGAAGTTCAGAGCTCTGAAGCTGCATCTATTCTGAGGATATCTTTCAGTTATTTGTGTGATGTAGGGCATTAGTGGCAAAAGCCATCATTTATTGCAACTCCCTCATTGCCCATGAAGTGTGTGGTTTGCTCAGGTGCTTCAGAAGGCAACAGAAGAGTCATATGCTTATTGGAATTCACTCACAAAGGCCTTCCCCAAGGCACATTAGTGAATTGCATAGATTTTTACAGAAGTCATGGATATCATCATAGCGCCCTGTTTTCATTGGTCACAGCATTGCATTTAGGGGTGAGGAAGTCTAGTTCCAACCATATAAAACTTTAGTTTGGCCACATACTCATAAGATAGAAGGTATAAGAGCCTTAGGACTCGCATCACCAGGTTCAAAAACAGTTACTACATTCAGGCTGTTGAATAAAAGGAGATAACTACGCTCACTTGCCCATTCACTGAGATGTTCCTGCGACCAATGATCTCACTTTGAGGACTCCTTATCTTGTTCATCTCATGTTCTCATTATTTATTTCTATTTATTTATATTTGCATTTGCACATTGTTGTCTTCTGCACTCAGGCTGATCTTTTATTGATCCTGTTATGGTTATTTATTCTATAGATTTGCTGAGTATGTCCGCAGGAAAATGAATCTCAGGGTTGTATATGGTGATATGTATGTACTTTGAACTTTGTGTATTGTGTGTAATCCTGGTCACGTCATTACAGGAAGGTTGTAAAGCCTTTGCAAAAGGTACGGGGAAGGTTTATTAGAATGCTGCCTGGATTAGAGGTTGGACAAACTTGGATTGTTTTCATTGGAGCCCCAGGCGCTGAGGGAAGTTTGTAGGGTAGATGGTCAGTATCCTTACTTCCCAGGTGAAAAATGTCAAATACTAGAGGGAACGCTTGTAAGCTTAGAGGGTGAGCGTTTTTAAAGAAGATCTGCAGGGCAATTTTTTTTTCGCACAGAGTATGGTGGGTGCCAAGAGTAATGGTAGGAGCAGTGTTTAAGAAGCTTTAATGTAGACACAAGAATGGAAAGGTATGAGTCATGTGCAGGTGGAAGACATTTATTTTAATTAGATGTGCTGTTTGGCACAGACATTGTGGGCCAATGGGCCTGTTCTAGTGTTGTATTATTCTTCAAAAACAATTGCTAATGCCAGTATTTGCATGTGACATTACTAATGCGGATGAAAGAGTCCTGCAGTGATCCTCTTCATAAATAGCCCCATCACCCATTCGTGCCTTGTTCTCATTGCTACCATCAGGGAGGAGGTACAGAAGCCTAAAGGCACACGCTCAACAATTCAGGAACAGCTTTTTCCCATCTGCCATCCAATATCTGAATGGACATTGAAACCATGAACACTACCTCACCACTTTATTATTTCTATTTTTGAACTGTTTATTTTAATCTATTTAGTGTGTGTATTTGTGTGTACATACACATACTGTAATTCACAATTTTTCTATTATTATGTATTGCATTGTACTGCTGCTGCAAAGACGACAAATTTCATGACACATGCTGGTGATATTAAACCTGATTTTAATTCTGATACTTAATGTGCGAGGGTGCTGGAGACATCGGCAGATCAAGCAAGTATTTACGTTCACTTCAGAATTCCAGTTTCTGCAGTTTATTGATTTTTCAAATAAACTACAGTTTATTTCATTTTCAATTACTGCTTAATGTTAAAGGAAGTAAAAATTAAAATATTGTATATGTGAAATTGTGTGCTATTGATGTGAAGATAAGGAAGCTGCAAATGCCTTTTTACTGGTCTCTTGAGGTTGAGGATAAACAGCTTTCACTTGATTATCCTGTTGGTCCTGAAGTAGCCGATGAATTCTATCGAGAATCTACAGAAAATTCCACTGATGGGTCAGATGATGCTTGACAAGATGTGTGGGTGGGTGCTTTGATCTGCCATATGCTCTCCTTGTGGTTTATTTTTCAGTATCTTCAGCAGCCACTCAAGTGCATTCCCTCAAAATGAGTATTCTTAAACTAGGGACTTCCCTGAATTTCCATTCATGGTGCACAGTGTCAAGGAAGGTTTGGAAGTATTCTTCACTTCTTTTTCTCTCTGTCATCCTGAACCATGGCCCTTGGTGAGTAGTATTGTAACAGTCTTGTGGTAGACATGTGGGCAGGGTGGTCCACTCCAGTGAGGATGTTAGTCTGAGAGATGTCACTGATGTTGATTCACCCATCTTCCCTCTTGAATTGGGGGATTCTTCAGAGACAACATTACTGGTATTTATCCAGGACATTGAAGTGCTTGCTATACATTAAGAACATAGACAGTAGCAGGGATGGTCTGTTCTGCTTTCTACAAGGTTGTGGCAATTGTAAATTGTCCCGTGATCAGGTTAGGGTTAATTGGATATGTCGGAGATGATGGGACATCATGGTTCAAAGGACCTACTCCACAGTGTATCGCTAAATGAATAAGTAATTTTGAGATACAAAGTACCTGGGAGATAGAAAAGTCATGTCAAAAGGGCAATGTTGCAATAGTCAATGGAAAATCAGTTTGGTGCTGGATCCCATGAGAAGGAATTTGTGCCATGCCTACGGGATGCTTTTTTAGAGCAACTTATGATTGAGCCCACTAGGGGAAAGATAATACTGGATTGGGTGTTGTGTAATGAACCAGATTTGATTAGGGAGCTCAAGGTAAAGGAACCCTTAAGAGACAGTGATCATAATATAAACAAATTCACCCTATAGTTTGAGATGGAGATTGCAGAGGCATAAGAGAGGATCCAGCCAAAGTTGATTGGAAGGGGACACTAGTAGGGATGGTGGCACTACAGCAATGGCTAGAGATTCCTGAAGCAATTCAGAAGATGCAAGATGGATACATCCTAAAGATGAAGAAGCATTCTGTAAGAAGGATAATGCAACCGTGGCTGACAAGGAAAGTCAAAGACAGCAGAAAAACAAAAGAGAGGGCATATAATAATAGCAAATTTTAATGGGAAGTTAAGAGGATTGGGAAGCTTTTAAAAACCAACAGAAGGCAACTAAAACACATAAGGAGAGAAAAGGTGAAATATGAAGGAAAGTTGGCCAGTAATATTAAAGAGGATACCTTAAGTTTTTTCACATATATATAAAGAGAAGCAAGAATGGATATCAGACCACTGGAAAATGACACTGGAGGTTGTAGTGATATGGGAAAAGAAATGGCGTAAGAACTTAATAGTAATTTTGCATCAGTTATCACTGTGGAAGACTCTAGCAGTATGACAGAAATTTGAGAGTGTCAGTGAGCAGAAGTGATTGTAGTTGCTATTACAAAGGAGAAGGTGCTTGTGAAGCAGAAAAGTCTGAAAGTAGGTGAGTCGTCTAGACCAGATGGACAACACCCCAGGGTTCTGAAAGAGGTAGCTGAAGAGATTGTGCAGGCATTAGTAAAGATCTTTCTAGGTTCTGGAATGGTTCCAGAGGACTGTCACAGAGCAAGTGTCATTCTACTTTTTAAGAAGGGACGGAGGCAGAAAAAAAGCAAATTATTGACTAGTTAGCCTGACTTTGGTGGTTGTGAAGATGCTGGAGTCCATTTGTAAGGATGAGGTTTTGGGATACTTTGAGGCAGATGATAAAATAGGCAGAGTAAGCATGGTTTCCTTTAGGGGAAATCATGCTTGACAAATCTGTAGGAAGTCTTTGAGGAAATAACAGGCAGGAAAGGCGAAGGGGAGTAACTGGAAATTGTTTATTTGGATTTTCAGAAGGCCTTTGACAAGGCACTGCACATGAGACTGCTCATCAAAATAAGAGCCTGTGTTATTGTGGGAAAGGTACTAGAACGGATAGGTTTGGCTGACTGGCAGGAGAGAAAAAGTAGGAACAAAGTGGGCCTTTTCTGGTTGGCTGCTGGTGACTAGTGGAGATCCTCAGGGGTCAGTACTGGTACTGCTTCTTTTCACGTTGTATGTCAGTGATTTACATGAAGGAATTGTTGACTTTGGGGCCAAGTTTGCGGACAAATCAAAGATAGGTAGAGGGGCAAGTGGTGTTGAGGAAGCAGGGATTCCTGCGGAAGGACCTAGACAGATTGGCAAAGAAGAGGCAGATGAAATATAGCGTAGCGTAGCGTATGGTGATGCACTTTGATAGAAAGAATAAAGGTGTTAATTATTTTCTATTCAGGGAGGAAAATCAAAAATCAGAGGTGCAAAGAAACTTGGGAGTTCTTGTGCAGGATTTCCTAAATGTTAATTGGCGGGATGAATTGGTACTAAGGAATCAGAATTGGGCTTAATATTTTTAGAGAGCGAGAGAGAGTGACTGTGTGTGTGTGTGTGTGTACACACTGTTTGTACACACACACACACACACACACACACACACACACACACACACACACACACCACCTCTGGAAGATGTCCTGAATACTACAGAGGCCAGTGCCCATGATGGAGCTGACTGCAGTTTACTTCAATCCTGTGCAGTAGCCCTTCCCCGCCACCCCCCTTTAACAGACCGTGATGCAGTCAATTAAAATGTTCTCCACAGTACACCTATAAAAATTTCAAATGTTTTTGGTGACATACCAAATCTCCTCAAGCTCAAAATGAATTACAGCCACTATCTATATGATGTTAACATTCATTTCAAGAGGACTAAAATATAAAAGCAAGGACATAAAGCTTTGCTCAGACTGCACAGAGTATTGTGAGCATCTTAGGACACCTTATCTATGAAAAAATGTGCTGGCATTGGAGAGGGTCCAGAGGAAGTTCACACGAACGATTTTGGGAATGAAAGGGTTATCTTTGTGGTTATTAATTCCTCAAAATGCCTCTCTAGCAACATCTCCAAAGTACCTTCACCACAAGGACAAAATGGTCCAAACAGACGAATCACAGTTACTTTCTCAAATGCAGTAAGGGATGGGGCTGTAAGTTCTCACGTCGTCAGCATGAACAGATGTCAAAATTTGTATAAATTGCCCCATTCTCCTGATCATTCATTTTGCAAGTTTATTAATACCTGTCTGCATTTTATTGCAACATGTTCGGTATCAGCCACGTACATGAACTCTTCTCCCCACCCTGCTCTAACTTTGATATCCACTGCAAATGCTGAAGATGGACTTCTTGCTCCCGGGTCCTAATTATTTCTGTCTTTGATTAAATTAATCCTGTAAGTTGTCCCCTGAAAGTTGTGTCACATTATTTCCTGCCATTAAGTAACTGTTGAGCCTGTTTTGGAAGCAGCTTTCGCAGTTCATTCTGCTACCTGTGCAGATGTGTTTGCATCTATAGCTATGATCTAATTGTGGTGCTCAGCATTCATGGCATACTTTCTTAGCTGAACCCAGGCTGCAGTAACTGATGCTAGTTCTGGCGCAAGCTCTGGTGAAAATGATACCCAGTGCATTCTCAGTGAATGCCGTCAGTAGGATGCTTGTTAAGTGACTCAGTGGAATACCATGTTCAGTGCACCATTTGGGAACGCAACTCCTGTTCATTTGGAAAAGCTTTCCCCTTTACATTATGGTGAATTACCCAGTTAAGAGAGTTGCTCCAGAAAGTGACAGGGATATTGGGAATGTCACCAACCCCAGAATTTCCAAGTAACGTGCACACCATGTCAAAGGGACCAATCAGGTTTTCGCAGTGTGTACGTGTATATCCACGTTAGTGTGCTCTGAATGCAGGCTGTGTCCAAGTAACCATCGCAACCTTGTTGTACTTAATGAGCGGTGGGCTGGGCACTGTCTTTGCACCTCAGTCCAGCCAAGGCGGATGACAGAGAGAGCCTCCTTCCTTTGAAAAGTACATAAGGATCCTTTGTCGGATGAATCTGGACAGCCTCAGCCCCAGTTCCTGGCAAGCTCATCCACTAGACTGCCTGTGTAACTTGGCACCAAACTGAGCTCAGGAAGATAACTGCTATGGAAAACCGATCCTAAGCTCATGCCGTTCAAAAGTTGGATAGCAAAGCTTGAGTTAATCTAAGTTTGAACTTTTCCACATTTAACCATTTGCTGTTATCTCAGTACCTACGGCAGTGCTTTCCTCTTTTCCGTTCCCTGCACTCTTTCACCAAGTGATTCATACCAGCCTCTCTCAGATGAATGTCTCTGCTTCTACCTCAGTTATTTCTCCTCTGATACTTTTGCTAGCTCCAATTTCAGTTTCTCCATCTTAGTCGTAGAGTGCTACAGCACAAAACAGGCCTTTCTGCCCATCTAGTCCATGCTGAACTATTAATCTGCAAACCTCTTTTTTTTGCATCTTGCCCTGTATCAGGTTTAACTCATCAGTTAACTCTATCTACAATGACCGTGAGTTTCATCACAACTTGATCCCTACCATTGCTAACCATCTGGGATCTTATACTTGGAATTACAGAACCTTCCTTACCCCCGCTCCATATCTATCTACATCTGTCTGTTTCTCTGTGTCCTAACTCTGTGAGTGTGTGCTTGGTCATCTCCCTCATTCCTTTGTAATGTGTCTGCTGTATTTGTACTGTGGAGCTTTGAAGAACCTCCAAAAGAAGTCATATAATCATTTATTTATTTTTTGAGATAAAGCGTGGAGTAGGCCCTTTCAGCACTTTGAGCCATGCTGCCTAGCAAACCCGCCCCCCCACCCTCAATTTTTAAATCCTGCCCTATTCACAGGACAATTCACAATGACCAATTAACCTACCAACCATCACATCTTTGGACTATGGGAGGAAACTGGAGCACCTGGAGGAAACCTGTGTGGTCAAAGGGAGAACATACAAACTCCTTACCATCAGTGCGGGATACTCTAATATATTAACATTATATATTAACAGGAAAGTGCTGATTCAACTCCAGATTATATTTATAGGAGTTTGTTACTTATAAATGGACATAATTTTTGGTATTAGCCAATAATAATGGGGATTTTTAAAAAGTACCCTAAAATACAAGCTTGCTTAAATGTTAAAATATGACGCAATTCCAACTTGGCCAGAGCTCAAGGGCACATTAGTTTTATTTGAAACTCAATCTTACCTGAATGGTAACCAGGCTCTACGCCAAAGACATACTTAAAATATATTTTGTTGTTTACTATTTTTATACCGTTAACATTCCACTTGGAAACAGATTTTTATTGCATTTTGCTTTAAGAGTTCTGCTTTCAAAATGCAGATACTGTGTGTGGATACAATAGCATTGGCTTTGGATATTTGTTGACATTCCAGAGATAGTAAAGTGATTAGAGTAACTCAGTGGTTAATGTGTTGGAGGGGGAATCCTGGTTTAGTAAAAACGGGGAAATGAATGTGAAGTATTATTGCATTTTAACTTGCACCTTCTTTTATGCAAAATGTTTAGAAAAGGAGAAAAGATCCAAAAGTATTAAATTGAAAGATAAACAGAACTTGCTGGTAACAATCAGTAGATCAAGCAAATAATCTGAAATGGAGCTGGCGCTATCTATGATAGAGTCAAGACAGAGAGATTGAATGATAGAAGTGCTATGACAGTGTGGAATAGACCCTTCCAGCCTAATCGTAGGAAAATGACCAATTAACCTACCAACCACTACTATGTCTTTGGACTGAGGAGACCAGATCACCCAGAGGAAACCCACACGGTCACGGTGAGAATTGAACCTGGGTCGCTGGTACTGTAAAGCATTGTGCTAACCACTGTGCTACCGTGCCACCCCAAAAATGCTGAGGCTCCAGTCAGACTTGATCTCTCAACCTGTGGTTTACAAGGCCAGTGCTCTAACTCTTGAGCTGCAGAGAGAGAGAGATGGCGAAGACTTGCTAGCTATATCTGGTCGTGTCTGGAGGAGCTGCAGATACTAGGCGCCAGATGAGAACCAGGGAAAGAAAAATAGAAGTTTTGGAACTGTGAGGAATAACACAATAGAAATGCTAGAAATCTGAAATGAGCTTTAATACTAGAAATAGTCAGCCAGTCAGAAAGCATCTTTGGAGGAGGGAAAATGGAATTGGCTATTGCAGGTTGATGATGTTTCACTAAAACTCATCATCATCGTTACATGGGCAATCATGGTCTTTCCACGGCCATGATCGTTGTTGGCCAATTTTTCTACAGAAGTGGTTTGCCATTGCCTTCTTCTGGGCAGTGTCTTTACAAGATGGGTACCCCAGCCGTTATCAATACTCTTCAGAGATTGTCTGCCTGGTGTCAGTGGTTGGATAAACAGGACTTGTGATATGCACCAGCTGCTTATATGACCATCCACCACCTGTTCCTGTGGCTTCACGTGACCATGGTTGGGGTGGGGGAGGAGGGCTAAGCAAATGCTACAACTTGCGCAATGCTGACCTGCAGGGAAGGAGCATCTTACAATTCCTTTGGTAGAGACCTATCTCCACCCTGCCACTTAGTTTATTAGAACTAGCCATTCTAATGGAAACCAGAAAGGCTGGCTATCAGAAATTACTAAGTATGTTGTTCTGTGCTGGGGTCTGTGATGTGTCCAGTGATAAGTTGGAAATGTACAGCTAGTCAGTTGCCAAAGAGGAAGAAATTTTGATGTCAAATGAGACATTGCATCACAACGGCTTGAAGGAAAATTGATGTTTCTTCCAGGACAATTTATTTGAGGTGGTATAATGAAAGCTAACTTATTTAGAGTATTTTACCCAGCCATTTGATTTATGTTGAATCTCAAAGTAAACATTTATTTACAGAGTTGCTCAGTGTGTGTAACAAAAACATAAGCAAGCTACATTAATACAGGAGATTGTGCAGATGCTGGAAATCTTGAGCAGCATCATGGAAATGAATAACCAGTCAATGTCTTGGACCATTTTATCAAGCTACGTTAATTTCCCAGGAATAATATAAACTTTAATCTGTTGAAGTGGATAGAAAGCCGAAAGCAGGAGCTTTTTAAATTGCCGTCTCACTTAATATTTACCAACCCACCTTCCCAAGAAACCGATTCTGGTTATTAATGTGGGACTGTTTATTTAAATGAAGTTATGCAATGCCAACTAAAATAAACCTAAGTTGCTCAGAGATTTTTATGGTATCCGAGCCATATTCATCTTTGTAGGTCTAAAAATACATCTGAAGCTGTGGAAATGATTAGGTTGATGTCAGTTCTTGGCATTTGTAGCTTTTGTTTAGTTAATGATATTTTGAGTGAGTCATTTCTTAGAATTCAGCAATTTGACTCTGGCATCAGTTTAAGGTGGAATCACTGCAGAACTTCATAATCAATGGGACAGGCAAGAGCATGTTGTAGCACTTCAATACCGAAATCACTCCTTCAATTAAAAGCAAGTATGACATGACCCACCTGGCTTCACCTATCACCTTCTAGCTATCCTCCTTCCCATCACCCCACCCTTTTTATTCTGGTGCTTTCCCCCCCCCCTTCCTTTCCAGTCTTGATCAATGGTCTTGGCCTTCATAAGGCCAAATTTCACAAATTTCACACTCTTTATTCATTTCCATAAATGCTGCCTGACCGGCTGAGTTCCTCCAGCATTTTGTGTGTGTTGCTTGGATTTCCAGCATCTGCAGACTTTCCCTTGTTTATGAGTAGTATTATTTATTTATTCATTTATTGATATACAGCGTGGAGTCGCCCCTTCAAGCTGTGCCGCCCAGCAACCTCCGATTTAACCCTTGCTTAATCACAGGACAATTTACAGTGACCAATTAACCTACTAACCAGTCGTTAATAACCTGCTAACTGGTGTGCCTTTGGACTGTGGGAAGATACCGGAGCACCCAGAGGAAACTGAACAGACAGAACGTACAAGCTCCTTACAGACAGCGCCGGGATTTGAACCCCAGTACTGTAAAGCACTGTGCTAACCACTACACTCCCGTGCTGCCCTGTATTCCATAGTTACAGGAAGAAATCAGTGATCGGTTCAAGCTGAGACGTGCAGTTGTCTTAAACTTTACTTTTCATTAGCTCTTCCCCAAAATACTACTTTTTAAATTCAATCTGCGCCCTAACTGGTTGAAGAATGATGTGGTGCAGTTTGACAGAATGAAAAGTTTGGCTCCTCATCCACTTAATGGAAGTGCACAAGCCAGCTGCTGATAAAGCTTCCTTTATTGTGTTGCTACAAGGCATCTGAACCTCGGTCTCAGGGGAGAATCCCCCTTGTGCACAAGCGCAGCAGATTTTCAGATTCCACACCTGGCATCTCTTTGTTCCCTCTCCCGATGTTATATTCCCAAATCCAGGGTACTCTGCGGTCCTATGAATCAGTGTGAAACTGACTGCAGGAGCCATGTGTACTGTGTTGTGCAGTTATTACGTTTATTATGGTAACTAGTCACATTAGTAGGAGCGTGGTAAAGTGAAGTGAATAAGTTACATATTCATGCTTATTTCGTGGCTGTTTGTAGCTTAGGACTGGCGGAGGTCATATCTTTGCTGACTGCTGAGATAACACTTAATATCGCTTCAAGATTGTATGTTTGCTAATTGCTAATAAAAGATCGAATAAAGGGTTGAACTCTTTGGAACAATCACTTCACTGGAGCTGAGGGTGTGTCATACAAGTGTTAACAACCCATAGCAGTCGCAGGCTAGCGGCAATTGTTCAGATCTTTGGATTCATTTCTCGTCACTGCACAATTAATTTAAACTAAACACAATAAATTTAGTACTGCTACTCCTGGGTTAGATTCCAACTTTCTGTTGTAGAATGAATCGTGACTGGCTACTTCCTTGATGTAGTTTAAATGATTTGTGAGAAGTTAAATTGAGGGAGGGAGAAACTCTCTGTTATTTCTTGTGGAAGATGAATTCCAGCTTCTGTCATTTCTGTGCTACGTTAGCTGTCAGACTGCCTGCAGATCCCACGGGAGAGTTCTTCTGCTCCTTTCGCATTCCAACAGCTAGAGGACAGACACAACCTCTAGCTGCCTCTGAGGAATGGTCCCACCATCTTGGGATGTCCCAGGGTAACAGATGCACATTTCTCTGATCCCCAGGATAGCTCTCACATTCCTCTCAGATGTTTGGCTTTATGTTACAAGAATATGCTTCTGTTATTGGGATGTCTCAGGCAAATTTTCATTTACCTCTATGTATTGAAAATGGTTAACTTGACGTTACTAGTCCCTTGAGATACAGCATTAATGTATCAGCACATGATAAATTTTAATCTAACAGTCATGCTTAAAATAAAGTAACAGAGAAGTGACTTTTTTTCATGCATTATGTACAGTGAAGCTGTAACTTTAACAACTTTCATGCCAACTAGTGCTTTCTTTACATGTTTGTTTTTATTTTTCCATCCAGTCTTTAAAATGTAACGTGCCACATATCCCGTGCTGTCCTTGCTTTGGCTGGATAGTTTCAAAATGATTCCAGGAAGATGATTTATTCTGGGTCATTCTTTCTGTTATTGAGGGAGCAGCGTGTCCGAATTCTACAGGGTAATGATACAGAGAATGCCAGTCCAGACATTGTGTGTTGCTGTAGTACTACACAGTGCACTCGTGGTACAAGCCCAGCTCCTGGCCTTCACGTGCAGCTTAGCTACTAACTGTGACTTCTACTGATGACAGGAAAAGGGTCAAAGGTAGGTTACTGGTGCCTTAAAACCAGTCGCTTTGAACAGATGGTGCGCATCAGCCGTAGTTAGCAGCTCATCTTGGAGAAGGAAAACTCTGATCTCAAACCTCCGCTGCCTTGTTGCTATACCCCCTCTTGGTGAAGGCTTCGGGAGTAAACCCCGAGGAAAAATCCAGAGTGGAGTCCCTAAGGCAGTCCTACGTTGAGTTCAACGCTGACTGGCAACTTCCACAACACTGCTGATACCAAACTTGGTCAGTCTCTGCATTTCTTTGGATTCATCAGATGCGTGGAGGTGGGGTGGAGGGTGGGGGGGGGGGGTGGCCTGCTACACAGGCAACAGCTTGCTCTCCATATCGTACTGCCCTGGCTTTGCGTATCATCTGCACAGCTGGGTTGCATCCTCTGTGGTCAGCCCCAAACAATAGAGGTGGTAACAGTCTCCAGCTTGGAAGTTCTGCTGCAAATTCTTGGACACATAATCTAGTCTGACATTTCAGTAAGGTGCTGAGATGGTGTCATTTAGGGGAGATGGTTCCCATGGTCCCTTCTGCCCTTTCAAAAGAATCTGATTAGTAAATGACATTATTTGGGAAAAAGTGATGTTCTATTGATAGGCTGGTCAACATTTGACTCAGCCAATCTGGTCACATTTCAGTGTTGCTTGGGGTTGGTTGCTACGTTGCAATTGTGACTACATTTCCAGAGTACACCCTTGTTTATGAAGTGTGCCCTATGAGTATGGAGGTGCAGTATAAGGTGCCATAATAGTGCATAAGGTGCCATAAGGTGCCATAAAGTGGAACAATCCCAAATAGCAGAGAAAATACAACACTTCTCATGGAAAATAGAATCATTAACCAAAATGGAATTGTGCCGTCTTGGCTTAGTTCTACTTACATTCCCTGCCTTAGATAACTGGGGAAGATAGATTATTAGAGGAATAGATCAAAAGAGGTAGATAGTTTTGAAAGATCAGGAGATTGAGGACTGTGGGGTTCTGAAACAGAAGGTGAAATCTGGGGCATACAGGGTCCACCCCAGCTTACAAACAGCAGAGTTATATACAACTGTTAGCAGAGTGGTGGGCTGGATTTGCCAACTATTGTGGGTGTTGAGGCTGTGAACAAAGTTATCGAGAGACATTGAAGGTGATGGATATAGAAGTCTTTATTCATCAGAACAAGCAGACATACTAGAGACACTCTTAAAAGTAGCCTCCTGTCCCAATATTACTTGACATTTTTACATGCTTAATATCAAAGATAACAACAGGACAATTCTCTAGTTACAATGCATCCATTCTGCTTCCTTTGATTCAAACACCTAGATCTCCACCCCAACACTCGAGACACTCTAAATTGAATGTTAGTCACCACTGTCTCTAAACTGCATTCATGCGTATGCAGACATCTCAGGTCAATAGAGTGTCTCCTGGTTTGCAATCAACCCCCAGGAATACCATTGTTCTGAGCTGCATTGTAAACTCAATCTACCATCCATATTCAGATCTGGTTGCTGTTGAAGTTAATATTTGCTATATTCCATAACTCCAGCACACACCCAAACAGTGGGCTGCAGACATCCTCTGTTTCTCTTAACTCAATTGTTAGCTCCATTTCTGTCTGGTAAACTGCTTGGGTTATGAAGAGTTTGTAGGAATGGAACCCTACTAGAACCTGGGGAGATCCTGTGGCAGCCATGATCATATTGAATGGCAGGCAGACTTGAGGAACCAAGTGGCCTGCTCTAATCCCGTTTTTCCTGTGTCACTATTGTGGTTTACTGTATGTAAGACATGGCTCAGGCTTAACACTTTAGTTCTGAACTCATGTAAAATGGTGGAGCTGGGATGAAGACCTCACTAGGGAGTAACCAAAATCAGAATACAGGGCTTCTTGCTTTTCTGCAAACAGTTGTGTTTGTGCAAGTTACGGTTTTTGTTTATGGTGATGTCGGGAGATTTTTGAAAGGGTGTCTTTATAGGGTAAGTAAGATATAATCTAAATACTTACACAAGAATTTCTGTTTACACTGTGTCAATCTTCTCAATGTTGTAATCAAATAAAAGCTGAAATTAAAGCACAAAAATGGCAGATTCGGGAAACCTGAAGCAACTCACAAGATGTCAAAGGAATTCAGCGGGTCAGCAGTATCTTTGGAAGGAAAAGGAAAAGTCGACATTATGCCTCAAGACTGGAAAGAAAGCCAGAAGTCACAAAAAAAGGGGGGGGGGGGGGGATTCTGGAGTAAGAGCTGCCAGAAGATGGGTGAATCCAGCTGAGAGGATCTATTAGGGCAAGTGGGGGAGAGGGAAATGGGAATGATGTATGATGCTTGGAGGTGATAGGTGGATCTAACATAGAGCTTAAGAAGCTGAAATCTGAAAGGAGAGGATAATGGACCATGGAATAATGGAAGGAGGTGAGGAGAGGATATGGAAATTGGAGGATAGAAAGGGCAGATTGAGTGGGGGGGTAGAAAAGAGGTGATAGATCTGGTGGGATAAAGGAAAACAAGGGGGCGGACGAACAGAGGGGTATGGTTTCCAGACGAGATATCAATGTTTATGACGTCAAGCTGGAGACTGCCAAGTTGGAATATGAGGAGCTGGTCCTCTTTTGAGGTCGCGGACAGACATATCAGTGTGGGAATGGGAAGTGAAATTAAAATGGCTGGCCAGGGAGAGATCCTGACTGTTACAGTGAATGGATCAAAGGTTTTTGATGAAGCAATCCCACAATCTCATCATGTTGCCTTCATAGCTTCAAGGTGCCTTTCTGAATTCTGTTGCCAGCTGAGTTACATCTGCATTTCTTTACCATTATTATGGAAAAGTAACAGCACCAATATATTGTTGTCTTAATAGTTCTTGGCAAATCTAATTTTGCTCTCCACGTTATTGGTGAGTGGACATGTAATAGACATCCTTTTCCACAGCTCTCTCGTTGCTATAACTTTATGCAGCGGTTTGCTAATGGGAAAAATGCAGTGCTTCCACCAAAAAGACAGGTGAAGAATTTATTTCCTCTTGGCTTGGTCCCCAGGGTCTTCGCACTCATTTACCATCCTCCGTTTCATGGGTTTTTTTACTCACTGAGAGACATCCAGCACATGGCAATGACCATAGTACAACTGTAGACCAGAAACTGTTAATATCTAAATCCGCCCTGGCCCGAAACATTGACTACTTATCCCCATTTGTAGACCTGCCGAGCTCCTTCAGTACATTGTGTATACTGCTCTAGATTTCCAGCACCTTCAATATCACTTGTGTCAAGAATATCTAAATTATTTTTTTCAGGAGTGATGTTCAAGAAGAATATTATTTCAAAGCCTTGGTATACAGCTCCCTACTCCTTTTTTTTTGTAAGCATGCATTAATGACTTTTTTATGTGATACATTGTAGGTATTGCCTCAGATGGAGTGAAGTGTGAAAGATGCCACGGAATACCATGGCATTTGTCAATATACTTCAAAGGAAGAGCAGTTTGAAATTGAAGTTTGCTCTTTACTGAGCAATACAAAGTAGCTTTTGTCGAAATGTATGTAACCCCCTGGGTCGCCTCAGGCTCGCTCAGCTCATTCTCGTCTAGGGGGAGCAGCCTTCAGCCCCGCCAAACTGGGTAATCAGCTGGTGTGGATGCTGTGTGATGTCCCTGCCTCGCCCAAAAATAGACAATACACCATAAGCGATTAAATGAGTACAATTTATAAAGGTTACTATAACTAAGTGATTAATAATGATACAGTATATGTGGAGAAAAAAAAATAAAGAAAAGGCGTCAAACTTATCAAAGTCCAAACCACTTCGTGCACAACCTTTGGAGCTCAATTACTGAAGTCTTCTGGCCACCACTCGATCCCCTCCGAACTCCTCGACTCGCAGCTCAGGACCCTCCGAGTGGTCAACCAAGCACATCTAGCTTCATCCCCCCTCCTCGGAGTACCTCCTGGCCTCAGACCCCCGCTTGGGGTCCGTTCCTCGCCCAGCTTACAGCATTGTGTCCTCTCTCTCACCCCCTCGCGCTGATCTGCCCAAAAGCCCGTCAACAAAAGCTTACAGACTCAGAAGAAAGAACATTAATCCCCATTTGGTTTACAAAGGAATGCAATTCTCCCAGCACTCTCTCTGGTGTATTGTCTGTTTTTGGGCGAGGTGGGGACATCACACAGCATCCACACCAGCTGATTACCCAGTTTGACAGGGCCGAAGGCTGCTCCCCCTAGACGAGAATGAGCTGAGTGAGCCTGAGGTGACCCAGGGGGTTACATTGTGGGGGCTCGTCCGGGATCTGAACCCGGGACCTCTCGCAACAAAGAAACATTCCTGCTAGTTAACAAAACAAAGCCCTTTTGATTACATACACAGTAACAAAGAAAAAGAAGAAACCCCCCTTTACATGTATAATCTAATTTCATTTGTGGTCTTTCAGAAATGATCAGTAACCTGTTACTTCTTTGGTTTTTAAAATATCACAGTTAAGTTGTGGAGTATTGCAGGTGTCTTTAGAGGTTCTGGTCTTAAGAATGGTAGTCAATTTAACACACCTGATCGTTAAAGGTTCGGTAAAATTGAATATGTGAGTGATGTGAATTTCATGGGATAGGACGTAGAACAGTACAGCCAGTGTAGGCACTTCAGCCCATGATATTGTGCCGACCATTAATGTCTAACTCTTCTGTCCCACGTAGACCTCGGTTTGTCTTTATTCATGTCTTTTAAAAGTCCTTAATATGTCCACTTCTACCACCACCTCTTCACACCTACCACTCTGTGTAAAAAAAATACTACCTCTGACATTCCCACTGTACTCTCCAAACAGTTTAAAGTTAAGCCCCTTCATATTAATCATCTCCACACTGAGAAGAAGTCTCTTGCTGTCCACTGAAACAATTTTTATATCAAATTGTACACTTCCATTTGGTTTAAGACCAGTTTGGGTTCATAACTTGCCTAGATTCACGCCAATAATGAACTAGGCATCTAGACTAAAGATTTGTGTCTGATATTATATTGTCGCTGAAGACTGCTATCGTTAGGAGTGGAGAGTAATCCAGAGGAAGGCTTCTGCAGAATAAATGTTCATTTGTCAAACAGGCTAAACTGATGGTATTTAAAGACTCAGCATGTTCTGATGTTGTGAGCTGTGTAATGATGAGAACAGTTCAGGAATGTTGTGTACAGTCCTCACATTAACCAGTCCAACCGTATCATGCTCCAGCTATAAAGGAATTTTATTTACTTAATTTTAGGAATGTAATCATAGGGGCATGGAAATCTCTTGCCTATGTCATCAAATATAGTGCAATTGATTTGACATGAAGATTGTTTTCAGTCTAATCATGAGCAGCTAATGTTACGTTAAATATTTGCCTAATCATCAGAAAAGCTTCAATAAGATTTTAAACTCAAGCAGTCTAAATGGATGTAAAATAGTTTGGCTATCTCATTTCTCACAAGGTTTTTAATTTATTGACTATTTTCACAGTTCCTCGCCCAGTCTATTAGTACTTGATTGATGTGAACAGCAAAGAAGTGCTTCTGTGCAATGCTAAAATCTTTCAATTACTTCTCATCTGTTAATTTATGTAATAGGATCGACAGATGAGGGTAGGTCAGTCCCAAAATTCATTGCCATAGTTGGCTGTGGAGGATACGAGTATAGTTAAAGCAGAGGTTGATAGGTTCTTGATTAGTTAGGGCATCAAAGGTTAAATGGAGAGGGCAGGAGAATGGGATTCTCTTGATTCCCTTGAATCCAAGACTCCCTTGACCATTCGTCCCTCTCCACTAGTTTCCCTCCAGGCACTTATCCCTGCAAGTGGCCAAAGTGCTACCCCTGCCCATACACCTCCTCGCTCACCTCCATTCAGGGCTCCAGACAGTCCTTCCAGATGTGGCTGCACTCCACCTGTGAATCTGCTGGGGTCGCCTGTTGTGTCCGGCGCTCCCGTTGCAGCCTCCCCTATATTGATGAGACCCATTGTAAATTGGGGGACTACTTTGTCAAGCACCTCAGCACCATCCGCCACAAGTGTTACTTCCCAGTGGCCAAACATTTTAATTCCCATCCCATTCTCATTCCCATTCCATCTGGGAATCCTCCAACCATTTGATATGAATATCAATTACCCCTTCCTGGGATTAAAACTTTCCCTCTCCCCTCTATTCCCCACTTTCACTTCTTCTCACCTGCCTATCACTTCTCCCTGAATACCCTCCTCCTCCAGCCCTTGACCTCTCCTACCCACTTGGTTTCATCTATCACCTTCCAACTAGCCTTCTTCCCCGCCCCCCCCCCCCCACTGTTTAATCAGGCATCTTGCCCCCCGCCCCCCCCCCCCCCACACACACACACACCTTCCCTCTCAGTCCCGAAGAAGGGTCTGGGCCCGAAACGTTGGCTGTTTCCTTTATTCCAAGGATGCTGCCTGGCCTGCTGAGTTCTTGCAGCATTTTGTGTTGCTTAGGAGAATGGGCTTGAGAGGGATAATAAATCAGCGATAGAATGGTGGAACAGACCTGATGGGCTGAATGGCCTAATTCTGCTCCACTGTAAATGATGGCATCCCTTAATGTATTACTATTGAAACATTCAGTCACTTTATTTCTTGTAGCTCCCTGCCACTGCTTAATATGTTTACACTTTTTTAAAAAGTTGCTACATACTCATTTCACATAACAGCAAAAAATAATCAGTCTGCCATGCTGTTGAAGTGCGTATGTAAAAAAAATCTTAAGATATTATAATTTCCTGAAAAACACTGAAATGTAGAATGAAGTTAATGCTGTTATCCAGGCTAATAGCAGGTAGGGCAAAAATATGAATGGTGCTAAGACCCATTTGAACACAGAATATATAACATTACAGCTCAATAGTGACCCTTCAGCCCACAATGTTTTGCCAATCTTTTCGCGTACTCCATCAATCTAACCCTTCCCCTCCTACATAGACCACCATTCTTGTATCATCCATGTGCCTATCTAAGAGTTTTTTAAAGGCCCCTAACTTATCTGCCTCTACCACCACCCTGACAATGCATTCCACACACCCACCTCTCTCTAAAAACTTACCTCTGATATTCCCCCTATCCTAAGGACTTTCTACAGGGGCACAATTGAGAGCATCCTGACTGGCTGTATTGCTGCCTGGTACGGGAACTGTACCTCACTTAATCGCAGGACTCTGCAGAGAGTGGTGCAGACAGCCCTGCGTGTGTGTGAACTTCTCACTGTTCGGGACATTTACTGCAACGGGTGTGTAAAAAGAGCCTGAAGGATCATTGGAGACCTGAGTCACTCCAACCACAAACTGTTCCAGCTGCTACCATCCAGGAAACAAGTGCAGGTTAGTGGGTTAATTGGTCACATGGGTGT
Organism: Hypanus sabinus; assembly: GCF_030144855.1. Classification (NCBI taxonomy): domain Eukaryota; kingdom Metazoa; phylum Chordata; class Chondrichthyes; order Myliobatiformes; family Dasyatidae; genus Hypanus; species Hypanus sabinus. Next base: position 15,638,888 of record NC_082724.1, read on the forward strand.
AATTGGGTGGTGCAGGCTAGTTGGGTCAGAAGGCCTGTTCCGTCCTGGATCTCTAAATAAAAAGTAAATAAACTATCCAGCACTTGGATTATAACCTTCCAGGCTACTGCTTTTCAAGTACTGTTTATTCTTCCTGTCATTTGACTCTCGAATTTGCCCAAAATGCCTAACAAAGCAAGTGATGGATGCAACAATATTAGAAGAATGCAGAGTTGTCAAGGAACATAAAGTGCAGAACTTCAGACTTCCAATGCTCTGATGGTATGAAGCAATGAGATTCCATCAAAAAGTTCAAACTGAGTTAAGCACTGGAAAGTGGCTAGTGAGTGAGTGGGCCAGTGAAGGAGTGGAGATTTGAGGCTTTGACTCAAGAGGCTCGAAGAGAAGCAGCGGAGGACGAGCTTCACTCCAAGTGAGGTAAGGCCGGGTAAGTTCCTTTCAAAGGAGAAAGTTTCAAAAGTTGAGGCAAGTATTGGGTAGGTCATGGCAGCTGAGATCGGCCCCATGGTTTGTTCATCCTGCAACGTGGGAAATCACGGATACTTCCAGTGTCCCTGACGACTATGTGTGCACAAAGTGTGTCCAACTGCAGCTTCTGGCAGACTGTATTGAGCATCTGGAGCTGCGATTGGATTCATACTGGAGCATCCGCGATGCTGAGAAAGTCGTGAATAGCACGTACAGTGAGTTGGCCACACCACAGGTAAAGGCTACACAGGCAGAAAGGGAAGGGGTGGCCACTAGACAGCGTAGCAGTAGGCAGGTAGTGCAGGAGTCCCCTGAGGTCATCTCCCTCCTAAACAGATATACTGTTTTGGATACTGTTGGGGGAGATGTCTCATCAGGGGAAGGCAGCAGCAGCCAAGTTCATTGTACCATGGGTGGCTCTGTGGCACAGGAGGGAAGGAAAAGGAGTGGGAGAGCTATAGTGATAGGGGATTCGATTGTAAGGGGAATTGATAGGCGTTTCTGTGGCCACAAACGAGACTGCAGGATGGTATGTTGCCTCCCTGGTGCAAGGGTCAAGGATGTCTCTGAGCAGCTGCAGGACATTCTGGAATGGGAGGGTGAACAGCCAGTGGTAGTGGTGCACATAGGTACCAACATTATAGGTAAAAAAACGGGATGAGGTCCTACAAGGTGAATTTAGGGAGTTAGGAGATAAACTAAAAAGTAGGACCACAAAGATAATAATCTCTGGATTACTACCAGTGCCACGTGCTAGTCAGAGTAGAAATAGGAGGATATTTCAGTTGAATACGTGGCTTGAAAAATGGTGCAAGGGGGAGGGATTCAAATTTCTGGGGCATTGGAACCAGTTCTGGGGAAGGTGGGACCGGTATAAACAGGACGGTCTGCACCCGGCCTGGACTGGAACCAATGTCCTAGGGGGAGCGTTTGCTACTGCTGTTCAGGAGACTTTAAACTAATGTGGCGGGGGGATGGGAACAAGTGCAGAGAGACAGAGGGGTGTAAAATGAGGGTAGAAGCAAAAAGTAGTAAGGTGAAAAGTAAAAGTGGCAGGCAGGCAAATCTAGGGCAAAAAGAGCCACTTTTCAACATAATTGTATAAGAGCTAAGAGTGTTGTAAAAACAAGCCTGAAGGCTTTGTGTGTCAATGCGAGGAGCATTCATAACAAGGTGGATGAATTGAATGTGCAGATAGTTATTAATGAATAAGATATAGTTGGGATCACAGAGACATGGCTCCAGGGTGACCAAGGATGGGAGCTCAACATCCAGGGATATTCAATATTCAAGAGGGATAGACAGGAAAGAAAAGGAGGTGGGGTAGCATTGCTGGTTAGAGAGGAGATTCACGCAATAGAAAGGAAGGACATTAGCCTGGAGGATGTGGAATCGATATGGGTAGAGCTGCATAACACTAAGGGGCAGAAAACGCTGGTGGGAGTTGTGTACAGGCCACCTAACAGTAGTAGTGAGGTTGGGGATGGCATTAAACAGGAAATTAGAACTGCGTGCAATAAAGGAACAGTAGTTATAATGGGTGACATATATCTACATATAGATTGGGTGAACCAATTTGGTAAGGGTACTGAGGAAGAGGATTTCTTGGAATGTATGCGGGATGGTTTTCTGAACCAACATGTCGAGGAACCAACTAGAGAGCAGGCCTTTCTAGATTGGGTATTGAGCAATGAGGAAGGGTTAGTTAGCAATCTTGTCGTGCAAGGCCCCTTGGGTAAGAGTGACCATAATATGGTGGAATTCTTCATTAAGATGGAGAGTGACATAGTTAATTCAGAAACAAAGGTTCTGAACTTAGAGAAGGGTAACTTTGAAGGTATGAGACATGAATTGCTAAGGTAGACTGGCTAATGATACTTAAAGGGTTAATGGTGGATATGCAATGGCAAGCATTTAAAGATCAGATGGATGAACTACAACAATTGTTCATCCCAGTTTGGCAAAAGAATAAACCAGGGAAGGTAGTGCACCCATGGCTGACAAGGGAAATTAGGGGTAGTATCAAGTCCAAAGAAGAAACATATAAATTAGCAAAAAAAAAGCGGCACACCTGAGGACTGGGAGAAATTCAGAGACCAGCAGAGGAGGACAAAGGGCTTAATTAGGAAAGGGAAAAAAGATTATGAGAGAAAGCTGGCAGGGAACATAAAAACTGACTGTAAAAGCTTTTATAGATACGTGAAAAGAAAAAGATTGGTCAAGACAAATGTAGGTCCTTTACAGTCAGAAACAGGTGAATTGATCATAGGGAACAAAGACATGGCAGACCAATTGAATAACTACTTTGGTTCTGTCTTCACTAAGGAGGATGTAAATAATCTTCCGGAAATAGTAAGGGACCCAGGGTGCAGTGAAATGGAGGAACTGAGGGAAATACATGTTAGTAGGGAAGTGGTGTTAGGTAAATTGAAGGGATTAAAGGCAGATAAATCCCCAGGGCCAGATGGTCTGCATCCCAGAGTGCTTAAGGGAGTAGCCCAAGAAATAGTGGATGCATTAGTGATAATTTTTCAAAACTCCTTAGATTCTGGATTCGTTCCTGAGGATTGGAGGGTGGCTAATGTAGCCCCACTTTTTAAAAAAGGAGGGAGAGAGAAACCGGGGAATTATAGACCGGTTAGTCTGACATCGGTGGTGGGGAAAATGCTAGAGTCCGTTATCAAAGATGTGATAACAGCACATTTGGAAAGAGGTGAAATCATCAGACAAAGTCAGCATGAATTTGTGAAAGGAAAATCATGTCTGACGAATCTTACAGAATTTTTTGAAGATGTAACTAGTAGAGTGGATAGGGGAGAGCCAGTGGATGTGGTATATTTAGATTTTCAAAAGGCTTTTGACAAGGTCCCACACAGGAGATTAGTGTGCAAACTTAAAGCACACGGTATTGGGGGTATGGTATTGATGTGGATAGAGAATTCATTGGCAGACAGGAAGCAAAGAGTGGGAGTAAACGGGACCTTTTCAGAATGGCAGGCAGTGACTAATGGGGTACCGCAAGACTCAGTGCTGGGACCCCAGTTGTTTACAATATATATTAGATGCAGGAAGATTGTTTCCGATGTTGGGGAAGTCCAGAACGAGGGGTCACAGTTTAAGGAAAAAGGGGAAGCCATTTAGGACCGAGATGAGGAAAAACTTCTTCACACAGAGAGTGGTGAATCTGTGGAATTCTCTGCCACAGGAAACAGTTGAGGCCGGTTCATTGGCTATATTTTAGAGGAAGTTAGATATGGCCCTTGGGGCTAAAGGGATCAGTGGGTATGGAGAGAAAGCAGGTACAGGGTTCTGAGTTGGATGATCAGCCATGATCATACTGAATGGCGGTGCAGGCTCGAAGGGCCGAATGCCCTACTCTTGCACCTATTTTCTATGTTTCTATGTTTTTGGACAGGAGTTCAGTGAATTTTAATCTCATTTCATAAGATTAAATGAAATGAGATTCGTTTAACCACATCACAATTTCTGGCAATGAGAATGAGACATAACTGTTGTCTTGAAATTCCTTTAATTAAAATTATTCTTTACATTTTAGATCTGAGGGGGGGATAAAACCGTATGAAACCGTTTTCAACAACCAGTACATTAAGCTACAACAGAGGATCAGGTGTTCAAGTCAAGTCAAGTCAAGTAGCTTTTTATCGTCTTTTTGACCATAAACTGCTGCTACAGTGCACAATAAAAACAAAACAGCATTCCACCAGGACCATGGTACCACACAAAACAACACAAAGCTACACTAGACTATGTGAGACAACTCAAGACTAGACTGCAGACCTACACACTTGGACTTGGGTTGTCAGTCATTCTGATGTTGGGCAAGTCCAGCCCCACTTCCTGATGTACAGTCCAATCGCCAAGTCTTAAATCTCTGCTGTTAGTAGTAAATACAGGTTGTTGTATGGTGTGTTTCTGTCTAATGTAATGCCATTTTAGAAAGGGAGCAGAAATGATTCTGGAACTGACTGTCCGGTTCCGGTGTAAAATCAAACCCTCAGGAGCTGACCTTCCGTGCCAAGCTTCTGTCAGGTTCTGCTCAGACAGCAGAATGCTTTTGTTCTGAATTGGAATCTTCACAGTCATTTAAAAGATGCATTCAGTAAGGCATTATTATATTTAGTTGCAATTATAATTGGACTGAATTTGTGGAATTTGGAGTACTGTTGATTCAGAATGAAGCCGTTGTGGCTTCTCAATGTTTTACATTGTTCTGCTTTTCTCTAAGATATTTTATTCCAGGAGTTGTATTTGCATAATGCTGTTCTTTCCCCTTCCCCCCCCCCCCCCCCACTCCCCTTGCATTAAACTCTTTGCTCTCTCCTGGGTAATAAGCAGATAGTCTAGTGCTAATTAGAGGAAGGAACCTATGTTGATGGGAGTGACTCTCTAGAGCCCCATCCTTTCTGAGCAGATGAATACTGCCTGCACTTTGCAAACCACAAATGCAGTAGTACCGTTTTTTTGTTTTTTGTTAATTGTTCATCTCAGCCTCTGGATCCAAGTTCTCTTTGTCCATCCAACTGATAAAAAAAACAAGAGTTGTTCAATGACCTATTCGTATTCTCTCCCTGTGGTGTGTTCTGGCTTCAGGAAACACATACATCACATCCAATGTGGAAGAACAGCCTAATTCCCTCTTGTGTGAGTCAGTCCTGCCTTTTCCCAGTGTCTCTTTGCTCCCAGTGGATTAAATTGCGTCTTTACTTGCCAGTATCTAAGTAGTCAGTAACATGTCCAGGGAACAAACAGTTACTGTATTCCACAGTCTGGTTTAGCGTTCTGTTTTTGGCTACAATTGCCAAGTAGATTCATTAAGTTGTAAATGGTTAGGTGAAATGGCAGAATGTTGTTGTGAAGTATATCTGTGCACATTCAAGTTGGTAGAAAAGTTTTTCCTTTAATTTAAATACTGTATTAACCATCCTCCTTTATTTTAAATATTAACCATAAAAGCTTATTTCTGAGAAGTGCCTTTGAATCCATCAAAAATTGTTTCAGGTAGATGCCTTGATATTTCAGCATAAATAGACTTCTTTGAAACTTAAATGAACTGCGTATTAAATTTACTGTATGTACCAACTGTGCCCACATATTGCTGGTATATAAATACATGGCTTGAGCCCTTCTTCTGGCTTCTAGCCAACTCAGGTAGACAACCAAAATAAGATGTGCTCAATAGAAGCTTTTAAGATGAGTTGTGGGTGTTTCTGGCAGCACCTACATTTATTAACCATCTCTAATTTTCCATGAACGATGGCTTGTGAGACTATTTTAGAGGGCCGTTAAGAGTCAGTTATGATACTAGCTTGATTCTGGAACGAGGTAGAGGCCAGATGGTGCAAGGCAAACAGATGTCCTGAAAAGGATGGATTTTCCTAGCATTCCATTTATTATTGATTTATTCTACAATTTTCAAAGTTATTTAGCGACAAGAATTTAAATTCCCCAAATACTATGAAAGGATTGAAATTCACAGGGCTAGGACAATTATCCTGGCAGGTGTTCTGCAAAATATGTCCAGGCCAATTTCAATGACTTACAGTAGTCACTATGCAGCTGTACCTTTTGTAAACCCCGGCTTGGACCCAGCATATACTGTGACAAAAAGAAGCCCATTTGGTGCTTCATGATATGATAGACAATGGTATTTTTTTTTCCCATTCCTGTTTAATTTTACTCGATACCTCTGGTTGTATCTTCATAATCATATTATAAATAAGAGCCACCAATCCCTTCTGACAGGGATTTAAAGTAAAAATCATATCTGAAAAATCTATCAAAGTTGAATTAGGAATATAATACAATATATCAATGGAAAAATGGGGAAACATTTTACAAATGGTTAATTTTTTTATATGTGCTAAACATGCATTAATACAATTCAAGGTCATACATAGAGCTCATATATCTAAAGATAAGCTTGCTCAATTTTACTCTCATGTTAACCCTCAATGTGACAGATGTCATTTAGATGTGGCTTCATTGACCCACATGTTTTGGTCATGTCCTACCTTACATAACTATTGGAAGGACATATTCGCTACCATTTCCTCAATTTGGAATATTGATTTACAACCTCATTTTATCACTGCAATTTTTGGTATACCAAATGAGAATGATAGTCGACTTTCCCCTTCAATTAGACTAATGATTGCCTTTGCAACATTAATGGCCAGAAGGTCTATATTACAAAATTGGAAAGAAGTAAATCCTCCTACCACATTTCAATGGTTCTCTCAAACTATTTCTTGTCTGAGTTTAGAAAAAATTAGAAGTACTATTTTCGATTCATCAATTAAATTTGAAGAAACTTGGGGACCGTTTATTCGACATTTTCATATGAATTAATTCGGCTGCTTCCAGACCTTTTCTCTTTTTATTCTTGTTCTGGTATGGAGTTCCGGAGTTCTTGACACTATCGTATACATATAAACTATTATTATTGCCCATGTTTAGTTTAGGTTTATTATTTTTTATATATTTTTTTTCTTGCATTTTTATATATTTTTTTCTTTTGTTGACTATTCTTAATCCCTTTCATGTATAATCAATATAGGTTAGATTGATTATTATATGATCTTTTTTTTGCCGATAGTTTAATAAGATATTATTATCTTGTTATTAATTTAACTTTAAGTTTAATGTACTCGTAACCTATTTAATACAATATTATGTTATTTTTTTTATATGTGAAATTCAATAAAAAGATTGAAAAAGAAAAGAAAAAGAAAGATAGACAATGGTATTGATACTCCTGTTGAGTAGCACTTACAGTTCGTGGCTTGACATTAAACCTCATTAAAATTCACAGTATTACCCCACCATTTCACAGATTGTGTTGTCAATATGCCCTAGTAAAGCTGAAATTAGTTTGAAAGAGGGGAAATCTCTTTGCCAAGCTGAAGGAAGATTGTTGCGGTTGTCCATGGCTCATAATCTCAGTCCCAGAACATCTCTGCTGGAACTTCCCATAGGACCAGTCATCTTCAATTGCATCATAAATGCTCTTCCCTCTATAATGTCAGTGATGTGGTTGTTCCGTTCACGATTGTTCAGTAAATGAACAGGACTTGGACAATATCGAGACATAGGTGATAGATAGTTTGTGCTAAGCTATATCCATTTCCGGGAAGAAATAATCTAGTCACCCCTCCCTTGCTTCCCGCGACATATTATTCATCATCAAAATGCTAGTCAGAAACCTGCTTTGGAGATTGAATGCCTGTTACGGCTGGCATTCCGCAGGAATCTGTGCTGGAACCGTTGCTGTTAACCTTACGTGACTTGGATGTCGATCTAGCAGGAATGATCAGTAAGTTTGCAGACAACATGAAGGTTGGTGAAGTCATTAATAGTGTGGAGTGCAGCCTTAGGCTACAGGGGAATTCAGAAGGGATATGAAGGGGAATTTTTTTTATATCCAAGGGGTGATGTGTAACTGAAAAGTCATGCTCAAAAGAGTGTTTAAAGTAGAGTTATTGACAGTATTTTAGAAGCCTCTAGATCATGACTTCCCAATCATTTTTATGCCATGGACCAATACCATTAAGCAAGGGATCAATGGACCCCAGATTTGGAACCCCTGGTCTAGATAAACCCTTGAATTGTTAAGGCAAAGTGCTGGGAGATGGAATTGGTGCCTACTGGTCAGTGTGGGCGTCCAGTTTCCATTCCAGTCTCCATGACTTTAAGAAATTAAATGGAACCAGCCCATAAATGCTGATTGCAAAGGTAGGTTTGAGTAAATCCTGTTTGAGTGACACGATTCTCAAATCCATAATGCATTCACGCCATCTACAAAGCAGGAGTATGATATAATATTTTCCATTTTGTGCATTTCCAACAATGCTCAAGAAACTCTAAAAATTCCAAGATAATTGGCAGCCATACGGTGGCTGTTGGATATGCCATTGGCAGGGTGCACTGCAAAGCCGCCTATGACCTCTTCAGCAGCACTCCTCAAGCGCAAAACTTTGACTACAGAAGCAAGGGCAGTAGGCAAGTGCGTTGTGCCATCAATTCACTGGTTTGCAGGGATCACCATTCCTTCATTGTCACTGAGTCAAGAGCCTGCAACTCCCTCACTTACCAGCTATACCATCACCTCATAGACAGTTCAGGAAGTCAGCTCACTGCCATCTTGCTATGAGAAATTAGCAATGTTGGCTTTGCCAACAACACTGACTTCCCTTGACTGAATAAAAATATATTCTATGCAGGCACAGAGCATTCTAGTATTCATGTGATGAATGGACTTCAATTAGTATCATCATGTAACAAGCAGTGTTACTACCCTTAAGGCCGGTGTAAAATAGTGGAATTAAATCCTGGCATATGCAGAACTTTAGAACTACTGGCTTAAAAACTGCCAGCGCCTGCTGAAATTCAATTTGAGCCATAGCCGAAAATGAACAATAGACTATCGGTGAACCATTTCAAATTCCACTCCATTACTTTTCCATTGAAGTGTAAATCAGGCCATGGGTTGGTGCTGACAGTTTCCTCTACCTCCCAAGATGAATTTCGCCCCCACCAGATTATTTGTATCATATTCATTCTGAGTATCAAAGGGTCAAATCCTTGGCAGTTCAACTAGTGTACCCACCTTTCTTTGTACTTAAATATCCTATTATTCGGCAGAGTTGAATTGCCTGAATGATGGATACTGCACCCTGTAATCAGAGAACCACAGTGCTTTATTATATATTTTCAGAGGTCTGCATAATGGCTGCATTGAAGATCTTACTAGAGAGCTTTATAAACAGTATCATTCTATTTGGGCAAGTCCAAACACTTCTCAGTACCTTCTAACATCCAGACTAAGTTGTACGCAGAATTGACTCTTAATATGCATTGTCTCTAGATTTGTGGTTAGGGGTCAAACAAAAAGAAACATCCAGTGCTTATTAGTAGATGTATATTTTAAACGTAGATGTTGCGAATAATTCTCTGCTTACTCTGGAAGGGTGCCATAATCATTTTATTGCTTTAATTTTCTGTATTTTACTCGAGCAGTGCTGAGGAAAGGTTCACAACAAAGGCGACTTCTAAAGCTTACAAACAAGAAGTGAGTTTGATGCCCCTGCGTCGTGCATGATGGCTTGCTGCTGTTTTAGACTTTCTGAGCTGAGTGGTTTGCTGTTGAACCATTTCTGAATAAGGAAACAGAGATGATCATATGAACGAGCTACACCAGCACAATGTCACAAGCTTTGCACGTGTGTCCTCCCTCCCAGATCTCATTTGCAAATGCTAAGAATCTGCTTTTTTGCATTTAATAAATCAAGAGAACAAACGTTTTTACTCTCACTTGTATTTAATGTTTTGGTTCTAATAACACAAAAATAGGGTTAAAATGATTTAAATGGCTTTTCTTATGCTGAGCTTGGAAATGTGCTGTAATGAAACATTTTTATATGAAGCCCTGTTCTAAATGGCTGTTTTAATCTGCTGCTGCTCTCTGTCCTACATAGGAGTATCAGATTGCATTGGCGAGTACTCTAACCTTGCTGTCTATTTATCTTGCTGGATTTCGTGTTTCTATTTCTTTCCACTTCACTGGGCAGCATGCTGTAATTATGGTAAATATGTTGAGAAGCGTATGCTCGCGATGGGCAGTAATAAAGTGGGATAGCCATATAGAGTATATACCCTTTCACACAAGGATAAAGGATAATTATACATCAGGAAGGTTATTCAGCCTATTTTGTATTCACCGAAAGGCTGTTGACAGCACTGGGGGATAAATTTTCAGTCATCAGAATCGGAATCAGGTTTAATACATCGGGCACATATCATGAAATTTGTAGTCTTTGCGGCAACAGTACAATGCAATATGTAATAATAGATAAAAACTGTGAACTGCAATAAAAATAATAATATATGTTTCTTAATCATTGAGTGTGTGCCTTCAGGTTTCTGTACCTCCTTCCTGATGGTAGCAATGAGGACAAGGCATGACCTGGGTGATGGAGGGTCCTTAATGAGGGATGTTGCATTCTGGGGGCATTGCTCCTAGAAGATGTCCTGGATACTAGCCCAACTCCCATATCAGACAATGACGCAGCCAGTTAGAATGCTCTCCGTGGCACGTCTGTAGAAATTTGCGAGTGTTTGAGGTGACATACCAGATCTCCTCAAATTCCTAATGAAATATAGCTGCTGTCGTGCCTTCTTTGTAGCTGCTTCATTATGTTGGGTCCGGGATAGATCCTCAGAGATATTGATACCCAGGAACTTGAAATTGCTCACCCTTTCCATTTCCGACTCCTCCATGAGGACCCGTGTATATCCCTTCGTCTTAATCTTTCTGAAGTTCACTGTCAGTTCCTTGGTCTTACTGACACTGAGTGCAAGGTTGTTGCTGCGACCCCACTCAACTAGCTGATATATCTCGCTCCTGTGTGCTCTCACGTCACCATCTGAAATTCTTCCAACAATGGTTGTGTTGTCGGCACATTTATAGATGTCATTAGAGCTGTGCCAAGCACACAGTCATGGTTGTAAAGAGAGAAGTGCAGTGGGCTAAACTCACGTCCCTGAGGAGAACCACATAATTTAAATAAACGTTCTGGTTCACCTTTAACAATCACTTATACCTCCAGCACCCAACTCTCCTGAGCTTTCTAGGCCGAAATGCTATAACCTGGACACTTCAGCCACCTTTCTCCCCATTACCTCAACTTGCTTGAATATCCCCACTGTTTCTCAGGATATAGGACTGGATACTCCGTTTAATATTCAGTCTGACCTGAGCACCACAAGGCTTGATCACTTCCATCTTTGAAATAGTCTTCTGTTTTGACAGTGGTTCCAGTGGCCTGTTGATTGCATACAAATGGTGAATGTGTCCATTAATATTCCCAGATTTTTTCCTTCATCTTCCGTTGTTCTATCCACTTGCCTGTTTCCTTGTCCCATTCTCAAATTTCTGCTGAAGATGCAGTGGAGGAGGCCTACGAGTGCAAGAAGCTGAGGTACACTGAGCTTGCGGCCGATGTTCAGCAACATGGCTGGAAAGCAAGGGTGCGACCGGTGGAAGTAGGCTGCAGAGGATTTGTAGCCACATCAACATCAAGGCTACTCCAGGAGCTGGGAGTTGTGAGGGAAGACACACCGGCAAGCAGTCAAAGACCTCTCCTGAGCTGCGGAAAAGGGTAGTCAGTGGCTCTGGATGAAGAGAAAGGCTTCCATCTGGGCCCCCAAGTGAGTGAATGGCATCTAGAGGGTGAGCCTGGGATGCCGGGATTCTCTGCTGAACCTTCTGGAAGCGTCGTGGGCCTATCAGCAAAACACTGAGGAAAGAGGGCGCCCACTTGATAACCCAGAAGATGCCACCGCTCACTTGGCTACCCCGCAGAGTCTAGGCAGCATTTCTCAGGATGCAAACAAGGGATATTTACTTCTAGTCCTACATAACATATCTGCCTCATCGATTCCACTACCTTACCCTATAAAGCCGAGGCTCTTGCCTTGAGATCTTGATATGTTTCAAACTAGTTAGAAAGCATTAGTGACCAACCTGAAAGACATCACAACCACCAGTATCTGTCAGAGCGCATTGTTTTCCTTTCCTTCAGCCTGTATTATACCCATTCCTAAGATTTACCCTAAAAGCATCAAGCTTTGACCTTAATTAACCATTAACTGTTTAATTTATTTCAGCTCCATTGTGTACCCAATCTCCTGTACAGTTTAAAAGTGTTACACTTAACTAACTTTGCTAGATAGTACTTGTTGCAAAATATTACTACCTGCTGAATCTATTTTGAACCCTTCTAGTTTTTCTTGTGTGGCAGGGTGGAGATGCGTCCCTACCAAAGGAGGTGTGAGGTGCTCCTTCCCTCCGCTAGCCTGCAGGTCACCCTTGGGCAAGGTGTAGCACCTGTCCCCTCGATCAGGGTCATGTGAGGCCATGGGAGCAGCTGGTGCATATCACAAGTCCTGGTTAGACAACCAGTAATGCCAGGCAGACATTCTCTGAAGAGTATTGACACTGGCTGAGGTCACCCGTCTTATAAAGACCCTGCCCAGAAGAAGGGAATGGCAAGCCTCTTCTACAGTAACATTTGCCAAGAACAACCATGGTCATGGAAAGACCATGATCACCTACGTCATACGACATGGCACATGACAAACGAACAAACAGACTAGTTTTTCTATTTTAGTTTGCTGCTTATCAGGTGACACCATATCAAAAACGGGCCCTATTTTCAAGACCTACATACCTCAGAATCCTTTTCTCATCCAGTTTTTTTTTTCCCGTTCTCCTCTCTGTCTTCTGAGCTTATTTATTGACACTATCCCTTTGTCGTCTTGTTCCACTTCTGTTAACAATACTGGTTACATTTCTGCCTCCAATTTTAGTGAACGATTTAAATGATTCTTTCACTTCAGTCCTCTGTTTTACAGCCACCATCATCACACAGTTCCTCAAAACAGTGCAATTTAGAGTCTACATTTTCTACATCCCCCATTTCCTTCTCTGCTGCTTTTATGTAATATTACCTCCCTAATTTGTCTCTGTCTCTTTGACAACTCCCTGTCTGAGTTAGTGTGATCTGACTTCTGTCCACAGCACCAAAATCATCCAAACTGAAGTCATTCTCCATATCTGCCACCCACTTCGATTCTGTGTCCCATTCCCATTCTGACATGTCAGTCCACGGCCTCTTCTACTGTCGCGATGAGCCACGCTCAGGTTGGAGTAGCAATACCTTATGTTTTGTCTGTGCAGCCTCTTGACAGCATGAGCCTCAATTTCTCAAACTTCCAGTATATGCCCACCCTTCACCATTCCCATTTCCCTCTCTCGCCTTATCTCTTTTCCTGCCTATCACCTATGTCTGGTGCTCCTCCCCTTCCCTGCTTACATCATCTCCCACGCTGTCCTATTAGATTCCCCCTTCTCCAGCCCTTTATCTCTTTCACCCATCAGCTTCCCAGCTCTTTACTTCACCCCATCCCCTCTCTCAGTTTCATCTACCACCTTATACTTCTTCCTCCCTTCCCCCCACCTTCTTGATCTAACTTCTCATCTTTCCCTTCAGTCTTGATGAAGGGTCTCGGCCCAAAATGTCGACTGTATACTCTTTTCCATAGATGCTGCCTGACCTGCTGAGTTCCTCCAGCATTTTGTGTGCGTTGCTCGGATTTCCAGCATCTACAGATTTTCACGTCTCCGTATCTATGACTTCAGTGCATTATCCCTCCTTGTTTTCTTTAATCTTTCTCCATCTTCAAAGCATTTAATCAAGAAATCAATCAGCATTACACTGTCAGTATTCAGCTCCACAGGACTGGCCTTGCAAAATATCACTTACTTACCCACACTTTCAAGTGAGCCTGTCTTTTTTTTAAAAGAATATCCCTTCTTACTCTGTTGGATCTCTGTTTAATGTCTAATCCTTGGGGTTCTTCTGGGAGTCAGAAAAGGCGAGCTGAGAAATGATGCTAAGGGATGTAAGTCAAAGGAATAAAGAAATGGGTGCTTCTGAAAAATCTATTATTTCTCTCGCTAAGGTAAAGAAAATTCCTTAGATGGTGTTAAATTAGTTAATAGGCTACATAATTAAAACAATTACATCACTCGGTTAATGTGCTAATACTTAGGCAATGGAAAAAAGTGAGAGGTGATAAACCGTTAGTTTAGCCGCTATACTACTTTCTGGCAGTAGGTGTGAAAAATAAATGAGTTTGTAAAAAGTACAAACCTTATAAAAAGTATTATTTTAAAAAAGCAGTGGTTTCCAACAACTCTAAAGCTATTATCCTCCAGGAATCCATTCTTGCTCTCACGCACCTTCCTTCCTTACATTCCCAAATCTTGGCAGAATTGTCCATTTATAATGATGGCACTGCACATATAGGATGACAGTGCTCAAATTTACTTCCCCACTACCTTTCTTCCCTTTCTGTTACCTTCTTTGCCGGTAGTTTGTTGGTTTGACATCCATCCTTGGATAAGTTTTAACCTCCTTGAACTAAATAGTTGATATTGGATTATATCCTGCCATAAAACACTGCACACTAGATTCTAACATCACTTTTCCTTGGTACTTAGCATCATTCAATGTTGAATTAACTCCACGTTTACAAATTACCTCCATCTTGTTCCCTCTGTCCCGACTTTTTAATCATATTTTCTTCTCCTTCAGTGCAGAGCCTATTTCATTCATGCCTCAGCACATTTATCTTGATTAAAAGTGTAGATTTGCAACATACATACAGTACTGTGCAAGTCTTAGGCACTCTAGATTTTTATATGGTTTCAGATGTCATGGCCTCCACAGAGCCCTGATCTCAAAATCGTTGAGGCTATCTCAGATTACCTGGAGAGAAAGAAGCAAGCAAGGCAGCCAAAGTCTGCGGAAAAACTGTGGCAAATCCAACAAGATGCTTGGAAAACCCTACCAGCTAATTTTCTTATACAACTTCACAACAGTGTACCTAAGAGAATTAATGCAGTTTTAAAGGCAAGGAGTGGTCACACCAAATATTGATTTGATTTAGTTTGGTCCTGTTTACTGGTTTTTTAGTAAATTTTTGATATTTAGAAACTTTTCATTTCGGTATTTCTGAAAGCCTCTTCGCTTTACAGAATTTTTTTACATGTGCCTAAGACTTTTGCACAGTACGGCACAAGATTTTCACCTCATTGACCTCAAATCTCTTGTGTTTATTTGGTGGATATTTCAAGAGCTCAAATATCAATAATGCAATCATAACTATTGTATTTTATCCGTATGTGTCATGATGGTAATTGAATACAATTTAACACATCTGTAAGATCAGTAATGTCATTTCGAGTATTTTAAATAAATTCAGTTTTGGTTCAGAAACATCAGCACCATTTCTAACATTTCATCTGAAATCATAACATATCAAAATAAAGCCTCTGCATCTTCAAAGCTAATGGCAGGTGTGTGCTATTATTCTGTTGTGTTTGTATGGGTCATGTCTTCTTTATCAGAAGCGGTGTTCCTGATTTACAAACCTTACCTGTCAGTCCCTTCAGCAAAATAATGTCTGTTTCCCCCAACCCCAGGTGTGCTACCTAACAAAAGCATTAATTCTTTCCTTTAAGTCTAGGCTGCTTTGATGCCATTTGTGTCTGTTAGGCTTCAGTCTGCCCTTCATCATAACCGTTAACCTCTAAAGCATTTTGCATTAGGCTCGTTTCCAAACATTTGGTCTTAAAATTGTAAAGTAACCGTAGAGGTGTTCTTTTTATGTACTTGTGCGAGCGCATTTGTGTTAGATGTGGCTGAAGACATTGTTTCTTCCAAGAAGCATGATTTGTATGATGGCCTTAAGTGTAGATAACATGAGGAAAGGATTCTGAGTAACTTCAAATCCAAAAGAACACTCGGTATATGGCTGCTTGGTTTCCTCAGCAGTTCAGGGTATTTTGAAGTCTGCTGCTGATTGTACTGTGTCAGGCAGTAGACACAGAATAGGAAGCACAAAATCTCTGCTCAAGATTTAAGGCTCTGCACCACCAACAGTGCTTCATGTACAAAGAATAAATTATAGGGTTGTTAGTTTAAAGAAATGAGCTGCAGCTGCGGATTTTGTTAATCCCGTTTCCTCTGAAAATAAGTGATGACTTCAGTGTGGTGTTTAGCCTTTCTCCTGATACACAACTCATGTTTTCTTAGTAGGCCAACATGCCCGTGAACTTAAACACACTCCCTTACGTGTGCTGAGATTGTCTGTCAGCAGACTAGCAAATACCCCCTCAACTAGGTTATATCTCACTGATGGCCATGTGGGGGGGATGGGCAACCTTTTCTTATCTACCGTGAGCAAAGACAAATACCCTGTCATCAGGTCTGGGCTCTCAGGCTGAAAATAACAGATGTGTTTACTGTTAAGTAGCTCACAGGAACAATTAGTGATTGTACAGATACCAGGAAAACATTAAAGACAGAATCAATCCACAAGCGAGGACAAGCAAAAATAATCAAGGAACTGGAAGGAGGGACACAGTAAACCTTCCATCCACATCTGTGCTCCAATTTAACCCTGACAAGATTCAAGCCCTGCCCATGTATGACTGCCTCCTTTGGGCCAATCCTAGGAATAGAATTGGGCCATTTGGCCCATTGAGTCTGCTCCACCATTTCATCATGGCTGATCCATTTTCCCCTCTCAGGCCCAATCTCCTGCCTTCTCCTGACTAATCAAGAATCCATCAACCTTTGCCTTAAATCTACCCAATGACTTGGCCTGCACAGCCACCTGCGGCAAAGAATTCCATTGATTCACCATCCCCTGGCTCAAGAAATTCCTCCTCATCTCCGTTCTAAAAGGATGCCCATGTGTCCTCTGGTCTTAGACTCCCCCACCATAGAAAACATCTTCGGCACATTCACTCCGTCAAGGCTTTCATCATTCGATAGGTTTCAATGAAGACACCCCTCATTCTTCTGAATTCCAGTGAATAGAGGCCCAGAGCCTTCAAATGTTCCTAGTATATACACTGATATTTCAAAGGTTGAAGGTCTGTCTCTCAAGCAGGCAGTTGTAGTGACTTTTACATTGTTTTAGTTCTTATACGCAACTCTTAAAGCTGCTGGCCACAGAGCAGTGGGAGGTTTTAGGCAAAAGCACTGTTTCCCTGAACTGTGGCTGCCACCACTGAACTCTGTTGTGACAGGTACACCCCACAGTGATACTATTCACCAGCAGTACAAACACAGTGCTGGAGGAAGTCAGTAACTCAGTCGGCGTCTGTGAAGGAGAATTAACGGTCAACATTTCATACTGAGACCCTTCATCAGGACTGCCTCTTGGGACTCAGCCCAAAGTGTCAACTGTTTATTCCCCTCCATAGATACTGTCTGACTCGCTGAGTTTCCCAGCATTTTGTGTATGTGTGTGTGTTGCTCAAGGTTTCCAGCATCTGCAGAATTTCTTGTGTTTCTGATACTATTCAGTTGTGGCTATACCGAGCATTTCATAACGGTATGATATGTATAATACAGTGTGTGTGCCTCTCCCTTTAGACAGTGCTTGTCACTGCTTTGGAAAGAGACGTGATGCATTTTAAGGGGGAATTCAGCAGAGTGTTTGTTGTTTTTGGTCTTCACTCCCACAACCTGGCCCAATATAAATGGTCCTTTTAGTTTTTGACTGCAGTCTGTGGCACCAACAAAGAAGACCAGCTGACTCGTTAAAAGTCCAAATGGATCTGGGCAACATTGTGTGCTGGCCAGCCCACCAGCAGAAGACAAAGTGACTCTTATTAGTTGGGTCTCTCTGAGAGCATATTTCAAAATCATATTTGCTCTGCCTAACTTTGGGAAACAATCAGAGTAAAATCTCCCAAGCCATTAAGTGGCATGGCTTCAGAGGAATGAACCGTCCTCAGCACAAACATTCACATAATGTTAACTGATGAGATCACCAAGCATGAGGTTGTAATCACGTTCTGAACTTCTGCATTCATCAGCTTTTTCAAAACACAAAACCACCTTGTATTAATCCCTTATGTGAGCATTCCTTCTTTGTTTAACGTGGAACGATGTCCATTCACAATCTTTCTACGGGACCTTAAACTTGTTCACTATTTTTAATTCTTGACAGGAAGCAGACTTTGAATGATTTCTTCATCCTGAATTAATTCTAAGCTAATTTATTTCCTGTTTTGAACATTAGTTGGCTGCTCACAGATGCCATTTGTATCTGCCTCTATTCTTTCAAAGCAATGAGTGAATACATTTGTGATCTGTTAATTGTATGCTAGTTGAATTTATTGCAACCAGTAATGTTGACTTTGTTCCAAATTAAATTCAGTAAAAAAATATCCCTTTACAAAACAACTATTACCAAATGAATAGGTGGTACTAAGATCTGGACAGCACTTCAGTGAGGGATAAAGCATGCTAGTTAAATTTCCAGACGGTACTGAAGAATGGGGAGTTTTCAAGAAGCGACTTTACAAATGCTGAGAGACTTGGATTAATGTGTAATTGTGAAGTAGCTTTAAATCTAGTAAACCGATATATGTAAGATTTAACACACTGCAAGAATGATGCCAAATATTATCTATTCATTGGCACCAGCTTAATCAGAGATGTTAAGAGAGCTTGGGAAGTGATGTCAAGTCGATTGTCATTTAACTATACACGTGTATTCTGTCAAATGTGACAACGTTTCTCCAGAACAGGGTGTAAAACACAGTAGTATATATAACACACAGTAACTTAGGAAAGTAAGAATTAAATCTAGAAATGAATTACGCATAGGTAGGTTTCTGTCAAGATGGCGCTAGTGAACAACGGCTCCTCAGGTGACATCTTCCAGATGGCCTACAGAAATTATCGTTGCCCTTTTTCAACGTCTTCTACATCTTTTTATCTTAAATGTGTCTCGAGAGCTGTTGGAGCCTGTGGCCTGCAGTTTGAAGTTTGATCGCATGATCTAGCGCTTCTTCTGCCCCACCAAAACTCCCAGAGGGGACTGCAAGCACTAGCTGTTTCAAGGCGCTCAAAGGCCATGATCGACTCCATTTCTCGTCGATTAAAGCATCAAGGAAGATTGAAACACTTAGGAAAATGAGGAGGAGAGTGAATATTTGAGCGATCGCTCTGCTTGGAAGGCCACACCGTCTGTTTGAGTGCTCACTATCCTCAGAAGGCCACCATGTTCAGGCAGCCGCTCTCCTCAATTCTGTCAGAGAATGTTATCGAAGTTCAGAGATTTGTGTGATTATTGGTGTGAACTGTAGTTCATGATGGTCTCTTTCAGCTTTCTGTGTTTCTTGTTGCCAGTTGGCATGTTGGGAGTTTGGGGTTGGATGTTTTTGCTGCCGTTTTCCAAGTGGGCAATATGTTAGTTTTTTTTCTGAGGGAAGGGGTTGTCAGTTGAGGTTTGATGTCCTTGTTGCTGTTTTTCTGTGTGGGCAATTTGCTAGTTTTTTATGTGTGAGAGAGGGGTTTTGATGTTCTTTTTACCATTTTTCCATGTAGGTGGTATGTTAGGTTTTTTTTCAAGGGAGGGGAGTTGGGGGTATGGGGTTTGATGTTCTTGCTACCATTTTACATGTGGGTGATCTGTTAGTTATTGTGTGGAAAGGGGGTTTTCTTTGTTTCATAGCTATCTGGAGAAGACAAATCTCAGAGTTGTATACTACATACATATTTTAATAATAAAATGAACATTTGAACCTTTGAACAAAATAAAGTGCATAAACTAAATATTGAAGGGTACAATACAAATTATCTGGTGACAGTACAAATGTGGTTTATCAGGAAGTTCAAGTGCCCAATGGCCTGAGGGAAGAAGCTGTTTTCCATCCTGACCATTCTTGCCTTTAGTGTGTGTCTGAACTCCCCACGTTCGGTCCTTGCAGGGAACTAATCAAAATGGTGGACAGATTCATCATCACCATCATTATGTGTTGTGTCATGTGACATGGGTGATCCTGGTCTCATGACCATAATTGTTCTCGGCAAATTTTTCTCCACAAGTGGTTTGCCATTGCCTTCTTCTGGCCAGTGCCTTAAAAAAACAGGTGATACCAGCCATTATAAATACTCTTCAGAGATTGCTTGGTGTTAGTGGTCGCATAACCTTGTCTTGTGATATGCACCGGTTGTTCATAGGACCATCTACCACCTGCTCCCATGTGACTCTGATCGGAGGGCTAAGCAAGGACTACACCTTGCCCAAGAGTGACTAGCAGGCTAGCAGAGGGAAGGCCTCACACCTTCTTTGGTAGAGATGTCTCCCCACCTTGCCACCCACTGTGGACAGAGTAGCAATTGTCAAATCATTCCCATCATTAGATCATAAGAGCATCTAAGGCACTCTTTTTAGCTCGGGCCACTGGCCACATATCCAAAGCCAGGAAAGATGCAAGAGCAGATTCCTAATATCAGAGAATGTATATATGAGAAGGTGTTCAGGAAAATGCTGTGTCTTCAGCTTTCCTGCGTCTTTTGCCAGGCCAACATCACCAGCATTTAAAAGTTCAACCAGTCCCAGCAGGCGGACCACATGCACGACATCAGGCTGACGAAAAACCACTCTAAACTCCATCACTCTTGAAGACTTCCAGGAGAGCTGGGAAAATACTTTAAGAACATTCTCAAAGTCTCCTTGGGGGGGAAACGATGTTAACAGACTCTCCGACTAGTGAACTCCTGACTTGTAACCCCATTCAAACCATTTAAAATACAGAAAAAGCATCAGGGATGCTTGGGATAAACAGCCATCAAGATATAGTACATTTCGAACAGCCCACCTGCCTGATCCATAGTCTATTAATCTTGCCTGGTCACCCACAGAACTTGAGTGCAAACAAGTCATCATAACCCTAATGATTGTTTAGAAGCGAAAAGGGAGGGGAGATGTAGAGGGTAACAACTGGAATGGAAGTGGTTGATCTGGTGAATTACTTCAATTCTAATGATGAACAGATGATTAAATTATAAATTCTTGTTAGATGTCATTTCAAGTGAAATTGGGGGCACTGGTATGATCAACTCTGTGTACCATTGCTCCAGTTGGTATATTGGACTTTGCATGTAGGTAAAAGGCAGCCTCTGGGAATGTGGGAAAAACAACAGTATTAATGTAAACATTTGCTTAATTGTTGACGTATATAGTCTGTGGCTCAGTGTGGTGGGTTTCCTTTCTTTCTGTTCAGGACTGCACAACAGTACGATCATGTTCTTCCATTCACATTCAAGGTAATTTTCTTTCTTCTTCCAGATATGGGACATGAGTGACGATGAAAGCTTCTGAAAACTGTCTGCTGGTTCCCAAAGGATGCTGTTTGATATTCATTGGCAGAATGAAGAACCCGTCCCAGAATCCATTCCAGAGTGCAGTTCTAAAGTGCAACAACGGCCACTCTGGAGCAGGTGGAGCAAACTGTCATTCCATTGGGACATTCGTCTTAATTAGGATGCATTTTGTCTGCAATAAGTAAATTTTATCTCCTAATCTCTTTTTGGAATTGAAAATGGCTGAATGTTCATAGTGCTTTCAGCCAGAACACAAGCCCAGAGGTCATTATCAAAGCTTTAGCAATAAAAGCAATAACCTTTGATCCTGAACATTGTTCCATATATATTCAAACTCATTCTATGTACTGACAGCCTGGCGTTGGTGTGGTAATCCATGCTTCTAACCTGGGACCTGAACATTTGGTGAGATTCCAATTCGTTTTTTGAAGTTAAACATTTCTGATTCTCAACTGTTTTCCCCAAAGTAGATGTATATTTTTTAAATTGGTCAGTGCAAGCCAATAGTCTTTGTGATAATGAATTTTAACCGGATATGAACAGTTTATTGCCAAGCTATTGGTTCCATTTCCATTAATCATTTTTTGGTGCGGTCTTGACACCTTTTAACCCTGAATCCTCTACATGTGTGCATGCTGGGAAAATCTGCATGCAATACTTACTACCTACTGCATAATTAACAATGGGTGATGTCATAGGTATTAAACATGAGCCTGTATTTGTTTGTACATTCAACTGTTGTTTCACTGCTTTATAATTTATGCTGCATGAAGACAAAAATAAAAACCAGCAGGCTGATACCATCTGGTCAAGTTCCCTTTGTGGGTATTTGAATAAAGCTGTTTGTTTGTTGAATTACCAAACCACCAACATACCGACAATAAAGTCTTGTCCCGAAACATTAATTAACCTGTGAAATTTGTGTTTTCTTTTATTTGCAATTCATTGTTCTGTGCCTACAATTTATGGATTAGACTGGAGTCCATTTGGACTCTTTCAGTTTTACGTTTTATATTCTGTGTTACCGCCTGTTCTTGTTGCCATTTCCACCACTCATTTGATTCTTGCACGAGGAGGGGTTTGGAGTTCGATGTTCTTGTTGCCGTTTGCACGATTTGTTTTTTGCGTGAGGCGAGGTTTGAGGTTTGATGTTCCCGTAGCCGTTTGTGTGAATTGTTTGCGCTTGGTTGGGGGGGGAGGGGTTGACATTTATCTTTGAACAGCTTCTGTGGTTTTCTTTGTTGCGTGGCTATCTGGAGAAGATATCCTTCAGAGTTGTATATTGTGCCCATACTTTGATAATAAATTAACCTTGAACCTTCAGGGTGAGTGCGGGGGAAACAGAAGATTTGGATTTTTGCTTTTAACATTCCAGAGGTTTATTTATTATCAAAATATACAACTTGAAACCCTTCTCCTCTGGGCAGTCAATGAAATCAAGAAAAGAAAGGCAGCACAAGCATCAACCCCCCCCCCCCGCACACAAATTACCCCTCCCTGCACAAAAAAAACAAACTGAAAGAGAACACGCACATCAGCCCCCAAATCCCTCCTCCCGCACAAAGAAAACAAGATCAGGCAAAAAACACAGAATATAAAAAAACGATTAAGACTGAAAAAGAAATCTATAGTCCAAGTCCACATTCAAATTGCAGGAAAGCAGGGCAGCGCTGTCCAGACACAGCAACTGGCCTTCCCCTCTCCGTAGCAGAGTGATAAAAAGACAGGTAGCTGGTGCTCACGCTCCATACTCGCCTCGATGCTCCAATCTGCCTCATCATTTTAATCGGCGAACTGGCGATGAACAACATCCCGCAGCCTTCTCGGCATGAAGATCACACACGCTGCCTCTGTCTCCCGGAATCCTCTCAGACACCACAGAGTGCTGGAACACCCAACGAAAGTGATTATTTACATGGTAACTTTACTTACTGCCATTTAGGGCAGCAATGAAGGTTTTCCTTATTTGGTGTTTCCATAACAATTTTGTTTGACCAGTCAGGGTTGTTAGCCTTGAGCTGAGCCCCCGATTTTGGAGGACCAGCAGACCACTCTTAGTCTGGCCTCTACCTTTTCACTTGTTCGGCATGCGTGACCCTACCAAGAGCCAAAGCATAAAGCCCTAATTCCAGCCAACATAGCTCACTGAATCATTGAAGCATGCATGCTTCCAAACCATGACAAGGTTGGGGGCCTTTTAGGGCTTACGTGGTAATTGTTGATAATAATAGGAGTGTTGGATTGCCCCCCAACAGAAGTATAGGGGAGCTAAAATGGTAAGACTGATGAAATGCATTCAGCCAATGACTCCTTACTGCTACTGTTCCAAATACCTCATGCTGCTGTCACAATTTGTCCAATCAGACATCTCGTCAATATTTAATATTCTAATCAGTCATCAACGGAAACAAGAGAGCTGTTGAAATTGATTTTGTTTTCTCTGTCAACATCAATGGAGACAGCCATTAAGAGAAGTGTGTTAACTCTAAGCATGCCTTTTCCACTTTTTTGGAAAACCATGATCAACACTCGTGATGTTCAGTTTAGTTTTTACAGCTCTACTCAATTCCAGAGCTCATCACATGGACCAAATTGCTAAATTCCAGGGATGAGATGAGAGCAACTGGCCTTAATGGGAATTTGGCAAAGTGTGATATCAAGGAGCCCTAGTAAAGAAAAGGTATCACAGGGTTTGGAATTGTACCTGCAACAACCATGGATTCTGCCATCTGCACGCCCTTGTCTGTAGTCCATGAAACAATTTCGGTGATAACACTCATTTGTTTGTATGTGCCAGCCAATTAGTGATTCATTGTGGTGGTATTTAGCTTCCTTGCTCTAATGTTGAGACCTGGCCAAAAGCACAATGTCTGACCTTCATCCTTTTCTGGGAACGAAGACTACCGTTTCCATTGATGCTGTAAAGGACATGGTATTCAATTAGCATTAGGTTACCACTTTAACTTGGCATTAGTTTTTATTGGTTTTTTCTTTAATTCTTCACAATTCTTATCAAAAGTCAGTGAAGTGTTCTTCCACTTCTATGTCTCTCCTTCTGCACTTGTGCCATAACTGCATACTTGTGTTAACAAGTCTTGACCAACAAAAAAATGGACCCAGCAGAGAGAGGACAGCTGACCTTGGCCCTGATATTCATTGGCCAGACAGGTGCGAAGCTGCGGTCATTTGAAGTTGCGTTGAGAAAAGTGACAGTAGAAGTGCAACTGCTACTTTAAGAACAACGAGCCCGATCCAGACTGAAGTTCATGAGGAGAAACTGTAATCAGTAGAAGTGGGCTTAACTGACGTTTCTCATAGTGTGACAGCTACTTTCAGAGCGGCATGCCCAGTACCAGCTGGAAGAACGGGTACCAGTCCTCGCAGCAACAGTTCAGCAGCTCACTGCAGACAACCGAAATCGGGTGGCAACAATTACTGCTCTTGCTGACACAATTCAGCAGCCTTTAACCACATCAGTCCTGCTCCAAGCATCTATCAGATCCTCCTCAACAGCTTCAGCAACCCTAGCCACTAATGCCCTGACTAACACATCCACATCTGGCCCAGAAACGAGTATTCCTTCACAACTCCTGTGACACTGATGGCTGCAAGAATTTTATTACCCAGTGCAAGCTGACTTTTCAAACCCAGCCTGATTGGTTCAGTGACGGTGCATATATGGTGAAACTTCTTAGATGGGTTCTCCACTCAGCCTGCTCAACGCTCTATGAGAACAAGGTTACCTTAGAACCCAGTCTTTCCAATAATTTGTGGCTGAGTTCAAGAGAATGTTTGATCTTCCATTATGGGAGCAGGAGGCAGCCCATCAACTCCTCGACTTCCGCTAAGGGAAAGGGACAGTGAGGGACTATGCAGTAAAGTTTGGCACTCTTGCAGTTGAGATGGGGTGGAACAAAAGATCCTCATCACTGCTGTCCAGCGTGGGCTGAGCTCAGGGGCTTGACATGAGTTCACAGTGCAGAAGATAGTGTGGATGACCTGATCAATCTGAACATTTTGAATTGACAACCGGGCAACTGAGTGGCACATAGAATGAATGCTTCAAGCTTCCTACTCTTTGGATCACCATCTGTCCTCACCCTTTCCCGCACCACCCAGTAACCAATCCGTAGCGGAGCCAATGCAGGTGGGGCACATGTTCCTTTCTCAGGAGGAATGAGTTCAGAGCAGCAGAACAGGTTCCTGCATCTACTATGGCGATCTATAGTCCCAAGCACGCAGTAAAAGAGGTTATGCATCAGCTGAAAGGGGTATTCTGAAGGGTCAATTCTCTCTGTACGCATCCTCCCCAAATCAAGCAATGCTCCCAGCTTCCTCATGAGGATCCCAGACACATGAACTTTGTACATTTATTCACTTAATCTCTTTCAATCATTTTCAATTTCTCCCTTCTACAGTTGGAAGTTCCCATCTGCTTCAAAAAGACAACAATTATACCAGTGCCCAAGAAGAAGCTCTGCCTTAATGACTATGATCCAGTAGCACTCACATCTACTGTGATGAAATGCTTTAAGAAGTTGGTTATGGCTAGAATCAACAGCTAGCTCAGCAAGGCCCTGAACTCTCTGCAATTTGCCTATCTCTGCAATAGGTCTACAGCAGATGTAATCTCATTTACTCTTCTCGCTGTTTTGGATCACCTGGACAATACAAGTACCCATGTTGCTTATTAACCACAGCTCAAGGTTTAACACAATCATTCCTTCAGTTCTGATTGAAAAGCTAAAAGTCTGGACCTCTGGACCTCCCTCTAGAAAGGGATTTCAAACTGATTAATCGGAAGTCTACAATCTGGTCAGATTGGAAATAGCACCTCCACCTCACTGACAATCAACTCTGGTACACCTCAGGGACAGCACTTGTCTCTCTACACCCATGGCTGTGTGGCTAGGCACAGCAAAAACGTCATCTATAAATTTGCTGATGACACAACTATTGTTGGCAGAATTTCAGATGGTGATGAGAGAGCGTACAGGAGCAAAGTATATCAGCTAGTTGAGTGTGTTACAGCAACAATATTGCATTCAGTGTCAGTAACCCCAAAGAGCTGATTGTGGACTTCAAAAGGGGTAAGATGAGGGAATACACACCAGTCCTCACGGATCAGAAGTGCAATTCCAAGTTCCTTGGTGGCAATATCTCTGAGGATCTCTCCTGAGCTTAACATATCAATGCAGCTATAAAGAAGGCACAATAGCAGCTATATTTCATTAGAAGTTTGAGGAGATTTGGTATGTCACCAAAGACATTCACAAATTTCTACAGAGATACCGTGTAGAGCATTTTAATAGGCTGCACTGCCACCTGGTATGGGATGGGGCTAATGCACAGTATCAAAATAAGCTTCAGAGAGTTGTAAACTTGGCTCTATCATGGGCAGTAGGCTCCATAGTATCCAGAACATCTTCAAGGAGCACGACTTCAAAAATGCAGAATCCATCATTAAGCAGCCCCATCAGCCAGGTCATGCCTTGTTCTCATGGATTGGGAGGCGAATGGCCCTGAGGAACTTCCATGGGTTCTGGCCCATGACATCCTGGACAAGTCTCTC
Source organism: Hypanus sabinus (assembly GCF_030144855.1). Classification (NCBI taxonomy): domain Eukaryota; kingdom Metazoa; phylum Chordata; class Chondrichthyes; order Myliobatiformes; family Dasyatidae; genus Hypanus; species Hypanus sabinus. The sequence continues at coordinate 15,665,705 of NC_082724.1, forward strand.
ATCCGGGACTTCAAGCAGGCACAGGTCTCTGACACCTCAAGCCCCTATCACAACCACAGAATAGCCACTTCGCCTGCACACCCTCACAAGTGAGCCGTACAACAGTTTCTCACAGGTGGAGCTGTAAAGTGATTGTACTGATCGCTATGATACCTGTTAATGGCTTCTTCAGTTTGAAAGGATGTTGGTCCAAAACATCATCTTGGTTTCTCTCCTCTCTCTTGGATCACTCCCTTGGATGCTCCCTGAATGACCTATCGAATGTTTCCAGCACTTTTTTGGTTTTATATGAGATTATGAAGGTGACTGATTGAGAGTGCAGCCTAGAATACAACCAATTGTAATCATCTGGCATGCCCAAACAAGGGGGAGAAAAGAGCACCCACATTCACCACAACTTGTGAAAATACACTGCTCAACTATCAGGTCTCACCTCTGATCATGACTGTGTTCTATTGTGTCAATAGAACACAACTGTGTGTCAAGTTATCCACAAACATGTTTACGTTCCCATTTATAACCAGTCCTCCTTTGTAACCTCACCTGCATCTCCCTGTTCCAGTTTACAACTAGAATGTCTCTGTTTACAGTATCTTTCATCACTATTCATGTTCTGTCAACTCTCAGCTGCATATACAGACAACAGAGGCCCTTCCTGCTCTCCGATTTTGTAACCAGGTTATCCAGAATGAGAGCAAGTTTCTTTATTGCTTTGGCCCTGAGGGAAAAAGCCCGAGAGGTATTGGCTATATTTTGGATCTGGGGATTGCATGTACAATACTAGCCGTGTGTGCGTGTGTATATCTGCATTTAATCCCATTTTTATGTTTTCCCTGTTTCTTTTTCCATCTGTTATCCTAATTCCTCTGCCTCCCATAAATAAGATATAGAAAAAACAGATAGAGATCTGCCTCCTACTGCAGTGGAGTGTATTCCTTGAGCTGCAGGTGTGTGTCAGTCCGGACTCTGGACTTTATCTCAGAGATCCACTAGATCGATGTCTTTACCTACCTCCGAATTTTCATTTTGCCTTCTTTTGCCCCACAGGAAGCAGAAAGCATCTTCTTGTAATTTTCTCTGCCCAGAGTCTAAAAAGGCGCAGATTAAAGCTAAAAGGGATCTGTTTCATCTTTTGCCCTTGTTGTTGAAAGATATGCCTGCCAAGACAGAGATAAGTGCTGTTGTACTGGCCCCACCCTCTGCACTGAATGGAGCCCCTTTTTATTTCAGCATGGACAGACTGGCCAGGA